>NC_071510.1:21417277-22039420 GCF_027887155.1 Malaclemys terrapin pileata
TTTTAATTCTCTAATTTCTTAAAGGGCAAATCTTAAAACTGGTTTTTTTTTTCTTCTCTACATTGCAGAAAATGTAAAAATGTCAAGATCATTGACCAAATAGCCATTATTACACAAGAGTCTGACTTCTGCTCCTGGTTAAAATCTAAATCACTCAACGTTGAGTAAGTAATGTTTGGATAACAGAATACTTATTATCTACTCTTTCAATATATGTAGGTAGATATTACAAAACAATAACAGTTATGTTGGTTACAGCTAAAAAACAGTTTAATTTACAGTTACAATATATATGTGTGTGTATATACACACTTGAGCTGGTTTTGGACACTTAAAATATACATATTTTATATTATTTTGAATTTTTTTCTATATCATCTTTCAAATTTATTTTCATGGGGAAATCTCCATGCTAGGTGGCATAGTAGAAGTTTGCATTCCATGCGGGTCCAATTGCCTCTCTCATCCCATGTACCAAAAGGAATGGGGGACTACAGAGACAGAATATTTTGCTCTGAAGTTTTCTAATTTTCTAGCCCCTTATTCATGCTGAGTAGTGCCTTTACATAGATAATCTCCATACATAATCACATTGATTTCAACTACTCTTGTAGTACTGTTTCACTAAATATGAGCAAGGATGGCAGAATCTGGCCCTTTAAGAGGAAAATCTTAAACTTAGTGACACCTCTAAATAGTTAAGGACCGCATCAACATGGTCTAAAAACTTGTTACTGGCTGTCAGAACAAACTTAATAGTCAGCTCAACTACAGTTATCGCTTCAGTCCCATGTTATGTTTCCTATGTATCTAAGAAGCTGGAGGTCTGATGGCAGGGATGCTAAGAGGAATAGTTCATAAAAACTAAAAAAAAAAAAATGTTTGATCAAGCAAATTAGACAATTTTTTCACAACCGAAAAATTAGGGATTTTTTTTTTTTTTACAGCAAGGTAACAAAACCACATTAACACTCTTTCTGTAAAATCTTATGGGAAACCAGGTTCAGGAATTAGGTGAGGTCAGCATTAGACCTTCACCTAGCTACATTGCAGTAAAAACTAAAGAGTTTTGCCTCCACTACAATTTCACAGAGAGATAGCTTAAGTAAGTGGGCTTTGTAACAAACATAAGAATGGCCATTCTGTGTCAGACCAAAGGTCCATCTAGCCCAGTATCCTGTCTTCCAACAGTGGACAATACCAGGTGCTCCAGAGGGAATGAACAGAACAGGTAATCATCAAGAGATCCATTCCCTGTCACCCATTCCCAGCTTTTGGCAAACAGAAGCTAGGGACACCATCCCTGCCCATCCTGGCTAAGCCAGGAAGTTTAACAAATACAGGCACTGTCAAGCCAAATTCCAGTTAAAACACCCTCTGCTTGACTCTCTGAAAAGTGGTGTTATGCCTGGTGTATGCCAATGGATGAGGAGAACCAGGCCACTTGGTACCACCAAAGTCCTATCTTGGTAGTTCAAATGCCTTAGCTGCTTTCAGATGCTGTTGTATCACAGGAGGGGAGAAGCACTATGCTATCCCTGTAAAACTTTCTGTAAATATATTCTCAGTTATTCACTGATCTTTCTTAAAGGTGTTCACCATCACTTTTAGGAGAGCTGTATGCATGTAAAGAGTTCCTTCAAAGAGATGCTACCCATTCACTAACACCGGGATGGATCATTTAGACTTGCAAAGGTACTAACATGTAGGGAGGCATGCTTTACAAACTGACAAAAAGTTTGTCAAACTAACCACCTCTTGTGGCTGTTTGAGAGCACAACGTTATCTCTCTGCAGGTGCATATGAAGAGGAAGTGCTGATATTAAACTTTTTCTCTCTTGTATTATTTATTTGTCTTATTATAGTACCTAGAGGCCTCAGCTCCATTATGCTAGGCACTGTACAAACATTAACAAGAGACACCCCCTGCCAGATAGGCTTATAACATATAGGGCATAAAAAAAGACACCTTTATTGTCATCAATATAGCCAGACCCTGAGCATTCTGTTTTAATGTGCCCTAGTATTATACAATAAACTATAATGGGCCAAGTTTTGTTCTAAGTTACATTCGTGTAAATTGGAGTCAGTGAAGTTACTCCAAATTGACACCAACGAAACAGAGAATTTGACCATTGCCTGCCTTGCTAACCAATATTGTCTCATTGTTTACTTGTATTCCTCCATCTGTTTTATTCATCTATTGTCTCTGGTCTTATAATTTGATTGTAAGCCCCTTGGGGCCAGGACCTTTCTTTGGTTCTGTTTTTGTACAGCACCTAGTACAATATGGTCCTGGTCTACAACTGGAGCCTCTTGTAGTTACTGCAATACAAATAAACAATTAATAAATACTACTATTACTACCAATAATATAGATAAAGTAAACAACTTAACAAATGGAAACATCCTCTTACTCCCAGAGTGCCAGATTCCCTTTTCAGTGCCCCACACAGACTTCAGGGATACATTGGAGACACATGAAAAGTCTTAGTGCCAAAGAAAAAGTCGGAGACGTTTGCCTGTCATTGGGTTTTATGAACCAGGAGTCAAAAACAAATTACTCCGCTTGAAGTTCCTTTGCCAGTTTGGAGCCTGGTTTGCTGCAATGAGAAGGAGAAACAAGTCGAAGATGGGGTGGTAAGCAAGAAAAGAAGGGAAGCCAGTCCCTGCAGAAGACAGGAAGAGATAATGGCGGTAGCCAAGGACAGAAACCTAAGGAAAAATAGGGATGCTGTACAGGGGGCTGCAAGAGAAAACGTAAGGCAGATTACACCAAAACCAGGAAGAGAGAGGTCTATGTGAGCAGGGACTCCCCACTCAAAAAAATTGATGGGCTTGATCCAGAAAACAAAGAGTGTGCTGTCTGCCAGGAGCAAGGGTACGAGATGTGGATGTGAGGCGGAAGAGTCAAAATCACATTGGGGAAGGATTGTAAAAGAGGTTCCATTGGGATGGTTTTAGGGATCTGCTATAGACTATCAGGGTCAGAGTCAGTAATGGACAGTAATCTCTTGAATATTATTAGCGAGATAAATACTTCTAGGAATTATGTCATAATGGCAGACTTCAACATCCTGGATATAGATTGGAGAATAAATGCTACCAATAGTGGGTAAGGCTCAGTTATTCCCGGATGTGACAGATGACAGTTTTCTCCATCAATGAATGCATCAACAAGAGGTGAAGCAATTTTATACTAGGTTTTAGTAAGCAGTTAGGACATCATAGAAGGAAATAACTTTGGATTGAATGATCATGAATGGATTCAGTTTAAATTAAATGAAAGGATAATCAAAACCAGATCATTAACTGTGATTTTTTATTTCAAAAATACAGACTTTGGGGAATTAGCGTTAAAAAAGTCAGCTGGACTAAAGAGCTCAAGGATTAAAATGCAGAGGCAGTTTGGAATTTCTTCAAGTCAGCTACTGAAAAACTATCTGAAGTTTGCATTCCAAATAAGAGGAAGAAACTTGTAGGAAAATGCTCCAGACCTAGCTGGATGATTAACCACCTCAGAAAGGTTATTAGGTTTAAGCAGAGAACCTATCGGGAATGAAAAAAGGGGTTGATCATCAAATAAAGATACACTGTGAATATTAGAAAATGGAGGAACAAAGTGAGAATTGCTAAAAGTCAAGCTGAATTAGTTCTTGGCGTGGAAATTAAAATAAATAATAAGAAGTGTTTTAGTTATGTAAGGAACAAGGAATGATGAGGTTGGTGTGCTATGCAGTGTGGATGGCAAGGAGATTAAAAATAAACTAGATACAGGCCAAAAACTAACCGAATACTTTGCCTTGATTTTCATTTATGATAATAATATAGAACCTGAGCATAAAGGCAGTACTGGTGATGGGAATGAGTGACTAGAAATGGAAATTACTACATCTGAGGTGAAAGAAAAATTAAAGAGCTTAATGCGCTCATACTGGGAGGAATGGCTAAACCCAGAACATTGAAAGAACTGGCACATGAGATTGCTAGTCCAGTAGCACAGATTTTTAATAAATTTATCTATTTGCGGGTAGTGCCATATGACTCGAGAATAGCTAACATCATACCTATATTTAAGAAAGTGGGGAAAAAGTGATCAGGCGATTGCAGACCTGTTAGTCTGACCTCTGTAGTGTGCGATGTTTCCAAACAAATTGTGAAAGAAAGAATCATTAAATTCATAGAGGTAAATGGTAATGGGGATGCAATAAAATATCAGTTTACCAAAGGTAGATCATTTGATCATGACAGGCTAACTTGAGTTCCTTATTTGAGAAAATAAATGATTTTTTTTTAGATAAGGGAAATGCAGTAGATCTACTGTACTTATACTTCAGTATAGCATTTGACACTGTACCACCTGGAAAAAGAACAGGAGTACTTGTGGCACTTTAGAGACTAACAAATTTATTAGAGCATAAGCTTTCGTGGACTACAGCCCACTTCGGGAAATTATTAGTTAAATTAGAGAAGATGGGGATCAGTACAAGAATTGTAGGGTGGATAAGGAATTGCTAAAGGGGAGAAGGCAATGGGTGGTGCTGAAATACGAGTTATCGGACTGGAGGGAAACTACTAGTGGAGTTCCTCAAGGATGAGTCTTGGGACCAGCCTTATTCAACAGATTTGTTAATAACCTAGGCATAAAAAGGAAGTGTGCGCTAATAAAATTTGCTGAAGATACTAAGTGGGGAGGCATTGTCAACACAGAGGAGAATTGGAATATTATACAGGAAGATCTGGATGATCGTGAAGACTGGAATAACAGAAATGGGGTGAAATTCAAGGTCAGGCACTTAGGGTCTGAGAATAAATTTCTGCTACGTGCTGGGGGCTCATCAGTTGGAAGTGACAGAGGAGGAGAGTGACCGGGGTGTGTGTGTTGATCACAGGATGAGTGGGAGCCCCCAGTATGATTGCTGCTGTGAAAAAGGCAAATGACATCCTAGGATATATTGGGCAAGACATTTCAGGCAGAAATAGAGAAGCATTAATGCCATTGTAGAAGGCACTGGTAAGACCAAGGTATCGCTCAGCCTCCCAGTAGCAGTTGTAGGGGGTAAACAACTTGATTAGATTTGAGAGAGAGCTGGACAAATTTATGAGAGCAGCTGTAGGATGGAGTTTCTTGTGATGGTGGGGGCCAGAGCTTAGCAGCCCTGGGGCTCACTTCTGGTTTATGTCCTATGTTCCTAAAGCTCGTACTTCAGGGTTTCAGATAGCTACCAACAAGAGTCAGGAAGAGATTCCCCTCCCCTCTCCCCGCATGTATTCTGAAAAGTTTGGGTTTTTTTAAATCTCCTTCCTCTGAAGCATCAGGGATGGTCATGGCTGGAGACGGAACACTGGCAGGGTGGGCCAAGGCTCTGAGATGACATCAAGGATTCTGTCTCTCCCGTGCTTGTGGGGGCTGATTCTGGCTCACATGCTCAGGGACTAACTGATGTTGGGTCATGAAGGAATTTTCCCCTGGGTCAGATTGGCAGTGACTATAGCAGTTTTTCCTCTTCCTCTGCAGCATGTGGGTGCCAGGATTATCTGGGTATCTCTCAGTTAATCATTTCCTTGCCATTGCAGAGGCCTCGGGCACTCATGCTCCTCAGTCCTTCCTATTTGCTCCCTGTGACACATAATAGTCTAGTCTCCTGTGGATTGCAATACTTGGATCTCATTTTGGTTGTTGGATTAGCGTGCGGGTGCTGAGTGTCGCTGGTGGCCTGGGCTATACAGGAGCTAAGACTCTTAAATTCTATGACTCTATGATTCCATGGGTACCATAATGCTCCCAGCAGAGTCAGTGGGAGTTTGGGATGCACAAGGAATGCAAGATCAACCCTTTTGTGACTGAGATTGCTTATAGCATTGCCAGGCATCCAGTTTTCTACCAAAACGCCCGGTCGAAAAGGGTTCCTGGCAGCTCCGATCAGCACTGCTGACTGGGCCGTTAAAAGTCCAGTCATCGGTGCAGCAGGGCTAAGGTAGGCTCCATGCCTGCCCTGGCTCCGTGCAGCTTCCGGAAGCTGCTGGCATGTCCGTCCAGCTTCTAGGAGGAGAGGTGGCCAGGGAAGTGCAGCTTCCAGAAGCTGCTGGCATGTCCCTCCGACTCCTAGGCGGACGGGTGGCCAGGGAAGCTCCATGCGCTGCCCCCGCCCTCCAGTGCACCTCCACGGCCAATGGGAGTTGTGGGTGCGGCACCTGCAGGTGCAGGCAGCGTGCCTGACTGCACCTCCGTCTACGGCCTGGACAGGCCAGCTGCTTCCAGGAGCAGCGTGGCGCCAGAGAAGGTTGGGAGCCTGCCTTAGCCCTGCTGCGCCACTGACCAGGAGTCACCTGAGGTGAGCACCACCCAGCTGGAGCCCACATCCCGAACCTTCTGCTCCAGGCCAGAATCCCCTCCCACACCTAACTCCCTTCCAGACCCTGCACCTGCACCCCAACACCTTCTCCCAGCCCTGAGCCCCCTCCTGCACCCAAACTCCCTCCCAGACCCCACATCCCAACTGCCTGCCCCAGGTTGGAACCCCCTCCCACACCCTAACTCCCTCCCGGAGCTCACACCCCAACCCCCTGCCCCAGCACTGAGCCTAGGGTGACTAGATGTCCTGATTTTATAGGGACAGTCCTGATATTTGGGGCTTTTTCTTATGTAGGTGCCTATTACCTCCCACCCCGGTCCCAATTTTTCACACTTCCTAGCTGGGCACCCAACCTGAGCCCCCTTGTACACCCAAACTCCCTCCTGGACCCTGCACTCCAAACCCTCTCCCTCACCCCAACCCCCTCCCACACTCCATGACCCTTGGCCCCAGCCTGGAGCCCCCTACTGCACCCCAAAACACTCATCCCTGGCCCTATCCCTGAGCCCTTACCCCCTCCCATATCCCAAGCTCATGCCCCAACCCAGTGAAAGTGAATGAGGGTGGGGGAGAGTGAGCGGATGGAGGAAAGGGAGCTGGAGTGAATGGGGGTGGGGCCTTAGAGAGGGGACGGCAGGGGCAGGGCCTCAGGGAAGGGGCAGGACAGGGGGCAGGCCAAGGGTGTTCGATTTTGTGTAGTTAGAAAGTTGGCAACCCTGATTGCTTATGGAGCAGATCAGCTGGTTCAGCAACAGAATGCTTCTCAAGAGTTTCTGATGTTTTAGAATTCATTGGTTACAACCGAAGAAACAATATGGTTTGATATGACTGGAAAACAAACAGGAAAAAAAAAAGGACAGTCTGTGTTACATGCTGACCTGGTAACGACAGTGTTGAAAAAGCCTTTGAGAATGGAGGATTTAAGGGGCCGTTTTAAGAGTTTTCTATCCACCTCTCATTGTCTGACAGCACTTTTAGTTCTCAACTCTTCCTGGTTACTTCATCCTGTGTGAGATCTAAGCAAGGAGTGAACTTCTCTGCTTCCTGGAAGACTAACAGGGCCTCTGGAACCTGTCACATTCACCAGAATTTGAAATAATGAAGCATAGTGGAGATAATGTCAGAGCAACAATCCACCTTGCTGTGCCACGGTTTGATGGTTTTGATCAGCATTGCCCATTGGCACAACAGGGTAATCAGGAAGGAAAAGGGATAGTTATGTAGGCAGCAGGAGAAAAAATAAGAGACTGGCCAAAGTTTAGTTAAAAAGGGTGAAGCTTAGTATGTATCTAATGGTGTGAGGATGACAAGTGAGCTGCACAAATCTGGGTTGGTTTCCTATTGCTTCTTTGTAAAGTATTTAAAAAAGGCCTGCTTGGTTTGTACCTTAGAACTATTAGGAGTTTTAAGTTTTGTCTTCCCTGTTTTAGTTGGTGGACTCAGAGAACCATGGAGCAGGCGCTCTTGCAAACGGCTAAAGAGCAAGGAATTTGAATCTGTCACAAAACCCTTTTCTCCCAACTGTTTCTCAGGTGTTGGGATTAAACAAGAAGAAAGAGAGTTGCAAGCAGCCACCATACAAATCTTTCTCTCTCAATTGCTCAGATTCAACCTCTTATCATTTGTGATGTCACCATCCCAGAAATCTTTCCAGACATCAGTAGTTCTCCTAGTTAAAACAGGTTAAACAAGACCTGAATATCTAACATAAAACACATGCAGGAAGGAAAAATAGACTTGAGAATAAACACCTGCTGGAGAAAAAAATGGGGACAGACAATTTTTTCTCCCTTTGTAGGTCATTTTTAAACTAATTTATAGTTATTTTCACATTAATAAGCATCCAAACTGAATAGAAAGTTAAAATTCTTCCAACGCTAAGGGAAAAAGTAAGTCAGTACTGTCAGAATCCATTCAGCTTCAGTGACTTTGATGCATTCCCTCCAGACATGCTAAGTTCATAGCCTTCCAAACTGTTCCAAAGGTGTGCTGTAGGGCATGAAGGAGATGAGAGGTGTCATCAATCTATTGATACTGGTAATCATTCAAAAGTTAAATCTTCAAAAGGTCTAGTACTGTACTTTTAGATGGGAGTATTAAATGAATGAACAAGTTGTGCATTAGCGCTGGAACAGTCCAGAGACTTGGCCAGGAGATAACTGAGTCCAACTGTATCCATGCTCTAGATGTCCGGTTGTACCTCCTTCCAAATGATCATACAAGTGCCCCCTCCATACACATGAAAATCTAGACCCCTTTCAATAGTATGAAGAATCCAATTTACAGTATAATGTCACTGTAGTGAGGCGGGGTGGCCTCCCACTGACGCGGAAGGGGGGGACTACACACTGAGCCCTGGTGGGTGGAGCCCGGATGTGCTCACCCCTCCCACCGGAAGTCAGTTGGCAGGACAGGAAGTAGAAAAGGTGGGTCTTGGAGCTCAGCTGGGCCGCAGCCACCGAAGGAGCCAGATGCCTCCTGCCTGCTCCTGAGCTGGGAGACTGGTGCGGGCCCCTGTGGAGCGGAGGACTGGCCAGAGCTGGTGGAGGCACCAGCTCACCAAGCCATGGAGGAGTTGCCAGGACTGCCGCAGGCATTCTATTATGACAACCCAGAGGACCCCCAACGCATCCAGTTACACCCCAAGGCATAAAAAGGAGGTGTGTGCTTGGGGCAGTCCTCTCCCAGGAGGTGGACAGGGAAGAACACCCTATCCTCCATCTCAGTCAAAAGCTCTTCTCCCAAGAATGCAAGTACTCAGTCAATGAAAAGGAGGCCCTCGCCATCAAGTGGGCCATCAACGCGCTCAGCTGTTATCATCTTGGGGTGCCCTTTGTACTGATCACTGACCATGCACCTCTTAAGTGGTTTACACAATGAAGAAATCCAGTGCCAGGGTAATGCGCTGGTATCTTACTCTCCAGCAATATGCCTTTTCAGTCAGACACTGGACAGGTAAGGAAAATGCCAATGCTGACTTTTTCTCTTGTCTGGGGGGAGCCAAGAAGCCAGCCCCGAAGACCGGGAGCTGGACTTGAGGGGGGTGTGTGTGTGTGTGTGTGTGTGTGTGTGTACGGTGGGATGGCCTCTCACTGACATGGAGGGAGAGAGACCACCCACCGAGCCCTGGAGGGCGGAGCTCGGACATGCTCATCCCTCCCACTGGAAGTCAGTGGGTGGGACAGGAAATAGAAAAGGTGGGTCTTGGAGCTCAGCTGGGCTGCAGCCGCCGAAGGAGCCAGACGCCTCCTGCCTGCTCCTGAGGTGGGAGACTGCTGCGGACCCCTGTGGAGCTGAGGACTAGCCGGAGCTGCGGTAGTCACCAGCTCACCAAGCCACAGAGGAGTTGCCAGGACTGCCGCAGGCATTCTACATTGATGACCCAGAGGACCCCCTATGGATCCAGGTACACCCTGAGGAGGAGTTAGGAAGTGGCCAGGGCCAGCCAACCCTTGTCTGGCTGCGTTATCACTGGATTCCCCGCTGACCCAGTGGCAGATCACTCTGCCACTGTCAGGGCACTTGGCTTGGACGCAGTGGAGTGGATGGGCCTGCATCCCCCCTGCCACCCTCACCCTGGGCTGGCAGTCTCCCCGTCCCTAGACCAAGAAGCCTATGTTTGTCGGCTGTCTGCAGGAGGCAGGACGCCTGACCCCCTCAGTGCTCAGCCCTGAACACAGGCCCAAGCTTATAAACTCTTGTTGTCCCACCCTGACTAAGCGCCTGGGCTCCCTAACTGTGATTGCCACTCGACCCTGAATACAGGCCTGAGCTATAGACTATTGTTACCCCATTAATTCCTTAACGGTGGCAACACACAGACGTAGTGAGGCTGGGTGGCCTCCCACCAACGTGGAGGGGAAGGACCTCCACCTCCAAACCACTATCGTCACTGATACCTAGAGGTTCAGGTGAAGATGAATAATTCATTCCTTTCATTGTCTGTGTGCAGATGGTCTGCCAGTCCTCCTAAGACCAATTCTGCCCAAAGTCCATATTTCATTTAATTATTAAGTGACTTGTGGCACTTGTGCCAAATTTGTCATATATCATCCCGTTATAGAGAAAGAAAGAAATGTTTAAATTGACAATCTGTTTTTTTTAAATCCTACCTAGGGACCCAAATAGGAAGTACATGGATAACTTTGAAGCTAAAGGCACTGATTGAAAGAGTCTTGAGGGAAGCTGAATTCTCCTGGCAGTTCCTGAGAAGACTAAGTATAGAATCCTGCACCTTTGGGGGGGAAAGAATTCCTTAAAATGATCATGCACACTTTAATTTGCACAAGAGAGGGGGAAATATTTTTAATGAAAGAGTTACAGACCAAAGAACCTCATTCTCTCTACATTAAGAGCTAGGTCTACACACAAACTTTCATCCAATTAACTAAACTGGTTTTCTAAAACTGATTTCATTATTTTGCTGCAAGTCTGCATGTGGATACTTATTATGGAATAAAAGTGGCTAAAGACAATTTAGCTCTAATCAGTAACAAAGTGACCTTATGCTAAATTGACTCTAGCACCTTTCATTCCAAGGCATCCACACACAGACTTACATCCAAAAAACTAAAGTGGTTTTAATTCACGCCTTTTATTGTTTCAGCATAAGTGTGTGTGTGTTGACCAGTCCTAAGGATCCTTTACAGTTCCCTTTGGGTGCTCATTGGGCCCAAACTCTAAGTGGGTGCATAGTGACAGGAGGACATAAGAGCCTTCCCAACTGCTTTGCACAGCCCAGGTAATGTCCAAGGTAGAATTGCACCCCTTACAAAATGGAAGTCACCATGAACATAAAATTAGCAAAATTAACAGTCATCTGTTAAAAGTAGCAAAATAAAAGCATCATTATGAGTTAGGCATTTGCACTTTACTCTCAAAGTTAGGTACTGGCCACGTGCAATCACAAATACCTGATCTGCACATACACATAGATACATTTTCATGTACCATTAGAAAATACTCAGTGACTAACTTTGAAAATATGGCTTCATATATCCATGCCTGAAAATGCCATGTCCAGAAGTAGGAAACATGCAAGCTGGATAATCACTACTTCCTACCAATTTGCTCAGAACTATACATCTAGTTAGTTACAAAATACTAACTGTGAATGTTCAAAAAAACCGAGCACACAGTTTCCCTTCTGAATGCAAAAAAATTATTTAAGATAAACAATGATCTTGTTTGGAGGGAGCTGAAGGAATTAGGGGATTCAAAGCCTTTAATTTCCAGGACAAAGGTTCAAATTTAGAGGACACCAAAAGTCATTATTGTGTGCCAGCTGTTCAGTGTGGAATGAGTTTGTTTCTTACACCAGTTCCTAGTAGGCAAGAGCTCATGATGAGAGAGGAAATCATACAACTTCCCAACTGGCAAGCTTCTTTTGAAGCCTCCGCCAACAGGCCAAAGGATGAATGAGCATGGAGACTGAATGACCCCCACAATTCTAGAGGCACCCTCTCTTCATCAATGATCATACCCCTGGGTGGGATAGTGTACAGAAGTGTCCACTTCTGCTTCCTCCTCTAAGACATTTCTGGGGGTAAACAGAACACTTAGGTCTCTCTGCCTGTCAATCTGGCACCATTCACCCACTCTGTACTCAATTTCATATAGAGAAATGGCTGATAATATGACGATATATAGAACACACTGAAATGTGAGTTCAGTATTGAAAGCCAAGACTTAGTAAGCAGATGCCTGTTCATATTGTATTTTATATAATTTGTTAGTGAATATTTGTTGGTAGGGGGAGAATGATACACTGCCAACACATGGTTTTCATAGGAGCATCTGAGTTTAGTTCAGAATTATGCTAGAAAGGTGCAAACACTCTTTCAAAAGCCGGATCAGCACCCCTTACTCACCTGAGTAGTTGTATTGACTTCAATGGGACCACACAAGTGAATACTGCTAAGGGTGGCAGGATTAGGTCCAATCTATATTGAATTCACTTCCTCTGCAAGCTAGCTGAGTTTATGCGTAAGGCATGAGTACCTGAGTCTCAGAAAATTTCAATATCAAGTTCTTTCCTGGAGTACAAAAATATTTATTTTTCTTTATTTATAGACTTGTGGAGAGGGAGGGGGAACACTTGTCCACACAAACTAAAAACTAAAAATAATCCTTCAAAGCAAGTGACTTCTCTGACAAAATATATTTAAGGGCACACTAGGTGAATCAAATCAAACAAACTTAGCACCAAGACTGTGCTTACTGTATGTTAAACCTCTCCCAGTTCTGACCAGCCTCTTGAAACATTTCTGACCAGCCTCTTGAAACATTTCTGACATCTTCCATCAAGTTTATATAGTTCTTTCTCTTTCAGAGAAAACACCATGTATAATTCTACTGCCATATTTTCTTAAGGAATTTTCTAAAAAAAAAGTTTCTTTCCCTCACTGAAACTGATAAGAAAGGATGAGTATAACACCAGCCTCCCCCGCCCCCCAAGTAATTCTTATCTTCTTTAGACAAAGGCTAAAGGTTGCTGTGCTGCAAGCTAGATGATGATAAACTTTACAGAAGGGTAGGGAATTCTATAAGGGTTATATCTTCTCTACACCCACAGTTGACTGGTAGAGACACCTTCCCCATTGTGATCAATAACCAGGATGACAAATCCCCAAGCAAATTCTCTGTTCAGTGCTGTTTAGAAGAAGGGAACAGCAACTACAGCTTCTTAGAATCATATGATAAATCATTCATTTTCCACCCAGCATACATGATTTATAAACAAAACAAGAAATATAGGTTTATAAAATACCCTGCCAGGTCTGTTGATCCACAATGGGCAGCATTTTTGCAGTGCAGGGCTTGATCCTGCAAACACTTATGCATGTAGCATGCATAGTCCAGTGACATCAATTGGACGACTCGCATGGGGGCAAGTGTTTTCAGGACTGGGCCCATAGCTATCGCCCAGGCTGAGACTGCTTTGGGCAAGATTTATAAACTTTCTATAAATAATATATATTCAAAATAAATAAAAAAACAAACTACCACCAAGATCTATGGAGATTTCATGTAAGCTGCAATTTCTGTTCCAGGCTTACTGGGTGAAACACCGTTTATACGGAAAATATCTTGCATTCTGAAATATTTGTTTTCCTATATACAGATGCAAAAAAACAAAAAACAAAAACCCACAGTCCTGAAATTTCCACCTAATGCCTTGTAAACAGAACAATGGAAGGCAGAAAGGGCTTGGAACGAATTTGCCAATTAACCCAAGATGCTTGGCGTATCATTGATTACACTTTGAATCCATCATAGGTGGTAGTGTTGATAATGTTGCCATTAGAGAAAAGTACAACTGTAAAAGTTTGTTGCAGATTAAAAAGTTTTACCTGAGTAAGGAAACCTAACTGCCATACAGCAACAAACACACTTAAGAAATGTATCTTAATCTTATAGCAAAAAAGAGAAAACAGGATTTCCCAAACTATTTCTGGAAATTGCGCGTAGGTGGGTTGATGTTTTCTCCATTCAACCTCATGCAGTCCTATATATTTCCACTATACATGACTCATTGACCTGTTCCATGTTGTCCTACATCAGTATGTAAAAACATATGCAAAATTGGTATCCGACAACCTTGATTTTTCACAACAAATATAGTATGAACCAGCTTCTCTCTCAAACTCTCACATAAGAGGTTCTAGTAGGGATATAGTCACATCCACAAAAGGGATGGACAATAAGGGAAAAGAGCTATCTTCCTCCATGGAAAAAATACAAAAACAAAACAAAAAACAAAACAAAACACAAAACAAAACACAAAACTAAGAATTAAAAGATGAGTGAATGCAAAACCTAAATTCAAAGTGCAGGGGATATGATTTTTACAGTGCAAGATATGATTCAAAGAATTATTTGTATCCCACAGGGAAAGAATCAGGCAGTATAATAGATGCAAGGAAAAACATGTATGTTCTTATAGGTTTGAAATGTTCTTCTGAATCTGAACTTTCCCAAAGTTTACACGTTCACATGCCTACCCTGGGATTCTGAGTGAACTTTAGAATAGTGGTCAAAGCTTGAGTAGAATACTAGCACTTTTTCCACCCCCAATTTGAACTCATATAAAGAAAAAAAAAACATTTGTTTGTGGTAATATTCACTTTACATTGTGGATCCAATCCGTTTCCCTGGAAACTGATTCTACATGTGGATTAGGCATTAAAAGTGTGAACAGAACATTTATGTATGGTTTACTGTCAGTTCCCCCATTCAAACAACTCACAAGGGGGAAAATTTCATCCATTTGTGAGGAAATGGGCCAAAACTACCTAACACAGACTAGTATTACAAATAAATTCAATAGAATTCTCATCCTCCTCAAGTCCTTGTTTCATTCCATTTCTGACATCAAATCCACTAAAGAAATGAGCAACAGTATACTGAAATCTTGCATCTAGGAACGACTAGGAACAACAGAAAGGACACCACTAACAACTCCAGGAATTTTTTCAGTCAATCTGTCTTTTGGTGATCCTATAAGAAAAATGGCAGAATTTGTCTGATGTTTTAAAAGCTTAAGCATGTCAGATATCCAAGGTTCAGGAAAGTAACTCACACTTCTCTTTTGTCATCTCTTTTACTGAAGGGCTGCCCAATATCTATCAATCAATACACTGCTCATCTCTGTATCCCTGTCTATTCAACCTACAGATAGTTCTGGAGTCAACATCATACACAAAGAACCTTACCATTTTGCCTTTTCACACAAGTATCAACAGTGGCAACTAGGAAGTATCAGAATATTCATTTGAATTAGTAATGATCATTTTAGATATAAAGCAACCCCTCATAAAAGCACCTGGGGTGCTGAAGAATCTAAAAGCAATTTCTCATCCATTAATTAGAAAGAACACCCCAACCTCATACAAAATTGAAAACAATGTGAGTAAATTTAAAAAAAAAAAAAAAGCCAAAAGCAACAGAAGTGGCAATTTAAAAACAACTATGGAAAAATATGATTGTATTGTGTTTTTTTAAAAGGGGGAAAGAGATGCAATTCATTTTGCCATATTCATTTGAGAGTCATGTAGTAGTCTGTTGCACTCCTGAGATCAGTGAAACTGAGTGTAGAATTTGACCCAAAGCCTTCAGTTTGGAAAATGCAACAACCTGAGCCATAGGACATTAGAAATACCCTTTTAGAAATGGTCAAATTTCAATGATTTACATAACACTGAACAAACTAAATAATTTTAAAAAGGCTGCACATTACTAAGACACCATCTATGTAGATGAAAAATATGGGATTATGTCAGGATTTCATTAACAATTTATTCTGTTGCCCTTTACATATTGCCTCCTTGAAGTTAATGGCAACACTCCCACTGATTTCAAGGGGGCCAGGATTTGACTCTAGGGATGTATCTTTCCTAGTGTTGGGGATCTACTTACCTTGAAAAATCCAGCAATTCCACTACTTTAGTATCCTTGAATCGTTCCTTGTTGCTTTTGTAATCCCATTAATTTCAGCTTTTCACACAAACCTTTATTTGTGTTTTGTCTTCATGTGTATGTTGTTGTAACAGAGTTGGGAGTCACCACCTGGCGCCTCCTGCTGGTGACTTCCAGGAATTAGCTCAGTCCAGTGGAGAGCCCTCTTCAGGTGGTGTCCTGCCCTTGGTTGGCGTTTGAGCCCGTGTCGCTCTCCAGCTCGCGGCGTCTTCTTCAGCACCACTGCCCTCCAGCAGTGCCCCTCAGTCCATCCACACCCCCTTCCCGGGGGGAGGGGAGGGGGGGGTTGATCAACGCCCCAGCCACCATGTCCATCCACACACCCCAAAGTCTAATCCCTCTTGTCATGGATCTGGAATAGTCTATGATGGCCGCTCCCTACGGACGATGGCTGGGTGTACTGCAAGGGGGAAAAGGGAGGGGACCCAGGCCCGCCTCTACTCTGGGTCCCGGCCCAGGGACCCTCTGGCAGCAGCCTCGCTGTCCTCCTCCTCTCCCCTCGTCTGTCCACTTCCCTGGGCCGCTTCCCCTACGGCCCCTTGCACCCGCTAGGCCCTTCCCTTCAGGGCCTGCAGCCTGGCAGGCCTCAGGCTAGAGCTCCTTTCTGCTCCCCGAGCCTGGCCAGCACTGCGCTGTCCGCGGTGCTAGTCTCCCTGCTCTGGAGACAGACCTTCCCCTATTGAAGGCCTGGGACAGACTGCCTGCTCCCTTCCTGAGCAGCCTTTTTATAGGGCTGAGCCTGGCCCTGACTGGCTGCCTCCAATCTGGGCCCTGATTGTCTCCCAATAAGTCCTTCTCTAATTGGCTGCCTGTCTGCGCAGGCGCACTGGCCCGCTGCAACCCACACTCTCAGGGTGTCGGTCTCTCTATTAATATATATACTTGTGTGACAGAGCCCCTTTTGAAAAATGTATTGTACTTAAGCATACTTTAGAGCCAAGATTTTTTTTTAAACTGAGATTTAAATTCAGATCCTAACTTTATATTTAGGCACCTGTCTGATTTTCAAAAGTCTCATTAAGCAGATCCCATTGAACAATGGCATTTGCATGGGTGTAACAAACTAGAATTTGGCATTATGAATCTCTTTGCAGCTAAAATTGCTCTAAGAAACTATTTTTTTTTATATGAGTGGTTATGAAATTAGCTGGTCGGAGTTGCCAAGTATCGTTGACTCAAAGTTGTACAGAAAATCCTGCTACAGAACAAAATTAGTTCTTAGTCCAGCTTTTCCAATGGGAGCTGTTGAGTTCTCAGACCTTGTGTGAAAACCAGGCAAGGTGCATACATACGGATTTAATAGCCTTACTTAAATTTCGTTTTTTGTTTTGTTTTCCAAATCTTAGCCCAGACATATTGTCTGATTTGTATGGTGGTTTTACCAAAATTTTACTGTAATAAATCTTTGGTTACACAGAACAGTTTCTTTGAAAAACACTGAAAGGTAGCAATCTGGATTGAGAATTGTGATTTTCCTGCTCTATAATGAATAAAAGGAGAACTGATATTAAAATAGGTTGTTTGGCTGACTTTGCAATCAATTATCTTTTCCTTTGTATAGCTGTCGTGCCAAATTCAGACCGGATATAAACAGACAACTCCACTGTAGTAATTTCCAACTACTATATTGCATTTCAGGGCTGCTAATAGCATTTTTGGTAGTGGTAGGATTTGCATACTTCTGTTAAAAAAATATATCTCACAAAAGATACATCTCATCATTGCTTAGTTATGAGCCTAATTACAGTATGATAGTGCTATGAAAAGGGCATGCATCAAGCCAAAGAATCCCCAGAAAATCCTGACCTTGACAACTCACCTGTAAGCACTAGGGAGATATGAGAAGATAGGTAGGTAGGTAGGAAGTTCAAATTTAATTGATTGACATTTTCGCAAATATTTCTATGAAGGCCTGTTGAATCACCACTAAGCAATCACTGTAATTCCAAGAGGAGGCCTGCTTGGCTCAGCAGTTTTAATACACAGATCAATTTTGCATTACCTCCTTCTGTCTGTGAGTGCTCATAGAGGGAGGTCATAAAACATTTATAGGCCTAAGAATGCAAATTGCAGCAAAGAGTGAATCTTCAGTCTGGGGATCCTTGAAAGAGATTTGTCAGAAGAGGTTGTGGTGAGCATTTGCTCTGCCTCAGACCCTATAAAAATTTCATTTTCATTTCCTTTACAGCGTTCATCTTTATTAATATTTGGGATTTTAATATATAATGCCAAATACCATATGTATTTTAAAAATAATAACATATTAATATGATTATTGTTTACCATTCTTCTTCAGCATAACGCAAAGGGAAAAATCTAAAGAGTCCATTTTCACTGCAGTTGATCAACGCTAAGAAAATTAATTACATCTGAAGGAAAATAAGAAGCTCCAAACTGATGAAAGAGCAGCACAATGGCTCCGTATAGTGCAACAGCTGGCCTCTTACACACAGAATATGAAAGAATGCAGAATTTATTAATTTTTATTTAATACTAGTGGTTTCCTGCACCTTAAAATTTAAATCTAGAGGCCTTAACAATATTCATCTTCACACCTCATGCCTTGACCTTTCTAAATCCAAATCTCTACAATATAACATAGGGTAATCACTAAGACCCAGTTCAGCAGTCCTTCCTTCTTCAACACCACACTTCAGCACAGGCTTAAATTTAAGCACGTGCATAGCCCCATTGGGACTTGAAGCATATGTTTTAAGTACTTTATTGAACTGGATCCAAAACAAGGGCTTTCACCTGCAAAGTGCAGAGCTAAGTGCTTCTTCCGAAGTGCTCAATGGGAGTTGAAGGGTGCTCAGCACCTTGTAGTTGGGATTCAATGCCTTGTTGGATAGTGCTCCAAATCTACCAAAATAAACCTATGCAATACATACAATGCAAAGATTGGAGGGCCTGGATTATGCAAGAAATCACTAATGGATAAGATCACAGAAGTCCTGAGCTCCCTTAAAATGCATGTCTTCTGTGATTTTTGGAAGCCTTCAAAATATAACAATAGGCATAAATATGGAGTTTTCTTGAACAGGATTGTTAGCAGCATGCATGCCCGCAGCCTGTGCTAACATAAAAAATGCGACTGCCATCACCTATTCGAAACTGGCACATCTGGATTAATAAATATAACAATTTGAGAGAATGCAGGTATGCACAGGCACTAGTGTTCATTATTTAAAAAGTCAACATTTAGCCTCCAAGGTATCTGATAGATTGCAGTTATTTCAAAGAGTTCAAAGACCAAAATAATACTTTTTGAATCTGATGAAGATCATGAGAAATAATATCAGAAAGGATTCCTGTACATACGTATTGGGAAGCTTTTTTTATAAACATTTGCAGAGTTATACTTGGAAAGAAATGTCCTGGCTCATCAGTAGCTAGCCATTCCTCCTAATTCTGTTCATACAAAGCAAACAGTGCACTCCTATAATCAAGTTGTTTTACAAACTGTAGAGGAGAGAAAGAATCAACTATATAGAGTTTAGTGAGAATGGCATTTATTAAGCTCTGAAAGTCTCGTTTGAACATTTTTGAATGTCATATGCTGATTTCACGATATCTATTTTTATGTACTGTACTTTCTGTGTTGAAATGACATTTATATATTTTGCATTTTAATGATACTGAAACATGAATGTAATATGTGGAGACTTGACTTTTTTCCATGGCCATTCAGTGTGATTTGAGATTTTAAACCAGGACTTAAGCTAGCCTTCATAATGAGAGATGAAGATTTCACATCTAGATAAGTAGATAGGAAAAATGGTGGTTAATGCACAGACCTAGAAGTCGGGAGATATGAGTTCTATTCCCTCACCTACCAATGATTTTTGTTTTCCCCTGAATCTGGGAGTCTCTTATCTCACCTGTACAATAGGAATAATAATACCTACTATAAATAGAAGTTCTGTGGCTCAATTCATCAATGTTTGTAAAACTCTTTGAGATACTTGGATAGAAGGTACTTTGTAAAATACAAAGATTAATTTGTCTCTTTAAAGAAGATTTGTACATGAAGTTCGATTTTTTCACAGTTTATGGAACATCTTCCCATTCACATCTTTCATCAAACAATTCTCACAATGTATTGTTCTATTAAATAGGAAAAAAACTACATTCAAAGAATGTTAAGTTTGCAACATCAAGGATTTCAAAGTTAGGAAGTATCAAAATTAAAGTTGATTATGCAGGTTCATCTGCAGGGTTAGAACCTTTAAATTCACAGCACAGACATCTGCCACTTCAGCTAATGTAATAACTGATAGCAGTAGGCTATCTTCTATGTGTGCCAGCCACTAGAGGGAGATGAGAAACATATGCTAGTAGTTTTCATAGCTCTATGTTGACAACAGAATACTAATGAGACTCAGGAATTCTAGATGCTTCCCAAGATTCTGAGGGGAATCTACAGTAGTGGTTACAGACTATAATGCCCCTATCCCCACTAGCCTGTCCTTGTCATAGTCACCTCTACTTCTTGGATCCATGTTGTTTGTAAAGTGCTTTAAGATCTACTGATGAAAAAATCATGATGTTAGAGTTCGGTATATTATTATGTGTCTGTCTGTTTCGGTGTTGGTTTTGCAGAGAGAATTGTGTTTGTTATATTGTTTCCTTTTCCTCAGCAAAATATATGATGAGAGATAAGGTGAGTGAGGTAATATCTTTAATTGGACCAATTTCTAATGGTGAGAGAGACAAGCTTTCAAACTTACACAGAGCTCTTCTTCAGGTCTGGGAAATGTACTCTGTGTCACAGCTAGTAGAAAAGATTGTTTAGCATAAGTAGTTAACACATATTTCAAGGAATCATTCAAGGTGAGGTGGCCCATTAAAACCTCCTCCAGTCGTAGAGGAGAAAGGAAGGGAGGGGGGAAGGCAGCTGGGGGTGGGTTGATAGTGGGTTATAGATTGTTGTAATATGCCATAAATCCAATATCTCTATTCAGTCCATGATTTTTAAGGACTGGGAAAGTTATGAATTGAAGCTCCTAGATTGTCTTTTGAAAGTGTTGCAAAGGTTTCCTTTGAAAATGAGGATGGATAGTCAGATATAGCGTGAACGCTTTGTGAAAAGTGTTCATTCACAAGTGATATGGTGTTTTTGTCTTTTATCATTTTCCTGTGTGAGTTCATTCAAAAGTGTAGTGATTGTCTGGTTTCACCCACATAGTTATTTAGCATTTAATGCACTGGATCAGGTATACCATATGTTGTGACAGACGCATGTCAGACCTAGGGATTTTGAAAGGTGTGTTGTGGGGAGTGTTGATCATTGTAGCAGTGGAGATATGTCTGCAGGTTTTGTATCTGTTGTTCTGGCTGGATTTGGGGCTGCTTTGAGTTGGCGTGTCCTGGTCTGTGGAGTGCTTGCTTCCAATGATGAGCGTGAAGAGGTTGGGCGGTCATTTGAAGGCCAGAAGTGGGGGTTCGGGGAAAACTTCTTTCAGGATGGAGTCCCCATCAAGGATGGGGTGAAGTTATTTGATGATACCCTGTACAGATTGCAATATGGGGTGGTAGGTGACAACTAGGGGTGTGCAGTCAGAGGAGGTTTTATTTCTGTATTGAAACAGGTTCTCTTAGGATATGTGTGTGGCCCGTTACATGATGCCATATACTTCTCTTGTGGAGTGTCCTTGTTTGGTGAAGATGGTTTTACGTGTGTTAATGTGTATATCTGGACTTTACCCTTGGAGCATATTTTGTGCTCTCTGAGTGCCTGGCTGCAGATAACAGATTTCTTGGTGTGTCTGAGTTGGTTATAGATGCATAAAGGTAGGTGTGGTGATCTGTGGTTTTCGTGTATATAGTTGTCTGTAGGGTTCCATTGTAAAAGCTGATCATGGTGTCGAGGAAGTTGATGTTGGGGTGGGAGTGTTCCAGAGAGAGTTTAATGGATAGGTGGTGCTTGTTGACATTGTGATGGAAATCTAGGAGGGAGTTTAAATCATCAGCCCAGAGGATGAAAATATCATCAATCTATCTCATGTATATCATTAGTTTTGTGGTGCATTTGTCCAGAAATTCATCTCCAAGGTGGCTCATGAAGAGGTTGGCATATTGGGGAGCCATTCTAGAACCCATGGCTGTTCCCATGGTTTGGACGAAGTGATTGTTGTTGAACGTAAAATTGTTATGGGTGAGGATAAAATGGATGAGTTTGGCAATGTGTTTGGAGTGGATATCTGAGGGTTGTCCATTGTCTTGTAAATATTTGAGACAGGCAGCTATACCATCATGAGGGCTGTTGGTGTATAGGGAAGTGACATCCATGGTGGAAAGGATGATGTTCTGAGGGAGGTTGTTAATGTTGTGGAGTTTGTGAAGGAAGTCAGTTGTGTCCTGGAGGAAGTTGGCCCTTTGCATGGTGATTGTTTTGAGGATGGTTTATGAGAGTCCCGATATTCCTTCAGTAAGAGTGCCATGTCCAGATATGATAGGTCTGTCTGGATTCCCTTCTTTGTGTATCTTGGGAAGCATGTAGAAGTCGATGGAATGGGTTCTTGGGGGTAAGTTTGTAGAGTTTCTCTTGGAGTTGTTTGGGGGAAGTATTTGATGATATCCTTAAAATCATGGGTAAATTGGAGAGTGGGGTCTTATTTCAGTTCTTTGTAGTAGGTGATATTGGAGAGTTGTCAGTTGGCCGTGTTAATGTAGTCATCATAAATGAGGACTACGATGGTGCCCCCTTTGTTTGCTGGTTTGATCATCTGGTGGTTAGATTTCATGGACTGTAAAGCTGTCCTCTTGGCAGTGGAGAGACTGTGGTGGATGTGATGCTTGTTAAGGATTTCACCATCAATTTTTTTTTTGAAGCAAGCAATGTAATGGTCAAGGGTGTGGTTTTGTCTGCTCTCTGGTTACCAGATGAATGAATATTTTGTTTTATGATTCTCAGTGATGACATGGTAATTGTGAGTGGTGTCATCATTGTTGTGAAAGAATTCTTTTAGGTGGAGTTGGCGGAAGAATTCTTCTTGTTCTCCAGATATTAGTAGGGTATCAGGTTCTGTGGTGGGACAGATAATATATGATGACATATAAGACATTCAAGTTTTCGGACACATTTAGGTGGTCTCGCATAAAATAGAAAACTGATTTTCCTTCCTCCTCCAAATTCACTAATGAGTTGGTGGGTTTTCTCCATTGTAAATGGTCAGGTAGCTATTGTCCTTTGTGTTTGTTCTTTTGTTTCATGTTCTTCTCAGTCACCTGTGCCTCCACTTGATTCCTCTTCCTTAGTCTGACTCCGTATTTCACAAAACAAGCTATTAGCCTGTTAAATTCACTGCTACAAGTTATCACTGAGGCCAAAAACTCAGCTGGACCCTTAAAAGATTGGGTATGTATATGAATAAAAAGAATATCCAGAGCTAAATTAAATATTAAAAAACAGGAATTTTGAAAGGAATCTAAAGCTTCATGCTTCAAGGCATAAACTAACCTCTAACTAAGGTGATTAGATAGAAACTTTCTTTGTGGGCAAGTTATCCTGTAAATGCTTTTTTGCAGTTTTGTGCCCCCCTCCACTCACCAACAGAATTAGAAAAACCCCTCCTCTGATCCAGTATGGCAATTCCTATATTCCTATTACTCCATTTAGTTTACTCATTTTTAAATAAAATAATGCACAGCACTTAATGCATCTTCAAAGCACTGTTCAAATATTATGTTTTCTCCAAGTCTGTTGTTGATGGCAGCATGAGTCCTGCTGAGGCCACTGAATCTCCTTGAGTGCCTGCTGCATAATAGCTGATTGGGTGAAGGCATGAACATCACTTATTTTGGGTGACTGGTTTAGGTTTTAGCAGATTCAGTGATTCAATGTTGTGTTTCTATTTTCTTGCCAAGCTTCATGCAAGAATCACACAGTATAATTAATTGCCTCCCCATTCCCTTGTCTTACATACTTCTAGATAGGCCCCTCTGTTGATCAATGACTACTAGTCAGATAAACATGGCTATTATTTAGCAATGGCTACTTGAGTCTCAAGTGCATTCTTCTCTGTAATTTTGGCTACTCTTGATGACCATGGCTGTTGCAGGCCTATGAGATCAGCTACAGCTCTCAGAATGGCAGTGTTGAAGGGAAAATAAATTAGTTATCTGATGTTCAAGCTGAATAGCACTGATAACTATTAACAGAAGACATAAAAATCTGACCTCTAATGATCGTAACTAATGGCTGCAATGAATACTGTAGCCATGGGGAAAAGGTCAAAAGACTATTTAGCATGTATGAAGGGAACAGTGACTCAGAGCAGAATGAAGCCTTTTTAAGATGGGAGTTTCAATGGTCTCTGTGCCACTGTACATCCTGCCAAGAATGCTGTTCAGAAGCCAATCCCTACCATATATATTAGTCTTTTTCCCCCCCATACAACATCGCTCTGATCCTGTATCCCTCACAACTCCCAATGACCGTACTTATGTCTTGGCAGCAGTTCTAATTAATAGAATGCAAGCCTGTACTGGACAACTTGGGACATATGAAGTGCCATACCAGATCAGAGCAATGTTTCATTTAACCAGATATTCTGTTTTTGACACTAGCTTCTGCATCCTGATCTATAATGTAACAAGCCAATTTGTAATTCTATACCATGTGGGAGTATATTTCTCTCATTCCAACTTTTGCTGGATATATGATACATGATGATAGCATTAATCATTTGCACCCTACTGAACATAAATACAAATGCAGTCCTTAGTCTTTTTTAAAATCTGACCATATAACTAATCTAATAATTTAAAATTGTATTATATAATTTACTATATACTCATGTAAGCTATTAACCCTGGTGATAAAATTAACTATGGAATAACTATCCATCCTACAGTCCTCACTCAGGAAAAACTCCTATTTAAGGTATTTAAGTAATTAACATAACATTGTATTAATTGGAAAATAGTACATGAGCACGTTATTAAAGACCATATCATAGTGCACAACAGATGGGCAGTTGCATTAATGTAATGCTTTTGCATATAATAATTAGAGCTGTTGATTAATTGCAGTTAACTCACATGATTAACTCAAAAAATTAATGTATGCAGCTCACTTTATATTATTTTTATTACAAATATTTGCACTGTAAAAATGATAAACAAAAGAAACAATATTTTTCAATTCACCTCATACAAGTACTATAAGTGCAATCTCTTTATCGTGAAAGTGCAATTTACAAATGTAGATTTTTTTTTGTTACATAACTGCACTCAAAAACAAAACAATGCAAAACTTTAAAGCCTACAAGTCCAATCAGTCCTACTTCTCGTTCAGCCAATCACTAAGACAAACAAGTTTATTTATATTTACAGGAGATAATGCTGCCCACGTCTTATTTACAATGTCACCAGAAAGTGCGAACAGGCGTCTGCATGGCACTTTTGTAGCTAGCATTGCAAGGTATTTATATGCCAGATATGCTAAACATTCGTATGCCCCTTCATGCTTCAACCATTCCAGAGGACACGCTTCCATGCTGATGACGCTGATTAAAAAAATAATGTGTTAATTAAATTTGTGACTGAACTTTTTGGGAGAGAATTGTATGTCTCCAGCTCTGTTTTACCCGCATTCTGCCATATATTTCATGCTATAGTAATCTTGGATAAGGACTCAGCATGTTGTTCATTTTAAGAACACTTTTGCTGCAGATTTGACAAAACACAAAGATTTCTAAAGATAGCTACAGCACTCGACACAAGGTTTAAGAATCTGAAGTGCCTTCCAAAATCTGAGAGGAATGAGGTGTGGCGCATGCTTTCAGAAGACTTAAAAGAGCAACATTCCGATGCAGAAACTACAGAACCCAAACTACTGAAAAAGAAAATCAACCTTCTGTGGGTGGCATTTGACTCAGATGATGAAAATGAACATGCATCAGTCCACACTGCTTTGGATTGTTATTGAGCAGAACCCATCATCAGCATGGACGCATGGCCTCTGGAATGGTGGTTGAAGCATGAATCTTTAGCACATCTGGCATGTAAATATCTTGCAACGCCAGCTACAACAGTGCCATGCGAACACCTGTTCTCACTTTCAAGTGACATTCTGAACAAGAAGCATGCAGCATTATCTCCTGCAAATTGCAACCAAACTTGTTTGTCTGAGCGATTGGCTGAATGAGAAATAGGCTCTAAAGTTTTATGTTGTTTTATTTTTGAATGAATTATTTTTTGTACATAATTCTACATTTGTAAGTTCAACTTTCATGATAAAGAGATTGCACTACAGTACTTGTACTAGGTGAATTGAAAAATACTATTTCTTTTGTTTTTTACAGTGCAAATATTTGCAATCAGAAATAAATATAAAGTGAGCACTGTACACTTTGTAGTCTGTATTATAATTGAAATCAATATATTTGAAAATGTAGAAAACATCCAAAAATATTTAAATAAATGGTATTCTATTATTGTTTAACAGGGCAATTAATCGCAATTTAATTTTATTAATCACAATCAATTTTTTTAAATCACTTGACAGCTCTAATAATCTTAGCAGGATGTGAATGAGCTCTCCCCTGACATCAAGGGGGAGCGGCCAGGCAACAGACGAGAGATAGGACAGTCAAGAGGCATCTGAGGCATTGCTAGGTAACTTTCTCCACTCCACTTCCCCCACCAGGTGGGAGGTGAACCTATGTGAATACACCTCTGAACTCTGGGTCTTCACTGACCAAGGATAACAACTGTGAGTGGGCTGCAGTGAAAGATGAGGGGAGTGGAACATTGAAGGAACTTTTGTTTGTTGAATTTTCTCACCACAAGATGAGAACCTGAGGCAAAGGGCACTGCACAACGTACTCTGGTATGGTTGTTCTGCTCATGGTCATATGCTTCTTAATCATGCTTGTGGCATTTTCTCAAATTAATGCCGGGTTACTTTCCCCTTTTTATTAAAAATTTATTTTCTACACACAGACTCAGTGCTTGCAAGAGGGGAAGTATTGCCTCTTAGAGGCGGCTAGATGTGGTGTGTAATTTTCCCAAGTTACTGGGTAGAAGCTTGAACCAGTTCTGGGTTGTATTGTTAAAAAGGAACCCTGAGATAATGAACCAGGCCCTTGTCCCTGCCAACTCCACCTGGTAGAAGGGTTACAATCAATTTTGATAATTTTGTTCTACAGTGCATTCTACATGATAAATTTAATAATAAATTGGGGTTTTATTATAGGTAACTCTCTATCATCAAGGTTGCCCAATACTTTCCATTATAAAACCCTGTTTTCAGTTGTATACATCTTTCCCAGACTTAAATAGCTGAAGCTGAAAACGTCAATGTTAGGTGTCTGCCACAGGCTGAATTTCTTTAAAAAAAAAAAAAAAATCTTCTACAACATTCAGCTGTGTCCAAAGTATATTTCAGGTTTTGTGGACTGAAACTGCCATCACTCTTGATGTCCTCCAATATTATATAGTTGATATATACAAATATATCAATCAAAAATAGATCTGTTTCTTAGGACAAAGTTAGGAAAAAATACATTGTTTTGCCCACATTAAAAAAATTCTGATAGTCATTTCATTGAGACACTCTAGCACATCCCTGCCCCAAAGCAGGAGTTGAAATTTGGCAGGGGGGGTTACCATCAATTTGGCCAAGTTATAAACCCTTGAAAAATCTTAGTTTGCACACGCTCAGTAGAGACTTCTTGGAGTTTGACCAGAGGCACTCTCCTCCTGACAGATTACATCTGCAACTAAGTTCTCCAGAAGGGGAACTAGTTGGAATTCATGTTTTTTCAAGCAGCTTTGACTCATAGTTTCTTTTCTGTTTGGAAACCTAGAGGCTAAGCAGAGGACAATGCCATTAAAAGTACCTGACTCCCTGTTACTCCCAGACCCAATCCCAAACCCCACTGCAGCTACAGCATAGAGGCTGCTGAGAGGACAACATTATGGAAGAGGGATTTCTCTATTATCATAGACATCAACCCAAATACAGAAGGTTTTCATGCCCTCTGCACAAGGGGATGATCTGCTCTCTAAAGCTGTGATTTATTTGTGGCTTCACATAACTTCTGCTAACTACATCTAAAACCTTTGTTCACAGTTGACTAGAAACAAGAGCAAACAATGCTTACATGTCTGTTCATTATTTAATAAGGGATTCAGAAAGGCAGAGTGTGCTGTAAAAGATTAATAGGGAGGCATATGTCCAGGACAGGAGGAAAAAAAAATACTGGCTTTCTGCTTTATTTGCAAGCTGTCAGTAAATATTTTTGTGTAGCAGTGGGCTTTCTCCATGCCTGTGGCCCTGCTCTCTCTCCCTGCCAAGGCCCCCTAAGTGTCAAATCTCTGTCATCATTTGAACAGATTTATTGAAATAGACACTGAAGGAAAAAATAAAGCCACGAATTTCAATTATCACTTCTAGAAATTTCTATTAAATATATGCACATTATCATCTAGTTCCTCCAGATTTATGAACTTTCACGTTTCAGTTTTAATTAACAGAATCCTGAAGTCACCTACATGTTCTAGCAGCATTTTATGGCTCTGGAGATAAATAATTGTGAGAGCTTTTCTTTGCGGGCTTGCATGGATGTTCCTTTAAAAGCTGGGAGAACCCAGCTTGCAAGCTCCAAATGCAGTGCCTACAATACAAACAAAGCTTAATTTGAAATATTTTTCCTGCAGGTGAAATCTCATGAAGGCAATGAAAGTGGCAAAGGAAAGCCTTTGTCTTTGACAGACCATCCAGTCCTCTAAGGAGCTGAAATAGGCTGTTTTTAAAAATGGTCAATACACTGCGAGGGATCTGTGAAGTTTTGAGGGTGTTTTGATCACTGACAAATGTTCTCAGGGAAAATAATCACATTTTTCAAGGAGGGTTTTTGGAACAGCTGCTCAAAGCCACCTCAGAAACTCTTCTCCCCATACTTGTGCTGCCTTCCTCCTCAGCATGCCAAACATACAGGGTGAGAAAGCCATGTTACTCCCCTCCAAGGATAAAAACTGGGGTGGATAGCTCCCATTCCTGCCTATAATTAAGCCCACACACATAGGGGAGGGGGTTCAGGTGAAACAG
Source organism: Malaclemys terrapin pileata (assembly GCF_027887155.1). Taxonomy (NCBI): domain Eukaryota; kingdom Metazoa; phylum Chordata; order Testudines; family Emydidae; genus Malaclemys; species Malaclemys terrapin. Next base: position 21,446,171 of record NC_071510.1, read on the forward strand.
TGACTTAAAAGGGGAAGAGCAGCAGTCATTTAGCATGTTCCCCCTTGATCTCGTGGAGTTTAGCCTCAGTTGGGTTTGATGGAAGCGTGGCCAGAGAAATGGCCCACATGAGATAATGTCAATCCCACCAAGACTATTTTATATGGGAATGCCTTCAAACAATGAAGCTGTCCCTTAGGGAGGACTGTGACTGAGATGTAATGGGAGAACAGCTCCTCAGGGAGCCATGTTGCCATGGGGGAACAGAGGTTGGTGAGCTGTATGGAATCTCTGTGATATGCAAAATTATCTGCACAGCCATGCGTTTAGGATATCAAACTGTCTGTTTCCCCCTCACACATGATGGGTGGTTGAACCAAGCTACCTCAAAGAGGTAATTTGGAGGCACTTTCATGAAGTTACAAGTGAATAATTTGGTCCCACAATTCTGTGAAAATTCCAGGCTGGGCTTTTCCATAGCTGCTTTGCTTATTATCCCTCCTCCTTAGCCAAACACTTGGATCTCAAAAACTGTTGCTGAACACATTTTCAGTTTTACTTTAGGCATTTCCAAGTGATCCATACCACTTGCTGAAAACCTCTACGGGAAATTATCTTTTAAAGCTAATAAAGGGTTAAGGAAAACCAATACTGGAATGAATCCAAGGCTTCTTGTATTCACTCTGCTGAAGCCAGACTTCCGGAACATCAAGGATTCTATTTATTAGAATATAATTATTACTACTGTACATATAAATGCCTGAATTATTACAATACCAGTGAAAATGGAATAAAACAAGGCAAAAGCCAAGAGTCTCGTATTGGACGTACTAAAAATATTTAATTAAAATACAGTAGACTCCACTTGATTGGCACACAGCCCAGTGGAAAGAGCAACCTGCCAATTAAGCAATGATCCCCAATTATCACAGGCTCTCAGGAGTACATTGTTCCAGAAGACGTTCACTTTTATTTCATGAATTGCTTTAAAATAACCATTGTACAAAGCAGTAAAACATTTTAAAATATTATATGAAAGTAAGATTAACTGGCTTAGCTACTGTAATGGAACAGAGAAGAAGCCTGAGATGAACAAAAGACCTCTTCAATAAAAGTGTGCTTAATGCCAACAGCAAATATCACTTCACACATGCTAACTATGCTAAATGGACTGGTAGACCATACCAGCCCTGACACTTATATAGATCAGGCATGCCAGTTATATGAACCCGGTGTGCCATTTATCAGTTGCTTAGAGCCACGAATGTGAACTGCACTGCTCTGTTCTCTGGAACTATTTGACGCTAGCCTGTGTCGTTTAAAACATTTTTAAAGTGTTAAACTTAATGTAAACTTTTTCTCAAGGTGGGGGGAACCTCTTTGTCTGTTAAAAGCTGCAAAACACCACTCTCATACAAAGAACAAAACAAACAGCCAATTTCATGAAACATTTCCAGCTAGAATGTGTGATTAGCTATTCCCAAAGACAAAACTAATTCCCCTGGAGTTTATTACATTCAATATAATCATTCTTTTAATTCTTAAATATATCTCTGCCACTCATCTTTGTGTTATATGAAAACTAGGCATTAATATTATTACCTCAGCTGTAAGGTCAATCTTCCTATTTGCTAGTCTTGCTTTATACTCATTTCTCAAATCCTTCTTCCATCTATTCCCTCTTAATTTAAATATATGCTCCCTAGTTCATCAATAACCTCATCACAATTAATTTTATCATAACTACTTTAGGGGTAGAATCTGCCACCTTTTTGCAGAGTAAAGTATTATTCAAAATGAGTAGAGTCCTATTGATTTCAGGGGGACTATTCTAGAGGAAAGGTACTACTCAAGGTGAGTAGGATATGTATCAGTATCTTGCCTTTCATTAGCCAAAGGAGTTTAAATACTTCCACCAGGTGATCTCATCTACTTTCAAGACTCACCAATCCTAGCTTTACCGCTCTTCTCCGACATGGGCTCCTTCATTACTTTCATCAACTTTGAAGGCCTATATCGAACTTTCTCCAATTTATCTAGTACTTCCTATAAACAAGATTACCAAACTGAACACTATTCATGGGAACTGGGAATCTAACCAACCTTTTATGAAGTGAGGCACAATCTCCTCACATTTATATAACTGTTATCCTCTTGACATGAGGCAACAACCTATCAGCCTTCTTTACTGTGTGCTGCTTTGCTACTTTGTTGCTTTGCCTACAGCCTGGCCTCCCTCACCACAACTTATCCACTCTTCATGCGTCTCTAGTCAGATCTTTTTATCCCTTCTTCACTCAGCACATGATGCTTCACCTGATGATGCTTTCATGCTGCCTCTAGAAACTTCCTTCCTAATTCTGTCCACTACACCACCATAGTTTGTCCATCAAGCCCCTTCTCAAAGCCCACTTCTTCAAGGATACTTCCCATATTCAGATAAACAAAAGCTTAAAAACAAACTATGGAATCCTCAAAGTTTATGCAGTAATCTCCAAAGTGACTGCACAATGGTACTGTCTTCATGCTCCTCAATCATTCCCTGTGTTCTCATCTCTTCCTGTCTGCGACTGTCTTTATAGCCATCTGTAAAGCACCATGCATGCCACACCCATAGTGCTATACAAGTAATGAATAATCATGGCTACCATTATTTAATCATCTATCCTCTTATTCATCAAGAATAAATCTGCCTATTTTTTGCTTTCATCATGTATGGGCCTCTACCTTCCATTTATCCTCTCTATTGCCCAATTCCTTCAGCAAAGAGCTTGAATATGAATAACTTGAGTTCTTGCTATTGTGCGACAGGGCTTGATTCCTGAGCAGAGATCGTGGTTCTTTTCTGCAACAGTTCAATAAGAGTTTTAATTCTACAGTGTCCATCAGAGAAGCAGGAAATGTGACTATAAAATGCACACAAAAAGAACTGAGTGTCACCAGACTCCTCCAGTGTCAACTCATCAGGCACAAACTTCCTTCATAAACACTTTTGCTCACATTTAGGCATACAAGCACCGGTCCCTTCTCCACTGAGTTTATGACCACACAATATCTTCAGTGTATGTGTGTAACTAGTGTGACTGGATTTTCAGAACAGATTGCCACGTAACAAGAAGTCTGACTGTTCTAACCAAAACTACATGCAGATATCCGTGTGCTAACCGTGTGCCTAGTTTAGGCACAGAATGCTTGTGTTTTGAAAATCTGTCCACACAGGTATGTATATGGACTCTATGCACCCACATTTTAATTTTTTTTTGCCTTAACTTTTTGCATGGAAGGCCAAAAAGGAAACTTGGTATAGCCAGGGCATGGTCAGGTGAGCCTATGCTTTCTATAGACAAACAAGAGTAGAATTAACGAGGGTTTGTGAAATTCTAAGGAACAAAACCACAGCAAGGACTTAAATGATCAGCTATAGAAAGCAAGTTCCCTAGAGGCTTGAGTGGGGCTCTGAGAGGCTGCGGAGGTTGTTTATCTGAAAGTGGGTAGGTAAAACTGACATTCAAAGGCGAGCTCAAAGCTTAACAGGACGGCCAAAGCATAATTCCTCTGAACAGCTTCTCTTATTGTTGATTGAAGTAAACAGTAAAAAAAAAAAAAAAAAAAAAAAAAAAAAGACAATCTAATGACTTTGGATGAGATGGTAGCTATCCCTGAATGGATAAATACAGGGCAAAGAACCCTTCCTGCCTTGCATACTTGCATTAAGGGCCAGTCACAGGCTCGGTTCAGTGCTCCTAGCGCACAAAGAGCTGGGATTATCTAGCACTAACGACGCTAGACCCTTCATGGGGCCCCAGAGCTCTGGCTCCAGCCCGAGCCCAAACATCTACACTGCAATTTTATAACCCCTCAGCCCGAGCCCAGAAAACCTGAGTCAGCTGACCTGGGCCAGACGCAGGTGTCTGATTGCAGTGTAGACGTACCCTAAGAGTCTCGTGGACCTGGCTCTTTTCTCGCCAGGCAGAAGAGCAGTGCAGACACAAGGGTGCGGAGGCAAATAGAGTTGCAGCTTCCGCTTCACCCTGTGCTAACCACACAGGGACGGCTCCAGGCACCAGCTTCTCAAGCAGGTGCTTGGGGCGGCCGCTCCGGAGAGGGGCGGCAGGTCCAGGTATTCAGCGGCAATTCGGCGGACGGTCCCTCACTCCGCCTGGGAGCGAAGGACGTCCCGCCGAATTGCCGCCGCAGATCGCGGTCGTGGCTTTTTTTTTTTTTTGGCTGCTTGGGGCGGCCAAAACCCTGGAGCCAGCCCTGTAACCACAGAAGAATCTCAGTGAATCAGTCAAAGAGCCTCCATGTGGACTCTGTAAGACACTGAACAAAGTCCTTTATATTTTCTAGATTAACTTGCATAAAACCCAGGAGAAGTTCTACAATCTTGCATTTGCATGTGTAGGAAAGAATCATCCATTCCATCCACATCAAACAAAGGCAGCTTTTTACTTTTGAATATCACACACAACATACCAGATAAACCTGACACATGACATTACCTTAAAAGATGATAAAGTACGTGGGTATTATGTACATATTCTGTATGTCATGCACCATAAGTCATATATACATTTTATAACATAATGGCAAAAAACATTTACGTCTCTTTTCCAGCACCTGATTTCCCACCAGCTAATTTTTCTTCTCTCCTTTCTTCCACCTAAATACCACAACTCCATTTCATTCCCTCTCACTCTTTTTGCCCCATCCCTCATCTTGTTTCTTTTCCCATTCTGCATCTTTTCAGTTATTCCCATTATATTGATTCAAACCAACACGTACACACCCTCTTCTTTCCTCTTCTCCTGCCTGCCACACATATATGTTCTCCATTCTCTTTTCTCCCCATGCCCATCAAATCACTTCTGAACCGTTGATGGAGGCCTAGGAGTCATTCCCTTTCCCTTTATCCTGGACAGACTGCAGTGGGGGGAAAAATGAGTTGCCTCAAGTGCTACTAGGCACAGGAGATTTTAAGTCTAAAAACGGGTTTACACTATACACTTACCTCAATATAACTACGTCGCTCAGGGGTGTGAAAATCCACACCCCTGAGCGATGTAGTTACACCCACTTTAAACACCCTGTGTAGACGGTGCTATGTCGATGAGAGAGCTTCTCTTGTGGAAATGGAGTAACTAAGCCAACGGGAGAGCTCTCTCCTGTCGGCTTAGAGCTTCTTCATCAAAGCACTACAGTGGCAGAACTGTAAGGGAGTCCCTGCAAGGGAGAAGAACTGCATTTAAGAAAGTTGCTCAGTCACTACCTTCTCCTATGATCTGGCAGAAATTGCAGTTTATCTTCCTTCTCCTCCTCTATTAAAATATCAGAGGACCCAACCTGACAGCTTTCCTGCAGCTGCACTGGAGAGAGGAAAACTGCCAGAATGCCCTGATCCACACATTGACTCCCCCCACAGCTTCCTGCCTGTTAGCTGTTCAGCAGGAGCAGGTGCCACTTTCACTCCCTGCTGATCAGATGATGAGGTGGGAAGTGGGAGGAGTAGATGAAAAACTGCTCCTGGTGCTCAGACCAGGAGACTGGAATATCCAGAGAAGGAATGGGAGAAAAAACGAGCCTTGCTGCTCTTTCCCTGGGCCCGCTAGAACAAGTCCAGGACAAGATCCCTGGTTGTCTGCCACTGATGAAAACCCTTACACAGAAGTAATCTCCTGAATAAGCATCAGCATTATGAACTCACTTCAGTAGGGTGCATGAACCGACACAGTACCTCTTATGCTCTCATTTACTTTAAATCAAATACTCCTCACTGGAGGCAGAGGATGAGATATGTACACACAGAGAGAGGGAAGACAACACTTGTATTAAAAAATACTAAACTACTTAAACATTTGATACAGGCTGATTAAAATAAATAAATAAATAAATAAATAAAGAGGAGTTCCTTCCATTGCAGTGTACATGGGGAGCTAGGGTGACCAAACAGCAAGTGTGAAAAATTGGGACGGGAGTGGGAGGTAATAGTCTTCTATATAAGAAAAAGCCTCAAATATCGGGACTGTCCCTATAAAATTGGGACATCTGGTCACCCTATGGGGAGCAGAGAGAGAAGGAAAGAAGTGGGACAGGGTGGCAGGTAGACAGCAGTAAAGGAAAAATTGAGCACAGAACAGTTAGATGTAAGGAGGGTGTCCCCTCTGGCAGGTGGGGACAGTAAATTTATAATCGTATCTCTAAAGTACTTTGTTTCTTCAAGATCATGGAGCAGTTATATGCTGACAGAGGAGAAATTTTTGTTTTATGCAGAGTTGTGTCTTCTTTAACCTATGTGATGAGAAAGCAAAAGGCAAAGACTGACTAAGAACTTCATCCAACTGGCATTCCTTTCACTGATAACCAGTACAATTATTTAATTATCTATGCCAATGACATATTGATGTTTTGAATACAATAATAAATATTAAGAGTCTGATTCTGAGACTGGTTTCCCTACTTTGTGCACCTGCAGTACTTTCCATGTACAATAAATATCACTGATTGCACCTGTGAATCACGTATGTAAAACATCCAAGTGATGTTATTGCACCTGCAAATATCTTCAGGTGCAAAACTGTGCCTGAAATGACTCATGCCTGCAATTTGTTGGCAGAAAACGCAAGGATGGCTTTTCAAAAATCAGGTCCTAAAGCGTCACGGACTGAATATACTGAGAAATACCCATGTATTTGAGGGCAGAAACTAACCTTCAGTGGATCCTGCACCCAACTGAATGAGGAGACTCCTCATACATGCATATGACTTCCTTATTGGGATCATCACCAGGGATGATGTCCTGGACTCGGACGGAAGTCAGTCAACAGGCAGAGACAACTAAGCGATGGACCTCACACTTTATGGCAAGCGTGCCCCCCTCTAACCCTTGATTCCTTGAAATCAGATATTCAAAACAGATAAATACGTCTAATACATTTGTAAATGCAGCCAAATGTTTTCACATCGTCATCAAATGCCTCATGTTTTCCTTTTGAAGATTTTTAACTTACCAAAAATTGACTATGGCTGATAGTGATACAGCACTCCTTGCAGTCTTCTCTTAACCTTTCTTACATGGTTACTAGTCAAGCTTTCCTCTCTCAATCTCATTTTCACCAACTCTAGGTCTGCGTGTAACTTCGTCTTTTTTCAGCGCTCTCTGCTGCAGGACTAAAGGCAGTTCAGATTTCCCATAAGCTCAACAACGTGATTTCCCCCACACCTTATTCTTTTACACTCACATTTCATCCTGAGTCCTACAACCACGTTCAGAGATTGCATTGTACTCTCTTTTGCTGCCATGGAACAGCAGGCCAAAAGGGCAGTGAGCTGGATTTAGAAACAAAGCCACAGAAGCAAGAAAATTGTAACTTAAAACTGTCACAATCCAGTACCATCAGTGTCCACATTTTTAGCAGAAAACATGAGGAATTTAAGAGTCTATTTCAGCATAGTGCAAAAAGATATTGACCACACAACTCCTGTTAATATTAATTTTTCAAATATTTTAGTTCCAGGAAAGGGCTGTCCCTTGGAAAGACTACACTGATTTTCAGGACTGACTTCTGTCAAGATATCACACACAGTTCTGAAGCAGAAGGTCCCTAAAAAATATGAGTTTTACAACTTGCAAAGCAATGGTCTGTTGTCATGGAAACCTTTTTTATTGAAAAGCCGGATGCAATGGAATTCTCCGTAGTGACTCTATTTCATGATTATACCAGAGTGAGGAATTTCCATTTCAGATCACACCAGTTGTTCTTCCTGTCTGTTTTCTTGTCTTCAACGGTGGCCAGTACTAAATGCTTCACAGGAAGGTGAAAACAACCAGACACCATATTGGACAATTTTGCAATAATACCTAAGAAGGAAAGTCAGTTTATGTCCTGAAGAATGAGGGTTGGTCCAAGACATGAATTTTGACCAAAAGTCATTGATTATAAACATAGGGAAACAGACCATCTTAAATCAAGAGATGAAGCCATATAATTTTCTTAAACTAGATCACAACCCTTTAGTGCAGTAGCAAACCTTTGTCTTTACCCATGTGTTGAAGGAAGTCACTCCTTTGTAAGAAAAGGTGAGTTAAGATATTTTCCCACTACATTTTTAAAGTTTTAAAAAATTGTATCCTTAAAATACATTTGTTTTTGTTTTAAAGAAAACATTATGGCCAAATACTAGAAATTACCTTTTTACATAGTGTCTTAAAAAATAAGAGGGGGCAGATTGGTCACGTATTTACAGAAGGTTAGATAAATTGGCTTCAATGGAACTACACTGATTTACAGGCTTAGATTCAGGCTTAGACCCAAGGTCTCCATCTGCCATCACAATTTGGCTGGTGCAAATGGCGTTGACTGTACTTATGTACCAACAAAGCCCACTATTTTTTGATGGAGAATTCACCCAGAGGGAAGTGTTTCTACTTCTCTTCTACCTCAAGGTAATATTAGATAAGGACACATTAGCTTCTGTCAGGAGCTCCATTAAAGCACCACCAGTCAAGGCTTTGGGGGGGGGGAAGCTGATTCAGCACAACCACCTGCCACCTTAGTCATTCTTCCTCCCAACAATTCCTCACATTTGGGGTTCCACTGGATTTTGAGGGCACCCAGGGAAAGGGGTGCTTGCAGCGGCTTTCCACCAATGCAGAATCCCCCTGGAAGTCTTTCCATCATCTAGGATCCTGCCACCAGCATATGCCCAAGCTGAATCTAGTCCCGTTTGTTTCATCTGGGACTGTTTTCTAACAGTGGTGTATGAAAAAAGGGGTAGCACACAACCAGTAACACCCAATTCAAATGAATAGAAAACTTCCTCCTGAACTGTGGGCGGGAAAGCCACCGCACTTTTTGATATATAGTTTTGTTCACACTTAACAATACAATCCAGCTTCAGAACAGAGGGTGAAACCCTAGCTCCACTGATGTCGGGATTTCACCAAGGATCTTCAAGTTCTGTTTTAAAGTGAGGAAACTAAAGTGAAGTTCCATCAAATAATATTGACAGGTTTGTAAGTTGTCTCTAAGGCTCAACATTGATGTACTCAACTTTGGTGCTAGAAAAGACCATGAAACCCTGAAGTAAAAATCTGCCTTGATGTCATCCATTTTGAATATTACCTTTCATGAATCTGTTACAATTACTCTAATTTACCCTTTCCTTTATTCCCTCCCCTGGACAGAACACTTACTCGTTTCAAATATGTGCTATGGGAGTGTTAAATAAGTAGCAAAATATACATCAAAGACATTAAAATATTTAATAAATATAAGTGATTTGTAAAATAATATCTACATCCAAGAGAATAAAGCTACTCTATTTACACAACCTTTTTGTGAAACAAGAATGCTAATGACAGAATTGAAATATGCCAAAATGTAAGGAATGAGATTAATTTGACATTTGAGATTAGTCTCAGAGAGCAATATCATCAACAAGAAAAATCAAATGTCTGAGGGCAGAAAATGTATAAACTTACTTGTTTGTTGATTATCAACAACTGTCACTTGACCTTTTTATAACAGCAAACTATCTGATTTCATTTCACGATAGTGGGGCTTGGCACTTGAAAGCTCAAACTGTTCGGTCATTTGTTAAAAAAAAATTATTTTATCGGAAAAGGTCTGACATGTTGAAATCAATAAAGTATTAGCTTAATTCAGAAATTAATATGATGAAAACAGCAGCTGAAATGTTCTATTTCCTTAGGATAAAAGGTTGTAATAGGTTTACTGCTCTGAGACTTGCTCACAAACATTATATTTTGGGGAACAGGAGGAAGGAACAATCCTGCAAATTTCTATGCATGAGTGTAGCTTTACTCACATGAGTAGGGGCCAGATTTACAAAGGTGTTTAGGTGCCTGAAGATGCAGCTAGCTACCTAGTGGTAATTACAAAACTGCCTAAGCAGCTTAGGTGTCAAACTCCAATTGAAAGTCAATGGGCCTTAGGTGCCTAACTCACTTAGGCACTTGGTACATCCCACTAGCACCTATTTACATCTTTAGGCACCTAAATATTTTTGTAGATCTATCCCCTTGACTCTAATGGGAATCTTCATGTGAATAAAGCTTCTCAGGTCCATTAGTGTTTGCAAAATGGAGCTCATAGATTTCACCTAGAAAGAGAAAATACACTGTAAGACAGATTGATCAAGACTATGTCTGATAGAATTGTTTGTTTATTTCTTTATAGGCCTCTGACTCCAGTGAGTTTCTGTGCTTGAGCAAGTGTCTCCCTATGCAGACCTAACTGCAAGATCACAGGCTATACATCAAATGTAGGAATTAATTTACCCACAGAAATTCAGTAACCTCTAAAACAGAACATGATTGCTGTTGTAAGAGCATGCGACAACACTGACCAACAGTCAAGAACAGTAAATGCAGAAGAAAACTTTATTCATTATAAAGCCTGTGAGGAATTTAGATGTGCAGTATACAATTACTCAGAACAGAATTTGGCCAGGATACTGGGGCTACCAGTCCCAACTCTCACAAAAATAAATTAAAAGCATGGATTTTTTTAAAAATTAACAATTGTATATTACAGGAGCATAAATGCAGAAATACAGACAGGAATTTAACATATAAATATATCACTGTGCAACAATATACATGCAGAAAATAATTACATGGTCAGGACAGTAATACGAACGCCTCACTAAAAATAGTGAAGATAGAGTGACCGACTACACGAGAGAAAATCTAAAAGATAAAGGAACATGTCTTAGGGTCTTTAAGACCACAGAAGACTGAAGAGCTATGTATGAACCAGGGCCGGCTCTAACTTTTTTGCCACCCCAAGGAAAAAAAAAGAGCGCGGCCCCGCAGTAACACCCGCCCCCCAAGCGCCGTGCCGCCCCCCGAAACACCCCCCAGAGCGCCGTAACGCCCCCCCAAGCACCGCGCCACCGAAACACCCCCCCAGCGCCACACCGCCACGCCGCAACACCCCCCCCGAGCGACGCGACGCCCCGCCGAAACACCCCCCCAGCCCCGCCCCGCTGAAACACACTCCCCAGCACCATGCCGCTACCCCGAAACACCCCCCCAAGCGCCGCGCCGCCCTGCCGAAACCCCCCCCCCCAGCGCCATGCCACCCCGTCAAATCACCCCCTCTCCCTGAGCGCCGTGCCACGCCACCGAAACAAAAACAACTCACCCACCCCCCCAGCGCCACCCGGCCGAAACAAAAACCACCACCAAAAAAACCCTCAAGCACCCCCCGCCACCCCAAGATTGGCCGCCCCTTACAAGGAGCTGCCCCAAGCATGTGCTTGTTCGGCTGGTGCCTGGAGCCAGCCCTGGTATGAACATCACAAAGGTAGGTGAATGGGCAGCATGATGGCAGATGAAATTATGACAAATGTAAAGCAATGCACATTGGAAAGAGTAATTTGGCCTCATACACCATGTTGGATTCTAAATTAATTGTAACCACTCTGGGGAAAGCCTTGAGTCGTCACTGTGGTCAGCTCAGTGAAAACATCTGTTCAAAAAAGCAGACAAAATGTACCAACATATAAGAAATGCAATAGAACATACTGAAATTATAATAATGCCTCTATATAAATCAATGATACGCCCTCAGCTGGAACGCTAGATCAAATTCTCTGCTAATGTAACTTCACCGCAGTCAGTGGAAGTACCCTGGCAGAAAATTTGGCCCACTGTGTTCAGTTCCAGTCATTCTGTCTCAAGTAGAGACAGAGCAGAAATGTGAAGGATTCAGAGTAGGTTTCCATATAAGGAAAGACTGAAAACAGCAGGACTTGTTCGAGAGGAGACAAATAGGAGAGTGCATAATAAAATAACACAATTATAAATGACATAGTGAAGATAATCATGTATTCCTATTGGCCCAGTCATAAAGCAAGAAACAAGGAGAAATTCAATGAAATTGAATGGCAAGCAAATGTAAAAGGGATAAAAGGAAATACGTTTTTGTTAAGGCCCTACATGAATCGCAGGATGATTATCAAATAATTGCAGCTGCGTTGCGGACAAGACATGGAAAATTGCAGAAAAGTAGTAATGGACATTTATTAACTGCGGTAATCTGGAAAAGCCAGAGTAGAGCTATTTGTTTAAGAAAAATTTGCTGGAACAATATAAACACTCAAGTATTATGTTATGCCTGCTAATTTTTTTGATAACCAGACATTTTGCTGCAACTATATTACAGTCATTAATGTGCGGGGCTGACAGTGGGAGCCCCGGCCGCACCAGCCAGGGCTCCTGCTGTCAGCCCCAGGCAGTTGGCAGTCAAGGCTTCTGCTGCCAGCCCTGGCCAGCTGACAAGATTGAGGTGGAAGCCTAATATTGCAGGGTCCACAATTTCTGCAATACTGCAAATTAAGTAGGGCCTTTGTTTTTTTTTTTAAACACAAAGCATAATTAACCCACACAATATATATATCAATTATGAGACTAACCGCAGTTATGTTAGATATGATTAAAACAATATTTTCTTTACAACAGGAATATAAATCCTCATGTTTCAAGGATATAGGCCGATATAGGAAGAAACTTCCACTATGGGAGATTCCACAGCTGTCTACAACTGTTCCTCAAACATCTGGCACTGGCCACTGCTATAAAGATGGTACCAGACTAGGTGAAATATCGGTTTGATCCCGTATGGTAATTCCTGTGTTCCGTAAAAGACCTGCTCTTAAGCTTTTATATGTAAGCCAAAAAATGGCTTACATATAAATACATATGTATATAACAGCACATAAAATACAAAGGAAGAAACGTTCAAGTACAGCAGAAAAGTCCTGAAAGAAATAAGACCACAGAATATAGAAAATGCAAATGCTTATACATTATAATACAGCAAGTATCAAAGTAAGGAGGGCAACCAGACAGCTCATTATTAAGCAAAAAAGATGAATAAAAGCAGACGATATTTCATCAAAGTTACTCAGTTTATCAATCAACTTAAATGAGTCTTTCCACTACTAGCCAGCCTGGAACTCCAATCACTGATTGATGGATTGAAAGAGGATTAATTCTGGGGTCATAAGAAAAGAATGAAGCAACCACTCCCCTTGATATTTATTAATCTCTTGAAGAATTGATAAATGTCCGACAATAAAATAAAAGAACAAGGATATCTGGGATTTTTTTTTCCCCAGAAATGAAGCATTGCATCTGTGGAGCTGAGGGGGTGATGGGGTATTTTTCTCAATTTACTCTATAATCGATATTACTGATGGTCCATTAAACTATTAAATCCCAAGCTGTGGTCCACAGGTCTGGTTACACAGAGAAAATATTAGTGGAGAGCTAGCTGGTCACATGGTCAGTTTCCAGCTGCCAAATTACTGTAACAGAAACAAAGCATAAAACAACAAATTTTCTTAATATTACTTTTCCCTGTAAGCAAATAGGGCAATGAGGCTATTGGATTGCAAATGGGAGAGAGTTGATACACAGGATTCCCTCTCTACTGAGATGTAACCCACTCTATAAAAAAAATTGGGAACCAGTGCCATAGAGTCATAACCTGAGATCGGACAGCAGTTTGCATGGTCCCAATGGAGACTGCTGCCTTTACCAATAATACTTGATGCTCATTGACCATGTAATGGCCTCTTGGCAGCCTACACTCCTGCCCATGTCTTCTGTTGGCACTGAGCCGACTCACAGGTTCTTCTCTCCCCTTCACTAGCTATCAGGTCCCAAGTGAGGTTGGTTTTAGATTGGCAACCCGAAAAATGCTGCAAGTGACAGATTATGCTCAGAAGCCAGCTGTTCACATATCTGAGCAACCATCAGGAAATCTTTAGGCAACACAGGGGTAAAAAAATCACAGGTATACTGTTGGTATTTTGTTACATTGTTTTTAATCTTCACCATTGTTAATGACAGGAGGAAAATGGTTATCCACTGGAGACCTGTCAAATGACCACATCCATCCATTTTACCACCGGAAGAACCACACTGTGGCCAACAGCAACAACTGGTCCATCAGAGAGCATACCATTTTGACAACTACTACTGAAAAGGTACTTATAATGATTAACATTGTTTTCCATACTAGTCCTGGGCTTTATTTCACCTTTATTAAAGTACATTTTTTACAAAATGTCCAATATATTTTATGTAAGTCAAGCAAAAGGGTTATATTTTAAATACATGTACCAGTTTCCTGTAATATATATTCAATATATATTGTAATATATATTCAAATGTAGCAATATATAGATAATAAACACAACTGATGAGATACAATGGCCATGTTTTCCAGTACTGTGATTTAATATGTTCTTTGAAAATGTTATCCTTTAATTAATCAGCCATGTATCAATCTTAATCAGAGCTGAATGAATACCTCAAAATATTTTCTATGAATATTCACCTATTCAAATAAAAACTAAAATAGGTGTGGCTGTCTTCAGACTTCTTTTATTTTCTTTCTTTGAATATTCTAGTGGATGAATTTACCTGCTAGAACAGTGAATTTAAGTGAATTAGACAATATTTGAGGGAAATAAATTTTAAACTTGTAAACTTCCCAGAAACCTGTTTTAAGAATTATGCTCATCCAGTCACAGAAGAGAAACATGTCATGCAAACTGCGTGCCTGATTAAAACAGACCAACAGCTCACAGTTTTAATACTTGAACACTTGCATCAAACTACGTATGATCTATGAACAAAGTTCCTCTCTACCTGGAAAGAATGCCTGACCTGGGAAATTACATTGAGTGAAGGTCAAGAGTTTGTCTATTTCATACCTCTGTCAGGGTCTGTCCAAACTAGAGGGAAAAGTGATTTTATAAATTAAGTTAGCAAACATGACTCAAAACATTCCCTAACACCTACTCAGTGTTGTCAACTCTCGCAATGTTATCACAAATGTCATGAGGTTTGGTGTTTTCTTCTGGGCCTATAGCCTGCAGTCATGTGAATACACTCAAATCTCAGCTTTCTTTCTTTTTTAATATTAAGTTTCTAGCCTTCATGGTTACAGAGATAAGACTGAAAATGTGAACTCTAAAGATTCAAAAGCCAAAAGATACACAGAAGTCTAATAGTATTATTTTCCAAGTCTTGTGATTTTTGAGGCCTGACATGATTTTTGAATGTTTGGGGTTGATGATACTGATACTCTAGAGACAGATTTTATATTAGAACTAGTCTTGACAGATAAAGAGGACCACACAACTAAAAATTCATGGTAGCTTAGGTACAAGTGATTATGACTGGATCAAATTTGTAATGTTCAAACAGAATAAAGTCGAAACCAGTAACATACACACACACACGGTACTTTAGAAGGGCCATTTTCACAAAGCTGAAAACAATTTTGAGCCAAATCAGCTGGGAGAAAGAATTTAATCAGACAAATATGAATGATAATTGGGAATTGTTTAAAAAAACTAGATGCCCCAAAAGCCACAAATCGAGGAAGAAAGCGGAATTGGTTAGATAACTGAATAGATTTGGAAGGGAAATGAAGACAGATACAAAAAAATATAAAACAAGTGAAAGAAAGAGGAAGTTGATATTAATGGATATAAATGAGGAAGTTAGTAATGGAACCACGACCACTGGGAGCTGTGGGTGGCCAAGCCTGCGGACAGTCAATGTCAGCAAACTATCTCGTGGCCGTCCAGCGGATTACCCTGATGGGCCCTGTGTGGCCCACAGGCTGCAGGTTGCCCGCCACTGCTTTAGATGCATAAACAGGGGAATCTTGAGTAGGAGAAGAGAGATTATTTTACCTCCGTATTTGTCGCTAGTGTGATCGCTTCTAGAATACTATGTCCAGTTCTGGAATCCAATTCAAGGAGGATGTTGATAAAATGGAGGGAGTACAGAGACGAGTCACGAGAATGATTAAAGGATTACAAAACCTGCCTTACAGTGATAGACTCAAGGAGCTCAAAGAGAAGGTTCAGGTGTGATTTGATTATAGTCTAAGTACCTACATGGGGAATAAATGTTTAATAATGAGCTCTTCAATCTAGCGGAGAAAGGTCTAACACAATCCAATGGCTGGAAGTTGAAGCTAGACAACTTCAGACTGGAAATAAAGCATAAATTTTTAACAGAGAAATTATAACCATCAGAATAATTAACCAAGGGTCATGTTCGAGTCTCCATCACTGACAATTTTTAAATCAAGGCTGGATTTTCTTTCTGAAAGATCTGCTCTAGGAGTTATTTGGGGGAAGTTCTATGGTCTTGTTATACAAGAGGTCAGACTCAACGAACACAATGGTCCCTTCTGGCTTTGGAATCTCTGAATTCAAGATCATCACTAGTTTGGTATTTTTTATAAATTTAGGCTTCAATCCAAACAGTTAACTGATTGCAAAGGTTTTAATCTGTCAATAGGTGTTAAAGTGTAGTTGTGGCTGTGCTGGTCCCAAGATATTAGAGACAATAGGTGAGTGAGGCAATAGCCTTCATTGGACCAACTTACATTGGTGAGAGAGAGAGAGAAGCTTTTAAGCTTACACCGAATTTGCATGTCCTAAAGAAGAGCTCTGTGTAAGCTCCAACATTTGTCTCTCTCACCAACAGAAATTGGTCCAATAAAAGATATTACTGTACACACCTTCCCTATCTAATAGGTGTTATTGGGCATTTAGAATCATGCTAGCTGTCTTGATTTTAAAAAGCACTTTTTTACTAGCCTAAACAGAACCTGATGTGAGGAGTGTGAATGAGTAGCAGTAGCACATATCAACACAAAGTAATTATCTGAAGCAAGCATTAGCAGCATTAGATGCAATAAAGAATGGTATTTGTGCAGTAATCTAGCAGGCTAGTTACACATTGTTGGATCTAAGGTTTAGGGATCACATAGGGAAAATGTGTGTGTCTGGGTCTGGCAGAAGTTCAGCTGCTCAGGTAAATCCCAAAATTCAGGAGTTGCGTGGTTTGCACAGGGTTCTGTGTGTGTTGCTACAGGAACTATGATCAGAGTGGTTCCTGTCGTCCCTATTTTTCTAGGACCAGTAAATATCCTTCAGCTGGTTACAGAAGCTTCACTCTTGAGAAAGAAACAGTGTTTCTTGTTCCACTGATTTTGCACAACGTTGCATCTCCAATAGACAGATATAGGGCCTAATCTGGTGTAAATTAGCAGAACTCCAGTAACGTCCATTTACACCAGCCATGGATCAGGAACATTGCTTTTATGGAGTCCTGGCTTCTTTCTTTCTTTCTGTGTATTGTGCCTGAGAGTTTCCGCCCACAAATAATGACACCATGATAACCCCTAACAGTACACTTAACAGGCTGGTATGCTTAGTAAAATTTCACATTTAAATCAATGAGAAAGTGATAAACATATCCCTGTCCTTCGACTAAAGAAGCTCGATGCTCCAGCATCCCTAGTCTCTAAACCACTCCTATAGTCTCGCTCTGTTTTCTCAAACCAAATTTTTGCTGCCTCCATTCCCATTAACTTCTTGGGTCTTTTCCTCCTGTGATTACTGCCATTGTACTTCTCCCCAACATCATTTTTCTGGGCTGCTTCTTCATTCCTTACGAGTCTTGTATTTTATACATGGAGCTATGGAAACAGTTGTATTGAAAACTGTGTACAAAACTACAAGCTATCACTTTAAATCCTAAATGGCTTCCTGGTCGTGCTTGCAGGCTAGAAGGTTCTCAGGGAAGTGTACAACCTGGCTTCCTAGCAGTCAGACTGCAAAGGAGCAACTTTCAAGCAAGGTGGTTGGTTTAGTTGTGCCCCTCTGCCTTAGGTAGCAGCCTGCTCACTCTCTCTCTCGCTATTTGGTTGTTGTCTGTTAGATTTCTGGATTCTAAATAAAAAAAAAAATAGTCATACTGCACTCTTTCAAGAAGAGTATTTATGTTTTCTTTCTAACTCTGTTTGTATGCTGTGTATATAACATCTATAAATACAGCCTCCTTGCATTGCTTCTGCTTGTACATGGAACACAGACATACCATTCCTGTGCACTTGTTTTGTTGTTACACCTTTATTCACTATATAACTTATGCTGGCTGAAAAACCATTAAACTAAAAGCCTGTTTTGATTTTGTATATATTGTTTCTCGTTCTCATCTTGCCTTTTTCTGCTGAGCGCCATATATACCTTTTTTTTTTTTTTTACACATTCACTGGCAATTTCTTCAGATCTGTTGCCCATAAAATTCCTTTATGGGGAGCTGGAAAAAGGCATTTTCCCCCCTGCAAAATTACTTTCAAGCCGTTTATTTAATAAATGTCCTTTAAAAATATACAAGAGATTTTTAACATATTGCAGCAGGTGCCTAGCTGGTTAATGCAGTATTAAAACTGAGAAGAGAAGCTGATGAAGCACTGATGAATAACCACTCTGGCCTTGCACAAGCAAAAATTCACATTGTTCCAGAGCTCCCTGATTGAA
Source organism: Malaclemys terrapin pileata (assembly GCF_027887155.1). Classification (NCBI taxonomy): domain Eukaryota; kingdom Metazoa; phylum Chordata; order Testudines; family Emydidae; genus Malaclemys; species Malaclemys terrapin. The sequence goes on from NC_071510.1 coordinate 21,464,537, forward strand.
CTTACAAAAGTTCAGAGCAAGAACTCACATATTTGCATTCACTTGCATGACACCATTGCTCTGACCTCTCACCGCTTCCTTTCCTCGGAGATGCACAAGCAATTCAGCCATTTTCAGAGTCAGTGAAGAAAAATGAATTATGCTTACGGATCACTGGGAGAAGAAAAGATCGAAGAGAGATAAAAATTAAATATACTGGACTAAAACCTGTCCTGAGAATGACAACAATAGGATAGAAGACAAACACCGAGACAAACCAGAAATGTTATTTTATTTATTTATTAAAAAAGAGAAGGCAATTTTTAAAAAACAGCATTGCTATGTGATAAATATCTTTTCTGGTCACCTCGTGCTTCATATGTCTGGACTGCATTGTTTGTCTATTTACAATAAATACCTTGGAGTAGGCAAATGTTTTTTATAATACCAAGCACAACAAACAACTAGTAGTAAACAAACAACTAACCTAGTAGTAAATATAATGAGACTAAAACGAATATTCTGACAACTGCATCTATAACTTACAAAAAATACTGTGACTGACAAAAATACTGAGAGCAAGACCAATATCAGTGAATGAGACAAAGCTTGAAGGAGCATAATGACTTCGACGAAGACAAATATAGTGACAGTGGCAGGTACTGAGACAAATGAAATATAGTGAACAAGACAACGACAGAGAATCAGGCAGTTGATAGAAATAAGACAAATACTGTGACAAATCTGTCAGAAATACAGATACTATCACACTGAGCTGAAAGACAATGCTAAATTATATATGTAAATGAGAGACTATTTCAACAAAGTCGCAAGAGAACAGCGAGAGAAAAAAGAAATCCTGGTACAATGCCAAATGCAGATCTCCATTTCAGGAGAAGGGCATCAGACTCAATCAGGACAGGGTCAAATGAATAAAGCAGTGTACACAAATGCTGAAGGGAATATTGGTGTAACAACTGTCATAATCAACCTAAATGGTATCATTATCTACTTTTACATATTCATATTATGGTAGGGTAGCAGGGAACTGACACCATAGTTAAGGTTGCACCAGAGATTAATTTCAGTGGGTATGTACACTCTTTCAATGGGGGAGGGGTGTATGCGCGCGTGCGTGCACACACACACACACACACACACACACAAGCATAAAGGTATACATACATCAACTGCAAGTATGTATATACCTGCTGAAATGAAATTTCTGATACAGCCTTCACTATGGTGTCACTAACTTCCATCAAATTACACATAATACAGACATTCATGAACAAACATATGCATCTACTGTAAAAATGCGTGTGTATGTATATATATATACACAACACATGAACGAGGGAAAGAAGAGCAGGACAGGTTGGAGTGGGAAAGAGAGAAAGGACAGAGACCTGAGCAGTGGTAGTAGGTAAGAATATGGCTGCCAGGTGGCAGTAAGAGTTTTTACATCGTGAAGTGGCAGCAGTGGTGTTGTGAAATCAAAGCACACTTGAGCTATCGTTGTGGCGGAGGTCAGGATCCTGGAGCTCATTGCAGAGAAGACAAAAGGAAAAAGCATATAGAGGAGAGTCCTGGCAGTGTTACTATAGCTGGGAGAGACAGATAGACAAACAGACAGACAGAGAGTAAATAGTAAACTAACTATTAATTTACACAGCTAGATGGATTATGCAGTAATTCCATGTTTGGCTTACTTCAAACATTTTTACTTACTCCCCAGGAATTGCATAAATATGTGATTGTAGCGCTAAGTAAGTTAGCATTTAGTAAAATATGACCAGGTCAGGATGTTCAGTTAAATATTCCTATAGGATGAAACATCTGGTAATCTATCTATTGGACACTTGGGATACCTCTACACTGCAATAAAAAATCTGACCTGGGTCAGCTAACTTTGGCTCTCGGGGCTTGGACTGCAGGTCTAAAAATTGCAATGTAGACATCCGGGTTTGGGCTGGAGCATGGACTCTGAAACCCAGGGGGCCTCCTCTTCACATTCAGGGAGTTGTGAATATTAAAAAGGTGGAATGGTTCTCAGGAGAACAAGAAGAGTCACAGTAAGCAAGGTCTTTTCTACCAGGTTCAGTGTTTATAAGAAGTATAATAAATCAACAATTAGAAAGTTAAACAGAAGAAAATCCCCCAGATTGGAGTCTAACCCATTCCTATAATACATGGAGGTGGAATCCTGTCACACACCAATGGCCCCTTCCCTCAAGGAGTCCCCTGAGGAAGGCAGATCATCATTGTATATTGCTAAAGCTGTTGCAAGCATCGCAGGCCATTTTGGGAAGGGTCAAAGGTGTGAGTGAATGTGGAATGGACAATTCCTTTGCGGGTTGTGAGAGGCCAGAGCGGGAAGAAGGAAAAGAGCAGAGAACGGGTTAACTCAACACTGTAGCTAGCTAGCTCAGTATGATAATAAGACGCTACGCTGGTCCCAGTCCAAAGGACCAGCTGCATTTATCTCTCACTCAGCCACAGACAGCCAGGAAAAAAAAAAAGTACACTAAACCAGGGCTACCGAGATGGAAAACACAGGGGAGACGACGAGGGAGGGGGGGGAAGCAGAGCTGCACATCCCTGAAGCTGGTGTGTTTTGGGAAAGTTGAGAAGACCACAGAAAGCCGGTTTGGACTGGTACAAAGAACACCAGGAACAGAGGTCGCGGAGAGAAACACCCCCAAAGGAACCCTTGACTTAAAAACCCCCCTGAGAGCTGGAGCAATTCGGAGATCAACAGCGGACCTCTGACGACCTTTTATTAATAAAGCTTTAAAACTTAGACACTTGGTGTGTTTCGTCATCTCCTCCCCAACAATCCTGTGGCCTCAGCCTGATCACCTGATGTCTCAGACAGATTGGTAACAGAAATCTGGCACAATCCCACATTCCCAAAAGTATTCTGTCAGCCCCCAGACAACCGCTCCAGTGCTTTTAGAAGAGTTAACACCTGTTATTCTAACAACCACCAGAAATTGCCCAGTTGTCTTAGCAGTAGGCTGCTAATAGGGTTCAGTTGTTTTTACCACCATCTAAAGGAAGCCAAATGTCTGGGCAAGTATTCCTGGCATGGTAGTATAAATCCCTGGATTACCTTAGGGTTTGCACCATTCTCACTCCACTGCTGTTGCCATGTCAGGACAGTTGCTATAAGGATTACATTTTTCTAATGAAGATGCAACCATATATTCTTCCCCAGAGAACCTGTGAAAGGGAAGGGTAAGCTGAACTTAAATTAACCTCTTTTTCACTGGGTAGCAAGTAGTTCCTTGCTGTATGGATAAAAATACCCATGTATCAAAAATATAGGATGCAGCTTAATGTGGAACAGGGGAAAAAATCAAGACTTATTTTAATTGCGGAACCACCTACAAAAGACAGTTTCATTATGCAAAGTGCTTGACACGAAGGCAAAAGGAAATCAGTCACAAATTTAACCAAATCACTTATTTTGGTGACTCCTTCTCCATTTTATTGGTTCAACGCTAGCCTGATTCAGCAAGTGGTTACCTGTGCAGCAGACTCCACAGCTGAGCAAAACACCACAGCACACATGCAATTTCACAGCAAACTGTCAACGCGTTCAGTAAAACGATGTCTTATGGTACTTGTTCTCCTTGTTTGTCAACAGCAGAGGCTTCAAAAATTTGATGGCTACTGTTACGTCTAAGCTGACAAAACACATATTTTACAACCTACACTGTTTTCCAGCTCTGCATGAACTATATTCATCACCACCAGTTTGGCTTAGAGGCTATACTATATATGAAGCTATTCCCGTTGACATAAACGAATGGCATATGGAGAAAGGCAAACCTGCAAATTGATTTAAATAGAGAAAGACTAGGTTCTCTTGTTATTGCTTAAAACTTCACCTCACCAGTATCATGCATGGCAACTAGCATATGAACTCTGCCACCTTTGGTCATTCGTTTCACCTTTGCTGAAGTCTCTAGAGTGCCGTTAGCAATTCATCAAAACCTTGTTACAATCTCACTTTGCAGGTTGTATTAAAAGTGATGTTATATCCAAGTGTTAATAATAAATAGCAATTGTCATCAGTACACCTCAATGCTCTTTACAGAGAAGATAAGTATAATTACTCCCATTTTATAGAGGGGGAAGCTGAGGCACAGAGCGGTGAGTGAGTTGCCCATGGTCACACAGCAGGCCCATGACAGAGCCAGGAATAGAATTCAGGTCCCCTGAGTCCTAGTCAGGACTCCATTCACTACACCACTCTGCCTCCCCAAGTTAAGACCAAATCTGAAAGAAAAGCCAGGATACTGTTTTGCTTGTCTGCTGGATCGGTCACATTATCCAGAGATGCAAAAGACCTATTACATCACCCATCTCCCTCACACAGTGATATTACATGCTGACACAAACCTTGCTAGTATCAACTCCTCACCAGTTCTCTCATGCTGAATGTGGCATCACACACAGGCCACCTGATGTGCAACACTGAAGTCACAGAGACAAAAACAGCAATGTTATATCAATGTGTGACAGTACAGACAAAGACACTATAAGTTAGCAAAACAATACAAATGAAAACTGTCATGATGGGAAATTCTTCATTCTGTACCTACCTACAACAGGATACTGAAAAGGAAGATTTTTACCTGTCCCCGATCTTACCCCAAGTTTGTCCTGTCAGAGGGAAAAAAATGTTACCTGTACATTACATTTCATTCTCTGTTCCTTCGGTAATCTATTCAACATCTCTTTCACAACTGTAGTATCTGTGGTAGTAGTACCCACAGTACCCATTGACACTCTGGAGGCAAACTTGCAGTTTTGGAGAAATACCCCCAAATTCCTGCATCTCAGACAAAAAGCCAGAGGTTAGGCAGCTATGATTAGCTAACCCTATCGGTGATGTATCCATCTGTTGTTTCTTGTCTTGTACTTGGATTGTAAGCGCTCTGGGACAGGGACTTTTTTGTTCTGTGTTTGTACAGCACCTAGCACAATGGGGTCCTGGCCCACAACTGTGGCTCCTAGGTGCTATGATAATACAAATAAATAAATAAATATTAAATAATTATCATAATCCAGGGATGTTCAAGCAGGATTTTACTGTATGAATTATTCTGGCCATTTCACCATGCTTTCTCAGCAGGAGGGAGGGATGGAGGAAGGGAGAAGGTCATATTTCCAGCTTGTAAACATACTCACTTTCTTTCATACTCACTCACAAAAAAATAAATTTAGTCTGCCATTTATTTTTTGCAGACAAAAAGATTTTGTGCTGTTGCATTTTTGTTGACAGTATGATCTGAGTAGAACTATATATTGTTGACAAAAATGTAATGAAATGTATTTGGTCAACAGAACAAAGTGAGGGGGGTTCAACAGAAATGCATTTCATCCCCCCAAAGGCTCCATGGAGCCCTTAATTACACACCTCTGCCTGTAATCTGCAGAAATGGGAACCAAAGCACTTAAACATAAGTGGAGTCATATTGCACTTTAGAAGTTACTTTGGAAAAAACACTCACCAAAGATGGGACGAAGTCTTCAAATGCTGTTGGTAAGCAGGGCAGTTTGTTAAATCTGTCTCATGGTGTGCTAGTGATCAATGTCTCTTCAACTTAATTAAGGATCCTTGTTAAAAAAAACACTAGTTAGTGGTACTCTTTGAATTGTCAGGGGTGCTTTAGGGATGCCCACAACACTCATGTGTCCAGCACATGTGCCAGCCTCCCCCCAGCTCCAGGGTAAGAGGACAGGCCTGGGGAGCATGAGCAGGTATGCTCATGGGGTGCTGCTGGAACCCACTGTTCTCCACCAATTCTAAATTGGCAAATAGTCCCTTAAAGCTGTTGTCAGCAGATGCCCATCACAACAGTCCCTAGACTGCTCTAACTTACAATGAGAGCAGGGCTGGAGAATTAGGGAACTGCAGCTGGTTCCCTGATGGTCCATCTCCCTCTCAAGCACTGTGTAGATCTTAACACACTCTTCCAGCATTACTTAACCTAGATTCCTGAATTTAGGTTTCCATTGCAACAGCTGATAATAGCATCTAAGGTGCTTAAGAGAAGCTAGAAATGTATGTGTGGGGGGGAAATATTCTGCTTTGGGTATCAGCTATTGTGAGGGAATCACAAAACCCTGAACTTGGGTCCTGGCAGGAAAGTAAAAAGGAAACTGGTTTTAAATAGTCTATTTAAAAACGTAACTTACTAAGTAGAGCTAGCTAGAAAACAAGTATTCCAGTTTGCCAAAAATGCTGAGGTTTTTGCATTTGTTTTCATTCTGTATCAGAACAAAATTGAGACCTTTCAAATTTTTTTGCGCAAGAAAAAAACAGAACTACCCAAGTGTGTGGGACAGAGATACCCCAAAACAGCCAAAAGCCCAGTGGTTAGGATACTCCCGGGAATGTGGTTGACCCTGAATCAGGCACAGCAAGGACTTGAACTTGGGTTTCTTACTTCCCAGGTGGGTGCCCTAACCACCATAGAGTCAGTCTCTCGCTTGCTCTTGCCCAATTAATAGTTCATTACAGTATTTATACAAAGTGCAGCAGCTCCAACAGGAGCAGTTGAAGGAAATTGACTCTACAGTCCAAGGTTTAGGGTCCTTAGCTGGTATGTAGGAAACCCAGGTTCAAGTCCCTGCTCTACCTGATTCGCTCTCTGGCCCAATGAATATTTCAGTGTTTTGTCAAAATCAACATATTTCTTCAAAAAGTTTCCATTTCAACAAACTGGCATTTTCTAATAAACCTTTTTTGAAAAGTTCTCTACCAGCACCAATGCTAAGACCTACACATGCTGTATCATGCTGAGTCTTTTGGGTGCACAGACATTACAAACATTTTAGGGGCAGCTGAAGAGTAGAGGCCAGGGTAGATTAAAAGAGGAACCCGCAAGTACACACACAGACTTATCAATTTCAGCCCCTTCGGTGGAATTATGTATTGTTAAGCCAAATACATTTTCATTACTACAGTTGGTATTGGAACAATTCTATTCCACATTGTTCAACTGGCAAGTTTTATACAGTAAATCTGAGTATTAATTACTATTGCATTTGGTATTTGCATTTTCAATAAATCACCAATTTTGACAAGCGCTTCAATGGTTTGGCAACTTTTCCTATATTTTAAAGACCTGGTTCCACCCTATTGAAGAAAAAGAGAAAATAAGAAGTAGCCTGGCTGAGGAGTACTGTACTGGATTGGACCCTATGAAGTCAACATAATTCAAATCATGCTCCATTCTCAGATTTTAATTAGATCCCGCTCAGCCTGTAGCACCTTCTAAAGATCTGGCTGTGGACGAGGTTTCTTTAAGTACAGAAGACATGCAGATCTGCACTTTGTTAAGAATAGCAAAATACCATCAGATAAACACTTATATGTGAAGGCTGCTGGTAGCCTCTACTATTGAATCTGTGGCCAGATAGATTTTACAGTTATCAACTGTCACATAAGGTGTGGCCTTACCGGACTTCGCTGTTGTAGAAATAGAACTCAAGTCCTTACACTCCAGAAAAACATCATAGGCTCCTATCACCTGAGCTACACTTGAGAAACCGTGTTAGTTGTCAATTAGCCACTACAGGGCAACAACTACATACCCTTGAGCAGATCTGACATTCTATCCAATAGAAACACAAACACATTCATTACAGTATACCCTCCAACTTATTTCACATTTTTTAAAGTATACAATTATTTTGACCGCATATACAGATTATATTTATATCATATATGGGATCAGAATAATTGTGTGATTTTACAAACACAAACACACGCACATATTCTGTGGACAAATTAAAAATATTAGAATTGTTTTCTTTGGACAAATGGAAGAAAGACTACTAATCTTTAACATAAAATGTGGAGGAAACTTTTATCCACATTCAATAAGAAACATTTGGCCTATAGCCAACAGCTTTTATGAAATTTTGGTTTCTAATCTCTGCTAATAGAGCAACTCTTGCCAGAGTACTGCATAATTGAAACTCACATAGTAATTATATGGGGGGAAATTGTTAATGCAATGTTATGTTGCAGGGTAAAAATAAACTAAGTCAGGAACTGCAGAGATTAAGGTCCCTATCAAACATTGTTGCTGAGTTGGGGTTAGGGTGACCAGATAGCAAGTGTGAAAAATCGGGACAGAGGGTGGGGAGTAATAGGTGTCTATATAAGAAAAAGCCCCAAATATCAGGACTGTCCCTATAAAATCGGGACATCTGGTCACCCTAGTTGGGGTCCACCTATCAAGGAAGGGGAAGAGCATATTTGAATACAAACTGGCTAACCTAGTGAGGAGGGCTTTAAACTAGGTTCGAAGGGGGCAGGTGACCAAAGCCCACAGGTAAGTCAAGAACATGGAGACCTGGGAGAAGATTCGGAATCTGGGGGGAGCATGGGCTGTTATAGCAGGGATAAAATGAGAGAGAAGACAGAACTATGGGGACGGAATCAAATCAGTATCTTAGATGTCTGTATTCTAATGCGAGAAGTATGGGGAATAAGCAGGAAGCACTCGAAATGCTAGTAAATAAACACAACTATGACATACTTGGCATCACAGACTTGGTGGGATAACCCACCTGACTGGAATATTGATATAGAAGGGTACCGCTTGCTCAGGAAGGACAGGTAGGGAAAAAAGGGAGGAGGTGTTGCCTTATATATTAAAAATGTATATACTTGGACTGAGGTTGAGATGGAAATAGGAGACAGACTTGTTGAAAGTCTCTGGATAAGGATAAAAGGGGTAAAAAACAAGGGTGATGTCATGGTAGTAGGTATAATACAGACTACCTAACCAGGAAGAAGAGGTGTATGAGGATTTTTTTAAACACCAAACAAAATCATCCAAAGCACAGTACTTGGTGGTGATTGGGGACTTCAACTACACAGACATCAGTTGGCAAAACAACACAGCAGGGCACAGATTATACAACAAGTTCTTGGAAAGTACTGGAGACAATACTTTTTATTTCAGAAGGTAGAGAAAGCTACTAGGGGAGAGGCTGTTCTAGATTTGATTTTGACAAATAGGGAAAAACTGGTTGAGAATTTGAAAGTGGAAGGCAGCTTGGGTGAAAGTGATCATGAAATGATAGAGTTCATGATTCTAAGCCAGGGATCGGCAATCTTTGGCACACGGCTCACCAGGGTAAACACCCTGGCGGGCAGGGCCGGTTTTTTACCTGCCGCGTCCGCAGGTTCGGGCGATCGCGGCTCCCACTGGCCGCGGTTCGCCGCTCCAGACCAATGGGGTGGCGGGAAGTGGCAGCCAGCACATCCCTCAGCCTGCGCCACTTCCCACACCCCAGTGCCAAAGGTTGCCAATCCCTGTTCTAAGCAATGGTAGAAGGGAGAACAGTACAATAAAGACAATGGATTTCAAGAAGACAGACTTTAGCAAACTCAGGGAGTTGGTAGGTAAGATCCATGGAAAGCACGTCTAAGGGGAAAAAATTGAAAATAGTTGGCAGTTTTTCAAAGAGACATTGTTAAAGGCACAAGAGCAAACTATCCCACTGTGTAGGAAAAATAGGAATCATGGCAAGAGACCACACTGGCTTAACCAGGAGATCTTCAATGAGCTAAAAATTAAAAAAGAGTCCTACAAAAAGTGGAAACTAGGTCAAATTACAAAGGATGAATATAAACAAATAACACAAGTATGTAGGGACAAAATTAGAAAGGCCAAGGCACAAAATGAGATCAAACTAGCTAGAGACATAAAGGGTAACAAGAAAACATTCTACAAATACATTAGAAGCAAGAGGAAGACCAAGACCATTACTCAATGAAGGGGGAAAAACAATAACAAAAAATGTGGAAATGGCAGAGGTACTTAATGATTTCTTTGTTTTGGTTTTCACCAAGAAGGATAGTGTTGATTGGACATCTAACATAGTGAATACCAGTGAAAATGAGGTAGGATCAAAAGAGGCTAAAATAGGGAAAGAACAAGTTAAAAATTACTTAGACAAATTAGATTTCTTCAAGTCACCAGGGCCTGATGAAATGCATTCTAGAATACTCAAGGAGCTGACTGGGGAGATATCTGAGCCATTAGCGATTATCTTTGAAAAGTCATGGAAGATGGGAGAGGTCCCAGAAGACTGGAAAAGGGCAAATATAGTGCCCATCTATGAAAAGTGAAATAAGGACAACCCAGGGAATTACAGACCACTCAGCTTAACTTCTGTACCCAGAAAGATAATGGAGCAAATAATTAATCAATTTGCAAACATCTAGAAGATAATAAGGTGATAAGTAACAGTCAGCATGGATTTGTCAAGAACATATCGTGTCAAACCAACCTGATAGCTCTATTTGACAGGGTAACAAGCCTTGTGGACGTGGGAGGGGGCAGCATTAGACATGGTATATCTTGACTTTAGTAAAGCTTTTTGATACTGTCTCACAAACAAACTAGAGAAGTACAACCTAGATGGAGCTAGTATAAGGTGGGTGCAAAACTGGTTGGAAAACCGTACCCAGAGAGTAATTATCAGTGGTTTACAGTCATGCTGGATGGATGTAATGAATGAAGTCCTGCAGGGATCAATTCTGGGTCTGGTTCTGTCCAATATCTTCATTAATGATTTAGATAATGGCATAGAGAGTACACTTATAAAGTTAACAGACGATACCAAGCTGGGAGGGGTTGCAAGTGCTTTGGAGGATAGGATTAAAATTTAAAATGATCTGGACAAACTGGAGAAATGGTCTAAAGTAAATAGGATGAAATTCAATAAGGACAAATGTGAAGTACTCCATTTCGGAAGGAACAATCAGTTACACACATACAAAATGGGAAATGACTGCCTAGGAAGGAGTACTGCAGAAAGGGATCTGGGGATCATAGTGGACCGCAAGCTAAATATGAGTCAACAGTGTAACACTGTTGCAAAAAAAGGAAACGTAATTCTGGGATGTATTAGCAGGAGTGTTGTAAGCAAGACAAGAGAAGAAATTCTTCTGCTCTACTCTGCGCTGATTAGGCCTCAACTGGAGTATTGTGTCTAGTTCTGGGCACCACATTTCAGGAAGGATGTGGACAAATTGGAGAGAGTCCAGAGAAGAGCGACAGAAATGATTAAAGGTCTAGAAAACATGACCTATGAGGGAAGATTGAAAAAACTGGGTTTGTTTAGTTTGGAAAAGAGAAGACTGAGGACATGATAACAGTTTTCAAGTACATAAAAGGTTGTTACATGGAGGAGGGAGAAAAATTGTTTTTCTTTACCTCTTAGAGTAGGACAAGAAGCAATGGGCTTAAATTGCAGCAAGGGAGGTTTAGGTTGGACATTAGGAAAAATTTCCTAACTGTCAAGGTGGCTGAGCACTGGAATAAATTGCCTAGGGAGGTTGTGGAATCGCCATCATTGGAGATATTTAAGAGCAGGTTAGACAAACACCTGTCAGAAATGGTCTAGATAATACTTAGTCCTGCCATGAGTGCAGGGGACTGGACTAGATGACCTCTCAGTGTTCCTTCGAGTCCTATAATTCTATACATGGTATTTCCTAACTCTCTTTTTTTCTTGTAAAAGATAACATGTATGCAATGTGGCCAAGTCAACATTGTCATTGGAATGGTTCTTTTTTCCTTCATCTATAGAACAGCAAGTAGTGGAAAGTACGGATTTGTCTATATATTCACTTTCTGCAAGTAATGCTGTACGTACATTATTACGTGCAGATTATTCTCTTACGTCACATATGTCTCCTTGCAGGACCATTTCCTGTTGCCAGTGAACCATTCTTGTTGTTTTGTATGCATCTTTGCTTGTATGGGAATCACAGAGTCTTAAGGGAATTGAAGTATTTATCCAAAACTTAAGGAATGCTCTATTTGGTCAAAGGACAGAGGCTTAGAATAGATTCACTCTGCTCCCCTCCCCTCTCCTCTCCTCTCCAAGCCAATTCATATAAGGTGATTGTCCCTAAAGCTTTACCCAAAGCTGACTGAAATCAAAGGCCTGGGAAGAATACAAGAAGAGAAAGAGACACCTTCAAAAGTAATTCCAAAGACTTGATAAATACCAAAAATTTGAGGTAAATACTGTCAAATTTCACTATTGTCAGTCATTTAAAATGTAAATAGAATTTAATTTACACTACAGAAGGACTAGGCCAGGGATCGTCAACCTTTGGCATGCGCCCACCAGGGTAAGGCCCCTTGGCGGGCTGGGACGGTTTGTTTACCTGCCACGTCCACAGGTTCAGCCGATCGCGGCTCCCACTGGTCGCGGTTCGCTGTCCCAGGCCAATGGGGGCTGTGGGAAGCGACGTGGGCTAAGGGATGTGCTGGCTGCCCTTCCTGCCTCCGTCATTGCCCTGGGACAGTGAACCGCAGCCAGTGGGAGCCGCGATCAGCCGAACCTGTGGACACGGCAGGTAAACAAACCAGCCCGGCCCGCCAGGGGGCTTAACTTGGCGGGCCGTGCGCCAAAGCTTGCCAATCCCTGGACTAGGTTGTGACAGGTTCTTGAGAGAAGATGCTTGGGAAGAGAGGATACAAGAAACCTCCAACACTGCATGGTCCTTTTAAACACCTGACAATTGCAGGCCATGTGCTTGCAGAAGTACAAGAACTATTCCCTCCATGCATCCTCGGGTGCTCACACAGCCCATAAGGGGATGAGTCCAAACACTCACATTGGCCTGAATAGTGGGCCGGACAAATGGTGGGAGAAACAAGCCATGTTATCTTAAAAGATGGTGCAACTCATGCAATCCGTCCACATGCCCTCATTTGTATTAGGTGAGTTCATGGAAAGGTTGTAGTCTTCACCATCCCTATGCGTGGCTGTGTCGTAAAGGCATGATTTACCACTGATCGTTTTGTTACATGTCGTTAAGTGGGATGCTGTGTTCAAGAAATAATAATTGTAAATTAAGTTTAAATTAAAAATTCACATGAACTTTCCATGAGCAAGCCATGTTTTTTACACCATAATGCATACAATTGAGAAATGAATCTATCAGCTGTGGAAAATGAATGACCATCGTGAATGATCAGGTAAACAGAGGGCGAATTAAATGAAAGAGAAGAGCAATAACAACAAGGATCAGTGCTTCAGAAACAAGCCTAAAAAGGTAAAGTAAAAGAACAAGAGACAAGAATCAAGAAAGCCAGGGCTAAAAATGAATGAAAAATAAAGCACAAAGTGTGATGATAAATAATAAATGATTTTACAAACAGATAAAGAGCAAGAGGTTGGCGAGTGAGGCTGCTGATTCCTTGAGGGAAGACGAGAGGAAAAGCAACAGAAAATGTGGATATTGCTGGGAAACTAATACCAGAGTGAGAGAGATGTTCTCGTGAGAGTGAAATGAAAACAAACTAAAATTCAGGACTGCACAAGAACAAGAGTGTGGGGGGGAATAAAAAGCATCTGGAGTAACTGGAAGTGTAGGCTGCTTACGAGTTGATATTTAGTACCCCAGATTTGTGAAAGAGAAAGCAGATCACACAAAAGAAGCAAATTACTGAACTTTATAGTGTTCACTTACATAGCAGGGAAGAGCAGTTCCCTCCAAGGCTGGAATTACTGGATCTGTAGTGACCCAGAGAGGGATATGCAATGGGATGTTGAAATTTGCACATGACAAGAATCAGGACAGCCAGTCAGTATTGATGAGGAGAAAGGATTAATCCTAAAGACCCAGGATAAATTAAAGATGTACTATGTACCAGATCTTCAGTTGGTTTAAATTGGAGTAGCTCCACTGACTTCAATGAAGCTATACTGATTTACCCCGGCGTAACTATCAGGGACTTTGGTTCTAGTCTCATTTCTGACACCGTAATTGTGTGTACCAGCTCCCAGCTGAGGATAATAATGTTCTCCAAGTTCTCATGGGTAAAAGAAAAGGTAGCAGACAAATGCCATTGAGTTGATTGTTAGGCCTTACTTTGCTCAAACAATAATAATAAAAGCAGCAGCAAAGATTCAGGAGCCAATTCTCCTTTCAGAACTCCAGATAAAACAGCGACACCTCAGTGCCTTTACCCAGAAGCTACCCTCCGTCAGTTTCCTACACACACCCACATTACAAAGCCCTTGTTTATTTGGGCTGTCATTCTGGACTAGACTAGACTGACACTCTCTCCTGTGTCAGGTGCAGGGCCGGCTCTAACTTTTTTGTCGTCCCAAGCCAAAAAAAAAAAAACCGCCCCGCCATAACAACCCCCCCCAGAGCCACCTTACTGAACCAAAAACAACCCCCCCCCCCAGCACCGCCCCGCCGAACCAAAAACAACGCCCCCCAGCGCCGCCCCGCCAAACCAAAAACAACCCCCCCGCCGAACCAAAACAACCCCCCCAAGCGCCGCCCCGCCGAACCAAAAAAAACAATTATAATACCCCCGAGCGCCACCCCACTGAAACAAAACAAAACAGCGACACCTCAGTGCCTTTACCCAGAAGCTACCCTCCGTCAGTTTCCTACACACACCCACATTACAAAGCCCTTGTTTATTTGGGCTGTCATTCTGGACTAGACTAGACTGACACTCTCTCCTGTGTCAGGTGCAGGGCCGGCTCTAACTTTTTTGTCGTCCCAAGCCAAAAAAAAAAAAAACAACTGCCCCGCCATAACAACCCCCCCCAGAGCCGCCTTACTGAACCAAAAACAACCCCCCCCAGCACCGTCCTGCCGAACCAAAAACAACGCCCCCCCCAGCGCCGCCCCGCCGAACCAAAAACAACCCCCCCGCCGAACCAAAACAACCCCCCCAAGCGCCGCCCCGCCGAACCAAAAAAAAAAATTATAATACCCCCGAGCGCCACCCCACTGAAACAAAACAAAAACAAACAAACAACCCGAGCGCCACCCCACCACCCCGAGATTGGCCGCCCCTACAAGGTGCCACCCCAAGCACGTGTTTGGTCGGCTGGTGCCTGGAGCCGGCCCTGGTCAGGTGAACAACAGGGTCAGTGGGAAAAAGGGCACCAAGAAGTCTTCCTTCCTGTGTCCCCCCAGACAGGGGATGGCTTCAGTCACAACCCTTGTGCTTCCCCATGTGCAAGGGCTGCTTAGGGCTAGTGCCCCAATGGGCACTAGAGTCTCCCAAAAGGGTGGGGGAAAAGGCAGTGACACGACTACACCCTACGACATCCTCCTTTGGGGCAGTGCAGCTTGGGACTGCCTCCTATTCTGTAATGGTACAAAAACTGGTCCCCACCTCAGCCACCTGAACATGGAGCAAATTGGTTTGCCTCCCATCTTAATGGCAGTCCAGCTGGTGTTGTCTTGCCATCAGAGAGAGAACCATTTTGTCTTAATACACTTTGAAAGGCTGTTTTGTGTTTTGACACAAAAGATGGGCCAACAATCAACTACTCTACCCAAATGACCTAACTGGTCACATACCATCAGGCACTGAGAGCTTCTTCGGCTAAGACCCTTCTGTAAAACACTGAAAGTGGCGTATTAAAAGCACTGTGTGTATCTCACATACATGCACACTCATGCATCCTTAATTTACAGGCATTTTACTAGGACAATACTTCTGATATTGAAAGGCAGATTTTTTTTGAACTACACTGGTTCCTAACCTCCTTTTTCTCCTACTTCATCCTCACAGGTCACCCGAGGAAGCAGAAGGTAGACAGATAGAGCCCCAGTCGCAGAAGCTGTGCTCTGGTGAAACCTTGCCATCTCCACTCAGTTGCAGAATCAGATATTTCACATGGTGAGGAAGTTACAGGCTAATTTACAGATAAAACTGCTCAGATTCAGACTGGATTATCAGCCTTCCTGGGGCCAAAGACAATTTGGTGGAGGCTACTGTGTTCATTTTAATGGAATAAATGGGCCCGGAATGTCAAAAAAGTGTTAATATGACCCTGTCACTGTACAACACCGAACAGTCAAAGATGGTTCGGTGTTTTCAGTACAGAGGCCTTGGCCTGCATAGATTCAGGACAAACACAGAAGAAAATTCATTTGCTAGTTAGTATCCAGAAGAGAAAAAGAATCAAAGTAAACCAAAGCATTTTTCAATTGAGTGGGTATGCAAAGCAAACAATCAAAATGTATCAAAGTTCCTTTTTCAGACAAAAGATATCATTAGTCTTTTATTTTGTCAAGCAACCCTTTTGTGGTCAGAAAGAAAGTACTGAATTCTTATTGAATTCTGAATTGTGAACAATAGTCACTTTCCCCTGCTTTGAAAAAGAGGTAGGATAGTAAATGTGGAGAAAATATGACTTTTGTTGATCTTCTGAGGATAGTATGTGGCTAGTCAGTTTTAGACAGATGCTTGGAACTCAAAGGTCTGCCAGATTGCTCTGAACCTTGGCTCACTTCCCCAGTCTGGGACGTCATTTAGGCTGCAATTATTATAGTAGGGCAGAGGAATGTCTCTTCGCTTTGCTTGAGTTTTAGCTATCGTCATTCACTGAGATCTTTGAAATACCATGTTTGTTTTTTGAGGTGAAGTCCAGCAGGAAAGCACTGGGTCCTCAACTGTTGCCAGATTCTCTTTAAAGTGACTGATAAAGACTTACTCAAGAAATCATCTCGCAAGCCACCTTAAACCCTCTCTTGGCACTGAGAATTTCACCAATTATCACATTGTCACTCGACTGCCATTCTTGAATAAAATTCTTGAGAACCTTAAAGCAAATTTGGTGACAGCATGAGGTCTCACATTTCTTCCATCCCATCAGTCTGCTTTTAGATCTGTACTGGCCGATATGTGATAGAGGGAGATCAGGTATCTATGCTGAATTCATTTAGAGCTACCTTCATTTTCAATGAACATGAGGAACTGTGGAAACATCTGCAACCCTGGCAGGACTAAACGGGGTTCTTCCTGAGTGGCTCTTATTTTCTGAGAGGATCCAGTGAGTACCACTCAGGTAGAGTACCATGTATGTCTATTCGGTCACTCCTCCCAAACACTGAAAACCACTGGGGAGAAGGTGATGCAGTACAGGCCGAGTCTCTCATGTCACCAAGAAACATACCTGGGCACATGGGCTGCAGAAGTCTGCACCAGCTGAAGGCTGAGTTGCCTTCAGGTATTGTCTGACATAGAACTCATTCACGTATTTCAATTGGGAGGGGTTACAAATGCCTAACTGTGTATATTATATGTATGCTCCAGAGTCTGCTCTGGCTTCTAATTAGTTTCTAGGAGCAGGTTGACTTTCCAGGGTGTTGACTTTCACTTACACAATTCTAAATGTGGAGCCTAGCTACATTACAGACTTCCCTATCTCCTTGTGGGATACCACAGGAGAACTGCTGAGGTGCTAACAGCCTCTTCCCTCATTTAACAGCAAGGTGGCTAATAGGGAGGTTTTGGTGAATGCCCCTTTGCTTCGATCTTCAAGATATGCTTTGTGGCTTATCTATTCTTCCAGGCTTTCCCTGAGGTGTGGGCTGAAGAGAAGAAAGCAGAGAGGGAGGGAAAATATTTTTTTTTGGTATCTCAGGAAGGTCTAATATGGACATAAGTTCCAATGGACTTGAACATAGGTTTTAAATGGTTTTTATGTCTAGTGTTTTAGATTAATTTTTTTTTTACCTTCTAAAAATATATAATAACCCCTGCATATCCCGTTTATCCTGACAATAAAAAGCAATGTCTTTCTTCCATCAGAGAGAAGCTTAACAATTAGCTTCCTTCCATGAGTGAATGTGATCTCTTACAAGCTACACTTTGATTGCACAGCATTTCAGCAATTACTTCGTTGTAAAGGTGTATGTGTTATTCAGTAAGTTCAGAGATGGTAGGGGGTAGACAAAGCTTTTGTACTGCTAGCACGACACATTGTTTTAAAATGATGGATTCCTAAAGGGACTGACTCAGATAAGTACCGGTACGATGGAAAAAAACCCCTCAGTTAAATGAATGAGCGAGGTGCAGAGGAAACGTATTCCAACAGGATGGACTCTTTCCAGGAGATTACACGGTATAAAGTATTTCTGTTCAGTGCTCTTAAAACAAATCCATTCTTTATCAGGTGAATCTATGATTATATTAAAATTAGACTTCTTTGCGTCACACAGTCTGTTCATTTTTTTTTCAACTTAATTTTTACCTAAAATGGTTTGAGATTTAAAGGCCTTCACATTACAAGAACTGAAATTTATGTTTTCTTAGCACAGGAAGCAGCTGAATACCCACTAAAGCTACTATGATTAAGACTGAGCTGGTGTGTCCATTTCAAACCTCTCCTTTCGGAAGAGGAGTTGGCGGTCGTGTGCAAAAAAGAGATGTGATCATGTAATGTAAGACTGTATCATAATGCATATGCACATTTGATCACAATTAAAAACTGTATCATAATAAATACACTCATGTGACCATGTAATTAAAGACTGATAATGCACATGCACTGGCAATGTAAATTTTGGTATGTCTTAACATTTGAGTGCTTGGCTTTGCAAATTTAATGTCCTTTTAATGTAGTTTTTATACGTAATATTATGTACCTTTGGCCCATCTACTTTTTTCCGTTTTTACTTTTTTGTCCCTCCCCCACTAAAAAGAAATTTCTCTATTTAAAAAACAAAAAACAAAACAAAAAACCCTCAAGAAAAATCTATGCAAATATTTACATTAATGAAAACAGATTTATGCATTGAATAATCCTTGTACATCTTTCTTCTCTTAGGAAAAATGGAGTATTTCAGGAGAATCCTTTAGAGATTTTAGCAGCTATAATAACCTTACAAATCAATAACAGATACAGAAAAGCACATATATGTGTTCACCATAAGTGCAAAACATGTGTGGATAGCAATTGGTTCTTCACATTCGAAGGTCTACATCAAGGTAGAAGCTTGGAAGGTGGTTGTTCGTAAAGGAAAAAAGGAGGGTAGTAGTCAAGGTTACGAATTGCACTGTGTGATGCTGTGTATCCCAACTCCTCCTGAGTGTACCCATTGTCAGAATCCTGTTTTTCTTTATCTAAAACAAAAGTCATTCAGACTGAAAGCACGTGCCTGCTCATTGGCCTAGAAAAAATGTTATGATAGTTTCCTCCTATCCACCTATCTTAGGTACTTATATGGCCTCCACTTCTATAGTATCTTAGTATCTCAAAATCTTTAATATATTTACCCTGACAACACACTGGTGAGGTAGGGGTTCTATTATGTATCATCTACTTTTGACTGACTGTAGTGTACATTGTCATAATGGGCTGAATTCATTGCTGGTCTCACACTTCAAATCCACAGATGAATTTGGCCCTATAACTAACTACTTGTCACTGTCTCCTGGTGTGGTCTTTTAAGGGGTCTCTGCTTCTCCAGACTGGCCCTCCTTAGTTTGCTCTCAGTCAGGGCAGTTCATGGACCCCCCACCTCTAATTAAGTCTAGCAGTCACGCTGCTTCAGTCTCTTGGCTGTGTTCATGAAGGCAGCTGGGTTTATGGGTATTGCTCCTTGGCTGTCCCAGACCTTTCTGTCTCTCCCTCCTTCTCTGTGCTCTCCCCTTTACAGCAGCCCTTGTTTCCTCTATTGGCTTCAGCTGTGGGAGCCTGCCTCCATGATTGCAGCTCTGGCAACTGCGTGGGGGTGTGATCAAGTTGCATGCTTGTAAACAGAGGAGACTCTCCTCCCTGCTCCGTCTGTGTTCAGTATGGGATTTGTAGATTATTACACTGTTCTGCAGTGTTCCAGTGAGGATAAAAATAGTATCTCATCCATAGATAGGTACATATGTGCCATGCTTTAAGATTGTTTTTATTTTTTTGGCAATACAAGATATATTCCAGTTTAGAGGTCATAGAATTAAGTCAGTATAGTAAGTGAAACAGTAATAAATGCTAAGCCATGCTGGAGAAGTCAAAGTGACTGGCTAATTACTGAACATCCTGCTCTTCAGAGCCTCACATTTAGCAAAGCTACAGTGGTTTAGTGCCTTACTACTGCCAAAGCCAATTACCAAACCCAATTTCATGCATGGACAGCACTGATCTTACCCTCCCCCCTCAGTAACCCCCTCCCCATTTAAACTTTCTGAGCCATCTCTAATGCCGATTAATAAATGGACATGAAGGTTTGGCTTCTCTTTATAGGCAGTTTAGTTACTTTTATTACAGTTTTGGTTTTTTTTCAATAAGGTTACAGAGATGTAAGAGTTTTCTGCTGTATTAGCACTAACCAAATAAGCTTTAGAAATATTGTGATGTTCGAACATAAGCGGCACAAGGAGTTCAAAAAGAAAAAGCACATTTCAGTAAGAAACCTAAGTGAAAAGTCATCCAAGAAATATAATGCAGATTGTCTTGGCAGTTCAATGAGGACATTTTTGGCAAGTCAAAAGTTACAAAGAATAAAAAGCCTTCTATAGCTGTACTTCGTCAATAAACTAAAGCACATACTTGTGCTGCTCTAGAGTATGGGGTGAGGAGATTAGCTGGCCATAAGGATGCAGAAATTGTTTCCCTCTGTTTCCCCATTAAATAAATTAAAAGGCTAGTATTAGTTTTGTTTTCCTTTCAGAAAAAAATTGTAGAAATGGGCCAGGCCTGTCAAAAGAGACTTTGCCAAAGTCTGGGGATGTTCACATCTGGGAGTTTGGTTTGCTTCATTAGAGAGACAAGAGTCAGCCATGAAGTTCATATTCACATCTCAACTCTTCTATGAGTACTGGGGAATGAAAGCCAGGCTCTTGTTTCGGTCCCATCTACCAGACTGTGTACTTGATCAATGAACTCTGTGTGCTTTTCTAGAACAAGTTCTACAGCCCATTGAATATCTAAGTAGAGTTATAAGTATATAACTTATTACAAAAAGTGACTTGATAATATAATTTAACCAATAAAAATACTATAGGACTGATTATCAGAGGTGCTGACTACTCTCACAGCTCCTATTGACCTGAACTGGAGCTGTGCAGTGTCGGTAAATGCATGCAAGGAGAGAGTGCCTGATTTTTCACAGTTCAGGTCAATAGGAACTGTGAGAGTAGTCAGCACTGTCTTACAGTAACAAACAAACAGTAAAACTTACAGTAACGAAATAATTTTACAACAAACTTTATGGTATTTACTGCATGGTAAATCATTTCATAAATAAATCATTCCTCAATACATTAGTTTATTTTGATAGCATGTAAAAGATCAAATGTGGCACATATATGAAGTTGTAGAATTTAGATCTCTTTCCTACCAAAATAATCATTTGAATATCAGTTACAGCAACGGAGTATTGAGTCCAATTCCTAGTAGACAGTGTCCAAATCTCAAAAGTAATACCACCATAATTAACACAAGTTGTTATCTTTTATTTATTTCAATCTACTCAATACCAGACAACTATCCACAGTTTAAGGCACCCTGACAATTGTTTAGACTAAGAGTCTACATAGGAATAACCATCCAGAAATGCGACAACACTGATACACAACAATATCCGATTATCTTTAAACAGCCAGTGATGCAAAACTACAAAATCATCACCCCTACTCTCACCCCTACCCAAAAGCCTTCACAACCAGATGGTCTGTGCAGTATGCCCTAAATGTCAACAAATTTGGGCTATTAGGGACCAACGGTTTGAACAAGTTTCAGAACAAAGGGGCTGTCATGGAGAACACCCTGCTAGCAGCTCTCTCTTTTTATTACTAAAGGAAATCGGAGCTATGGCAGTGTGGCTTGGAGTGATAGAAGGACCGTCTTTCAGTTTCCAGGCTATTTAAAGCTTTATAACTCAAAACCAGCATCTCAAACTCCACCCAGAAAGCAGGAGACCGTTGAGATAATGGAACACTAGCATTATGCAGCCCTGACAAGATACATCATTTACTAAGTGAGCTGCTGCATTTTGCACAAGCTTCCGTTTCTGAATGGACTTAAGACACAGCTCCCCCGCCTCCCCAATACAGCACATTATAGTAATCTAATCTTGAGGAAGAAAAGGTCACAACCTCCTAGCCAGGCGCAGATGGTAAACAGCTGACCCTAGCCACTGACGTAATATGATCATCTAAAAGTGAATGGGGATCTAAAGCCACCCCTATGTTCCAAACTCCACCCTGGCAACCACCCTGAATTACACAGGTCGATATTATAACAGTCATGCCTTTCAGTTACTTCCCCCACCCAGTGTCATCACCACAGTCTTGTCTGGATGGCGCTTTAGCCACTTTGCTCTGGTCCATGTCTCAGTCTCAGGGCTTAGCTACACTTGCGAGTTACAGCGCATTAAAGGAGTCCCGGGTACACTAGCTCACTCCCCATCCACACTGGCCAGGCATGCAGAGTGCTCTGACTCTGCGGCTACAGTGCTGCTGGTACTCCACCTTGGCGAGTGGACTAACGTTTGCTGCGCCCCCGCTGGAGTGCTGCGGTGCCAGTGTGAACGAGGTGTTGCATTACTGCGCTCTGATCGGCCTCTGGAAACGTCCCATAATCCCCTTAAATCAAGTGGCCACTCTTGTCTTTGTTTTGAATCGCAGCAGGAATGCGGATATGCCCTTTGAAAGCTTCGTTTCTGACAGCCGGCTACTTATCTGTCCCGAGACAAAGCAACCATTAGTGTGGAATGCTGTGCGTGTGTGTGTGTGTGTGTGTGTGTGTGTGTGTGTGTGTGTGTGTGTGTGTGTGAGAGAGAGAGAGAGAGAGAGAGTGTGTGTGTGAGAGAGAGAGAGAGACTTGGGGGGAGGGGTCTGCTGCTGTCTGAACTTACAAGACAGCATGCTGACATGCTCTCAGCCCCCCCAAAACCCACTCTCTCTCCCCCCCACATACACACAACACACTCCCTCTCACAATCCACCCTACCCCAATTTGAGAAGCACGTTGCAGTGACTTGCATGCTAAAATAGCTACCCATAATGCACCACTCCCAATGCCGTTGCAAGTGCCGCACATGTGGCCCCACCAGTGCGCTTCAAGCTGTCAGTGTGGACAGACTGCAGCGCTTTCCCTACTGCACTCTACGACAGCTGGTTTAACTCAAAGCACTCTACATCTGCAAGTGTAGACATGCCCTTAGCCAAACACTGACTAAGCTACTTGATTGCATTGTTTGGGTCAGTTGAGACAGACATAAAGCTGGCCGTCAACCACAGACTGAAGACACTGCACTCTGTACCTCCTCTGTACTCCTCCTAATGGCCTCATTCTCAGCTGCAATAAGAGGCTCCACATGATATGCCTCAGACACTTGAGAGTCCTTGGAGAAGCAGAGCAATTGCTCATAACTCCCTATTGTGATCTCACCCAGAGGAAAGATTGAAACTAGTGAAGACAACTCCAACTATACCCACTAAGGCCTTAAGAGGAAGAATAGTGACTGAATGGATGTGAGGAGCAATCTACTGAACAATCACGCAAAGCAAGGGTCCTTCCAGATCAGGAATGTTGGCAGTGCTGTTCACATTGCAACTGCCTGAGCTGCACCTGTGCTCTCTCCAGTAACGCTGACCTGACATTTCACAAAAATTTCATTAGTGGTAAAACAAGCAGGTGGGGGAGGAATTTATGAAAGGGGGATGCCCATGGAATACAACTCACCCAAACTGATCACTCCTCCATTAAGATATGATTGAGACTGCTAGTTAAAAAGGTCATGTTCTCAATACCATTGTTACATCAGACCTATGCCAATGTTGGCACAAGTCCATGGTGTTGTTTACAATTGGGTATCCATTTGTAGATGGCTATTACATCTGGGTATCCACTATGCAGATGGCCATTCTTTGTGGGAAGAAGTAAATATTTCTTTACTCCAAGTTACACTGAATAGGATATATGCCTTTAATCTGCTACATACAAGACAATCACTAAATTATGAGAGTTAGGAAAAAGCTTCCCCCATGAGCATGTTATTCCATAATTGTCCATTATGGAGTGTCTTGCCCCTTCCCCTGAAACATCTGGCACTGACTACTGGATTAAAAGGACCTCTGTCCTGTCCAGTATAGTAATCCCTATGTGTCAAACTTCACAATCAGGGGAATTCAAAGAATAAGAGCATAAAAAGAGCAGGTTCTAAGTCCATAATGAAGATTAGCTGAGCTTGGAAGTGACCTGAAGCTCCTCTATGGCTGGCTAAGGAGTAGGATTGTGAATGTGATGAGTGAAAAGCTCACAATGGTGCACAGGTGCCAAGCTAGTACCAATGTAGCACGTAAAGAAGAGAATGTTAGAATGTGTTCAGTAGTTTAACAGAAACCAGTACAGAGATCTCAGCAGGGGAGAAATGAGATGAGTCAATTTTGCATGTGTGTTTATGCCCCCGAGGCAGAATTTTGAGCGAGTTGTAGTCGGTGCGGGAAGTTGTCAGCCCAATGCAGAGTGAGGCTGATGTAATCTAATCTACATGGGGTAAATGCATGGACTAACATAATTTTCCTCATCACTTGTTGGATAAAAACGTGATCGGTGTAGAAGTCTCACATGTCTGTGTCCTCTCTTTTCTTTTTCATCATTCTGATTTCTGAGACATTCAAATGAGTGCAAACAACCACCAGGTAGTTCCATTCACTTGCATTTGACTGATCTAAGCTTCTTAATGGAATATAAAACCTTCATCGCTGTTTCAATACTACTATTTATGTGCCAAGAACCCATTAAAATTTTTCTTTCCTTTGAGTCAATTGTTGAGTATTAACCTATTATTAACTGAATAAAATTAAGTTATGTATAGGAGCCAATTTTAGTGACTAAATGCCTCAGGAGAATGCTAATGGACCTTTTCCCCTGCAGGTAATCAGGTGGAACCCGCTCCAAGTTATAGTGTCCAATAAAGATTACTCTCTGGTGGCCTTTATATCACAATCACCACCATTGCCAGAGGTGTCAGCAAAGAATTGAACTGACAGATAACATTACCTTTTCACTCAAGCCTCTAGAAAAACAGTGTGGCAACGTGGGGAAGCATGAACTGCTATTGCATGTGCTATAGCAACATTGCCCATGCATGATAGACCACTGCCTGGACTCATTCTTTGCTAAAATCCTCATCCTTCCCTTCATCTCCTCAGATTTGGGCTACTACGATCCCTTTCTCCCAGTAGAATGCCTTCAGGTACAAAACGCCTTCGCACACGCACAAAGCAGCACAACCACTTCGCCCTAGTCCTCAAATGTCTGCATGGAGTTCCTCATTCCCTTCAAGGATTCAGTTCATGATTACTCTCCTTGTTTTTTCTTTTTTTAATGTCCCCCTCCCACGGAGCTAAAACAGCCCAGCTTATGGGCTTTGCCTCTATTCTCTTTCTTACTCAGCTATGGCTTCCTACACGTCCCTCTATACAATCTAGCTAATACAGGTTTGAGTGTCATATGAGTGTCCTGCCATCTGGAATAGCAGCCAACATGTACTTGGTTATACAAGGCTGCTACGGATGAATGCCAGCACCACTGTTATAATTACTGTTGGACTAAATCCTGAAGTCCTTGCTGAGTTTTCACTCAGTCCAAATTCCACTAAATTCAGTGACTGAGGACCCAAGTAAGGACCTCAGAACATGGGCCATTAAGAGTTTGTTTAGCACCAGGTAAATATATAGCACTTTTACCAAACATTGAAAGTCGCAGTCCAAAAGAGCTTATAATGATCTCTCCCAATGTAATGTCAATTTACATCTAATCATCAATCACAATAGCACTGAAATTTGTTCAGATACCAGAAGAGCCTGACCCTGTTTCCCACTGAAGTAAATGGAAGATTGCCATGGACTCAAAGGGGATCAAGATCAGGCCCAAAGGCATGACTTACAAGGAGATAATCTACCATTGTTGTATGCATGTTGGTCTCAGGATATTAGAGAGACAAGGTGGGCGAGGCAATATCTTTTATTGTACCAACCTGTGTTGGTGTAAGAAGCTGAAGAAGAGCTCTGTGTAAGCTTGAAAGTGTCTCTCTCTCACCAATCATGTAGTGCCCAGAATGGGTCCAAGCACAGGCACCAACTTTCTCCAGGGCTGATGGGTGCCCATGCCCCTCCACCCCGACTCCACCCCATCCCTGCCCCATTCCAACCCCAACTCCAAAGTCCCTGCCCTAACTCCACCCCCTCCCTGCCCCTTTTGGATCCCTTCCACAAATCTCGGCCCCAACCCAGCCTCTCCCCCCAGTGTGCCACGTTCCCTCTCCTCCCCCCTCCCTCCCTGCCCCGTGAATCAGCTGTTTCGCAGCACAAGCGCTGGGAGAGATGGGGGAGAAGCAGGACGTGGTGGCGCGATCGCGGAGGAGGCGGAGGTGAGCTGGAGCAGGGGGGCGGGGCAGGGCTACGGGGAGCTGTCACCAATTTTTTTCATGGGTGCTCCAGCCCCAGAGCACCCACGGAGTCGGTGCCTATGGGTCCAAGTCCTGCCCCCCCCCCACCTGCCTTGTAAGTCAAAATATATTTTTAAAATAATGTAAAAATGGACTGGGAACAGTAAGCATTTAACAGTTTCCCTATATAGCACAATGCGGGCAGGGGGGGCAGGATGAGGGCTCTGGAATGGGGTTGGGATGAGGAGTTTGGGGTCTGGGAGGGAGCTCAGGGCTAGGGAAGAGGGTTGGGGTGTGGGGATGAGGACTCTGGCTGAGGCTGGGAGGTTTGGGTTGTGGGAGGGGGCTCAGGGCTGGGGCAGGTAGTTGGGATGTGGGGGGCTGAGGGCTCTGGCTTGGGATGCAGGCTCTGGGGTGGGGCCAGGGATGAGGAGTTTGGGGTGCAGGCAGACTGCCCCTGTGCTGGGTCCAGAGGAGGACTCCCCCCAGCCCTCTCCCCGCTGGTAGCAGCGAGCTCCGGGAGGGGGCCCCCTACTCCCCGCCGGCCAAACCCGCCAATGGGGGGGTAAAGAGAGTAATTGACCAGGGGCCCTGGGGGCCCCAGCCACTGCCATGGTAGCTCTGCCTGCTCTGGGGAAAGGCGTCTCTTGATTCAAAGATGCTCTTGACATGCCCCATGCAGATTCCGGGGCAGCTGAGACAGCGGAGTAGCAAGTAGCCTCAGCCGCCCTGCATGGCACATATCAAAAGTGTCTTTAAATCAAGAGATGCTGCAGCTTTTCCCCAGAGCAGGTTGGGTCGGTGCGGCTGCAGCTGCCCGGGGGGTCCTCCAGGCAGGTGGGAGGGGGTACTCAGGGGGGCCTGTGGCCCTGGCTGAGAAAGGGGGGCAGGGAGCAGCAGCCAGCCACTGCCCAGGGTGCAGGGATGCGCCGGGGGAGGCGCGCGGGGCCGGCCAGCAGGGCCGGGGGAGAGGCCCAGCCCCGAACATTGGTGGAGTCAGGTCCCCGTGCTCTGAATATTGGTGGAGCCCGGGCACTGCGTGCCCATAAAACTCGCCACCTATGTCACCAATAGAAGTTGGTCCAGCAAAAGATATGACCTCACCCATCTTGTCTCCCCAAGGAGATAATCAACACTTAAGGATTTGCAAATACCATATGAAAACAGATTAGTTGTGTTCGATCACACCCAGTATCTTGTTCTCAATACTAGCATATTCTTGATGCTTCACAGACAGGGAAAGACTACCATGGATCAGGTCAGCTATGCCATACTGTACCATGGGGAAGGAAGGTAAACGGCAACTGGCTACTGAATCACCTTTACACTACAGACCTGACTACATTGCAACCGTAACTTCATCACAGTTGTCCTGTGATGGGTTACACACGGTTAAAAGATGTGCCAATCTCTAAAATGGAGCTAAAGCCTTGAACAGCCTCATGATTTAACCCAATCATAGGGATGCTACTGAGTCTTGTTCACACTGCAGATTCTAACAGGATTCACTTATTCATTCTGAATCTCAACATAGATTACAACTCATGAGATTCGCTTTTGGTTACATTTTAACAGCTATTGCAAATGCTGCTTCTCTTCCTTCCTTGTCAAATGGCCTTCAGTAGGAGGACTATTAGATGGAAGTTTTAAACATGGATAAGGAGAAATTAGAGAGCTCTTAGGTGTGGAATTTCAGAAATTGCATTTCTGCAAACAGCTGTAAGTGAGAAGGTTTTCTCTTCAAATATTTCCGGTTTCAAAGAATTCTCTGGAGTCCCATTTACTCCTGACAGTTTGGAAATGGCTTGACAACAGTACTTAATAGTCTTCTCCCAACTCTGTGTTGTTAAGAAATTAAACCTCTGCCTTAAAACAGAGCTTTATTTAATGCCACGTAAACAGAATTATAAGGGTTAACAAGGAGCTGAGCAAGAAACAAGATTCAGTTGTGGCACTTTATATGCTTGTCATAGCTGCTGGGGCTTGCGGGAGCCGGTGGGACTGTTGCTGGAGGGCGTGCCAGGAAGGGTTGCTGAGCTGGTATCAGATAGTGGTGCTGAGTTGGGGTTCTGGGTTTGAGGCTGGAGGGGACGAAAGGAGGCAAAGCTAGCTACAGGGGCTAGAGCAGGGCTGGGCAAACTTTTTGGCCTGAGGGCCACTTGGGGTTCCGAAACTACAGGGAGCAATTTAATACACTACACCTGGTTAGGGAAGGCTGTGCCTCCCCAAACAGCTTGGTCCCCACCCCCTCCCACTTCCTGCCCCCCTGACTGACCCCCCCCATCCAGCCCTTCGAGGACCCCACCCCCTATCCAACCGCCCCTACTCCCTGTCCCCTGATTGCCCTTGCCCCTATCCACACCCCTGACCCCTGACAGGCCCTCCCATGCCTATCCAACCCCCACCCCATCCCCTGACCACCCCCTGCATCCCCCTGCCCCTTATCCAACCCCCCCGCTCCCTGCCCCCTTACCTTGCCGCTCAGAGCACCAAGTCTGGCAGCCGTAAGTATACTTACACCATAAGTAGCACATTCATACGGGGAGCAATTTAATACACTGGCCCTAAATTGCTCCCTGTAGGAATGTGCTACTTAAAGATGCCAGTCCTGGTATCAGCTCTGTAAGTAGCACATTCCTACGGGGAACAATTTAATACACTACACCCGGCGGCTCTCGCAGCTGTGCTGTCCGGCAGGAGCTCGCAGCCCCGCCGCCCAGAGCGCTGGTAGCACGGCTAGCTGAGGCTGTGGGGGAGGGGCCGGGAACTAGCCTCCCTGGCCAGGAGCTCCAGGGCTGGGCAGGATGGTCCCGCGGGCCGTAGTTTGCCCACCTGTGGACTACAGGGAAGTGGTGCTGACTGGGGTGGGGGGTACTTGTGTAGAAGCTGGTGCTAGATGGAGAGTTTGTGGATGGAGCTGGACACACAGCTTCTGAAGGTGCTGCTTCTACGCTCCCAGAGATGAGCTCTTTATGGGTGAAGGAGGGGCATCAGGAAGGGGGAAGAACCACATTGAGACTGGTGAAGAGTGGGAAGGGAGCAGAGGCAGTAGCGAGGAGACAGGAAATTATTCCTTCCTTCACAGTCCCTGCTGAGACCTAGTGCCTGCTGGACTTTTCATTTCCCTCTCTTCCACCAACCAGTGGTATGCAGCACAGTGACATTCCCTGGCAAACCGCCTGTGGGTCAGTTGTGAAATCTAAGTCTGTGTCTACACTAAAGACCTTGCAGTGGCACAGCTGTACCAATGCAACTGCGCCGCCGTAAAATCTCCCATGTAGCTGCTCTATGCCAACAGGAGAGATCTCTCCAATTGACACAAACAATCCCCAGGTGGTGGTAGCTATGTTGGTGGAAGAAGCTCTCCCACCGACATAGTACTGTGCACACTAGCCACTTATGCCAACAAAACTTATGTCACTTGTGGAGGGGGGGCGGATTTCACACCCCTGAGTGACATAAGTTTTGCCGACATAAGTGTTAGTGTAGACATAGTTAAATGCAATAATGTGCAAACAACCCAAAGGCTGAAATACATTTGTACAGAGTATTCATCAAATAATTTCTAACAAACAAGTCTGCAAAAAATCAAAAGTTTGTGTGCAATTTGCAAAATGATACAAATGGCAAAGGACACATTTTATTTATTGCAAATACCTGCTACTGTATGACAAGGGAGAAAATTCAGCCAGCCACAGCCCAGAAATAAACTGAATTGTAGTCTCCTTTCAAATGTCACCAAGCCTTTTACTGACACTACACAATAATTTTTTAGAGGCATATACAGGGTTTTAGATGGACAAGTCCTATTATTAGTTCTGACGGGAGTTCTGTATATAAATTCCCTATGCACTGTGCAGAAAATATGTCCCTTATGCTTCTCAAATCATATCATTCCTTTTCAACACAAGCCACTGTCCTGACTATTATTTACCCTATAGACCTACCCTGATCAGTTAATCACAGATTTTCAGATATTTATCCTAGCCATTCTCCGAATATTTTCCCCAT
Source organism: Malaclemys terrapin pileata (assembly GCF_027887155.1). Taxonomy (NCBI): domain Eukaryota; kingdom Metazoa; phylum Chordata; order Testudines; family Emydidae; genus Malaclemys; species Malaclemys terrapin. The sequence continues at coordinate 21,494,742 of NC_071510.1, forward strand.
TTACTATATATAAAATGTAAAATATTTTTAAACATACATTAGGCATCTCCATGATGTATAAAAGTGGTCCATCAGGGGGAAAAAATTAGTTGATTTAACATTAGAAATTATGGGGAGATTTCAAAATTACAAAGGGCAAGTGGGTGTTCAACTCACTTTGGGTATATCTACGCTGCCTGTGCCAGCTGACTTGGGCTTGTGCTAAGGGACTGTTTAATTGTGGTGTAGATGTTCAGGCCTGGGCTGTAGCCCAAGCTCTGGGACCCTCCCACCTCACAGAATCCTAAAGCCTGGGCTCCAGAACAAGTCTGAATGTCTCTACCGCAGTTTAACTGCCCCTTAGTTCAAGCCAGTGGGCGCAGGCCAGCCATGGGTGTCTAATAGCAGTGTAGACTTACCCATTGACGCCTACCCTTCACTAGAAAAAAAAAAGGTGTAATACTTTGCATTAGCTAACAGGTGGTAGCTAAAATGAGGTAAAATCCTAGTGCTAATACCACAGTTGTCTTGTCTACACATTTTAGCAGGCTGAGGTGAACCCTAAGCTCCCTGATATTCTTTACCTAGACCTTCCAACACACCTGAAAACTACAAACTGCCTGTCTTCACAGGATTATCTCTTTAGTTACTCTATATTAACTAACATGAGATAAGAACACACCTTGTTTTCCTACTGAAGATGCGCCCTGAAAGTCAATAGGAGTTGGGTCCGTAACTCCCATCTGTACCTCTCAAAATCTCCCCGTTAGGTTGCGCTAGGCTGGAAGATGATGATGACTGGAGAAATAGTGCAGTGGTTTCACCATATTCACTGAGACTGTGAACATTAAGTAATTGAGAGGGGAGAGATTTAATTTTGTGTTTGTTTGTTAACACCTATTAACTTCAATAAAATTCTGAACAAAGGCAGTCTGTTAATGATTCAAGACCCACACCCATTAATGTCAGAGGTCACCAACATCCTGGACAACTCCAAATGAACCTCCAGAAAAGCCAAAGACCGCCAAGACTTGACATTCTTAATTTTTTTTCTAAGTTAAAAACAAAAACGCTTACAAATAAACATTTTTCAGGCACTCCATACAACACAGAGGCAAAAAAAAGAGGGCAAAAAGTCAGATTGTTTTAAAGTCCTTTGCAGGCCACTTTTAAATCACAGGAATGCACTAGCGCTTGTGACTCTTGGCAAAAACTAGCTTGGAATATATATTCAGCCAAGGTAAGAGTCCTCTAGGGGGCCAGGGAGCAGAAGAGGGTGCTAATCTGTCTCCTGACATTTCCAGTACTGTTTCAGTTAATTAGTTCATCCTTCCTTTCCTGCCCTAAACTATTGTTTAATGATGCTCTTCAGTCTTAACTAACTGCCACATTCCAGCCTAAAGATGGTGGCATTTCAGTCACAAATGAAAAGAACCCTGTGTAAAATGTATTGAGTCTATAAAGATCTATTATACCATATCCAACATTTAAAAATTTATGTTTGATTCAAAAATGTAGTTGACTCTTTTCCCAACCAGCCTGCCCACACAGATATCAATTTCACCCCATGTCTATCTAGTTGCTATTCCTGTCCTGCAAACATGAAACCCTTTAACCCATTGTTCTGCTAAAAGTTTTAAACTTGGCCCTGAGACAGGCAGTATGTCGTCTCTTCCATTATGGAAATAGGATGACTAATTCCACCCACTTATGCAGTGTAGTTGACATAGAACCAAATATTTACTGTAAGATCCATTTCCTGGCTATGAATAATATATATGCATAGTAGATATCCATCTGATAACCTATCCAAGCCTCCAAGAGGCACACCACCTGTGGTTCTTTAGAAATACTGCCTTCAAGAATGCACAAGCACATAATAACCATCATTCTCTGAGAATTCCACTAGCTTCAGATTCGCGTTGGGATCCAGTTCAAAATTGCACATTTTTAAAACCCTCTGTGAGCTTGTTCCAGCCCACCTCAGAGCACTTGTCTGCTCTGACTCTCTCTGTTCCTCTTCCAGTTCCCTCCAGCATTATCTCCCTGTCTCTTCCCAGAGCCTGGCCATGGTTGAAGAGAGTCTTCCCCTTTGCATGAGCTTAATATAACTCTCAAAATTCATCAGCCCTCCATCTCATTACAAATGTTATCAGGAAGCTTTCACCTTGTGCCCCCAAACTCTTTACCTACGTCTCTGAATAACAGAGAAAAAGATGAATTATTTATTATTTAACTCTAATTGTATTATTGAATGCTGGATACAATTTTGGGATACAAATAATATGAAAGACGCTATTCAAAATAAAACATGATCCAAATGCAAGGGAATATCTCCCACGCTAACTTTATTTTTGCTGGTAGGCACCATGGTTCAGTGAGTTGCACATGGGACTGGGACTCAAGAGACATGGGGCTCCATTCCTGCTTCTGCCAATGATTCACTATGGATAGGTCTACACTCAGACACCCGTGGCTGACCTGGGTCAGCTGCCTCGGGCTCGCAGGGCTCAGGCTGTGGGCCTGTTTAATGGCGGTGTAGACCCTTGGGATGGAGCACAGTTTCTGGGACAAGACGAGGGGGGAACGTCTCAGATCCTGGGCTCCAGCACAAGCCCAAATGTCTAGAATCTGCCAGAAGCTGGGAATGGGCAACAGAAGAAGGATCACTTTATGATTACATGTTCTGTTCATTCCCTATCGGGCACCTGGCATTGGCCACTGTCAGAAGACGGGATACTGGACAAGATGGCCCTTAGGTCTGACCCAGTATGGTCGCTCTTATGTAGACAGCAATTTTTAGCCCTGAAGAAGCCCCATGAGCCTGAGGGAGCTGACCCAGACGAGCTGCGGGTTTTTTATTCCAGTGTAAAAATACTCTATGTGACTTTGGGTGAGACAGTTATATCACTCTATGCCTTGATTTTCTCATGCGTACAACAGCAGCAATGGACCTCCTCATTTGTAAAGTGCTTAGAAAGATCTATGGATGAAGTATTATTGGTCAACAAGACCAAAATATGAAAAAGTCAATTAGACATTTATAATCAAAATCAGGCATGCTGAAAACATCTTAGCAACAATCCATAATAGGATAATGTGTACTACATCGGTAAGTAATTTGAAATACAAATACATTACCTAAAAGCAGAGGGAGATTATTGTCTTCCCATTGGAAATTCTGATACAGATGTCAAAAGTTTGCAAGTTCCCTCCAGGCAAAAAAATCAAAAACAAAAAACAGTTCAGTGTTTTAAAATTGCTTTGGCCATAGCAAGGAAACATATATGAGAAATTTCTGAAACCATGCTGAACTTGCCTGGTTTGGGGTGGTCTTATAAATTTAAAACTCAGTTCAAGTTCATTTTGTGCATCAGAAAATGTATTTCCTACATATAAATACCACTCTCTTTGTACACACACTTCAATGCTACAGAGATCCTTAAATACTCCTAGAATCATTATAGGTTTCTCTTGGCAACTTTCCAGAATCAGAGATACACTGAGATAAGGTTGTTATATACAAAGGATTTGAGCACTGAATTTGATCCATTCAGAATGGTGAATCTCATTTAATCGTTATAAAATGGCATTGTAGCTTCTGTAGCCCTTTCATATATATTTTTCTAAAGTTAAGAAAGTCCAGGCTTCCACTATTTTTAAACCCTTCATATTATTGAGAGAAGGTTTATAGCAATATCTCATCATGTCAACTTGCTAACTCGTCTAAACCACCTAAGTACCTGTACATCTGAACAGGGGTAATCAGATAAGATATTGGGACAAATTCTCTGCAGTATCTGGGCCTCAGATACAAATTAGAGCAAGCAGAACACCATTAACTTGCAACATGGCAATGGTTCCTAATGGGGGAGCAGTCAGCTCCAACACCATACTTTTCAGCATGACACCAGTTGCAAGTGAAGGTGACCTCGATCTTCTCTAGCTGGCACCAGCTGCCACTGGTGCATAATTGATTCTCTGCATGCTAGGGGTAAACTGGAGTGCACTGTTTTGGCCATTTCACCCCACCCCATGATATGCCACTATGCCTAGGGTAATCTGAGCAGAGAAGCTACAGCCAGTCTCCACTCCCTTTATATTGCTAAATTATCGCAAAGGGAGCAGGACAGAGTGTAGAGTAGGCCAGCAAGCTGGACCTGTTACAAAGTTTTCCAGATAATGATAATTTTTAAAAAGCAGTTAAAGTTCTCAGACTCCCCCTTTCACCATTATATTCCTAAACACACAGGGAAGATATCTGCCTTGAAATAATTAATCTTACCTCCTGTCTTCATATGAAATATTGAAACATGTTCGTTAATAAGAAAGGTCCAATGGAGCAGGGCAAGAGAAGGAGGAGCAGGCCGGCCACAGAGCTAGCTACAAATAACATTAGGTCATCAGTGTATGAGGAAATCTTATCTTCCTGGTCATTAATCTTCATTTCAGAAATTAAATTTGGAGCTATAATTCTCTCTGCCTATGTTTGGACAGACAAAATCGAGGGATAAAGGAGATACTAAGCAGACTTTCAACCTGAAAACTATGAAGTCCCTCCAGTGACGCTATAATAAGGGTGTCTTTAATTAGCTCCACTTTCCTATAAGAAACTAGAGTTCAAAATAATGTTATAATAACTCTAGAAATAAGGCAAGTATGGATGGGGGCTGCTCCGTTTAGTAAAATATTTTTAAAACAAAAATCGCAAGGCTTTAAAAATGTTGCTGCTTTAACAATACCAATATAATTAAAGTTATAAAAGTTATATCAGTGAAAAGTTATATAGGTATAAAAGTGCTTATATTGATTTAGCTTGTGCCATATTGGGAACTGGCATACGCTAGAACCTATAAGGCACAATTATAACAGTATAACTGTGCCCACACTAGGATTTACCTCAATCTCACTTACTATTTTTATAAAAAATCACGCTCCTAACCTACATCATTATACCAATTTATTAATTATTAATTATTTTTAGTGTTGACCGGCTCTTAGACCATTTAGGCCATGCAGCTCTTGACCACACATAAAGCCAAAAGTCCTATGTCAGGATAAAAGCTTCATTTGCACAAAACACAACATAATTACTTAAAAGTAATGTTAGCCAAAGTGCAGCCTTAAAAAAAGGATGTTTGCAAGCCCTTTTCAGAGGACTTTGCTGTCAACATGTTTTTAAATAACACTGAGTGGAGTGAAGACTACAATGTTGACACTCTCTTTTTAGTACCAACAAGGTTAGGTGAATAATGTTTTTGTGTTGTATAATATAGTCACTTAATGCACCAGGAAGAGACCTATTATCAAAAGAGTAATTAAACATAAATGGTAATGGCTGAGTTACCTTAAAATGTGTTTCTGCTCTACAAAGCGAATGCAAAAAAATAGCATCACAGAGTTCTTTGTATATTGATTTCCACATCAAAACTTGCTCAGTTTGCAATTTAAAAGACTTGTTTATTATTATCATCATCCATATCTAGCTACAAGCCCTAGAAACTCAACCTGGAATCAAAGTCAAGCTGTGCTCTTTTCTGCTTGTGCATCTTCAGCCAGAATAAAGATTCTGTAGGCTAAATTCCATTTTTATTTACGCCTGTGCAACCCCATCATTGTCTTCCATGGAGTTTCAATATGAGCCAAATTCTGCCCTCAAGAAAGCTGTAGAGGTAGAACAAAGGGCAGAATCTGGCCTGTCTTAGGCTCAGACTGGGCCTGTATGTAGTGTTAAGCTGTACTGGCACTTCTATCTTATTCACCAGAATCTCAGTTTTCATTTTAAAAACAAGTTTCTCGCTATTATGGCTGCAAAGAAAATCTCAGAAATGTGAAGCAAGGTAACTGATGCAGAGATGTCTTCAGGAAACCTGGAACAATAGCTTTGAGAAATGTGAACTGCCCCATTCCTCTCAGTGTGATGCTAACTCTGATAATAGTGGCCCAGCAAAGCCTGCATTCAACTCAATGACATTTCTCTGTTTGGATATGAAGTGATAACTTTTGAACACCATATCGGATCAATTCCAAAATTTAAGAGAATCTTCTAGGCATCAATGGGAAAAACCTTATTGATTTGGTGCAAATTGGAAACTGGAAGAAGGAAATGGGGGGGGACACGGGACCCCTAGCACACAGTTAGCACTCATCAGCTCCAGCTGCCTCTGAATTGTGTATAAATCAAAGAACTGGTTAATGGCAGCCATTAACACCTTCCAGCCTAACAGTACCCCCATCTCAATTTAAAAATGTTGACACCCTGACTTAAATTCCAGACAAAAAGGAAGGAAATAATAATGGTGTAGGGGAAGGCACACAGAGCCCATGGCATTGGGGGAAGAATAGAGGGCCCTGGTATGGGAGGAGAGGAATGGGGCAGCACACAGAGCTTTTAACCTGGGGCGGTGGGGGGAGGGGCAGAGGGAAAGACATGGTGGAAAAAGGACACGTGGCACGTGGCTGTGTGGGAACAGGAGGGAAACAGGAAAGCAAGGAGCCCCTGGTATGTGCAGTGCACTTGGCCTAAAAGAAGTTATAAGGCATCTGAATGTTTCTCTCAGAGCATTTTCTCTCAGAGCAAATTTTAACCCCTTCCACATCTCCTTGGAGCTTTCCTCTCCCTGCCCGATTTCTTTTCAGCCAGTCACGGAGGGACTACTTTCAGGGAGTTGCTGCTGAGTGTCTATTGCTTCTGTGCAACCTCTTAGCTGGGACATACTTCATCCATTCTGTTCCTACAGGGAATTCATACTGTCATAATTCTTCCAGCCTCAGATTCCACAGCTATGTTCTCAGTTTCTGAGGGCAACCAAACTAAGATCCTGGCCCCACAGATACCTTCTTAGATGGTCCTCAAACCTGAAATCCCATTTGCACTTAAGAAGTTGGATGACACGTACAGCTCATCCTACATGAGCAACCATGTGTCTGACGCTCTACTAGTTTAAATGTCAACATTGTTAACTATTTCATTCCTCATGTAAGAAAGGAGAGAAGGGAATCACAGATGCGCATAATTTACTGCGAGGACATCTCATTTTGGCAACTCATGTGGGTGGAGCTTAGAAGCAAACCATCACCTTTCCCTGCCCCCACAATTCAACCACTGTACCTATAATCAGCCCATGCAGGTAGCCCCCTGTGGCTACGCAAAGCCCTAATGACTTCAACGAGGCTCCACACCAGGCACAGAGGTTTAAGCGCACAGAGATCACTGTACAATGGAGACCATAATCAACATTGATTCATTAATCAGATTTAAAACCTGTTCTCCTTCCTTTACTTCTACTGGCTCTGAAATGCTAGCAAAGGTATTAAAAACTAAATGGGGGTATATTTTCCATGAAACTTTTGCTGAAAAATTAAAAAAAAAAAGGAATAGTATTGGAGTGTCTTCCGGTTTGAAGTGGGAAAGTGAATGTTATCATTAGCCCCATTTTCTAACTAAGGACTAGATTGTGCTTTCTGCACTTAGCCCCGCATAAGGGGTAGCGTGCAGCTATGCCATCCCATGATCAGTTCTGGGAGGCATTGTGAGTGAGAGGTGGGAAGGAAAAGTAGTAACTGTAAGCCCCTTTAGTTCTGCTGGCTGGTACCTCGGGGTTGGAGCAAAGGTGTCACCCACTTCTTGCCCCTCTCAATCTGCATATCCCCTGGTAGGAATCTCTGGAACACACACCCGGAGCTCCGCCCCTAGGGTCCAAACCCAAGATCCATGTAGTGCAATCACATGGGGTACAGTTGGAGTCTTACTGTCCTGAAAACCTGCATTAGGGCTAGTCTCAATTTGTGTAAGTCCAAGTTGCATAGGTAGGAAAGGCCTACAGACACCAGACAAGCCATTTTGGACAAAAGACTTAGTTGATTGCTTCCCCCACTCCGCTAAGAGGGTATATGCACAAACCCTCATCCCATCACAGCTTGACTGCTGGGGAAAAGGAATAAAAATGCCTGTTAAGGAGACAATGATATATAGACTCTGAGGGGCAAATATTCCTAAACATAAGCAAGAGATGCCCGCATTGCTTGGCTTGTGTTAGCCCAAAAGGTCATAAAAGCATGTTTATTATAGAAGCTTCTACTACCCTTTGAACTTAAAAATGTACATCATTTGTCTGTGTATGTTTACCTGTTTTAACCTTGTTAATAACATTCTTATTTAATTTTCCTAGTTAATAAACTTTTAGTGAGTTTGTTACAGGATTAGCTATTAGCATTGTCTTTGGTTTGACATCCAAGTACAATTGACCTGGGTTAAATGATTGGTCCCTTGGGACTGGGAGTAACCTGAATATTGGGGCCATCTATAAGGCTACGTTTTAGTCACGGGTATTTTTAGTAAAAGTCATGGACAGGTCATGGGCAGTAAATAAAAATTCACAGCCCATGATCTGTCCATGACTTGTACTATATACCCCTGACTAAATCTTGTGTGCTCAGGCGTGGGGGAGGGGCAGCCCGGAGCAGAGGCAGCGTGCAGAGGCGCCTGGCCGCGTGTCCACCTAGGAGCCAAGGGACGGGTTGCTGCTTCCAGGGAGCTGCACCAAAGTAAGTGCTGCCGGGCGCCTACACCCCAACCCCTCTGAGCCCCCCCACACCCAAACTCCTGCTGCTGCTGCTGCTGGTGGTGAGGGGAATGTGGTGGCCCAAGACTGCCCCAGCAGCGGCTGATGTGGCTGGCCCAGGGGCTGCTCGAGCTGCTCAGGCAGCCCCTGGGCCAGCCGTGCTGGCCGCTGCAGAAGTCACGGAGGTCACGGAAAGAAATCTGTGACAGACTCGCAGCCTTAACCATCTATCACAGAGGCAGGCTTGCCTGGGTGACAAGATAGACTGGAATACCCAAGAGGACTGTCTGTGGCTCCCTATTAAGGGTGTTATAGTGCCTGAGGAGTTCACATTTGTTACTTGATTGGTGAAATCTAAGTACAGAACATACAACCAGTTTGGGGTTCATGCCCTGTTCCTTGACATTCAGCCCTGAGGTTGTAATTCACGGTCATAAGCCCCTCCAAACAGCGTGATAAGCAATATAACTGCTTTGTTATTTAGAGCCCATCTTTCAGTCTCCCTGGTGCGCACACATTTTTTAGATTGGACTCTTACTCCGTGGGAACATCACCTAATAATTCCTATCAAGACCATTTGCCAGTCACTAAAGAAGTGCCATATCCAGTCATTACAACAAAGGTAATGTGTACCTAGAAATCCCCAAAAGTCCAAAGCCCAGTGGTGGTGCACAACCTTGGCAGTTCCTTAACAGTACTCCAGTAATCCTCATATAAACAAACAAATCCCCTTTAATCTAAAAATCTGCTTTTCTCCCTTATGGAAAAGTCCTATATAATTGAATAGATATTGTTAAGCGGTCTATGGGTTTTTGCAACTGCTCTGTAGATTTTAATAGAGAATGAAATCCCGTTAATACAATTCTATAGGATAGGAGGAAGAAACCCTATAGAAGAGGTCTCATTCTCTATTCAATTCTGTAGGATTCTGTAGAAATTACTCTACAAACCTCTTAAATGTCTGTAAAACCCATTTAATCCCTATTCAGTTCTACTCTGCTTCTTTTGTCAATGTGAGCAATACAAATAAAGAGCCTTTGCAGTACAAGGCAATTGCAGAAGGGACTACTCCTGGATCAAAGATGGGGAAAATATATATATTCATATAAATACAAAGAGTCAGAATAGAGCCATAAATGCTCACAATTCCTGTGACCGCCACCTCTCCTTTCTTAATAACTAAAATGAGAATGTGAACCATTTCCATAACTTGTCAGCATCTTGTGATCTAAGAAGTGATCTCTGAATTTGTTGCTCAGCGAAGGAAACCCATATCTTCCCATCTAAAATTAGACTGCGAGCCTATCTTACACTGCCGCCAATCAAATGCAAGGTAGACACTTAAATAAGAGTGAAAAATCTTAGAACTCTAAAAGCATAAGAAGTAGGTCACTGAGAGCTTCAGTTAAACTTTAGAGAAACTTCATTTAACAAAGGTATTCTTGTTAATGAGCTGAAACACAATCAGCGTTTTCAAGAGGAAAAATCGCCTTCACATAAACTGTAAATTGCAACATAGAGAGTCAACTAATGAAGCTAAAAAATTTTATATATGCTCCATCTCATGGACTTAGCAGAAAAACCTTTGCGTCTACAGTAATTATCAACCATACATTACATACACAATTATTACTGGTATTATTTAACTTTGATAGATTTAAAGTTAGATGTTCCACTTTGCTAGAGTTAACAAAGAACATCAGCATGGTATATGCGCTGCTTAAGTGGTTTTTAAAGGGGAGGGGAATTAGTAACTAGCCCTTTAATTATACAAGCAAAAAATTACATAATTCTGAACCTGAGGACTGTGACATTCCCCACATTTGTCCTTTCTCTTTATGAAGCGTAAAGTAATATGGCCTTTGCTTTAAAACTAAAACTAAGGCTGAATAGGTGTGGAGAACGTCCTGTAGCCCTACTGTAATGTCTTGGGATAGCGTAGCATTTTTTTTGTTGGACACTATCTTTTCTATTTCAGCCTTCACAAAACAAAAGCACCCTGCAGTGGCTGAAGTGCCACGGCACTCTCTGGGCCTTAAGAGCTGAAATTCCACATTCCGGGGTCATTTGTGGAGCTCATGTTCTAACAATACCTGTCAAGAGCTGATCTAAGTTTGCAGGGACCTTGGTCCTTCTTTATTGGGTGTCTCTCAATAGGGAGAGATGCTATTTTTGATTAAATTCAGGGACTAAACGCTGAGCTGGGCTAGTATAGGGAAAGGATGCAGCTAAGACCGTGGGAACAAGGGAACATAGGTTATAGAACTAGCTACATTATTTCTGAAAAATGTGTAACATGGAAAAGGAAATGTTCAAATTTAAAGGAAACAGCATCTCCTAAAATTATGTGGACTCAAATGACAGTTTTATTTTTCTAAAAAATGATCTCAAATTCATCCACTAACTCCTTCCATCAAGGATTTGAGTTCTTGCTGTGTCCATTAAAAAGCTTCTGCATCCTGATTTCATATATCTAAGCCAATTTCTGACCTATGGAATCTATTCCACTCAAGTCAGACGCCATTTAATCATTTTAACAGTGAATTTTCAGATTTCACTTTATGCTAGGTACATTATATTTTTGATCATGTCTAGCCATCAAATATTTACAAGGGACAGTAAATCTACTTTCTGGATACTGCTATATTGTTATGTGATATCCAGGGCTAGATTTTCCAAACTACACATTGACTCCTGTACTAAACCTCTAGTGAAGGCAACAGGGGGTATGGATCACTGTTCATGTCGCACTCCCCATCAGTACCTGGCCCTAGCCAGGGAAACCAATGATCCAACCAGCAAACCAAATTCAGTGATGAATGCGGGTCACGTGCCACTTGAGGCATGTTGCGCTTACACTAAGAAGAAGTGAAGGCAACTACACATCTAGTCAGGTTTGCAGCTACACTTGCACACACTAACACTTTCAATAGTGACACTTAATGGTAAAGAAACTACTGCATACTTAAATAAATATTGCGTACATTCCCGGGCAGGCCTCTGAGGATACTCTGCAGAAGCAATTTTTCTAGTTTTAGAGACCGATTGCACAATTGCATTTTCAATTACACCAGCAACTGAGTAAATTCCCTATTTCCAATCACACGAGTCACTTATATTGTTCTAATCGTTTTTTCCCCCCCATAGACAACTGCACTTTAGTATGGATTCAGAATATATTCTTTTACAACTTGGGCCCCAATGTATATGTTAGAGAGTTCTTTCTAGCTAATAACTGCACATTTAATTTAAAGTACTGACTTTTGGAACCATCTCCCCCCACTCCCTCCCACAAACACACCATGTCAACTCAGAATGATTAATTTCATCCTCTCTCTATACCTCCGCTCCCCCCGACATTATATAGTGATCTTGCACTTCAGAATTCCTCCTTTGGGCACTTAAGGACTTTCCTTGCAACTGGCACTCCTATGAAAATAGACATTAAATATTTGATGGATATTCCCTAATTGACTTTAGGCACTGGATTATCAAGGAGAAATCAAAAAAAGGTGAGAAACAGATTCCGTCTAGTTGATCCAGGGAGTATTTTAGAGGAGTTAACATATAGAACATACTAAGATTGACCTATGCAATTTGCTGCTGCAAGATATTATTGAGGTCAAGAGCTTAGTCAAATTTTTTTAAAAGGGATTAGACACTTCTATGAATAAGGGCAGTATTGACAGTTACACTAGCAAATATAAAAAAAATTAAGGCAATCAAATCCATACATTCCAACTTGGAATCAACAATATCTCTTTTGCCTAACTGTGCAGGAGCATTATGGGGACTTTTTCCATTCTTTGAAGCATCTCAAATACATAGCTGTCAGAGGCAGGATGCCACACTAGATGGACCATTGCTCTATTTTAAGTTGGAAATTCCTATGTCCCCATGTAATCTCATCTGGATGGAATTGTGACCCCTTATGAACCCTGTTCAGTCCCTATAATTCTACATTAATTTCTTAATTACCAGTTATTCATAATTAATTTAAAGCATCTTTGGAAGGCTGCCCTAGGTTTCTTCCTTAGTGTCCTTTGCCATGTCAAATCCTATTTGATTACAGATAATTAGCTGATGAGGCACATAAAATATCACCTATAGACTCATTCTCAGACAGCAACTGATTTTTATGCACAAAGGCATACTACTCTTTTTTCTACTCTTGAATCAGAACAATGTAAATTTTGCTTAAAAGGAAACAATCACGACCAAACCTCTCATTTCACACTTTAGATTAACCTTTACATTATTGACAGGATTGGGTTACGTAAGCAAAGTTACTTCTCTGTGCAAGCATTATGGTTCAGGCTTTTCTTGCAGCATTTGTGTAGCTGTCAGTTTTAGTTTCATGTCTCCATTTGTAGTTTATGGCTTCATCTTTGAAAAGATAAAGCAGAGATCTTAAAAGAAAGAGCCTGACACTATTGGAGATCGCAAACGACGATGCCTTGAATAGTTCATTTTTCAAATAATACCAGATGGCCAAAAAAAAAAAAATCAAGTTGTTTCATTGTTCAAGAATAAGGGTTTCTCCATCTGCTGGTTCAATACTAACTTAGTTTAAATCTTCGAGAAACAGAAAGAAACCTGAACAGTCTTTTAGTAAATTACATATTTTCCCCTAAGCAGCTAGAGCATTTCCAATGTTTAATACACAAACACTTATGGCCCCTATGTAGAGAGGATATCCATGTGATAAATTGCACAACCAGCTGATAATTGTAGAGCCATGTGATAAATGAATTTGTCATGCACCTTTGACTGCCTCACCTATGCCCACTAATCTATCTCCTGGGACTTTCTGTAACATTTTAAACCCTCAGACCAACTTCAAATAGCTGCCTTCTTAGTTTTAAATCAACCAGCCAGGAAAACATTTCCTCCTCCTTTAACAAAAATCACATCAACCAAGATTCAGAGGGGTGGGGGGATCAGTGACAAGTTTTCTAGACATAAAAGGGTCCCCATTTCACAGTCACATATCATACCCTGCAGGGACAGAAACAGGAGTTATCTTCCACTGGAAAGGGGACATTTTCCACTTCCCAACGGCAACCACAGCACTAGCTCCTAACACTGCAACATCCTGATGTAACTGACAGCAAACATCATTTTTATATGCAGAAAAGCAATTTTAGGTCACATTTAGGGGTTTCTCTCTGCACCCTGAAGAGTTGGTCTAGTGGTAACTAAGACACCTGGCTCTACAGGCGGAGGGATAGAAAATTCAAATTTTAAAGAGTCACTAAAGCATTCCAAAAAGGGCCGTTTGTAACCTATATGACATACACAGAATGTACAATGGTGTACGGTGTAATATAAAGGTTTTATTGCTGTTTGTACAGCACCTAGCACAATGGGATCCTGGTCCATGAGTAGTGCTATTATGCTACTACGTCTAATAATAATTAAGCTAGCGAACAGGAGCGGCTAACAGGGGAGTTATGTGAGAGAGTTTAGAGGTGGAGTGTGGGGGGGGCTAGATACACTTACCATTCTGTAAACTTCAAGCCAAAACCCCCCCCGATAAAAACAAAACAACAACAAAGGAACAAGCTGCAGGAGTAAAAAGATAATGCAGGCAGAAGTCCAGCAACAGAGTGGGGGCTATCCAGTTTATTGCACCCAATGCAGCATGTATGACTACCTGCCCCATAGGCAGGTGGCATATGTATACATTCGGTGCAAGCAGCTCCTGGCCCTCAGAGACTGTGTACGGGCTTTGGAGACTGGAGTGGCTGAAGTGGAGGAGCTAAGGGAGACAGAGAGGTATATAGATGAGACTTTCCAGGACACAGTAGTATGGTCCCACCCACACCCCCTGCAGAGGGAAATGATCCCATAGTTGGGACCCTCCTTCCAGATGATATTGTGGTATCCTCTTGCACTGAGGATACCTCTCCAGGGGAGGGAAATCCAGTTATTAGGAAGAGATAGGTATTATTAATGGGTGATTCAATCATTAGAAACACAGATAGTTGGGTTTGCAATGACCAGGAGAACCACACGGTGACTTTCCTGCCTGGTGTGAAGGTTGCGGATCTCTCAAGACATCTAGATAGACTTATGTGTAGTACTGGGGAGGAGCTGGTGGCCGTGGTACATGTAGGTACCAAGGACATAGGGAAGGATAGGAGAGAGTTCCTGGAGGCCAAATTCAGGCTGCTAGGGTAGGAGATTGAAGTCCAGGACCTCCATGGTAGCATTCTCCTAAATGCTTCCAGTTCCATGCACAAGCCCAGTTAGATAGGCAGAACTGCAGGGTCTCAATGTGTGGATGAGACGATGGTGTAGGGAGGAGAGGTTTAGATTTATTAGGAACTGGGGAAACTTTTGGGAAAGGGGGAACCTATATAGGAAGGATGGGCTCCACCTAAACCAAAATGGAACCAGATTGCTCACACTTAAAATTAAAAAGGCTGTAGAGCAGTTTTTAAACTAAGGGCTGCGGGAAAGCAGACAGGTGCGGAGGAGCATGTGGTTCGGACAGAAACATCCCTTAGGGGAGGATGTATTAATGGAGATTCTCTATGTCCTGGTAAGGAGGAGAGGATGGAAAATGATAAAATACAGGTGGGATCTGATGAGAAAGAGTCAAATGAAAAAAAGTCCCAGTCAATTACAAAAAGAAGTATTTTTTCACACAACACACAGTCAGTCTGTGGAACTGTTTGCCAGAGGATGTTGTGGAGGCCAAGACACTAACAGGATTCAAAAAAAGAACTAGATAAGTTCATGGAGGATAGGTCCATCAATGGCTATTAGCCAGGATGCGCAGGGATGGTGTCCCTAGCCTCTGTTTGCCAGAAGCTGGGAATGGGCAACAGTGGATGGATCACTTGATGATTCCCCGATCTGTTCATTCCCTCTGGGGCACCTGGCATTGTCCACTGTTGGAAGACAGGATACTGGGCTAGATGGACCTTTGGTTGGACCCAGTATAGCCGCTCTTATGTTCTAAATATTCCTACTATTATGATGGACAAACCTATAAGAAAACTACACAAGTCATCCCAAGAGTGATATATACGCATGCGCATGCACACGCACACATGGTACAAACACCAAGAGGAATCTGCTTATGGTGAACTCGGAGATAATGAAACTCCTTTTTTGGGTGAGTAAGGGTCACACCCTACACAGATTGTATGTGGTAAAAGTTATTCCCTGTTGCCATGGAACTGCCTGACGATGGGCCATCCAGTTTTGCAAATGACCAGCCCGTGCTGTTGAGGGAAGCCGCACATTCTGAGGAGCAAGATGGGAGTGAGAGCAAGGCTGGAGCAAGACTAGAAACAGGGCTGGAGCAAGAGCTGGAGCAGGCTAAGGCTTGGGGAGTCTGTGGTCACTGTCAGGTAGGAGAAAGTTCCAAGCTCTGGAGCAACACTGAGCAAACTGAATTGCTGTTCTTCCTGTGGCGCTTATATACCTGCCATGAGAGTCACCAGCCCAGTTCCTGGCTTGTGGATTTGCTGAAGCCTAGCATAGGAGTGACTCATCACCTTACAGTTCTCCCTTCTCCTCACATGCACACACAAATCTAATTTGCTAGTAAAAGAGTAAATTTTACCCCAAGGAATATTATTGTACAGTTGATGATAGGTGACTGGTTTCAATAGAAGCCAAGTGTCCTCTACATAGCCACAAAAGGGTGGCATGAGAGGCAGAGGCTGTGTTTCCATCTCTCACGATTTTATCACAAGCAGAGTCTCACAATATTTATTGTTTTTCTTAAAGCTCCACCTCCAGGAACTGAGAATCCCAGTCTTCCTTTCTTTCTTTCAACACAAAGGAAGTTTCTAGCCCTAAGGGATGTGGGGAAAAGCCTGACATGTGACTTGAGCGTAACCCAAGGGCTCAGAAACCAAGAAGTCAAATTTTAAAAAGGCCTTGTTTTTTAAGCCAGTCTCTTGCTTTTGGAGGGTCCTGACTCATGATATTTGAATGAGCAGAGTTGGTAATGCTGCAGTTATGCTAATTATATCAGCTGAGGATCTGGCCCCATGATGGTGGGTAATGGAACACATTTCACGAGTTACCTTTCTATTAAATATCCTGGGTTTGATATAGGACTGCTGATGACATGACACTGCTGGTTATGCTGATACTTGTAACATGCCAGTCAGACACATAGGTAACTGGGCATGAAACATCCTCCCTTTGACACACAGCTTGACATTTGAAAAGACATAGTTCACTGAAAACTGCATTCAATTAACCAGAAACTCATTCATTTAACTCTTTACATCAGAGACTTTTGAAAGTCTCCTATAGTATCCACTGGTTTAGGGGAGTACAAGTGGAGCTGGTTGTAGCACTTATCTGAGGATTTCCAAGCACTATACACAGATCACTCATGATTTAACCCTGGAAGGTAGGTAAATGCTATGACCCCCATTTTAGAGGTGAGGAAACTGAGGCTCAGAATGGTTAAAGTGATGGTGCTCAAGATCTCACAGGAAGTCTGAGGCATAATCCTGTTCTTTAACAATAAGACTATCCTACTTCTTCAGATGGATCTGAAAATATTTAATATAGATGGTCATAACTCTGTGAGCAATACTGTAAATGCCACGTCACTAACATTTTGATGTTAATTTTTGTCCAAAGCCCTTAAAAGAAAATACGCTCTTGAAACCTTAATAAGAACAAGGAATCCAAGTACATTTTCACATATAAGGTTCTGGGCCTGATTCTGCAGCGTGTAACGCCATTGATTTCAGTATGCTAGATGCTTTACAAATCAATATGAAGAAAACCTCTCTGCCCCCAAAGAACTTAAAATCTATGTACCCATCAGGTAAAAGATGGAGGACAGGGATTTAACAAAATAAAGGTTAGAATGCTGAGGTTCAGCACAGCTCTTGGTTGGTTCTCCTCAGCTTTTGAGGTGGGGAGGAACACAGATCAGTTGGGTTTCTTGTTGTTTTCTTTTTAACCTGCTATTGGCTATTTTGTTACCACATCTTCTCTGCAGAAAGGATGAAGGATTTAGGAATAGCCATACTGGATGAGCCCAGTAGTCCATAGTCTGATATCCTGCCAGCGCTTGCTGATTCAGACTAAAGGGCAAGAGCCTTGCAGTAGGCAATTATGGAATAAACTGTCCAAAGGGAAAATATGTTCCTAACAAACATTAGTTAGAGGTTGGTTTATACCCTGAAGCATGAGGCAAGCTTCCAAAACACATTTTTAAGCTCCTTATCATCAACATCTTATGATCGTTCTGGTTCTGATATTGTTATCCATATAAAAGCCCACTCCTTTTTTGAATACTGCTAAGTTCCTGGTCTCGGATGTCTTGTGGCAATGAGTTCCACATGCTAATTGTGCATTGTGTGAAAAAGTAAATTTTACAGATATGTTAGAAGAAGGAAGTTTTGAGGAGGGACTTGAAGGATGCTTACCACTGACTGCAATGGGAGCAGATTGACTCTTTAAAGTGTACTCCACAGGCCAATATGTAGTCACTTATTCTTATCTATTTAGTGCCTTCTCTATTTAGTGAGAGAGAATTCTCATGATCATACTTTCAACCTGCATGTACCTTGCCTCACACTTTGGTTGCATCCACACAAGATTGCATAAACCTACAACAATTCTGTTTTTAAATATGTTTATCTTCAGTGGCCCACTACAGAAGCCACTTTTTACTGGACAAGCTTCAAAACAACTAGCAAGTCCCGTTACATAAATTTCATGTCCCATATTTTGAAATGCCTCGTCTGTGATGGATTTTCAATTAATTTTTTACATTTGTAAAAACATGCATCATTTATATGACTATACTGACAACATTTTTTAAATGCAAAGTTGATTGGAAAAATTAGCTCATTTGCTAGCCAAAAGAATATATTATACACTTCTTACTTTAAAAAAAATGGGTCAGTCTGACTTGATTCTGGTTCATTTACATTTAATTTGCATTTACACAAAATAAGGAGCAAGTCCATGTTTATGTTTTTAAATATAGTTGGCTCTGTTTAAAGACAATTTATGTTGAGTTTAAACTAACGAAAGACAGATAAACAAAACCAACTTTTTGGCACAGCTAAATTGTCTCTAAGTGGGAAAATTGCACTAAATGAGTAAGTGTCGTAACACCATCCTATTTATCACACACTGCCATTTTTTAAAATAGCATTCATTCAGTTGTGTGTGTTTTCTACCACTCTCACTCTAGGGGCACTGTAACATACAACTTTTTAAACATACCCTTTATATGCAACACATAGGAATTGTCATACTGGATCATAACCATGATCCATCTTCTAATATAGTCTGCTTCCCAACAGTGGCTAATACCCGATTTAGTTTTATGAAAATTAAATGTCTCCCAAGGGTACTCACTGATATGACAATAATACTCAATAATACTTTGCCATTATTTGCAGAGTAGCCTGCATCTACATCAAGTAGAAAGGAAGTGCACAGCGTAAGCTGCAAGACATAAGGGATGGACTGGAAAAGGTTTCGTCAACTACCTTGTGTTTTACAGAGACTGAATGAGCTTGTAAATCATCATACTTTATATGACAAGATAATCACACATTTTAAAGAACTTTGCCCCTCCATTTTCTCGGGCAATGTTTGTCCAATTCCATGTATCATCAGCATTTGCAGAAATAATACCTGCCCGGAAATGCCAGTTTAGAGCTGCGCAGCATCATTGAGCCTACAGGGAGATTGAAAGTATATTTGAAAAAGGAGCACGCTAAGGGAGAGGCAAGGGAGCTTCCTGCAATTTTATTGCAACGCACGGGTTTTAGTGCTACATCGTTTGTATTCTAAAATGCAATAAAGTCAATGATATTTTGTCTCACCTGATGGCCTAGCGTTAGTACCCTAGCTCATCATATGGGACATCTGGGTTCAGTTCATTGTCTTATGCCAAGCCCCCTGGGGAAGGAGGACTTAATGTATCTCAATACAAACCCATTGCATCCTACTATTTCTCCTTAAGAAAAAATGAAATGTGCATCGGATGAGTAAAGCACGTGCTTGTAGCCAGATAAAGTATATGGTATAGCCATAACCATAGGGACCAATTTTACACACAGACAACCATTTGGAGTCCCACATTTAAGACGACACTGCAATAGACTGTGGGCTTTTTGTTGTCTGGCTCCTCTTTTCTGCCAGCTGGCGGGCTAAACTGGTACTATACCACACTCTGGGATTGGGGCCTGAGTGTGTGGTCTCTGCTAATCTGTGGAGGAGGTACCCTTGCCTACAGCACCCCTATAGCCATGTACTAGTGGGGACTTCATGCCATGGGACCAAATACTAAAGTGTATATTATAAATTCTGGAATCCATGTTATAAGTACTCAAAGGAAGGAGAGTGATTTGATGTATTGAACAGATTTCCTATCATTAAATAAATCACCCTCTCCTGCTATTTGCCCAAGGAAAGAAACTTGGAAGAAGCCATTTCCTTGGGAAGAGGAACCCTTCTGTCAGGAGTGATAAATTGCCATGCAAAGTTTCATTAGACTAAATATTTGGGGCCAAATTCATCCCTAGAGTAAATCGATTTGGTTCTAAGAAGTTACAGTAGCACAAAGTTTGGCCTGTTCATTCTCAAATTTTCCATGTTTAGTAATTAGTTCCATGTGAACATTATAGTAGGTCAAAAACAACTGGTGAATTTTGGCTTTCACCCAGTTGTACAGGATAAGACCCTTCCCTGCCCCTTCCCCCTTTCCTCTCCCCCCTCCTGCCCCCCAATGATTGATGCAGTTTGGCACTCTTTACTTTGCAGTTTTGACCACTTCCACTATGAACAGAAGTCACTTCTTACAAGCCCATGAAAAGGTGAAATGGAATTAAACTTTCAAAATAGGACAATAAATTTGCAAACTCAATAACACTCAGACAAAATGTTATACTGCTGAGAACCTCCAATTCCAGCCAATTCCGGGGGGGGGAGCGGCTTCCACCAGCTCCCCCCTTTTCATCCAGGTCCCTCCAGCAATTCCCTTGCCGGGACCTTACTGCTCGTAGCAGGGGTTATGGTGGACTATAATGAGGTGGGGGGTTGGCTCCCTGCTGTACCAATCAGAGGAGTCCCCAACTGCCCCCAGCTCGCTCAATTACCAAGCACCTCTCCTTAATTCCTTTTCCAAGCCATTTGTCTGCTCTTTTGTGCCTTCATTTATGGAGTACCTGCACTGAACATCCGCTATACACTTAAATAAAGAGTTGCAACATATGGCCTACCACCCATCATGCTATGCATGAACAGAGCCCACCTGAACTTGCTGCGAGGAAGGCGAACTCCCCCCCCCCCAACACACACACTCTGCACCTGGCCAATATGGTGGTAAGAGAAAAATTCCTTCCCAGCCCCCCTTAATGGGGTGGCTAGCATAATGCCCACAGCAGATATAGCTAAACACCCGACATTCTTCTGACCTAAATAGGGAGAGAGTGCGACCGAGCCTGTTTCAAGTGATGAGGGGAGGGTCCCAACCCTGGCTGACCTTTTTAAACTCCTCATTCCCAGGTGGTGAGTCATCCACCATTGCAACTGCTTTTCCAGCAGTTTTACATCTCCCCTCCTCCCCCAAGCCAGAAAGCATTGCCCTCTTCTCCCGGCCAGCCAGACAACCCTCTTTCCTCCTCCCCTCCCCCCCCCCCTACTTAAAGTGCAGGGTGATGATTATGAGGGGCAAAAAATAGGGACTTTTTCAGTTTCATCTCTACCAAGAGATGCTATACAGCTGTATGTTTATATTGTTTTTCTTATAATTGAGGTGAGAGAAAATAACCCTTTCAAGTTTATGTTATATGACTATATAGAAAACTGCTCTATTATATTGTTCCTGAAACAACTTTATCTGTTGCCTCCTCTTAAGATTTGTATAGATCAATTTACAGCCCAGACAAGCTCAGCAGAGTTCTGACTTCACCTAAGGAATGTTTTCATTTGGATTACCTGCTGTATATGGGACACAGTGATCCAGCTTTGAGTCTGTAGCAACCTGCATGGAACTTGGAGGGAGGAACACAGGTTGCAGGAGGAAAGTGTTTAAAGGAGGCACCACAAAGTTGGTCTGTGTACTCATGGCTGGAATGCTAACTACAGTTGAAAAACCTCTATAATAATTCCCTTGATAAAGAGACAGTTTTAGAGACATGGAATCGTTTCATGTTATTACCCAGCACATGGTACATGAAACAGAGTCTCTGCTGCAGTTATGCATCAAATGCAAATGCAGTAAATTCAGCCACCGGACTGGGTTGGAAAGATTCTGCTGGTTAGAAAAGTTCACTCCAAATATTCAACCACAAGAGCTAATAGGGTGGTAGTAAAAGAAATAGGGGAACCCTATAGTGTTTTGGGTTTGTCAAAACATATTTCCCCCATATTTAAAAGATGTTTTTTCCTGAAAGAAATCATCATGTTTTCCAAATTACAGAAACACCAGTATGCCCAACTCTGATTAAGAAACTCCCAGTAAACCAAAGGCTGTTTGTGTGGCCTGAAATTGCACTAAGACCCTGATCCTGCAAAGCATGTAAACACATGTATAACTTGCAGCATGTCAAGGCTACTAAAGTCATGAATGGGATTATTCATAAAATTAAAATTCTGCACGCATGTAAACACTTCACTAGACTGGGGCTTAAAGCTTTGCCCTTGTACTTACGTGCTTGACAGGGCAGAACCTGCCAAGGGTCTCCCCCTCCTCCTCTTTCCTGTCAAAACAACCAACCTTGGGTACTTAGGTGCTGGAACACATCCTAGTCTGAAGTGGTTTCCATCATATACAGGGTTTACAGTTTGGTTCAATGGCTCTCAGCGCCCCCACTATACAAATTGGTCCAGCACCCCTGCTTGGGTAAGCCTCACACATCCCTCCCCTGTTGTTACTGCCCACCTCTTGTGGAATGTAGAAGCTCACTTGACTGAAATTCCTTGTCAGCTCCTGTGTCCCATTCTGTTGACACACTATAAAGTGGAGATAACCTGGATATATGCAAACATTTTTTTCCAAAAGTTTTGAGTGTCCCCAGACTATCAAAAAATCAGAATTTCATTGTGTATAGAAGCTGGTGTTATGCTACCTAGGAAGCTCTGTGTTTAAGTCTTGCTCTGCCTTTAGGCCTATCAGAGGAGTAAAATATATTATATTAAAAAGCAGCCCAAAAATATCTTTTGCCAAACTGATGTTGAATCTCAAAGCTTTCCAGAGCTATTCAAAAATCTAGAACTTATGATTTTAATAGATTTTTTTAAAAAAAATTCTCCAAACCTACATCAAATTATATAAAACATACTCTGATCTGTAATGACTGTAGCTAGAGATGGATCCCATGGGATGAAGGTACTAGCCATCCCCATAGTTCCTTTGGAGAGTAAATCAGAAAGACAATGAGACGTGCTCAACAATGCAGCCAGGAATAAATGAGCTGAAAGAAAAGTGGCAAAATGGGATGGGATATACTCTGTGTCCCCTTCAACAGTTACAAAATGAAGCTCCGTGCTTCCAACCAAATTAACAGGGAGGGAGTCCTCCAGCTGTCGAGGGGGGCTTGGCTACCATTACACTCAGAGCTGAAGAATTCCAGCAGAGTTGCTGTGGGATAGAGGACCGTGCTTATGAAAATAATCACTGTATTGTTAAGCGTCAGTCCTCATTTTCACAGGAATACAGAGTATTCTACAAACCTTCTTCCTCTCCCAAAAGCAGACCAGATTTAAGCAAACAAAAATGATGCTCTCAGCATTCAGGTATTTTCATAATTCTTCATGTTAAATGGGTGTATTCATTTCAGATTTTTCCCCCTTCCCTTTCCTCCTTGGTCCCCTGCATCCATAACAATGAGTATTCACTTTACTCTTGATATAATAATGACTAATCCCTTTAATATCACATTAAACTGAGCAATCACCCCCAACCCTCAATAGTGTGCAGCTGGAGGGAGAAAGTGTATTTTTGCATGTATGTGTGGTCTAAAATATTCAATGTGTCAAGGCAGACAGCATCAGGCACTGTATTCTACTTACAGCTCAACCTATTACATATCAGAAGTGCAAAGAATTGCTGACAGAAAATCTATGACTTTGGATCCAGCACAGAAAATATTAATGCGAACATCCACTACCCAAAGGACTTGGCATTTATTGCACTTTCTCCTGGAAGCACAAGGTCTGTATGCCAAAGGTCAGGGGCAGAGGGATTAACTTTTCTCACATATTCAAGTAAAGTGTCCATCACACCTCAAGTAAACAACTTTAAAACACACAAATACCTTCATTAATCATAAACAACCCAGCATCTTTTAGTCGTTTACTGTGCACATCAATCTGCATACTAATTTTCAGTACAGTAAGAAGAAAACCCCAAACATTAACATCAGATTTTATGTTATCAAAACACTGAAGTATTATCTACCACACTCAAGATGTTTTTCAAGAATGCATGCCTGTTGGGTTCAGAGTCACACCACACTCTCACGGAGCCCCATCAAACAATACTATATAAAGGTCATGAATGGGATAAACCCTTTGTTCTCCATGGAATAACATAGGGGGCAGCATAGTCCAATGGTTAGAGGAAGTGACGACATCAGGATTCCCAAGTTCCGCTCCAAACATTGCCATTGACTTTCTGGGTGGTCTTGGACAAGCCACTTAACTTTCCCCTTTGCCCCAGTTTACCCATCTGGAAAATGAGTATACTACTACTTTCCCGAGGTGTGGTTAGAACCAACGTTTATAAAGCAAGCAGCCCTGTAAAGTACCTTTGGATGAACGTATTAGTTATACTTCAAAGTATTAGTTATATTCTTATAATCAACTAAATGGTTCAGTTTCTTCAAGTATAAATCAATTATGTAAATGAGGCAGAGCTCTATTCTACTCACTGAAGATACACTAAAAACATATTCAGAAAAACAATCAGAAGAATGATCAAAACTCCAAATATCACCAAGTTTTCATTTTCAATTTCTGCCAGAACTATTTTGTGAATCCCCCAGGAAGTATTTAATCATTGGTTGTGAATGATGTCACTCCCTTTGTGTCCCATCTGGTGTATCAGTGCCAGGGCACATGCACTTGGGGCATACAACATCTCCCTTAGGGTCAGATGAAAAGGAAAATCTTCTCTGGGATGATGTGTTTGAATGATGTAAAGCAGGTCAGAGTCTTCAAAAAAGTCTTCTGTATAATTCAAAAGAAGAGTTCAAATTGAATCTTTGACAGAGGCTGCTTTTTAAAGAGACCCCCTGCCTGGAAAGATTGGTGTTCTCTAGGCTTTCAAATATATTTTTGATGTCACCTCACCTTGGTATTGACACCATGTTTTGACTGTAGGAAAAAAAGAACTATTCTGAGTATTTCTAGTAGCTTTTATTGACACATTTGACTGTGCTTAATGTTTTAACAGAAAAGCTGTGTGTTGGAGAGTTAAATGGATGCTCTCGCCTCTCTGCCTCCTCTCCACACACACTTGACTTATAGCTTTTCTATGGGTCACATGGCTCATTATAAGAGCAGGAGGGATTTATAATGGGAATTAGTGCAGCTTGAATGTAGGTAACCCTGAAACAGTACAATAGAAGGTTTATGTACTGTACCTGCGTTTACAGTAAGGAGTGTATTTCTATTCTATGAGGGTTTAGCAAAACTGAATCCATTCTGAAGCTATGCAGAACTGAGCAGCAGAGAGTGCTTTATGTTCCATGTTGGCATTTTCTTTACTAAGAAGTGGCATTAGGTAACCACTTTTTAAAAGCTGTGTTTGAGTTTCTGATGCAACACAAAGATTGAGTTGAACTATGAACCCTCCAGTTACATTGCCTTAGATGTGGCAACCCAATGAAACACAAAATACAAGCACTTGCTTTCAAAATTGGTGTGGTTTCTGTGAATTTATACAGGGATAAAATAGGAGACTGTGATGGGGTGCCTGCCCCACACTGGGCTCCAAAGGGTTAATAGAGCCCTAGGAAGGCTGCACAGGAGGCAGCCAATCAGAGAAGGGCTGAAGGGAGCAGCCAATCAGGCCCATATAAAAAGGGATGGCAGTTCTCTGGACCATGTCTCTGGAGGGCTAAGAGAACCGTCAGCACCCTGGACAGAGCAGTGCTGCTAGCAGGGTCTGGGAGCAAGAGACAGCTCCTGGCTGGCTGCTGGGATTTTCAGGCTGAGGTCCTGAGGTAAGGGCAAAGAGGATGCTAGAGCCATGAGGAAGTGGCCAGATAGTTCACTGCAGTAGCCACTAAGGAAAGTGGCTGAACAGCAGACTGCAGGTCTCCCAGAAGGGGGGAGCACAGTGTGTGGCACGGCCAGAGGGCTGTGTTGCTGAAGAGGACACCATGGTCCTTGGAGAGACGTGGGTCCTAGAGCAGGAGTGACAGTGGTGAGGCACCACATGAAGAGGGCGTACAAATATGCAGAGATAATTCCCAAGACAGCCAGCAGGAGGTGCCACAGTGGTGAGTGAACCCCATTACATGTGGTGGAGAATGTGGGCAGAATATGGTCATCCCTGAGATAAGAGGAGGAGAGAGGACTGTGGGGACAATTGCCCAGGTACAAGGGAGTTTAAGAAACTAAAGGAGAGCTATTGAAGGTGGGGACGATGGACCCAGAGTATGCAAAGGTCTTCTTTGTGGAGGATTCTTTTGCCAGCCCAGGCAGGACTGCAGGGTCAGTACCCTGGTAGAAAGGGACTGACAGATAGCAGGGAAGGCTCAAGACCCTGCTGCAGGAAATCCTGAAGAACCAACACAAGCAATAGGAGGCACAGTGGTACCTCTAGACTTATGTGGGGCACCTGGTTACGGAACAGCAGGCCCTGATAAAGCTCCTGTGGAGAGAGTTTAATAGAAGCCACAGAGAGCGTGAGGAGAAGCCAGGCACCAGGGCCAGGAGGCCGGTGGCTGGGATGACTGATTGTTATGCCTGCGGGCGACAAGGACGCAGGAAAAGAGATTGCCTCTACTGGGAGGGGGACTGAAGCCTCAACCAGAGAGTGGGAAGGAGCGAGAGCCCTAGAGAGTCCCCACTGTGAGGAGAACAAGGAGAGGAGGGGCATGTTGGGCCTGTGGGCAACAGGGGCACCTATAGAGGGAGTGTCCTTACATAAATTGCAGGGTCAAGGCTAGCCCAGGGGCAGAGCTGAACAAGGAAAGGACTATGGGAGGCCCATGGCCAAGAAGAGGCAACAAGCTTGCTTTTGGTGCCATGAAGTCGGCCACATAAAAAGGCATTGCCCCCTTAGGAGAAGGTGGGATAGGAAAGGGGTGCCTGGGTAAGAGACAGTCAGGGTGGATGCAGCGGTGATGGCTGTAGACCTGCCAGAGAATCATCTCCTACACCCAATAGGAGGTGGTAAGGAGGTCGCAGACAAAATGACTGGGACAAGAGAACACACACAGTGGTGGAACAGGCTACTGTGGGGATCCAGACCCTGAGAGAAAAGGGATTGGGGGAGTCTGAACTACAAGCCCAATTAGCAGTGGCAGAGAAGGCCCGCTTAAGGGCAGCGGGAGAACTGGCACACCTGAGGGAACAGTTTAGGGATTCTATACAAGAGAAGGAAGATGTGTGTTTCCATTTGAGGGAAATTGAGAAACAGTGGGATAACCTAAAGGGACATCTCAGAGTAGCACAGAGCATGAGACTTCCCTACCCCCGAGGGTTGTAGGCTTGAAGGGGAAGATGTGTGATGGGGTGCCTGCCTCACGCTGAGCTCTAAGGGGGTTAATAGGGGTCCTAGGGAGGCTGAGCAGGAGGCAGAGAAGAGCTAAAGGGAGCACCCAATCAGGGCCAAGCAGGCCCATATAAAAAGGGAGCTGCAGGCCAGAGGAGGGCAGTTCTCCGCTGGGAGCCCAGGGAGGAAGGACAGTGCCTTGGAGGGCTGAGAGAACTGCCAGAACCCTGGATAGAGCAGTGCTGCTAGCAGGGACCGGAGGAGTGAGAGAGAGCTCCTGGCTGGCTGCTGGGGTTTGCAGGCTGGGGCCAGGGCAAAGAGGATGCCAGGGCCATGAGGAAGTGGCCAGAGAATTCACTGCAGTAGCCACTAAGGGAAGTGGTTGAACAGCAGACTGCAGGTCCCTTGGAAGTGGGAAGCACAGTGTGTGGCACAGCTGGAGGGCTGTGTCACTGAAGAGAACACCATGGTCCTCAGAGAGACATCGTTCCTACAGCAGCAGTAACAGTGGCAAGGTACTACCTGAAGAAGGTGCACTAACATGCAGAGCTAATTCCCAAGATAGCCAGCAGGAGGTGCCACAGTGGTGAATGAACCCCATTACAGGGACTAACTCTATAGATGAATGAGTTTATATCTATGGAGCCTACCTTTTCAAAAAGGATAGGGGGGGTTGGTGTCTCAATTTCTGGATGCCTAACTTGAGACACTTATGGAGGTCAGAATTTCAGAAACAGCTGAGCACCCACCCTCTGAAAAATCAGGCAGTTTCAAGGTATATTGGGTTGTGTAGCCCAAAACTAAGGCACACAGAAATCACTAGTCACTTCTGAAAAATCAGGGCATTACACACACACACACACACACACACACACACCACACACACACACATTGCGTGAGAACATGTGTGAGTGGAAAGAAGGTAGAAGTAGGTAATTATCCATGAAAAGCAGATATTTCACAGCTAACAGCAGGAAGCAAAAATTCCACTGCCAGCTCATCTTCAATAAAGCATATTTCTGAAAGCTTTGCAAAAGAGTATCTATTTCGTAAATAGGTTTGTTTATTTAAAAAAACGACACATCCCACTTTTATTTTCAGGTAGGATTTTTCTATGGGGCTTTATCCTGTAGCTCGACACTACATAGGTTGGTATGACTCCAACATCATTAGACAAATGAAGAACCAGAACTTGCCACAATGACAAGTGGGAGAGGGAGATCATTGCTCACCTTTGGTGGGAGAGAAAGAGAAAGTGTGCGTCTGTGTGTGCATTTCTTACCGTTATCACTGAAAGCCTGATGGGAGGTGAGGTAAGAGGGTGGGGGGGGAAGCATAGATACACTCTATTAAAGAAAGGTTCTCTTGGTATGCTGTGAGGAAAGATTTAAAATAATACTTGTGACAGCCTCAGAAAATCATCCTTTCTAAACTGCGAGAGAGGTAGGTGTGTGTATGTGTGTGTTTTCTCATATGGGATCAGACCCAAGGTCCATCCAGTCCAGTGTCCTATCTCTGACAGCAGCCAGTCGTGCTTGACTCGTCAGAGGAAGGCATCAGAACCCTGCAGTAGGCAGATATGAGATAATCTGCACCCCAAAATACATATTCACACATACATACCGTACTAAAATGTCTGATATACATAATCAACTCTTCAAATTCCAAATGTGGAAGCTTTAATGCTTGCCACATGAAGTCTGAATTCCAGTGAGAAAGCAGAGGTATTTTTATGCTTCTTATCCTGCACCACTATCAAAGAGGACATTACCTTATTTCACAGCAGTGCAAAATGTCATTGCATAAGACCCCAGTGGGAGTGCTGCTACTTCTCTTTTACCTCATCTTGCCTTTGCTTTGGTAAGAGCTGCAATCTGTAGGGGATGTCCGTTTAGGTAACTTGCACACCAGTAACTGAAAGACTCAATATTTTATATGCTTATCTTTTTTTTCTATTTAAAATTAATTACAGTTTATAATCTTGCTTTTACTGCTTGCATTTAGCAATCATCCACAAAAAGGAATTTGTTGAAGCCACTCCTCTGGTTTCCATTTCAAGCATCTGTTCCAACCTACAAAAGCTTTTCTAAATCAAGTGTCAATAGAAGTACCGCATGTCTATAGAGTCTAATATTTAGCAGCTCTCTTCACATGTTCACATAAAAACAATTTTAATTGATTTGCAAAAAGAAATGGCCTAAAATAATCTCATTGTATAAAATGAAAAGCATTAGCTAACATTTTGAAGATGTGCCTGATTCTGCTCACATTTATGCTAGAGTACATCTAACATGATTCCACTGAATTGTATGGAGTAACTCTGGATTTACGCTGGGATAATTGAGAACAGACTCTAACCCAGCATCAGTACTGTCTGGAGTAGGTTTTTCTTTTTCTTTTCTTTTCTTTCTTTTTTTTTTTTTTTTTTTGACATTATTTTAGTGCTAATTTGACATTCCTGGAAATGAAATCTTCTATTCTTGGAATAGGTATTTCACAGTAACTCCTCGCCCTACCAATGTGTATGAATCTTGATCTAAGGGAATCACTTTTATTTTTATTTATTTAATAGAGATATCCCATCTCCTAGAACTGGAAGGGACCTTGAAAGGTCATCGAGTCCAGCCCCCTCCCTTCACTAGCAGGCACAAGGAGTGCAAAGATATTTCAGTAGGGCCTCTCACTCCTCAGCATCTCTGCTAGGGTTGTTAACAAAGGGTCCAATTCGGTGTGAAAAGTGGCGGTGATTTTTGTGGTGGGGGCACCTATCCATTAGAAACTCCAATAAGGCATCCAACTTACATCATATATGTCACTAACCAGCCCTGAGAGGATAAAGGATTATAATCATTACTGACCAGAGATGGATGTGATCCAGTCATATAAAGCAGAAGTAAAAAGCTCTGTGTATCCTATTACCTGTTCCTTAAGACATCCAGGCCTCTCTGCAGTCCTTTAATGTAATAAAAGCACTTTGCACATGCTGGTGCCATATATGTGATAGGGAAAACTCACTTTGTGTCATTACAGGGGCGATATACATTACTGAAACTGTATTATCAAGAGATTATAATATGAGGCATGCCATGTTATGAGCCAACAAGTCTGCAGATCATTCTTTTCAATAAAGTTAATCAACTTGTACTACTCTGACCCACAGGAAGATCTTATGGTGAGACAGTAAATAATGTATGTCGCTTAAATATAAGCTATTATGCAGTTGCCATTTTATAGTGGATTTGCCATGCAGTTAGTATACAGGGATCATAAAATGCCATGCAGCATTTCAAGAGACTCAATAACTGCACATCAAGCAATGCAAAACAAAGAAAGAACGAACAGCATAAAAGCAAACAGGTTGTGCAGCAAGTGGTCAACCAAATTGTACCACTTGCCATAGTGGTTTCCTATATAAAATTAGTTGAAAAATATTTACTCATCTAGAGTCCGATCCAATGTCCACTTACATTACTGGAAAGACTCCCATTGTCATCTGTGGACACTGGATCTTTCCCCTCAGGAAAAAGTAAGAACAGTAATTTACATAAGAACAATATATCAAGATTACAAGACAATTGTGAAAAATCACAATACGATAATACCTCATTCATCATATAGCAATTTTCAACAGTAGATCTCAAAGGGCAATACAAACGCGGTCAGTCTCATTATCCCCATTTTACAGATGGGGAAACTGAGGCACAGAGTGATGGAGTGACTTGCCCAAGGTCACCCAGGAGGCCAGTGGCAGAGCCAGTAATAGAACCCAGGTCTCCTGAATCCCCATCCTGTGTGCTATCCACTAGGCCACACTGTCCACTAATCAGAGGAATCTGATGATCATGTGATGATTGAGATCTCTCAGCATCTCAGTAAAGCAACATGACTTAAGTGTTTTGAGCCTGTAGATATTTGGTGTCATGAATATTGGAGAGCTAGACCTGTTGTGGTCTATGGGAGCAGGACCTAGGTCATCCTTAATGATCCCACAGATTTTATTTTAACATTTCTTTTTCTGTTTGTTTGTTTTTAAGGAGAGACTACAGCCCAAATGGCAATTTCTTTCCTGTAGAGAAAAGGTGAAAAGATGCTCCTTGCAAAGCAACAATACACAGATTATACTAATGTTCAGGATTTTGAATTATATCTGAAATACCAGAAAATGCCATTGTGAATGTTGCCAAAGTTTTTACATTTTAAGTCAATTTTCAATTGCTCAAAACTTGCTGAAACTTTCACCCTTTGGGCTGACACTTCAAAGGCCTGCTGTCTGCCTAATGGAGACTTTTTTGGAGGGGGAAATTTCAACCCAACTGGTTCAGTTGTTTTTGAGAATTAGGAAAGTGAAAATCACATTTATTGTCATCTAGCCATCCCAGTATTGCCAATGCCACACATTCAAAAACTCAGGAGTCATGTCCTCCCAAAATTATGAGATTAAAACAAAACCTCATGATTTTACCTAACTGCACTCAAAAACAAAAACAAAAAAATGTAAAACTTTAGAGCCTACAAGTCCACTCAGTCCTACTTTTTGTTCAGCCAATCGCTAAGACAAACAAGTTTGATTACATTACAGGAGATAATGCTGCACACTTCTTAATTACAATGTCACCTGAAAGTGAGAACAGGCGTTCGCATGGCACTGTTGTAGCTGGTGTCTCAAGATATTTATGTGCCAGACGCACTAAAGATTCATATGCCTCTTCATGCTTCGGCCATCGTTCCAGAGGACACAATTCCATGCTGATGACGCTCATTTAAAAAATAATGTGTTAATTAAATTTGTGACTGCTCCCCTTGGGAGAGAATTGTAGGTCTCCTGCTGTTTTACCCACATTCCGCCATATATTTCATGTTATAGCTGGATGACCCAGCACATATTGTTCGTTTTAAGAACACTTTCACTGCAAATTTGACAAAATGCAAATAAGATACCAATGTGAAATTTCTATAAAGATAGCTACAGCACTCGACCCAAGATTTAAGAATCTGAAGTGGTCTGGAGCATGCTTTCAGAAGTCTTAAAAGAGCAACACTCAGATGTGGAAACTATAGAACCCAAACCACCAAAAAAGAAAATCAACCTTCTGCTGGTGGCATCTGACTCAGATGATGAAAATGAACATGCGTCAATCTGCACTGTTTTGGATCATTATGGAGCAGAACCCGTCATCAGCATGGATGCATGTCTTCTGGAATGCCAATTGAAGCAGCAAGGGACATACGAATCTTTAGCGCATCTGGCACGTAAATATCTTGCAACGCTGGCTACATCAGGTGACATTGTAAACAAGAAGCAGGCAGCATTGTCTTCTGCAAACAAACTTGTTTGCCTGAGCAATTGGCTGAACAAGAAATAGGACTGATTGGCCTTGTAGGCTCTACAGTTTGACACTGTTATTTTTGAATGCAGGCTTTTTTTGTACAGAATTCTACATTTGTAAGTTCAACTGTCATTATAAAGAGATTGCGCTATAGTACTTGTATTAAGTAAATTGAAAAATACTTTTCTTTACAGTGCAAATAGTTGTAATAAAAATAAATATAAAGTGAGCACTGTACACTTTGTATTCTCTGTTATAATTGAAATCAATAGATTTGAAAATGTGGAAAACATCCAAAAATATTTAAATAAATGGTATTCTATTATTGTTTAACAGCGCGATTAATTTTTTTAATTGCTTGACCGCCCTAGTTATTTTTATTTACCTTCTCATTTTTTTCAGTCATCTGGGTATACTTGGGTTGCATATTCAAGCTTTTATCCACAACCATGAAGGCTAGAATTTTTTTTTTTTTTTTTGTAATGAAAGCTGAGATTCTCACATTCACTTGTCTCCAGGAGCTGGGGCTTAATAAAAACCATCAACTATCCTGAGACTTATGATAAAATCATGAGAATTGGCAACCCTCATCTCTTATTATTATTCCCCCAGGCACCGTCCTTCCGCATCCAGCCTCTCGTTTGTTCGCACACTGGTTACATCATACTTTAGAATCTAAAGTGGTTCTTTACTTTTACTGCAGCCTGCACCCCTTTGGTTCTCAAAATATGTTCTCGCATCCCTACAATTAGCTTAAAATATGTTCTCGCACCCCTACAATTAGCTTAAAATATGTTCTCGCACCCCTACAATTAGCTTAAAAACTTCAAAATAAATTTGTTTCTATATTATATTGTTTGTATATTACAGTAATCATTAAAAATGTATAATGTTAATAAATACATAGGTTTGATGAAACAAAGTAGTTGTACTTATGTGCCTGTGCTTAATTTGTGTTTTCGATGATTTACCTTCTAAAAAAAACTGGCATGTCTCGCACCCCCAGGGGGTGTGTGCACTCCAGGTTAAGAACCTTTACTGTAGATTGTTACCTCTTGGGGGCAAGGACTGCCGTTTACTACATGCTTGCACAGCACCTACCACAGTGAGAATGAATCCTCTAGGTGCTATTGCCACACAAACAAACAATA
This sequence comes from Malaclemys terrapin pileata, assembly GCF_027887155.1. Classification (NCBI taxonomy): domain Eukaryota; kingdom Metazoa; phylum Chordata; order Testudines; family Emydidae; genus Malaclemys; species Malaclemys terrapin. The sequence continues at coordinate 21,528,442 of NC_071510.1, forward strand.
ATTATTTTTTTAATCTCACTGACATTTTATTTCACAAACAATCTAGCTTAGAAATGGATAAGATAGAAGTTTAGTGAAGAAAGTTCTAAATCTCTATAGGACCACATTGCCTTAATATCTGAGCCTTTCACCGAAGATAAATGCTTTTAAGTGACCCGCTGAAGGTAAGTTTTTATTTGGCCAAATTATAGGGTGGGTCAGATGCTCGGGGTGGTATAAATCATATCACTCCATTAAAGCCAGGGGAGCTACAGCACTTCACACTAGTTGAGCGCTTGGTTTCTAGTGAGCACTGTCTCCAGCAGCCACAAGGCAGGACAGAAGCTCTCTGTTTAGCACTAAAGCATGGGTTCCTCTCATTTCATATATTGAGGGCAAACCTGTTTCCTAACAGATTTAAACCAGTCCACACCATATGGGAACAGAGGATTTCTTTTTAATACTGCATGAGAGGTAAGCAGATAGCTGCTATTATTTGTTACCCTTCACACTTGGACAATCAAACTACTTGCCTGACATACATTTATACCTGACTACTAGGACTGGTTGGATCTTTGTTATTTTGTTTGCCTAGAACTGGTGCATCTTTTTTCAGCTAAATTAAGAATTACTCTGTTATCCTCCTATCAACCAGGAATATTGCAGAGGTGACACTCTTAGTCTCTGCAATAGAAAAGAGCAGATGGCTCCTCACAGCTCCCCACCGGCCAGTCCATAGAGTGGCTTTGATGACAGCCAGTTGTCTGCCCTCTTAGGGTGAGTGACACAAACACAGCTGCTCTGCAGGGAATAAACTGGGCAACAGAAGCCAGGAAATGGCAATCCAGAGGGAAAGCGTGTGAAGGTTTACAGTCTCCTACAGAAATGGTTTATTATCCTAAATAATTGCCTCTGAAAAATAAGGCCCATTTACACAACCTTAGTCACATGACGTGCAGTTTAGCACTTACTCCTACGCACAAGGGTCCCTCCTTGCAACCAGAAATTATCTTATTTTATTTTCATGCTTGAGAAGAGAAAGTCTGACGCAATATAAAACAACATTGAAAAAATTGTTCACCAGAGAGAAAGGGAAAATCCTTAAGGGGGCGGGGGGTGGAGGGGGAAGCAGTTCTGGATAACCAAGTATAATTACTCCCAGGCATGCCATGGAGAGCATTGTCTTGGGTGTACTCTGAGGAAGATTGAATTGAAAATATTGTATGTCTTTACCATTCATGGATTCTGCTCTGGTTCCCAAAGTGAATAAATTAAAGGGGACAGGCAATCAAAACTGAGGGGAAAATGTAGACTTTCCAAATTCTATAAAAAGATATGCTGTGGTTTTTGCATGCATGTTTGTAACATTCAATACACTCTTCAGAGAGATCATTCCAGCTCTAAATTACTCACTGCCAAGCTGAGTTTTGCTTTAGACCCCCCAAAAAATAAATAAAATAACCAATAAATAGGAATCCTGACACGGAGATAAATTCACAAATTCTGCAAAATACACTCCCCCCATCTCTTTACTCCCTGCCCTCCATTCCCACTGCAAAATTATTTCCTGTTTCATCTGAGAGTAGGAATGCATTGGTATTCTATTAAATTCTATAATTTCCATATAAATTCCATGACTAAAAATTTCTAATTTATGTAGCTAAAGCTCAGCACCTAAATCAAAATGCCTTTTTCCCAAAAGCTTTGCGCACTCATAGCTCCCACTGATTTCAAGAAGACATGCAGGTGCACAACACCTCTGAAAACCAGGCCATTTTAGAGGTTGAAAATTGGGCCCATAATATTTTTCTTAAATCCTATGAACAAAAGCAGATATTTATTTCTTAAATAACATGTAACTACAGACAGTAGTTAGAAAAGTTAGCGTGGGAGACCCAGAGGGAAAACGTATCAGTTCTGTACCGAAGGGAACAAAGAGAAGAGTCACATTTCCGCTTCAGCCCCATGTAGTTACTCCTATGAGTACAGTCGGTGAAGTAGCAAAATGCAAAGCAATAATACAGTAAGCTGCAATCCCAGACTTTTTACTGCGCTGCAGCAGTGATCACATGGCCAGTTAGCACATGGCAAGCTGGTGAGCTGTAGATTCACACCCTGGCTTGCTGCCTACTGACATGCCATGTAGAGGAGCCCCCCCCCCCCTCCCCAGGAGTCTTGCCTATTCTGAGGAACTTTATTGATATTTTGTAGATAAAATAGAGTGGATTTGGGCAGAACTGTCTGGGAACAAAGGCAAATTCTGATGGGACAAGTGCTACATCTTCTCTGACTGAGTTTAGGCTTTCTATTACTAATAGAGATGATGGGAATACTTTGTACAATATGTGCTTTGGACCCACAACTGGAGAAGGGCAGAGCGGAACAACTGGGTCCATTGTTTGTGGAGATCTACATTAAGGACAATTTGCCAGCTTCTATTAAGGAAACTGTTATAGGACCATTGCTCAAATGATCACCTGACAGTGACAGTTAATTTTCCACTCCTGGTTAAGTTTATTGAGAGGATTCTCAGGAATATCTAGCTATCTCCTTTACCCTTGTTAGTCTCAAAGTCCTGAAGAGATCACAGAGACTGCACTGGTAGATGATCTCCTCCTGGTAATGGAGGACAATAGTGTCCATACTGATATTGCTTGATCTGTCAACTCCCTTAAATGCAGTTATTCTTGACTTGCATGGAAACCCTAGCAGGAGTTAACAGGGCTGCCTTTCAGCAGCTTCATTCTTGTCTTTCCAAGAGATGCAAGAGGGCAATGGCTCTTCCACCTTGAGTTCCTTCTCATGTGAACTTCTGCAGGACTCCATCTTGTCCATTTGTGGGTCTGTGAGGCTGTGGCTGCTGTTGATGCAAGCACAAAGAAAAAAGGCCCCTAAACAATAAGAGACTTGGAGCACTGGGTGGGGAGGCCCGGGGGGGCATCCAGCAACAGAACCTGATCTGCTTATTGGTTTGGAAAAGGGCACACACTGCTACTGCCTGATGCAGTCCTAAGCTGCTCCTAAAACACCAAGTGGAAGCTCATGCTGCAGAAGCTTTGGGGAAATGTGCCAGGCCCCGTAACTATGTCATGATACACATATTAGTAGTAGTCATGCTATTAATCATTAGTTATAATTATTATTTATAAGCAATTATTAGTAACAACAACGTGTATTGTGGTAGGAGCCTTAATCATGGGCCAGGACCATATCATGCTAGGCACTGTACAAACATAAAAACAAAGACAGTCCCTGCCACATCATCCTCTTCACTTCAACTTCTTCCATCCAAAGATCTCAAAGCACTTTACAAATATTTATGAATTAAGCGTAACAATGCTGCTGTAGAACAGGTGGGTAAAAAATCATTCATTTTAGACGTACAGTATTTTGATTGCGAGTCTCATGATATTTATGTTTTTTTCTCAAATCCTCAGCTTCTTCAATCATGTTATTAGGTGAGAAGGTCTGCTTTCACTGAAAAAGTTTCTGGCCCTCATGTTTGAGGAGAACATGAAGTGAGTGCATCCTAAATGCTCAGAAACCAGAAGGCAAATTAAAGAACCCAACATTTAAAAAAAAAATCCCTAATTTTTTTAGAGCTTGCCAATACTGGAGATAGGGAAACTAAGGCCTAGAGAAATTAGGAGATTTGTACAAGTTGGACCAGGAAGCAAAGGGAGATCTGGGGATAAAACCCACAGACTGTGTTCTTTCCCCAACCTCGTCTCCATATTTTACTACATTTGTTAAGATGGGTGACATTTTCAGGGTCAGGGACAGCAGCCAGAACAAAACATTCAGCCAGCAATGTAGCTAATTTTTCTCATACATTAAGCATGGCCTCAAGTGGGCCATTAAGGCACAGTCCCCAAGTAATGGGTGGTGCGGAGCTACACCTCCCAGAACACACTCCTGGAAGTCCTGTGCTTCAGAGAGCTCAGAGGAAACTCCAGAGGTTCCCTCTGCAGCCATGCTGCTCCACTGGCCAGTACAGAATTTTAGAAGCTTATGACCCCCGCCTCCTCCCCATATATTTCAGAGAGGCTACCACCCATGAGGAAGCGCAAGAGATGCACCTGTGGCTGTGCCTTGCACAGAGTTGCAAGATGAGTTAGAAGCCTCCTTATCCCCTCCCGCACCCATTGCTGGGCAGGGGTTGGCTACGATCCGGCGATATATAAAGCACAAGTTAAAAACATTTATTTCAAAATGTACACCAGCATTTTGGTCAAGATTTTAAATGAGGCAGCTGAACAAATACTCATCAAGAGACTGATGCAGACCCATCGTGGTCAAAGGGAATCTGGCCATTGACCTCCATGGGCTTTGGTTCAGATCCTAAAGACTTTGATCCTATGAGTAATTGAATACCAACTGCAATTCCCATTGACAATTAAGAGCACTTCTGAAAGGGCCCCTTAGTCCCGAAAGTCCTCTACTGAGGCAGCTGGACTATTCAGTGAGTTGCAAGTACTGTTGTGGAAGTCTTGGTGTAGGTGCTTTGTACATTTTAAGAGCAAGAGTTTATTCAATGCCTGAAGGGAGGGGGAAATAATTGCAGAATATCATTTGACCAGCTCTATCTCATTTTCTCCATTACAGTATCTATTGAGAGAGGGAGAAAAAACTCCTATTCATTTTCATAAAGGTAAAATCAGCTGCTCCAAATATAACTCAGCATGCAGTAGGCCACTATTTATTGGTGATATTTGGATGCCTAGGAGTGTGGAGACACCCAGAAGAGATGTTTCTATTTAGCTGGGTGCTAGCAGCAACGAGCATTCTCTAATTGTAGCCACTTACGTCAATCCTAATCAAATTTCCTAAGATACAAAGCTATTACAGTATATAAATTATGAATTAGAATACAAGTGTTTTCATGAGTAATTTTATGCATTAGAACCAGAAAGCTGAGCAGTTCTGGTACTTGTGATAACATAGGTAGTAAATTTATTAAACAACTTATTTTGGGCTTGATTAGCACTCTCTGCAACATCATAACTTTTGCAGTAGTTCAGGACTGTCCTTATAAACACCTGCCCCACACACCCCATTTTCATACACTCCTATCTTTCTGGGAAAGCTTTTCTAGGAGGATAAAATTTTCTAAGCCAGTTCTAGTCCATTTTATTTTTTGTGAGACATTTGAGGCTAATCCCATTAGCTGTTTTCAGACTTATTGGAGAATAAAAAACTCCACACCCTCACCCACACATTCTTCACCTTTATAAGATGTTTTTCCCCTCAAACTGAATAAAAACACCTCTCACTATGATGCAAATGCCCAAAGCTCCCCTTATGCTGTAAGTTTTCCTTTCACTAAGCCAATGGCTCTGGAGCTCCTCCACTAGCCGATCTATTGACCTCCAAACCAAGTATGTATCCTCTTTCCTCACCAAACAGGACAACACACTGCCTTTCCACTGCATATGGGCTGCATGAAGCTAATGCTCCACTCAAGACTGACAAGCAGAGCTGCAGCTGCTTACTGCAATGCCAACCAAGCATCTGCTCCTCATGATCCTCTGCCTACTGAGCTCTCCTCCCTTGTCCACCTGGATGAGTCTCCTTGTCCCATTCACCTCTCTGAGTTTAGCCTACACTACTCCAGCTTCCCTCCACAGCAGCCTCAAACCAGCTGCGCCTGTCCACCCCAATCCCCCTTGAGAAAGACTTCCAAGTTCTTCCCCACACTAAATCCTGAATTTAAAAGAAAAGTCAGGAGAAAAAGGGTTAACAGCTAAAAGATTTTGTACAATGATACTTAATCCTGTTCTAACTAGGGGAAGAACTAAGTATCTAATTATAGTATTTGATCCAAAGCAAATCTGATCATTTGTTGCTAATAAAACCAGTGTTAATACTGTCTGGGAGAAAAAACTGGAAAATATACATCAGCCCATGGACTCTCACTCTCACATGGCAAAACTACATGCCATAGTAACTTAATCCTATATTCTTATAAAATAGGCCTTTTTCCCACATCCTCTTTATATTCACTCAAGTCAGCTACCACACTGATGGCTATTGTTTTTTAATATGTATATTACAGTAGCTCCTATACCCCCAGTCAGGAGCAGGGACCCATTGCACTGAGCACTGAACAGATACAAACAGTGACACAGTTCTACCCCGACGAGCTTACAGTATAAGATCCTGATCCTGCAATTAGAGCCACTAATGTGGACCCTTGCCCCCACGCAGAACTCCACTGAAGTGAATGGGGCTCCATGCTGGCAGGTCTGGGTCGCAGGCATGGGGCCTAGAGTGCTGCCAGCTCTCACAGTTGTGTTGCAAGTCTCATGATAGCGAATGTCTTTCTTAAAGCCCCAGCTCATGTAGCCATGTGATTACATGAGACTCTCAGCACTATTATTTTAAAATGTAAATTTCCAGCCTCATGGTAGTGAGAAAAGCTTTAAAATATGACTCAAGTTCAGAAAACTAAAGGCTTAGAAACCATTAGAAAAAGAACCATTTAAAAAAAATCTCATGATTTTAGGCCAATCTCAGTATTTTGGGGCTTGACTCAATTTTTCAACTCTGGGCTTAAGATGATAGATGCTATACAAGGAGAGAGATGCAAAATATAAATATAATTATAAATAAGGTAAGGGCCAAGGTTTGTCCCTAAATTTTCCATTATCTTGCTGGTTTCTTATAGACATCAAGGCAGAAACAGCTCTTGAGGATATTAGAAGGCAATAGGATGCCTTTGAGTTCTCCAGGCATTTGTTCTATTCTATATTGTTTTTAATACCTGCTCATCACTGCCGTATCCAAGCATCTTCCAGTAGTGCATTAAGCAACATGACTCCATATGTCACCTGCTCACTCCCCCAGACCAGATGTATAACTGTGCTATGACACTCTGAAGCTGCCTTTGTGGGGTATTTTACATTAGCAGATGTTCTAACACATATGTATCTGCAAAACATGTCTTGCTTCATGTGTTATCTTTATTTAGGAAGAAACCGTAAAAGATATAATTGCAAAATAATGAAATAACCAACACCAATAGTTAGGCAATATCATAACCTTGCAAAGCAAAACAGATTAGTTAACCATTACTTATTCCATTATATTTTGTTAATAACTAACTAAGCTATTTTCATCACAACACATTATAAGAAAAAAACATTTATTTTTGATTAAACAAGTGTGTCAGTATTTCAATACTGAGCCCCTAATCATAATTAGGAGCTTATTATTCCAATTTTCAAGACATTTTAGCAATTAAATCTATTTGGAGAAAAACTGCTTTTGCTTTTATAAAAATGATTAATTGTTTTGCCTCTAAAGTGTGAAGTGGACTAAAACACTCTGGGAAGGTTAAAAACCTTGCTAAAAACACTCTTTTCCTTATACTGTTGACCTAGGAGCATTAAGATAAGGACATAAGTCCACATGGATCAGATCCTCAGCTGATGTAAAGTGGCTTGGTTCCAGTGAAGTCAATGGAGGTAGGTTGATTTACAGCAGCTGTGATTTTGGTCCCATGACTATTATATTCATAGCGGTCTCTTTTTAAGGAAAGTTTGCTAGCAGAGGTGTAAAGATGGTTTTAAACTACAGATTGCAAGAGTGAGGAATCCCTGAGGAACACAAAATCTACAGATATCCAAGCGTCCTAAATTAATTGTTCAATGGGAGTAAGGAGCTGTCTGATACCAGTAGTGGAGGGGAAGAAACAACAGTGAGATAATGTCGGTCACCAAGGAGGGGACCAACACTATAAGGGTCTAACATTAACCATCCATACATTGGAGGGACCCATACATTTGGTGGTCAGTTACATAAGGAGGGACCAGGTCCTCCTCATGACCGCCCCTCCTTCCACAACTCATACTGAGACACAATGAGAACTGGCCATTTGGAAGACGATCAGCTGAGGCGGCCATGCCATGGGTATGATATCCGCAACACCTGTGCTAGCACTGCTTCTGTCTCCTCCACCTGCGCCTGTAGCCAGACAGAGCGCCTGAGCATGGATGCTTCTACCCAGATCCTGGTGTGGTTTTGCAAAGACTGTAACTTGCAATTTACACTTACTGATATCCAGGCTGGGGGGACCATCCAATGTGAAAGGTGCCTGCTGGTGGAATCTCTCAGGCAGCAGGTGGGAGAGCTACAGGAGGAGGTGGCTAGATTGAGGAGCATCCGAATCCACGAGCAATTCCTAGACAGTGTCCATGTGGAGACAGCTGAGGTAGCTGTCCCAGTACACAGGACTGCTGATACACCACTGATGGCTCAGGGTGGACACTGGCAGCTGGTTACTTCTGGCAGCAGGCAGTGCTCCACCCCTGCTCCGAACCCTCCCGCCGTGGTAATAGGTAACCGTTATGCTCTTCTTGATACAGGAAAGGAGGAGAAGCCTCGTACCCCTAAGGCTGGGAGGTCTGTTGCCACCACTGCGAATAGGAAACGTAGGGTAGTGGTGGTCGGAGACTATCTGCTGAGGGGGACGGAGGCGCCCATCTGTCACCCTGACATTTCATCTCGGGAGATATGCTGCCTGCCAGGAGCCCGTATCCGAAATGTTACGGAAGCATTGTCGAGGATTATCCAGCCCTCTGACTACTACCCCATGCTACTCATCCATGTGGGCACAAATGATACTGTGTGGTGTGACACTGAGTGGATCAAGAGTGATTACAGGGCTTTGGGAGTACGGGTGAAGGAGTTTGGAGCGCAGGTGGTATTCTCTTCGATTCTTCCTGTCAAAGGTAGGGGCCCTGGCAGAGACAGATGCATCAGGGAGGTGAATGCCTGGCTGCGAAGATGGTGTCACCAGGAGGGCTTTGGCTTCCTAGACCACGGGATGCTATTCGAGGAAGGACTGCTAGGCAGAGATGGTGTTCACCTTTCAAGGAGGGGAAAGACCCTATTTGGACACAGACTGGCTAACCTAGTGAGGAGGGCTTTAAACTAGGTTCGACAGGGACAGGTGAGCAAAGCCCACAGGTAAGTGGGGAACATGGAGACCTGGGAGATGGGTTGGAAATGAGAGGGAGTGTGGGCTATATTGGCAGAGAGAAAGGAGGGTCAGGACAAAACTGGGAGGAAAGATCAAACCAGTATCTTAGATGCCTATATACAAATGCGAGAAGTATGGGTAATAAGCAGGAAGAACTGGAAGTGCTAATAAATAAATACAACTATGACATTGTTGGCATCACTGAAACTTGGTGGGATAATACACATGATTGGAATGTTGGTGTGGATGGCTACAGCTTGTTCAGGAAGGATAGACAGGGGAAAAAGGGAAGAGGTGTTGCCTTATATATTAAAAATGTACACACTTGGACTGAGGTAGAGATGGACATAGGAGATGGAAGTGTTGAGAGTCTCTGGGTTAGACTAAAGGGGTAAAAAACAAGGGTGATGTCATGCTAGGAGTCTACTACAGGCCACCCAACCAGGTGGAAGAGGTGGATGAGGCTTTTTTTAAAACAACTAACAAAATCATCCAAAGCCCAAGATTTGGTGGAGGTGGGGGACTTCAACTATCCGGATATATGTTGGGAAAATAACACAGCGGGGCACAGACTATCCAACAAATTCTTGGACTGCATTGCAGACAACTTTTTATTTCAGAAGGTTGAAAAAGCTACTAGGGGAGAAGCTGTTCTAGACTTGATTTTAACAAATAGGGAGGAACTCGTTGAGAATTTGAAAGTAGAAGGCAGCTTGGGTGAAAGTGATCATGAAATCCTAGAGTTTGCAATTCTAAGGAAGGGTAGAAGGGAGAACAGCAAAATAGAGACAATGGATTTCAGAAAGGCAGATTTTGGTAAGCTCAGAGAGCTGATAGGTAAGGTCCCATGCAGATCAAGACTGAGGGGAAAAACAACTGAGGAGAGTTGGCAGTTTTTCAAAGGGACACTATTAAGGGCCCAAAAGCAAGCTATTCCGCTGGTTAGGAAAGATAGAAAATGTGGCAAAAGACCACCTTGGCTTAACCATGAGATCTTGCATGATCTAAAGAATGAAAAGGAGTTATATAAAAAATGGAAACTAGGACAGATTACAAGGGATGAATATAGGCAAACAACACAGGAATGCAGGGGCAAGATTAGAAAGGCAAAGGCACAAAATGAGCTCAAACTAGCTACAGGAATAAAGGGAAACAAGAAGATTTTTTATCAATACATTAGAAGCAAGAGGAAGACCAAAGAAAGGGTAGGCCCACTGTTTAGTGAAGAGGGAGAAACGGTAACAGGAAACTTGGAAATGGCAGAGATGCTTAATGACTTCTTTGTTTCGGTCTTCACCGAGAAGTCTGAAGGAATGCCTAACATAGTGAATGCTAATGGGAAGGAGTAGGTTTAGCAGATAAAATAAAAAAAGAACAAGTTAAAAATCACTTAGAAAAGTTAGATGCCTGCAAGTCACCAGGGCCTGATGAAATGCATCCTAGAATACTCAAGGAGCTAATAGAGGAGGTATCTGAGCCGCTAGCTATTATCTTTGGAAAATCATGGGAGACGGGAGGATTCCAGAAGACTGGAAAAGGGCAAATATAGTGCCCATCTATAAAAAGGGAAATAAAAACAACCCAGGAAACTACAGATCAGAAGTTTGTTTAACTTCTGTGCCAGGGAAGATAATGGAGCAAGTAATTAAGGAAATCATCTGCAAACACTTGGAAGGTGGTAAGGTGATAGGGAACAGCCAGCATGGATTTGTAAAGAACAAATCATGTCAAACCAATCTGATAGCTTTCTTTGATAGGATAATGAGTCTTGTGGATAAGGGAGAACCTGTGGATGTAGTATACCTATAGACTTTAGTAAGGCATTTGATACAGACTTGCATGATATTCTTATCGATAAACTAGGCAAATACAATTTAGATGGGGCTACTATAAGGTGGGTGCATAATTGGCTGGATAACCGTACTCAGAGAGTTGTTATTAATGGTTCCCAATCCTGCTGGAAAGGCATAACGAGTGGGGTTCCGCAGGGGTCTGTTTTGGGACCGACTCTGTTCAATATCTTCATTAACGACTTAGATATTGGCATAGAAAGTATGCTTATTAAGTTTGCGGATGATACCAAACTGGGAGGGATTGCAACTGCTTTGGAGGACAGGGTCATAATTCAAAATGATCTGGACAAATTGGAGAAATGGTCTGAGTTAAACAGGATGAAGTTTAACAAAGACAAATGCAAAGTGCTCCACTTAGAAAAAAAAATCAGTTTCACACATACAGAATGGGAAGAGACTGTCTAGGAAGGAGTACGGCAGAAAGGGATCTAGGGGTTATAGTGGACCACAAGCTAAATATGAGTCAACAGTGTGATGCTGTTGTGACTCTGGGATGTATTAACAGGTGTGTTGTGAGCAAGACACAAGAAGTCATTCTTCCGCTCTACTCTGCTCTGGTTAGGCCTCAGCTGGAGTATTGTGTCCAGTTCTGGGCACCGCATTTCAAGAAAGATGTGGAGAAATTGGAAAGGGTCCAGAGAAGAGCAACAAGAATGATTAAAGATCTTGAGAACATGACCTATGAAGGAAGGCTGAAAGAATTGGGTTTGTTTAGTTTAGAAAAAAGAAGACTGAGAGGGGACATGATAGCAGTTTTCAGGTATCTAAAAAGGTGTCATAAGAAGGAAGGAGAAAACTTTTTCACCTTAGCCTCTAAGGATAGAACAAGAAGCAATGGGCTTAAACTGGAACAAGGGAGGTCTAGGTTGGACATTAGGAAAAAGTTCCTAACTGTCAGGGTGGTTAAACACTGGAATAAATTGCCTAGGGAGGTTGTGAAATCTCCATCTCTGGAGATATTTAAGAGTAGGTTAGATAAATGTCTATCAGGGATGGTCTAGACAGTATTTGGTCCTGCCATGCGGGCAGGGGACTTGACTCTATGACCTCTCGAGGTCCCTTCCAGTCCTAGAATCTATGAATCTATGAAATCCTAGGCTCTATTCCTGGCTTACAGTGTGGCCTTGGGGAAGTCACTTAATCTCTCTCTGCCTCAATTTCTCCCTTCATAAAAGAGGAATATTAATATTTACACACCTCTGTAAAGTGCTTTGAGGTCTAAGAAGGAAAAATGCTATGTATGTGTTATTTACAACACATCTTTTCACATAATAGAATATTTAATTCTCCATTTGGGTCAAATTATTTTTAGCATCTGAAAAAAAATGCTGTTTTCAAATTTTGGGGCATCCAATTCCACCTGTAGATAATCAAATCAGCAGCTAGAGCTCAAATGGATAATTGCTTAGCTAGGGAATTTCACCAGCTCACTGAAGTATGCACATTTGAAAATTGGGCTGACGGTGTGTTAAGCACCATTAATCACAGGATTCAGACTGAAGACATGGGCAAGGGCTGGCTTTAGGGAACGGTGTATCCAGGAACTGCTGGGTAACCAATACCCAAGGGCCTAACTGTGGAAACAGGGAATAAATTGGATGTAGATTTCACTCTCTGGTCATTTCTACCATGCCAATCACTGTAATATGTTTACTATGTTGGGGGCATGTGACTTTTGATGGTTAGGGAGGTCCTCTTACTCAGGCTGGGTCTACACTACCCGCCTGAATCGGCGGGTAGAAATCGACCTCTTGGGGATCGATTTATCGCGTCCCGTCGGGACGTGACAATCGATCCCCGAATCGACGCTCTTACTCCACCAGCGGAGGTGGGAGTAAGCGCCGTCAACGGGAAGCCGCAGAGGTCGATTTTGCCGCCGTCCTCACAGCGGGGTACGTCGGCTGAGATACGTCGAATTCAGCTACGCTATTCACATAGCTGAATTTGCGTATCTTAAATCGACTCCCCCCTGTAGTGTAGATGTAGCCTCAGACTCTTTCTATTGTGCAAGGAAGAGCAACACACTTAACAACAATGGCAGTCACTTCATCCCTCGCTCTCTAACAATGCCCCTGTGGAGGAGGGGTGGGGGAGAGAGGAAAGATGTCAGGGTTTCGTTATAATATTCAGGATCCAGCTCTGAATGCTCATCTCCAGCTACAGACCTGCCTCCACTTCTCAGTCTAAACATCCAGTCCATCTGTTCATCTTTCCCAATTGTCAGTTATAATTTTTTAGTGCGAATATAGCCAATGAAATACCCATTAGACACTGAAAGCAAAATATGTAATTGAGAGTTGGGTTGGGCTTTTTTTCCCCTCCCCCTTCCTTTGGTTCCAACTGTGAACTTGCTCTAAGGCATTAGTTGAAATTGTTGCTTTTAAGTTTGCTTTGTGAAGAAGGATTTCATGACTCCTGACCCCCTCGAGGGTTGTTCTTTGACCTACCACTTTTCTCTGCCATCTGGCATGTTTACTTGAAGTAAACGTGTAGGGTCAGAGGCCAAGACAGACATGTGGAGGGACAGCTTTGTCATAAAAGCAGCGAAGAATGAGTGGGCACTTCTGACTATAGCCCTGTGCATTTTGTTCAGCTGCTGAACACAATACGGCGAGGTTAGTCAGATGGCTGAAAATAAAATAAAAAAAGGAAACCAAACAGACAAGCAGAACTGTAGAATGTACAATGCTGGGCTTTCAGTCCCTATTGTTTTTTCCTAAGCCCTTTCTGGACACGTTTCTAAACAATATGTAACAAGAGACAAAGCGAAAAACCCTGTTCCTTATGGGCTCTAATTGATACATTATACAAAAAGACTGGTGATCGCCTAGAGGCGTTGAATCACTATGATTACAGATAGGCAGGTTGGAATAAGAGGATATCAGGGTTCCAGCTGTCAGGTCATCATTTGTTTACATCACAAACTCAGATTTAGGCATTTAAGGACATAAAATAGTCTGATAACTTATACTTACAGGAAGGGAAAAAAGCAAAGGAAAGGTTGAACACAATGTGTTCCATTAAATGAGGCTATTCCGACAGAAAAAATAAAAACTCTTGGGAAGGGGACAGAGGGGGAGAGTTTCCTCCTCCATTTTTGTTTTGTCATGTCTGTCTGGAATCGATAACAGATTTTATGCAAACGTTTCTCAGTAGCACCTTAACCTATCACCTCCTTTTACAGTTCTTTCCTTTAAAAACTCCACCCTCTCCTTCTTGCAACATACAAACCTTGCTTCTCCGTTAAGAGGGTGGCCCTGTAGTGAAGATAGTGCCATGTATTTCTCTGGGTTTTTCAAAGGAAATCGACACAGCTGGTTTTAGAGAAACAAGTCTTCCTGAAACGAGAAGTGTCTGCTGTGACCATGATACGATTTGATGGCAGCGGTTGAGGTGAGAAGGAATGATTGCTCTGGATTGTGAGAGCCAGCATGATATAGTGGTTAAAGGATGGGTACAGGGACAGTAGACCTGGATTGTAGTCCTAGCTCTGGCACAGATTTGCTGCGTGACCTTGGATTAACTTCCCTGTTTCACATTCTCCATGTGTAAAATAGGAATAAGAATGCTTACCCATCTCAAAGGATTGTTGTGAAGGTTGGTTAGATAGGGTCAGCTCTCTCCAGGCCATAGCATGACCCTCATAGCATGGGTAGAAGGGGAGTAAAACTGCTCCCTGCACTGCATCCCTGCATCTTGGCTTGGGCTCAGGGTAGGAGGGAGCAAGACTGGAACTTCCCTACCCAGGCAGGAGGGCAAGGAGTGGGAGTCAAGGCACTGCTACCAAAAGCACACCCACCATCAAAGCTGCAAAGCACACAAGGGGAAATAAAGTGCTCCCAATAAACGGAAGATACAAATTACTTCCCTCTGGGTCTGGGAACAACAAAGGACTCTTCCGGAAGAAGCGCAGCTATGCACATTTCCCTTTGCACAGTGAATTGAGCAAAGAAGAAGGGCCTCTAGAGGGGTCTCTATGGAGCAAAATCATTTGCCTAAAATTACCCTGGCCAATTTTGGATGAGATCTAAAGCTGACCACAATGCATCTAATTCACAAGCTAACACTATCATATTCCTTTACACCCGCTTCACAGTTGTCAAAGGATTCAAACTCTCCTTCCTTCCCATGAAGGAACCTTACCGTGTGAAGTTCCTTTCATCTATATTTAATACGGTAGTTCTATAAAACAGTTTGTAATGAATCCAGACTACAAATAAGAAAAAGTTCCAGCTTGAGATTCTATCAAGCTTTCCTTGGAAACAAACCAACCTAATAAAAACTACAAACAAGCCCTAGCACTAGATGTTTCATCTTCATTAGCCTGAATTTTGTTTTCACTGGAGGGGAACAACATATTCCATCTCTCCTGCATTAAGACCCAGATCTCAGACCATTTGCCTCCCCATAACTCCCTTTTGCACCTGCTGGGTAATATAGTTTTATAGTCAGTAGAGAACACGTACAATTGTTCATTTTGGGGCTTGGGAGGGAAATTAGTCATCCAAAAAAACAAAAAAGAGCCACCGTGGCTAAACAACAAAGTAAAAGAAGCAGTGAAAGGCAAAAAGGCATCCTTTAAAAAGTGGAAGTTAAATCCTAGTGAGGAAAATAGAAAGGAGCATAAACACTGGCAAATGAAGTGTAAAAATACAATTAGGAAGGCCAAAAGAGAATTTGAGTAACAGTTAGAAAAGACTCAAAAAGTAATAGCAATTTTTTTTACATACATCAGAAGCAGGAAGCCTGCTAAACAACCAGTGGGGCCACTGGATTGAGGTGCTAAAGGAGCACTCAAGGATGATAAGACCATTGCAGAGAAACTAAATGAATTCTTCGCATCGGTCTTCATGGCTGAGGATGTGATAGAGATTCCCAAACCTGAGACATTCTTTTTAGGTGACAGATCTGAGGAATTGTCCCAGATTGAGGTATCATTAGAGGTGGTTTTGGAACAAATTGATATATTAAACAGCAATAAGTCACCAGGACCAGATGGTATTCACCCAAGAGTTCTGAAGGAACTCAAATGTGAAATTGCAGAACTACTAACTGTAGTTTGCAACCTATCATTTAAATCAGCTTCTGTACCAGATGACTGGAGATAGCTAATGTGACGCCAATTTTTTAAAAGGGCTCCAGAGGTGATCCCAGCAATTACAGGCCTGTAAGCCTGACTTCAGTACCGGGAAAACTGGTTGAAGCTATAATAAAAAACAATATTGTCAGACATATAGATGAACATACTTTGTTGAGGAAGAGTGAACATGGTTTTAGTAAAGGGAAATCATGCCTCACTAATCTACTAGAATTCTTTGAGGGGGGTCAACAAGTATGTGGACCAAGGGAATCCAATGGATATAGTGTACTTAAATTTTCAGAAAGCCTTTGACAAGTTCCTTCACCAAAGGCTCTTACGCAAAGTAAGCTGCCACGGGATAAGAGGGAAGGTGCTCTCATGGATTGGTAACTGGTTAAAAGATAGGAAACAAAGGGTAGGTATAAATGGTCAGTTTTCAGAATGGAGAGAGGTAAATAGTGGTGTCCCCCAAGGGTCTGTTCTGGGACCAGTCCTATTCAACATATTCATAAATGATCTGGAAAAAGGTGTAAACAGTGAGGTGGCAAAATTTGCAGATGTTACAAAATTACTAAAGATCATTAAGACCCAGGCAGACTGCAAAGAGCTACAAAAGGATCTCTCAAAACTGGGTGACTGGGCAACAAAATGGCAGATGAAATTTAATGTTGATAAATGCAAAGTAATGCACATTGGAAAGCATAATCCCAACTATACATATAAAATGATGGGATCTAAATTAGCTGTTACCATTCAAGAAAGAGATCTTGGAGTCATTGTGAATAGTTCTTTGAAAATATCCAGTCAATGTGCAGTGGCAGTCAAAAAAGTGAACAGAATGCTGGGAATAAATTAAGAAAGGGATAGATAATAGGACAGAAAATATCATGTTGCCTCTCTATAAGTCCATGGTGTGCCCACATCTTGAATACTGTATGCAGATGTGGTCGCTCCATCTCAAAAAAGATATATTGGAATTGGAAAAGATTCAGAAAAGGGCAACAAAAATGATTAGGGTATGGAATTGCTTCCATATGAGGAGTGATTAATAAGATTGGGATTTTTCAGTTTGGAAAAGAGATGGCTATAGGGAGATATGATTGAGGTCTACAAAATCATGACTGATGTAGTGAAAGTAGATAAGGAAGTGTTGTTTACTACTTCTCACAACACAAGAACTAGGGGTCATCAAATGAAATTAACAGGCAGCAGGTTTAAAACAAATAAAAGGAAATATTTCTTCACACAACGCACAGTCAGTCTGTGGAACTCCTTGCCAGAGGATGTTGTGAAGGCCAAGACCATAACAGGGTTCAAAAAAGAACTAGATAAATTCATGGAGGATAGGTCCATCAATGACTATTAGCCAGGATGGGCAGGAATGGTGTCCCTAGCTTCTGTTTGCCAGAAGCTGGGAATGAGCAACAGGGGTGGATCACTTGATGATTACCTGTTCTGTTCATTCCTTCGGAAGATAGGATGCTAGGCTAGATGGACCAGTAAGGCCATTCTTATGTTCTTATCACTTTATGAAAGCAAGTGAACAGTGTTTCTTAAGAGCAACAACAAATATCACAATGGCTATGAGCTGCTAAGGGATCTCTACATGTGGAAATTTACCAGCATAACTATATCAATGTAGTTATATCAGTATAACTCCTCGTATGAACATTCTGGAGTAAGAATGTCCACATAGGGTGTTATACCAGTAGCATTCTACCAGTATAACAATGCTGGTAAATTTCCTTGAGTAGACAAAGCCCTAAGGTTCAACTGTGATGAGTGCTATAGGAAAGCCTAGAAATAGAAATAAATACAATGTGCTAGAAAACTATGTTTTCTTACAAACAAACAAACAACAAACACTACACCAAAACCTCCGTAGTATCACACAACTTGCCAATTTAAGCGGATAATCAAAGCTGATCTCAAACAATTTCCCACTACAAACAAACTGGAGATCTTTTGGGGTTCCCACCAGGGTTAATCACAGCAACGCCTTGAAGAACAGTGGGAAATGAAAAGATCAGTATTACTCACAATACAGACTTCACAAAACATTTCAGGAACCACATGAGTCACTTGGAGAGGTCAATTCATAAGTAGCTTCTGCTTACTCTGGAATTGCATCAGTCTACTTGTCTGTTCAGCCCCAGCTCTGACAGACACACAATTAGGCATAATGCCAGTGCCACTGGCTCAGGATAACCAAACCTGAATTTGGAAAGCGAAGGCACAATGCCAAAATGGCGCAAGGGCTGCTGCAGCAGTGACTTTAATAGGAGTTTTACTTGATTAAAGACCACAGAATTTGACACATTGTGGGCATCAAGAAAGAGCCACGGGTATGTGCCAGGATTAATTCTGAAGCTCATCTCCAATACCACTGACAAAACGGTTAGCTTACAGGAGGGGTAAAGAACCCTGCAGCTAGGTCTTCAGAGCTTTTTAAAGAACAGCCTCCTACTTAACATTTAGGTGTAGATTCAACTATGAGTCATGCTGGATTCCGCTAGCATAGCCCAGAGCATGAGGCAGAACATCTGCCACCTATCCCCTCTATTGGTCATCGACAGGAGCGTCAGTGCCATTTGCACCTCAGGTTGTGAATCAAGCTCTTGCACTATTTTTTTTATTTGCAAACGATAGTGAATGGAAAGCTGTTGCTTCTTCTACACACTGCTAAGCCCTATTCTTAGTGCACTGAATTTCAGTGATAAAACAGAGAGAGCTGGGAGTGATCAAACACAGAGAAGATGAGTGGAGGGAAAAAAATCCTAGTGGCATTTATTTGAATTTTAGACTGAATTCACACTAGCCATATTCACAGCCCTCTTATGTATTCTTTCCGTGAAGATTCGTACAATTGTTTGCATACTGAGCATTTGTACTAGTGAAATACATTAGGCTCATTTGTTTTAATGTTCATGAAAGTAAATGCACCTTCCACAAGCATTCACACCAGAAACCTGATTTTAAGAGAGTTTCACCCATCCAATACCATGGGTTCAGCTGATCTACCATAAGTAGCTTCTGAAAATTCAAAGTGCAAGTCAGAGTTAGGAATGCATAGGAAGAAATTTGACTAATAATTTCAAACAAATACATTGAAGAGAGTGGCAATTGGTTCATACACATGAATAAAAAGAGACACACAACTCTACATTATTTATTACAAGTTATTCACTTGACTCTGCCCATGCATTTGCATGCAGGTAGATCTTACTATTTTGGACAGCCATTCAAATATATAGCCTGCCTATTTATTCCTGCTTTTAAAATGTCCTCATTATCATTTATAGGCACTAATGATCATCTGGCCATGGTGATTTTTATAGCTTGATTTTATGTCTTGCTTATTCTTCAGTCTCTAGCAGAGTATTACAACTTGTCAAATAATAGGGTCATCATAGCACTGCATACATTATAACAGCAGAGATGAACCTGCACCAAACACCTGATGATAAACTTAATGTTTCTAAAATGGACAAACAAAACCTTTAATCTGAACAGTCCCAAACTAGATGGGGCAAAATCCAGATTTAAACCCCAACATTTGATTCTGCCCATTATAGAGAAAGTTAGAGCTGTGCACTTGAGTCAAGATTTATGTCCTAGGTTTTGTGTAAGTTCCACATCTATGCAAAGGAAGCATGCACATATGATACATTTGTGAAGTGTGTTTTGGTCCACTCTTTTGGCTAATACACATTGCAGATAACAACCTACTACTGCCATCCGCTAATGGAGTTATTTCAGTAGCTCAAGTGGAAGTCCAGATTCCAGTGCTGAAAGTCCCAGTCTCAAAATCTGCTGACAGTCTGTGGTGCATGCCGTTACATACACAACACACTCTTGTGCATTCTTTACTCAATGTATGGAGATCAGAGTTTGGACACAACCCTTCTGGAATTACCTGCAAAACTACTCATATGAACAAGGCAAATGAAAAACAAATTCAACTATGCCAGTTAGGTTTTGTAACTCTAATATTCTTAATGCTGCTGGTGCAAACTGGACAAACTATAAGGGTATTGTCATCTACATGAGACAGCTATATATCAGACCAACAATGCATTTTTAATTTTGTTTACATACCGAAGTTGCACTGGTTTAACTTAATTTAGTTTTCAAACCAAATTTGATAAACAGGTATAAACACCTCTGTAGACACTTTGATTTCAATTTAGAAGTGGCTTATTTTAGTTTAGCTTAAGCCTATTACTAATCAACTTTAACTAAAAGAAAATAAGCCTCCCTTTGGCTGAAATAAGAGTGTGCACACAAGTTTTTGAACTGGTTTAACTAAATCAATTTAAAAATCACAGCTTTAGTTCAGTTGATGCAACATGTCTTTGGGCTGTGTACATGCAAAGTACTGTAACACCTTATTGAGGCACCTCCATCTCGTTAGAACTAATAGGAACCCAGTTCAAAAATAAAACCAATGCGGCTGAAGTAATGCAGACAGAAGAGGCATGTCAGACTTTTCTGGACCAACTCAACTGTTTGACAAAGAAGAATATAGATTGAAACCCAAAGTGCACAGTGTTGCCAAACAGAAAATTGAAAACAGACTTCATTGGGGTGTAGGACATCAATTACCAGAAAGACATTCTTGTAAACAAAGCACTATAGACCATGTCCACCTCCACCATGATTGTATGTACAGTCCACTAAATACACTGCAGAATAAGGCAGCTTTTGGATTTAAAAGCTGAGCCATTTTGCATACCATGGACAAAGTTTTATATACAATTTTCATGCACATACAATGTGTGTATGCAAATATGCACATGCATTTTCATGGCTAATTTAATCATGTAGTTGCCATGGGTGTGAACACAGTCATGGCAATTGCACATGCAAATAACCAAGTGCATGTGCAACTGGCCATTTTCATATGGAGTTTCTATGAGGGCATTTACAAGTGGCAGTAACTGTGTGAGCAAATTAGTCATAATTGTATACAGGTCCTTTTCAGAAGAACAGTAACACAAGCACTCCATATATGACTGTTGTATTAACATTGAGGGAACTATAGTGATTGGTGCTGCTGTAAAATTGAAGTTTTATATCGCAATAGGTGGCTTTTGTCACCGGCCATTATGGGTGTGAATGCTACTGACCCACAATCAAGCCACAAATTTAACTCGTTGCAGTAATACCTATGTGACCAGAATTCTTTTCACCTAATACTTGGATACCAATTATGTTTCCATGAGAAAACAGTTTCTTTACATAGCAGGAAAGAAGGCAGCAGTCATAGCATATACCCAAAAATAGTGCTGTTCTAAATGTAAAGTGATCCTTCCCAAAATAAGAGGATGCTAATGGTCTCTAGGAGACCATTGTTTCTGTGTACTTTGAGGGGTCAGTTAATTCAAGAAGCAAACAAGCCTACCTTCTGGAGCAAGTCGTGTCTGACATTATCCTCAAAATGCTGCTACCTCTGGGGGATTCCAAGAGCAGGGCTAAACAGATAGTACATGTCATGGATACAAAGTATTTCAAATGCAAAACAATTAAGCGTTCATTTTTAGTTAATCAGACTTCCATATATAGAATGTGCCTATCAGCCAGCCTGTAGGCACACTGACAATCAAAAACACCATTAAATATCAGCCAAAACTATGTTAGAGTAAGCAAAATAAGTCCTCTTTCAAACCCCATTCCATCTCTCCAATAACCTTCCCAAATAAAACCTGGGTAAAGCTGTAGTTTGAGAAACCTCAGAGTTGTCTGAGGAACAGCACATACCAGTAATCCAGGCTCCTGGTGTCAAAGATAGGGATCACTCTTTTGAGTCTGGCATCTGAAAGAAAGAATACCGAACTCCTTAATGAGTGCAAGACAGATTGAAGCACTTTTGGCCACTACTGTTCCCTGATTCCATAAACAGCTAAACATTCAGCAGAGTCCTTAGGTCTTGAACTGGGTTAACAATAGGTAGGCAAACTACTGAAGTAAAGCAACAGAGGGTCCTGTGGCACCTTTAAGACTAACAGAAGTATTGGGAGTATAAGCTTTCGTGGGTAAGAACCTCACTTCTTCAGATGCAATCTTCTTCTTGCATCTGAAGAAGTGAGATTCTTACCCACGAAAGCTTATGCTCCCAATACGTCTGTTAGTCTTAAAGGTGCCACAGGACCCTCTGTTGCTTTTCACAGATTCAGACTAACACGGCTTAGTGTTAAGCCCTCTGATACTGAACTGAAGTAGTACCTATGACCTCCATCATATCATCTGGTTCCCCTCAGTCAGCCAGCATTACTTCTGCCTTACCAAGATGCAGCTTTAACAAGCTAGCTAAGCCATACTCAGCCAGGCACTGGGAAAGCCAAGCAACCACAAGCTAATGTCCAACAACAGAGTATCATCTTGAAACTGCAATGCAATGCCCTGCAATGCAAACCATCTCAAAAGCTCCCTCAACACTTCATATAGACAGTGAACAGAAGGGGTTAGACAACAGAGCCCTGTAAGACCTTACATGAAAGAATACTCAAAGCAGATGAGTAGTCATCCATTACTACCTTTCCACCTTTCATAAAGAAAAAGGTAGTCACGCAAACACAACTCCATCTACCCCATCAGAATCTGCAAGCATATTAACAATACCATTTAGTCAACAAATCTATTGCATTCTCCATGCCAAGGGCACAAACGTTCCAAAACTTGGGTGCCCACAAAGTATTAGTATCAAAGTATTAGGTGAAAAGAATTCTGGTCATTCAGGTATTACTGCAACCAAATCCACACAGATCTAGGTGCCAGATGGGAGCCCAGGCCTACAAGCACAATCACCATGATTTCAGTCATATGCACAACAAACTAAGGTTACATGGCTTATTGCCTGTTGTAAGCTGTTGAGGCTCAAAGAGGACAGATATATTCATAGGAATTCTCCTAGAAATCTGGGTTTTGAATAGTGTTTGCAGCAGATCTTCCATGAAGTTAAACACATAGATAGTCAGGATATATTCTGCTACAAGTAGGTTCCCCCAGCCACCACTTTAATAAGCTCAAGTTTATTTTAAAGTCCATCCTGGATAAAATGAAAACCAACTTCAGACCCACATCAAGCCTCCCCAGAAAAGAAGACTAGAGGGGTTTCCATTAATCACTGGTGGTACCAGAAACACCAAAGGGGGCAGGGAGGAATGGAGAGTGGCCCCGTCTCCCCTCCACACTGGCTGATATGCCCTTGTGCTCTGTGCTCATAAGAGTGGATGCTGCATCCTCTGAAATGGGTTTAGCGGCAGCTGCTTTCCTCCCAGACTGCTGAAGTGCCTCCCGTAAGCACAGGGTGACCAGACAGCAAGTGTGAAAAATCGGGATAGGAGGTGGGGGGTAATAGGTGCCTATATAAGAAAAATCCCCAAATATCGGGACTGTCCCTATAAAATTGGGACATCTGGTCACCCTACATAAGCACAGGGTCTCTGGAAGCTTCTGCTGGGCGGTGGAGTGGGGAAATGATCTCAGTAGCATTGTCTAATTGGGGCTGTGGCTTAAAACCAAAATTTAGCCCCAGGCCTTTCGAGATGCACCCATCATTTGTTTGAATCCACATACAGTACAGGTTAGGTTGGGCAAGCACTGAAGCAGTTAAATGCATGTTTTCTTTAGACTCAAAAATCTATTGATAGCTACAGGAAAGAGGAGGATGCTTAAAGAAAGTAGAAGTGTTAGAGAGGCAGGACTCTCAGATTGCTACAGCTTCAGCCTTTTATCCCCCTTTTTCCAGTTTAAGAGGGGTTTCTTTAAACTATACCTACTGTGTTCTACAATCCAAGGTTCTGCATCAGAGAGACCTGTATTTCTGTGTTTTGAGTCCCTTGCCACTTGGGTAAACATTGTACTTTTCATTGGATATAAGTCATTAAAGTCAGTAAACACCAAAAAATGAATAAAACAGCAACTTACATATTTTTAACACCTCTGAGTTAGAACCACTTTGCAATGGGGAAGAAGAACAGATGCTTGTTTCTAAATGGTAGAGCCCCCAACTGGGAATATGCCAGTAATAACTGTTGCCATCTGTTTTCAACTGTTCTTTTTACCTAGCTCTCCTACATTCATATTTGAATTCATAGCCATATATTTCCACTAGGAGGCAATGGGAACAGGGTAAGTAGGAATTCTCCCATGTGCTCTCACCTTTATTAAATAAGAACCCTCAGTAATTACTGGTCTGCAAGATCTCTATAAAATGATAAATTAGGAGTAATTCTTCAAGGATGATATCGTGACAGCAGTTGTCTCATAACCACTTTTCATTCCTACTCTCACATATTTCCCCTACCTTGTTTACTTTCTTTCCTGCTGCTCAGTCTCCTAATTTCTCTCCAGTTAGAATATAAATGGGAAATGCTTACATTACAACTACTGCTGGACAGACCAGATTCCTATGGGACTATGTTCACCCTTTCTGGAAACTAAGGATTCCACATAGACCCAGAGGTCTGTCCACATGGAGTCACATACAGGATTAGGGCCCCTGTATGCAGTTAGGGCTCATCAGTGTATAAATTATTGTGCCACTGCGTTCATACACTGTAGTTGCAACAGTGTCTAAGTCAGTAGAGCATTTACATGGCAGAAGAGAAGATATACGCAGAGACTTTGTTTTTAGCATTAATCCCCCCAAATGTTTATTTTGATTCCTCAAATTCAATTTTTGTTAATTAGGGTTAGACCTAAAAATCCGCTTTAAAAAAACCCCAAAACATTCTGACAGAGATGGCATCCTTTTACCTTGGTTGTTTGCCACTGATGTGGTGTAATCCAATGATCAGTGTTACAGGTCCCCTTCTGTGCCCAGTCCACAGTGGGCATGAGTTTATTACAACCCCAACTAAACAGCCTTGGCTCTTTCTCCCTTATGTGGGAGCCACCATCTTGACTGATGCACCAGGGATTGAACTGGGGCCATATCCTACACTAAAAAGCCAACATTGTGTAGGTGGTGGCTGTAACAGACTCATATCTTCTGTGGTCAGGTGCAGAGGGGACCCTGGAACACACACACACCAGTGGATTACAGTCCTACCACCAGGGACAAACTATTCAGGATGCTGAAAGCATCCTAACATGTCTGGTAAATGACCTATTATTTTTTTAGCCTGATCTACGGGATTAGTGACCAATTTAAAGAATGATTTTACATGAATTACTGGCAATTCCAACTAATGCTATGTATCACGAGAAAGATGGGAGCCCCAGCTAACCAAAGATTTATAAGCACTTTCTTTAAAGCTTGGTGAGAAAGATACTGGACATTAAATTTTCATCATTCTGATTACCATCCTGCCTTTTCCCTCTTCAACTTCAATTTAACCCAATTTTACTAGGCTCATTGTCACAAGACTCTTTGGAGCTAAAACAAGTGCTGTCCACCATCCAAAACTTTGTGATGCCTTGTGTCTGCAACTCTCACTTTAGCAATTCATGAGAATCTTGGCTGCTAATAGTCATGCCAGAATTTAACTAGAGGTCAAAGCAAGACTATAATCAGAAGGACCTGGTTTTATGATAGAATTTTCAATACTGTTGTTATTACTGAATATTAAAGAGACACAATCAACTTTAAAAAAAAAATCTGAATTTTTTTTGCTCTCTAACAAACAGCAGAAGTAATACCTAAGAATAATATGATTGAAAGAGATCAGAGAAAAAATATTTCTCTCTAGTTCTTCTAGTATATTTTGTGCAATTGACAGCACTGTGTGTGTGTGTAGTTAGTTTCATTGTTTCCCCTGTGTCTGGTAAATCAGTGTCCTCTTGTTTGTGTGGGTCTTCCATGCAGCAACAGAGGAGAGTAGATCATTTTAAAATGTAGACAAAATATGAAATTGAAGACCTACAACTGTCAGAGTCAGCGGTAGGTGTAGTTTTTGTTGAGTAGACTTCAGGTTGATGATGTCCCTTTAAGCCAGGCAAAATACCTCAGTAGTTTCACAAAATAAAAAGCAATGTTAATATTTGTAATCTGCCGGTAAATCCCTTTCCTAGGAAGATCTGAGAAGCTGTCTGAGTCCCACACCTAACACCCACTGCCTAACTACAAACCTACTTACCTCTGACCCCCGCACAGACCCCGATTTTGTGTTATTGCTGTGATGTCTGAATTAGACTGTAAACTCTTCAGAGTAGAGGCCTGTCTTTCACTTGCTCTGTAATGTGCTAGGGACAACTACAGCTCTGTATAAATAATAAATAAGTGCCTTTTCCACAGTGCAGAAGGGGCACCCTCCACAATAACCATCACGGTGAACAATTTCCTCAACTGTTACAGAATAGTAATATCTCTTTCACTGTAACTTTTCTATGGGCCTGATCCTCCAGGGACAATGGGGCCTCCTGAGAGAAGCTGAGTGCCCTCACCTCCCACTGGTTCATGTGAGTTGAGCATGCTTGTCGCCTCTCAAGAAGTGTCCAAAAGCTTGCAGGATCAAATCCAATTTGCATCCTCTCCAACTGTACCCAATTTGCACACACACTTCCCATTAGTATAACCAGGTGCAGTGAAGTCAATGGAGTGGACACCAATTTATACCAATGATCAATTCAGCCCCATAGTATGTATATTTCAGGCCAAATAGCTGGTACCTCCATAAATTCCCTAGTATCTAAATTTTAAAATGTGCTTTCATAGTAGGAAAGAGTAATTCCCTCCACGGCAGGGATTAAGGAGTGAAATTCTAGGTCCTGATGTGACGGATGTTGCTACCCCATGCAGTATCTTTTGGGGACCGTATTGTGTTAAGTTTATGGATCATTGTGGGCCAGGGATTGTATGCAACTCCAGAGGGAAGGGTTACCGCAATTCCTCTAGGAACTCAAACCAGGGGGAGGGGCAGGGGTGATTAAGGTGAAACAATTATGTTGAAAACACCTCCAGCGAGGTACCACCCTGCGGAGAGGCTTGCATATACTGGGTCAAACTGGGTTTTCCAGAGACAAAACAGACAAAGAAAGGGCTTTTGGCATAAAAAGGATGGGTTTAAACTGACTTGGGGTCTTCTTTCTGATACAACGAACAGATGGAACCTTGTGCCTTAGGGGGACCCCAACCCTTGCAGAAGGATTGGAAAGACTTTGGCCTACTAGGGTCCCATAAAAATGATGGATGACTTCTGTTATGTTGAGTGTTCATTTAAATCTGTTTTCATTATGTTTCCTGAGTTTTGCTTTTACCTTAACAATGAATATGCTTGCTTCGAAAGAGCTATGTGGTAACTTGTAACTGCTGGCAATACACTGTTCGTAGCCTTCAGAAAGCGAAGCACAGACACTGACCTTTAGGCACACTGGTTTGGTGGGGATATCATAGTATAAAACTCCCATTCCTATATGAGTGGGGCAAGGGACATGGTGATGGCTGGAGACCTACAACCTAACTGGGAACTCCTGAAGTGGACCGAGAGGGAGGAATACAGGTGCAGTTTCCCTGAATTGTGACACCTCTGTTATACAGATGAGATGACCATAGTGGTCCTTCCTGGATTTGTTTCTATGAATATATATTGCAGGACAGTGCATAGTTCCAGTAAGTTACCAGACAAATATTTCGGAATATCTCATTTTCTTAGAAACTTCAAGCACACCAAATTCTCTCTCTCAACTGTTGGAGGGTACATTAAGGTGTGTAGATACTACAAGTATTATCCCCAGGTTTTCATAATGCCTGCAAAGCACTCTGGGGAAGAAAAGCATCAAGTACAATTTTCAAATTTGAAATAAATCAGAATTGGTGAAATCCCTTTGCCACAAAGTGCAAGTATACAAATAACTCACAATGAAGGTGAAGAACATTAAACAGCTGCCTTGAGTACTCTTGCCATCCCTTTAGAAGATACCATTGAAGTAACATTTTCCTGATGAAGCTTTGGGTTGAAACCTGCAAAATCTTAATACATGCAATAGTCCCAATGAGACTGAATAAAACTATTCCCAGGAGTAAAGTTATTCACATGCATAAATCTTTGCAGGGAGAGGGCCTTGCAGATTTTCAGAACACACTGGGCTAAAAAGATAATATTGAGGAACAATGGTCTTTCGGTTAAGGCACTAGACTGGGACTGAGGAGATCTGAGTTCAATTTCCCCCTCTGACTGAGTATGCGTTGGGCAAAAGAAGTCTTTCTGTGTCTTAGATACCTCTCCGTAAAATGGGAATAATACTCTTTGTCTTGCTTCTTTAGAGTGTAAAGGTGGGAACTCTCGTTAGGGTGGGAACTCTCTCTTACAATGTATAAGTATAATGGGAGCCTGAGCTTGGTTGGGCCCTCCAGATACCACTGCAATATAAATAAGAATTCGCCACTCCTTGCCTCGATGCTATTGCTTCAGTGGTCAACAGTGTTACATCCCATTTGATAACAAAGCAAAAAATCCTGTTCCCTCCCTATTGCCATCTACACCCTAAGCGTGCACACATACACAGAGTGAATCCCAAACCACATGCACTGTGAAGTGGCATCAATAGCTGCTCAGTGATTATCCAAATTACCAGGGTCAGCCTTAGGGAAAATGGCACCCTGGGCGAACTTGTATTTTGGTGCCCTTGGCCCTGTGGGAGTGGCTCCTCACTCACCCCCCACACACACACACCCCTAGGGTGGCATGGAGGAACATTGAGGGGGTGATCAGTATCTGTGTGTCACCACTCCACTCTCCCTCCCCCCCACAGTTCCTCTGCCAGGAGGAAGCAGGGAGAAATCTGGGTGCCCCCCACGCACCACTCCCCTGCCAGCTGGGAGCCGTTTCTGACACTACATCGGCAGCGCGCACTTCTGCATCCCCTTGACCACTGGCGCCCCTGGGCGGTCACCCAGGTGGCCCACCCCTAAGGCTGGCCCTGCAAACTACTACCACCACCCCCTTTCTACCCCTGGTAGTTCAGCACATTTCCTCCATGGAGCCAGACACAATCAACATGTAGCATTATCAAGATGACTGACAGCTTTTATCATATACTATGTTTTTACTAAATGATTTCAGGGTGGGAAAATATATGAATCCACCTTTCTATGATAGGAGCAGATGGCAGAAATATAATGAAAACTATACAACTGTAACTATTTCAACAAGGCTTTTTTCCCCCTTTCCTCTTTAGGACTAGAAACAGAAAGAGAGAACACAGACTGAGATACACATTCTGAGCCCCAGATTTTTGTCCTCTTTGCACCTATTATACATGCTCATGTTAGTTTGTCCTTGCTTGGGCAATCGTAATAAAGAAGAGAGAGAAAAATATTTCCTATTCTGATTACCAAGTTATGATAAAGTTGACATGTTGTTTTATCCAGATGCTTCTGACCACTGCATGACTCCTCAGAAAACTGATATAATACTTAAAGGTTAAGCACCACAAACAAATTTGCCTCATGATGGGAGAAATGTCAGGGAAAAGAATTAATTAAATGTGAAAAGATGTCCCTCTGTATCCAAAGTCCTACCTTGCAGTTAAATCAAGATCTTGCAGTTCTAAAATGTCAAATTCATTTATTTAGCCTTTTTAAAATAAAAAGTGAAAGAGAGAGCAAGAAGAGAAAAGGAAGAGCAGACTGTACTTTGAGCAAGGTTAATAATAAGCAGATGTTTATTGCTGCACAATATGTTTTCTTGAAAATAAATAGTTGAATATCAAAAGTCAGGTATCACAGACCACAGTTGTCCTAGACAGAACAAGGAGTAAAGGTCTCAAGTTGCAGTGTGGGAGGTTTAGGTTGGATATTAGGAAAAACTTTTTCACTAGGTGGTGAAGCACTGGAATGGGTTACCTAGGGAGGTGGTGGAATCTCCTTCCTTAGAGGTTGTTAAAGTCAGGCTTGACAAAGCCCTGGCTGGAATGATTTAGTTGGGGATTGGTCCTGCTTTGAGCAGGTGGTTGGACCTCCTGAGGTCCCTTCCAACCTTGATAGTCTATGAAATGCTCAATGTGAAAAATACAAATGTTTAATGCCAAAGACATTTTGGCTCTGAGTTATCATATTCAGACAGTTTGTAGAACTTGGAAATCATATAATAAACAAGGTGGAGGGACCATAAAAAGCAAAGAAAGAAAGAAAGCTCCTTGGGAAATCTAAGACTCTACCCTAATTCAATAGAAAATATGTTTAAGGGGGGAAACGCCTGACAGATGTAAACAAATTACATTACATTTCCCTCGAAATATTATGCCATTCAAACCTTGGTGGGCTGCTTAAAAAGGGCTAACGCAATCCTTGAATAGATAAACAGGGGAATCTTAAGCATGAGTAAGGAGGTGATATTACCTATGTATTTGGCAACGGCTACTGGAATAGTGTGTTCAGTTCTGGTGTCCACAATTCAAGAAGCAAGTTGATAAATTGGAGGGTTCAGAGAATAGCCACAAGAATGATTAAAGGATTGGAAAACAAGCCTTATAGTGAAAGGCTCAATCTGTTCATCTTAACAACAAGAAGTTTAAGGGATGATTTGATCACAGTTTATAATAACCTACATGTGGGAAACAGAAATTTAATAGAGGGCTCTTCAATCTAGCAGATAAAAGGTATAAGATCATCCAATGGCTGGAAGTTAAAGCTGGCCAAATTCAGACTAGAAACAAGACTTAAAAAAAAGAAAAACACACAGGGAGGGTAATTAACCACTGTAACACCTTTACCAACTGGAAATTTTTAAATCAAGATTGGATGTTTTTCTAAAAGATTACTCTCAAGTTCAAACAGGAATTCATTCAGGGAAGTCCTCTGACCTGTGTTATACAGAAGGTCATACTAGATGATCACACTGATCCCTTCCAGCATTATAATCTATGAAAGCAGAATGCTTCTTCTGCCTCTACTTTTGGGTGGAATTTTGCATATGTACATATCCGATTGGTAATCACAATGCATGGTTAACAACACGTATTGGTAAGTTGCAAAGACACACATTACATCGACCTTACATGATGCTGAAACCAAGAACATAAACTGATGCTGGATTTCATATGCATCTGGCTGAAACGTAGTGAACTGTCACCTTATCATGGCCCAGTCCTGCAAGCTGCTGCACAGGGCCATCTGGCCCTTTAGGGTTCAGACCCTTATTATTGATTTTACAAAACTGTATTCAGAACTGGTTATTGTTCATTTTTCAGAGAGTTAGCCTTAAAGGAAAAACATGAATTTCTTGCATTAAGCCCTAATGCCTTTTGGGGGATGTCCTGCACCACAGTCTAGAAAACCTCATAGTAACATATATGTATTAGTGAAATGTGTAAACACGCCCTCCCAGTTCAGGAAAATTCACAGTGAACAATTAAACCATACCCTGATGTTCTCAGTGTTGCTGCCTAGAGCTGGCACTGCTTTATCTATTACATACAACGAGTTATTTCTAAGACAGTACTCTGTTAAAAAAAGCAGCTTAAAATCAAAATAGGGAAGAGTCAGTCAGATTGTGCATCCAGTATTGAGGGGGTGGAATAAATATGCAAGATATTAAACTTTGAAAAGTAGCTACTGAAATGAAACTGCTTTGTGACTAATTCTCATCAACATTCTGAAAACACAAACGTGAACGGAAATGATCAGGGTGAAGGCATCCGATGAAAGTTAGAACCACACAACAAATAATGGCAGCAGAAAGAGAGAGAGAATATGTGACAACAAGCTGTGATGACAAGGTTATCTAGGAATGAATTTGGGGTGGCTGCATTATTTAAGAGCTATAAGTAAACTATGCAGATGCAGTAACACTCCTGGATAGGTCATCAGTGGGGACTGAACCAACTGGCACCTCTTTATCTAAAAGCACGAGTCTCTACCACTTGAGCTAAAGGACTACGTCCATCAGCTCAAGGACAGCAGAAGACTCAAGACCTCTATACATTACTGGGCACTGAAAGAGGACAAAGCTATGCTATGTGAGTTGCACAGACTATCACACGAGTGCCAACTTACAGCACAGCCAGGCATTTACCATATTCTACCTCATTTACAGAAAAATGATTCTAGAAAGTTTCTAGAGAAATTTTACTTGAGCTTTTTTTTAAACCCTCTGTGACCAAGCAGGTCACCACAGAGCATGTGTAAACCCAAGGGGACAACTGGTGCAAAGGGTTGCTGAAACAATGTATGTAACTTGCATTAAACCTCTTTACTGAGTTCCTAATAACATTCTAAGGGTGAGATACAAAAGGAAACTCTATCTTCCAACTCCTCTTATTTTGGAAAGTACACATTTGGAGATTCTTACCTGCAGGCAACGTTTACTATGTCTTTCTCTGGAGCCAGAGTGACTTCCATAGTGTTTGAAGCTAAGCGCTGGACTCCATTTTGGGTCAAGTGAGGGGGGCTTGTAAGAGCGGCTATTTATAATTTTATGTGGCACCATCTGCTGTTAGGAATGCAGTATTGCAAGGAAGGCAGCACTGCAGTGTCCCACTCAAGAGTGGCAAACTGCCAAATATTATTTGGGTTGATTTGTTGGGTGTTTTGTTGGTGATGGCTTCTTCCCAGCTAGAAGGAGTAGGATGGGAGAGTGATTTAATGAGGTAGGAAAAATATATATATGTATTAGAAAAAGTTGAGGACTGCAAGGAAAGGTCTGGAGGGAGCTGGCTGGCTAGAACCAATAGAGAGTGGAATTCAGGATTGACAAAGCTAGTCTCCAACACTAGGAGCTTACTCCAGTTTAAGGGCCCAGGTAAGCCCTGGAGTTTGTTGCAGGGCAGGAATGTTGCCCCGGGTGAGGAATTCTGCCTAGATAAGGATTATAAATGCTTAGATATCAGATCAAGGGTTTTTAATGGCTGTCTCCTTGTTCATAAGGGGGTGAATAGGTCATCTGTTTTTAGTATTGGACCTTTCTAAATTAAGATATACTTTTGGGGGCTTTCAAATTAAAAGTCCCCTATTCTGATACTAACAAGAAGGAGATCCTGATCATTTTCTGCCTTACCTCTCTCCACTGTATTTGAATCTATGACCCACATTTCCCATGTTACAATTGGAGTGTGGCATGTTCCACCTTCAAAGTCAAGTGCCCAGTTCACAGATTTTAGAGGGAGAGAAAAAGATTTTAGAAAAAAATGTTGTTGCCTAAACAGTTCCTCTGATATTATGGCACAATACCCAAGGACTTTCTATGGTAAGTGCTGTTAGCTAACATGAAACTTCCCTTTCCCAATGATCAAAAGCTTTTCTTGTGACTCAGCAGGGCTAGAAAGATATTTACTCCAGAGGGCATTCTGCACCAAAAAATTAAATTCTGTGCACATAATTTAAAATTCTGCAAATTTTATTTGTCAAATAAACATGGAGGCTCCAGCAAGGCATTGGGGAGCATAGGCCACTGGCTACACAGAGGTGGGAGATCACTGTGCAACTTCCCTCCCACCCAGGACACAGACTCAGTGATAAGGCTTCACCCAACTCTGACACAGTGCAAGGCCTGGGTCTGCCCCAGAAACACCCCAGGGCCCTGCCCCTCCGTGTGAGGTGCACTAGGTGTGGGCAGGCAGGTTCAGCAAGGCAGGATCCAAGTATGGAGGGGCTTAGTGTGGGGGTGCAATGGTAATGAGACTCTGCGGGGGGTCCAGGTGAAGGTGGTTGTGCCTCAGCTGGGGGGTCTTGGTGTGGTGGGGATAGAGCTCTGTATGGGGGTCTGGATATGGGGGGCTAAGTGGTGGGGTCCGGATGCTGGGGGAGTGGGACTCAGTGGGATGGGGATCCAAGTGCAACTGGTTGGGGCTTGGTGGGGTGGGGATCCGGGTGCAGTTGGCTTGTCAGGGTGGTCCACGTGCAGGAGGAATGGGGCTCATCGGGGGGGGGGGGTTCTGAGTGCGGGAGGATGAGGCTTGGCGGAAGGGTCTGGATTTGAGGGGGTCTGGATGCATGGGGGTTGGGTGGATGGGGGAGCATCTCCCTATACAGGAATCCCTTCCCGTGCAGCTGAAGAGCAATAGGTGCAGGAAGCGGGGGGTGGGGGGAGTTTGCAGAGCTTCCTGCAGCCAGGGGAGAAATCTGGGGGTGGGTCTGACTCGGCCCTGGATGCCGTGCAAGGGAAGAGGAAGTCCCATCCTGCCCAGCCCAGCCTGGACTAGCAGCTGAGCCTGGCACAGGGTAGGAGCCACCAACCAGATTTCCCCCAATCCTGCCTCCTGCTCCACAGTGATTTACCTCTCTGCCAGCTGCCCTGGGCACCCAAAACATACTGCTGGGGAGGGTCGCATGACCGCTCTTGTGGCTTCCCTTTGCTTCTACGTCAGAAAGTCATTTTTCTGTGGGGAAGCAACAAAATCTGCGGAGGACATAAATTCTGTGCATGTGCAGTGGCACAGAATTCCCCCAGGAGTAGATATTAAACCTGCAACCTGTCATTGGTCCAGGACTGAATATTGCCTATCCTTCACCTCAGACCTGTGTGTGAGACACACAAAATATATGGTGATTGTTTACAAAAGTGGGCGCTGAAAGCTGGGCTCCTCCCTTCATATCTTGGCAGGGGGTTAGACTAGATGACCCTTGCCGTCCCTTCTAACCCTCTGATTCTATTAGAGCACCTAAATATATGGTTAGCTCCTGAAAATTGCTGACCATCTAGAAGCTGCTACTCAAGTCAAAGATGTGTATAGTTATACATACATACACAACCTGCACCCCAATGTTAAATATAGTGATCATTTCAATTACCTTACTAAAAGAAACAAAATCCTGCTAAATCACAATGAATTACATCAGCAATCCTAAACCTTTAAATTCTATGCCTAAATACTTCCTAAACTACTTAGCCATATATAATACAAATGTGAATCATTCGCTTCTTAATTGCCAATATGTCTCTGCTAAATATACATATGCAGTTGACAGACTGGCCCACCATTTGCTACAGGGGGAGGGTGTTGAGAAAGCAGCTGTCACAATGATATCAATGTTCTGGTCAGGCTGAGCAATCAGACCAGGCATGCACAAATTCCATTATCTTAGCCTTATCCCTAATCCTGCCATCCTACATAGAAGGGTTGTTACAGACGGAGCTAGCAAAGGCTCCAGCTGCAGTCTCCTGTTAGTTAGCATCAGATGCTGGCCATAGTAGCCTCCCTGGGGAACTACTAGTCCACAGATTTCATCTACAGATGTTCATTCAAATGTTTTTCAGATTTTTGGCATGTATACTCCACAGAGCCACTGACTGGATTTTGTCTTGCTTTCAAAGATTTCTACTCAAATGTTGGTTGATTCTATTTTGTTTTTATTGTTGGCTGAAATTGACAGGTTTCTGGGATGTACATGGTCAATACAGTATCTGTGGAGGGGGAAGGTCATGCAAAATAAAGAGTCTTAGCTAACATCGTTCCTGACTTGAATCTAACAGCTTGAGGGATTGCATAATTATTGCATTTGCTTGACTATAGTGCTTTCTTGGTTTATTAAAATTCCCTTTGGGCGCTGGTGGCAACATATCTAAAAAAGGTATTGCAGCTTTCTAGTGGCTATAGCTGAAGGAACTGTCTAGTCCCATTTAATCTCTTTGCTTCTACAGAGATCTGCATACCTTTACCACCTCCATTACCGTAGGAACTGTGATTGGATTTAACTTCCTGCACATTACATTAGAATCAGCTATCATTCTTTGCGTACGTTTGTTAAATTCAATCTGGTCTATATGGGGATATGAAGCAGAAACATGGTAAGTGTATTAAGGAATAAGGGTGGAAAGACTGGAGGATTTGGGATCTGGAATTACTGTGCAGATAAAGATAGCTAAATTCATGTTGCTGCTACACTTCTTTCAAGGAGGATAGAATTGCTGTAAGCCTCTATGTTCTGTCTTTCTGAGTGTAAGGAATACTAAGTAATGCAGGACTTGCTTATGCTAAAGTGATGTCCTTTTTTCCCTGGGAAGTTAATTTGGTGCTCTTGTGAATAGGGCTACATTGACGTTCCTGGAATACAAAGTTCTTTATACAAAAACAGGTTCAGCAAGGCAAGTTTTGCCACATTCCTCTGTGGTGTCCTCACCAGAAGGTTTCTGTGTCAGGAGGGGTAAAGATCCATTCAGTCCTTGGCTACTCTGCTGAGATTGCCAATGAGGATGCCAACTGTAATATTGTTTGCAATGTTGCTGTAGCCATGTTGATCCCAGGTTATTTGAGAGACAAGGTGGGTGAGGTAACATTTTTTACTGAACCAACTTCTTTTGATGAGACAGAGAAGTTTTTGAGCGTACACAGAGCTAGACCTGAAGAAGACCTTGTCTCTCCACTGTAATATTGGGCTTTTATGTTATGGATATTTGCCTCCTAGGAAATGAGTTGAGACCACAAACTTTCACTTTGCCCACTCGCTGTCAGATGGTGTAATGCCTTTTTTACTCTTAAGTCATGAGTGAATCATTCAGGTAACAGATTAGCCATATAAAAGGTTATTGTTGGCCATTTTCACCCCATGTTTCACTTGTATATACCTCCTCCTGCTGTACATCCCCCTTGCAATCTGATTTGCTGTCTTTTCTCATTATGTTCCCAGTCTAAATTATTATTTGTTTTCATGATGGGTATTTATAGAGGTCCACGTCACCATAGCATCTGGTGACACTTTACATTGTTTAGATGATGTGCAACTTTTCAGAAATATAGGAAACAAAACCACTATAGGCTCTACAGTGAGCTTCTCAGGGCAGAGACACTGTCTTTGCAGCATGATATATGTCAACAGAGATTTGACAAACTAGTAAAATAAAAGAACAGCTTCCCAGTAGTAGGAAGTCACCATTCAAATTTAACTGATCTGGTTCAGCATTTTCATTAGAAACACAAATCATGCTCAGGGGTTTATAATGTAGCCCTAAAAGTTTGTTGTGAACTGAAAACCATCCAAAGTCTCATCTAAGGATAATTTTGTTTTGTTTCTATATTATGAACAAATAATCTGTTTGGGTCAATTGTTTCCTTCTATTCTAGTGAACAACAGTGAGGTGGCAAAGTTTGAAGATGACACAAAATTATTTAGGTTTACGAAGACCAGAAAAGACTGAGAAGAACTCCATAGGGCCTAACAAAGCTAGGCAGTTGGCAAATGAAATACAGTGCTGATAAATGCAGGGTAAGGGCCATTGGATGGAATAATACTCACACATATTGCTATGTTCTAAATTAACTGTCATCACTCAGCCTTAATGACATTGTGGGCAGGCTACGACAGTTCAAATTTGCAGGAACCTGAAACTCTTTGCAAGTCATTAGGGGCTAGACTGGCACCTGAATAAAGGGCAGCCTACGGACTAAATCCTCACTCAGTCATAATACAGCCCCTGCTTCAGGAAAGAAGCAGTCTATGTCAGCTCTTTTCCCCAGCACTGTTTATATGCCCCGCCATGCCACTCAGCTGTGCTGACTGGAGTGATGGAGTTGGGGTTGGTGGAGCCAACAACCCGTCCACATATCCACTCCCCATCCACATATCCAGGAGGGGAATAGCAGCACTGGAGATGTGTCCCCCCAGCTCCCTCGCTGTGAGTCCATGTTGGGTAGTACAGGTTGGCTCACAAATGAGCTCTAGTTTAGGATATGATGCTGCTCTATGCTTGGCTAGCACAGTTCACCCTAGTCCAGAAAAGCACCCTGGAATGTTGTTGCTAGTGTAGCTGCAGGCATAGAGTATAGAGGACATTAAACATTTTACCTTTATTCTCCTCAAAGGCTCTCTGAGTTAAAATACAATGAATTTAGATTACATTTCCATATTTTTTTCCAGAACAATGTGATAAAATTAGCTATTTCTGTCTTACAACAAAGGCTTTTATAAGAACTTCTTTGTGGTGTACACAAGAGAGAACATATCTTGCATATCAGCAGCCATGATTTACATTTGCAGCTGTGAGCGAAGCTGGGAGAGAGTGCTGCAAATTTCACTTCCTTTTATTTTTTAAGATATAATTTTTCTTTAAAAAAATGGTTACATAGTTCTGAGGTTATTATATAGGATGGCAGAAGCTGAAACAGTCCCATTTGGGATTGTGCATACAAAGGTGAAGTGACCCTGATTACAGAGGTAATATTGAACTGTGTCACACTTCCAAACTTTGGGGCAGACCTCTCCCTCTAGACCCCTGCTCCAGCCCTGTGAGAGGCCCTGAAGCACAAGTTTGATGTCAGTGGGAGTCATAGGTGATGGGTGAAGCTTCCCCTTGGGGAGGCTAGCCCCGGGCCCCGCCTCTTCTGGCCAAGGCCCCATCCCTGCTCACTGCTCACAGACTCCCCCTCCCCCGCCCTGACATGGCCCTGGCTGGGGCAGGGATGGGCTGAGAGCTCAGTCGGGGCCATGGGGGGAGGGGGCTGAGAGGTTGGCCCCAGCTGGGGTCAAGCTCTCAGCCTCAGCAAGGATAGTGGCAAAACTCTCTGCCCTGCCCATGGACGCACCCCATTCTGCCCCTTCCCCACGGCCCCACCCCTGTTCCAACCCCATTCCGCCTCTTTCCCTGAGGCCCCGCCCCCACTTGCTCCTTCCCCTCACCCCCGCTGTGGCCCCAAGACCGGAAAAGCTCTGTGCCCCGGCCACAGGGCCATGATGGGGGGAGATTTTTTCCAGAGGCCCCAAATCCACCACTACCCCACCAAAGTGGCTCAAGATTTGGAGATGTTAGTCTCCCTCGCTTCCATTATGTGCTACCCTTTTCTGAGGATTGAAATTGGAGGGTTTCTCTTTGGTTTCAAGAGGGGTTAGAGCGTGGCCTTCTTGGGAGGCCCATATGTGGGTGCCCTGCTGCAGCAGCTGTGTCCCATTGATGGGTACCTTAGAGCTGCTGAAAGGAGAGGAAAACGCTGCCATGAGATGGGGAGTAGTTTGGTTGCAGAGCTTGTGGTTCTTGATTCCTGTTGAGATCAAAGGAAGACGAGGCAGGAAACAAAAATCTCAGGTGGACACAAAAATCTCAGGTGGACACATACACATACAGAAAAACCATGAGCATCACCACACCTAACTTTTAGGTGCCTAGAAAATTACTATGATTACTAGGGGGGCGAGAGACATCTCAGAATGGTATCCACAAAAGGGAGCATGCTAAGAAGTGGCTCCTCGACTAAGCTAGACAATGGGAGATGCCAAGGTGTGGGGTATATTCTAAGCCATGTCTTACTCGCAGAGATAGATACTTAAATCAAGGATGCAAGGAGGTGCTGCCCTCTGTTTGGGATTCTCAGCTGTAAACATTTTCTTGGTGTTAGGGGCCTATGCCATTTTTGCAAGAAGCTAGGGTGAGGGGAGAGAAGAGAAGGACTTCTCTCATAACTTTTAGCCCAGTAGTTAGGATACTCACCTAAGAAGTAGGAAATTATCCAGTTCAACTCCCCCCTCCGCCTGTGGGGGGGATAAAGGATTTGAACTTGAATTGGGTTCTACTACTTCTCAGGTGAGTGCTCTAACCACTGGGCTATGGGGTATTTTGATGTAGGGTTCCTTCGGTCTCTCCTGTTGAATCTATTCCATTGTGGTTAAAAAAATTAAAAAGTCATCAGTGTAGAGAGATGGGCTAGCAGGTCTCCCTGAGTGAGTACTCTAACCATGAGGCTGCCAAGTAATTCTCATGCCTGCTTGCTCTCTCTGGCTCTTTCTTTCATTATTTATCCACAGTAGAACAAGACAGACAATGTCTCCCATGTCCAACATTAGTACTATAACTACTGGCCTAGGAGTTATCTGGGAGGCCTCCTCCCCACTCCTGGTTGTTTTGTGTAAACTTGTCTATAATGGCCCAAACATAGGCACGTAATAAACTGTTACTGCAAAAATTTAGGCACTGAGTAAGTTTAGGCAACTACAAGGTTTGGTGGCAGCTGAGCGGGGGCTTTGTGAATCCCAGTGGGACTGACTCTGGGATTTAAGTGCTTAATGTGATAGCTAGGCACCTAAGACCTTTTGTGAAAACAGCCCTTGGTTTCCAGTGCAGTTGGTTCCAATGCTGTTTATGCCTGAGAAGGATAGAGTGTCAGATATATCTCTCAGCTTGCGGAAGCCCAAACATGTGATGCAAAGATACAAACTGAGGGACATCAAACACCATCTCAAGGAAAGATTTACAAAGCTGTTGGACTAAGTGAGTAACTCTCTCTATACCCTCCATCTCATCAATGTATTTCTGACATCAATATTTTTCAATCAATAAAACTGAGGGACACCAAATCTGTGTAGATTGTAGGGATCTTTGGGATTCAAATGAGTGATACTCTTTTAAATGATAGGTTCAGTGGCAGATAAGATTTTGCAGCCAGACAGTAAGTGCCACCTTTACTGTCTGGTTGCAAAACAGAAATTAACATGAAAGGAGGCTTTGCACCAAGGAGAAGGGAGTGCTCAAACATTTAAAGGGACAGGACATCGCAAAGAGGAATATCCTGCCAGAAGCAAGACAGTAGTGCTACAGGATCTGTGCTGGCTGCCTGTTGGCTTCCTGATGGAGATTAAAGTGTTAGTTCTTATCTATAAAGCCCTAAATTGCCTGGGAGCTTCCTACCTGAGAAGCCACCTCTCTTCCTGTGCCATTCTGCTACAGGTGAGATCAGCAAGGCCACTCCAGGTGAAGCCCCATTGGTACATATGAGGGAGCTGCTGTCTGGCCATGCTCCGTAAAAGCCCCTTGATTTTGGAATTCACCCCTCCTTCCCCTAGCCCTTCTTTGCATCCTGTGAGCTCCATCTGTTAGAGAAGGTATTTCCAGATGGAACCTGAGGCGATGAGAGGGTGTGGCCAAGGCACTCCTACTCCTTGGCTATTTCCAGGCTCCTACAAAGCCTACAGTGGACTTAAACAGTTCTGGAGGCTGAACTATTTCCTGATCATCTCAGGACTGGATGGGTGCAAGCTGCCTCTCCTCTGATCCTGTGCCAGGCACTGCACAGGATTTCACTGGAGGGCTACAAGAGCTAATCGATGTGAAGTCTGAGAAGGAGGAAATTAGGTCTAGGATGAAAACATGACACATTCCACTTTAACAGCAAGAGGAACCGAATGGTAGAAATAGTGGACCAAAACTATGACTCCAAGTGAACAGCCTACTTGAATAACTAGGCCGGGGGTAGGCAACCTATGGCACAGGTGCCGAAGGGGGCACGTGAGCTGATTTTCAGTGGCACTCACACTGCCCAGGTCCTGGCCAGCGGTCCGGGGAGCTCTGCATTTTAATTTAATTTTAAATGAAGCTTCTTAAACATTTTAAAAACCTTATTTAATTTACATACAACAATAGTTTAGTTATATATTATAGACTTATAGAAAGAGACCTTCTAAAAATGTTAACATGTATTACTGGCACGCAAAACCTTAAATTAGAGTGAATAAATGAAGACTCTGCACACCACTTCTGAAAGGTTGCTGACCCCTGAACTAGGCTTAGAAAAGCATCTAGTATGCATGCCCCCAGTAGTCACTTCCTGTCCTGAATATGTACTAAGCTATTATGTTGACCAGGGAATTCACTAGGTCAGAGTGATGACATTACAGAGACAGGCTTCGGTCATATTGCCTCCTGCCAATATCCAAAATAAATTCCACATATGCTTTAGTTCCACTGGAAATTGTTGAGTTCACTGAGTAAAACACATGGCCAGTGTTATTCGGGAGGTCAGAACAGAGGATCAAAATGGTTCTGCGGAATCTGTGACTCCATACATTTTAAAAAAAGAAAACAATGAGTAGTTTGGTTTAAGGTTCTCCATTTACTGCCTCCCTTGTACACAGATTAAAATCTCTTTAGTTTCAGGAGCAATATCTTTTAACGGCTTCAGACGGCAACTTTGCGACAATAGCTGTGGCAAAGCAGAATGTGTTTCCATTGTAATTCATTAGCTTTGCTATGGGTATTATGGCAAGGTAAATTCATTTAAGTGAGCAGAGAGGTACATGCACATACATGGTAGCTGAGTCCAGCCACATCTGTAAGGGATCTCATCCCCTACAGGCGATGTCGACACTGCAGCTGGGAAGGAGCATCCCAGCCTGGATAGAGAGACTCACACTTGCAGGGCTTGAGCTAGCATGCTAAAAATAGAAGTATGGCTGTTACGGAGACTTGGGCTACACCTGAGCTCAGGAGAGCCACTGGGCTTTTAGCTCAGGTGGGTGGCCCAAATCTCTGCCAGAGCTGCCACCTCCACTCTGCTGTTTTTATCCTGCTAGCTTGAGCCCCACTAGCATGAGTGTGTCTACCTGGCCTGGGAAGCTTGCTCAGCTTCAAGAGGAAGCAAAAGGCAGAAATACACAACTATTGACTATGAGGACTACCTGAACAGTGGTATTCTCTTCATTTCTCGGCACATTTGCCTAGTTTCCATTAAAGGCACAGGAGGTATGCACACCATTTCAAGGGGGAACTGACTCCCTTTTAGTTTGATAAACAAACATGCAGTGCCTAATGCTAGTGTCATAACCAAAGACCATGTTGGCACGTCTCCCAGCCCACTTCAATAAACACTTCTCCTTTCCTTCGCTTGTCGCTTGCTATTCTCCACTAAGCAAAAACTTCTCCTGCAGCACCCAGCCTAAGCAGTTCATCAGAGCACTAAGGAGAAAGGGAAGAATTCCACTTCAATGTTGCCGAGTAATAGTGAGCCACTTTGTGGATGTTACTCCAATTTAAAAGCTGCTGTAACCTCTCCAAGCCCCTCTTCATTCCTTTGTGCCATGCAGGGGGTGTAACTATATTACCGCCTCACCACCACCTTGCACAGCA
Organism: Malaclemys terrapin pileata; assembly: GCF_027887155.1. Classification (NCBI taxonomy): domain Eukaryota; kingdom Metazoa; phylum Chordata; order Testudines; family Emydidae; genus Malaclemys; species Malaclemys terrapin. Next base: position 21,571,045 of record NC_071510.1, read on the forward strand.
GTTACACTCATTCCTCTCCAAGATCACCACATTGCGCCATCTGAGAAAAATACAGATTTGCCTCTTAGGAGTAAATGTCCTTTACTGCATCATGACCTACAGGCAATTCAACGTGTTTGGAACAGTCCATCCCCTGCCACAGGGGAACCATATGTCTCCCACTGCCAGGTGTATAACACCCAAGAGAAGAGCAGGAAAGAGCATTCCCTGATTAGTTGTGTGGGGCAGGAAAGAGGCGCTGGAGCAGCTAGGTAAAATCGGGCTTTCAGTTAAAAATTCTAATAAACTTAATGAGTTTTGCCCAAGTCACGATTAAAGGCTTTAGGAACTGGCCCAATGTGTCAATGTAATGGCCTATTAAGGTTACTGTACATGATAGATAGATAGATAGTTGCTGTTAGGTAGTATCTATCTATCTAGTCTCTCAAATTAAAAACAAAAGCTGCTTCTGGAACTCTGGGAATATGAAACTTTGGTCAGACTCCCAACCAATGCACTAAAATGACTAAGAGGTTGGTTTTGTATGTAAAAAAAATAATAACTTCTCACTCCTAGGCAGGCAGTATATGGCCAACATTCCTCATCACCACCTATCTATTACCTTGTTACAAACCTATGAAAATAGGGGGGTTATAATAAAAAGATTGATAGAATTTGATCTGTAGAGATAAGAAACTGCACCTCTCTAACATGCGTCATGAATCGTTTTGGCTTAAATCCGTCTGTGGGCTTAAGTGAATAGCTTTATTGATCAGCTTTCTTTCAAAATAAGGTACACTGTTTCACAAAGAGGCATTTTCCCCCCTGGTGCACACAAGCATGCTAGAAGCAGAACAGAAATGCTGGGAGTATTGTAAAGCATAAAATTGATTATTGATATCTTGGCTTTGTTTTGCAGTATCAAATTAGGAAGAAGCACAAAACTAAGCTTGAAATTACTGCCTCTTTGAACCGTTAGATAGCATGACACAAATTGGAGCTTCAGGTGCTTCAAGATTAGCATTAACCTTTGAACAAACAGACAAGGTCAGAGCCATGTGGAAAAAATTGCTAACAATAATCAGTATTTAAAGGTCAACAATCTAACCTTTACATAAGTGGGCATGGCACTCATACCAGTAGTAGGGTACATGGAGATGTTGTAAGGGTTTTATCTGAGGCCTTGTCTAGCAGCTTTCTGCGCTGTAACTCCCGAGGTGTACACACTGCCAAGCCACTTAGTGCGCAGAAACTGCGCAGTTGCAGTGCTGTAAAAAAAACGCCCCGACGAGAGGCGTACAGCTTTCTGCGCCAGGGCTACAGAGCCGCAGTGCCAGTGTAGACATCCTGGTCAATTACAGTGCTGCGATTGGCCTCTAGGAGGTGTCCCACAATGCCTGTTCTCACCTCTCTGGTCATCGCTTTGAACTCTACTGCCCTGCCCTTAGATGACCAACCAAGCCCCACCCCTTAAATTCCTTGGGAATTTTGAAAGTCCCCTTCCTGTTTGCTCTGTGATGCGTGAAGTGGTCTCAGCGCATCTTTCCAGGTGGCCAGGCCTGCTCCACGCACCTGGTGATCCCCCAGTTGGAGCAAAAAAAGCCAAGCTGCTGGACCACATCAGCATTTGGGGAGAGAAAGCTGTCCAGTCCCAGCTGTGCTCCAGCTGTAGGAATTATGCTACCTACGGACAGATTTCACGATGCATGATAGAAAGGGGTCATGACCAGGACACAATGCAGTGCAGGGTCAAAGTGAAGGAGCTGCAGAACGCCTACCACAAGGCACAGGAGGCAAACTGCTGCTCCGGTGCTGTGCTCACGAGCTGCCAGTTCTACAAAGAGCTGGACGTGATACTCAGTGGCGACCCCACCTCCACTGCGAAGGCCACTCTGGATACTTCGGTGGCTCGCATGCCAGTTGGGAGTGGACTGAGCCAAGAGGAGGAAACCTTGGATGAGGATTTGGGGGGGGCGGACCCAGAGGCAGAGGACGACTTGGAGGCCAGAGATGCATGCAGCCAGGAGCTCTTCGCTACCCCGGAGGAGGCTAGCCAGTCACAGCTGTCGGAGCATGTCAAAGCGCAAACAGGAGAGGAGGCTCCTCGTAAGTGGTTTTGATTTTGGGAATCACTGAAGTGAGTTGTTGGGGGCAGGAGGGTTGCAGAAAGCAGGCTTGTGTCTGTATGATGTGCGTACCACCACATGGCTATTCTGAGCAGCAGAACAGGGTGTTGATTGACTCCCTCACTTAATGGTAATTTGCCTCAGAGATCTCCACGAAACTCTCCTGGCGATACTGGGCAATCTGCTGCCACAGATTCTTTGGCAGAGCTGCTTTGTTTCTTGCCCCATTAAGAGTAACTTTCCCGTGCCATTCTGCCATCACTGGTGGGGGGGACGACCATTGCTGCACACAGGCAAGCCGCATAAGGGCCAGGGCGGAAGCTGCAGTCTTGGAGAAGACCCCCCCTTGATTCCCAGCTCACCCTCAGCAGTGAGATATCTTCCATAATGAACACAGCCTGTGGAAAGTGTGGGGACAGGAATGATTATAAGGCCCTCCTCCTACAATGCTGGCTCTCCCCAAGAGCCACATGCCCAGTGTACAGTATGGTCCTGGAGGACTGATTTCCCCTGCACCTGTGGTTACTCACCATTTTGGGGGGTTTGTGGCTCATGTGTACTTGCCTGGGGTCAGTCAGTTAGTGACAGGCAGCCGTAGGAATTATGCTACCTACGGACAGATTTCACGATGCATGACAGAAAGGGGCCATGACCAGGACACAATGCAGTGCAGGGTCAAAGTGAAGGAGCTGCAGAACGCCTACCACAAGGCACAGGAGGCAAACTGCTGCTCCGGTGCTGTGCTCACGAGCTGCCCTAAGGGCATAGGAATATTGTCATCGGCCAGGTCTAGCCTCCCATATAGGCAATGCCAGCGGGCCTTTAAATGGCAAAAAGCACACTTGGCAGTCATTGTGCACTTGCTCAGCCTGTTGTTGAACCGCTCCTTGCTGCTGTCAAGTTGCCCCGTGTATGGCTTCATAAGCCACGACATTAAGGGGTAGTGAGGTCTCCCAGGATCACAATGGGCATTTCAACTTCCCCTACGGTGATATTCTGGTCTGGGAAGAATGTCCCTGCTTGCAGCTTCCTGAACAGAGTTCCGAAATATGTGTGCGTCATGCACCTTTCCAGACCAGCCTGCGTTAATGTCCGTGAAATGCCCATGGTGATCCACAATGCCTAGAGAACCATAGAGAAATACCCCTTGTGATTAATGTACTCGGTGGCTAGGTGGTCTGTGCCAGAATTGGAATATGTGTGCCATCTATTGCCCCTCCACAGTTAGGGAAGCCCATTTGTGCAAAGCCATCCACAATGTCACACACGTTGCCCAGATTCACACGGTCTTTTGGGGCAGGATGTGATTAATGGCCCTGTACACTTCCATCAACACGAGTCCAACAGTCGACTTTCCCACTCCGAACTGGTTAGTGACCATTCTGGAGTAGCCAGCTTCCACAATGCAATCACCATACACTTCTCCAATGACAGGGCAGCTCTCATTCTCGTGTCCTTGTGCCGCAGGGCTGGGGCGAGCTCAACACACAGTCCCATGAATGTGACTTTCCTCATCCGAAAGTTCTGCAGCCACTGCTCGTCATCCCAGACATGAATGATGGTGTGATCCCCCCACTCAGTGCTTGTTTCCCAAGCCCAAAAACGGTGTGCCATTGTGGTCAGCACCTCCGTGAATGCCACAATCTCATGTCTTAGCTACTAAGTGTGGCGAGATCAATGTTGAACCCCTCTTGCCTTTATAGTTTAAGGAATAACTCCACTGCCACTTGTTAGTGAGAGCAAGCAGCATATTGGTCAACAGTGCGGGATCCATTCCTGGAGACCAAAGAGGCAGGACGCGCTGGACACAAACCATTGAAAGATGGCGCCAAATGAGGACGGAAGCACAGGGATTGCTGGGATGTGAAGCAATGCATCACAGGGCATTGGGACAGGACCCAGGATGTCCCACGACCCCCTCTGCCTTCCCACAACTCTTAGCAGCAGAAGAGGAAGAGATGCTCTGTGGGATAGCTGCCCAGAGTACACCGCTCTGAATACCGCTACTAGTGCCACAAATGTGAACACACGACTGCACAGGCAGCTTGAAAGTGTGAACACACAACAGCAGTTTCCCTTCAGCACTCTCTGAGTGGCACTGTAACTGTCGGCGTTGTAACTCTGCCAGTGTAGACATACCCTGAGTCATGGTTTAGCAGATTTTTACTGTATAGTTCTGCAATGCTTAGGATGCTATGGGGAAAAGACACTTCATAAATAAGATGTCTTGGGTCCCAATCCTACAAACATTTCACATGCTTATCAGTATTGCCAGCTGCAAGCATTCAAAAAATTACGAGTCAGGTCACAAAGTCATAAGATTTTCTTTAAAAAATCATTAGAGTGACAAGTGAACAAGATAATATCTTTTACCACCAACTTCTGCTGGTAAAATGGACAAGCTTTCCCAGGAGGAAAAAAGAGCTCTGTGTCGCTTGAAAGCTTCTCTCTTTCCTGGGACCAGCTTGGCTACAACAACAGTGTCCCTAATATCCTGGGACCCTTTCCTGTCACTAATATCCTAGGACCAACATGGCTACAACAACACTACCAACAATTAAAAAAAATTATTGCAAACTACAGACAAATCTTACTGCTCAGTCTACTATACCCACTACATGTAAGGTATCCAAGTCACAAGAAATAAAGGGTTATGGGGGTATTGTTGTTAGTATAAGCACGGGACAATATTTACCAAAGTGTGGTGTTTTTTAATTTTATTTACACTTCAAAAAAATCTCTCTTGGGGTAATCTGTTACGTACAAGGATATGTGTGAGCAATGACAAGACGCTGCAGCAAGATATAGTATAGATACACAATGGAACAGTGAGCTCTGGGAATGCCTAATCAGCTAGGAGGGTATGCTTTATACATTATTTGGGACATAATGTCTATCAATATTGTGTCCAGCAGCTGCTTGGAACAGGTGGTAGAGATGCATGGGTAATTGCTGAATGTGAAGGGATGGTTTTGTTTCTTTGGCTCAGTGGCTTATTTCTCTTTTCTTTCGGCATAATTTGAGTAGTCCCGAAAAAAAGGAAGACAGGAAATACATTAGGGTATGAAGGGTGCCTGTGATGGGGTTCACACACTGCCAGTGGCACCTCCTTGTGGCTGCTCTGGGTATCAGCTCTCATCCGGTCTGGCACCATGTTTCATTGATTGCTCAAGCCGTGAACCCTGTCTCTCTCTCCATGTCTCAGCGTGCTCCCTCATTGTGATTTGGCCTCTGGCCAGGTCACTATCTTGTCCGCCCCTCCCAGGGTAACAAAGTCTCTCCAGACCTGCTGTCTGGTGGGCATTTCCCTTCAGGCCTGTGTGGGGTACACACACCACCACAGTGCATAAAGCCCTACATCTTTAAGAGGAAATACTTAAAGTAGAAAAAAGGGGAAGTAAATAACTTGAGAAGTCAATTATACAATTATGCACTTATTGCACAAGTTAGAGAAGAGTGGTGAGGTATGTATTGACTATTAAAAGGTACCTTATTTGATGGAGTGTTGTAACTTGACTATGTTTATGCAACAGGATGGTGGATGAGACCCAGAACATTGCTACTTATTTTAGGTCTCTACAGCTAGAGGAAGTGCATTTTTTAGATTTCCAGCATTCCTGCTTTTTTATCACACAGCACAGCAGATCACTCCATCTGGTTCAAATAGTTCATTCCTTGGCAAAATACACATTTTCTAATTTGTATCCCTTTTTATTAGAAAATGTAATAAACCTTCCCTTTCTCTTCATTGAGGTTCTGGTGTCTCCCAGGGAACATGCTGCAAAAGGAGATCAGCATCAGTCCACATGTGATCATTTCCAGAGTCTGGTAGAAACAGTCCCATGAGGATCCAGAAGCCTCTATGCAGTAGCAGCAACTACAGAACCAACAGGAGGGCAAGAAAGGGCAAACATGGCAGTTGTAAGCAGTCAAATCCTATAAGGACAAGAGCAGTCTCCTTTTTTTATTTAAATAAATTGTTTATTTCAATACACTACTTGGCATTCAGATACCACAGTAACTGGTACCCTTTAGAAAGACAGAAAGAAAAGATATAGAGCCCACAACTTCACCCATAAAGACAACAAGAGGAGAATTCTCCTCTGTACTGTGACCACTTTGTACCAGTGCCCAGTGAATCCTTTGCCATCTCTGTACTGTTTCCTCAGCAGAAACCTCCAGTACAGGGAGCATTCTGGGGCCTAATGGGGGTGGAGAGCTCATCAGAGGCAGGAAGGAACTTGGATGCAGCAACCCTGAGGCCTGGAAATTTTTTCCCGTTACATTGGTTCATGGAGGGCTGCTTGCATTGGGGCCAGAAGCAAAACCCCATAACGCCTCAGTAGGGGAAGTACAATTCTTTTTCTCTCCATCCCTGTGTCAACTCAGGAACAAACTCTGCCCCTCAGAGTTTTGCCACTATTTTTGATGGACATGAGAGCAGGGCTACCTAGAATGGATACAAATAACTATAAAATTATCCTCCTCTTTCTTGTGTGTGTGTGGGGGAGTTAAGATCTGATGTTTCATGGAGATGGAGGAAAGTTAATGTCCCATATTTGGACTAAGGCATAATCAATGGCCTGTTTCTAATATCATGAAAATAATAATTAACATTATAATGAGCCAAAATAAAAGACAGTGACCACATTCATAGGTTGATGCACTGCCTTAAGCCAATTGTTATACCCTCCATTGAGTAAGCAACGACCAAGTCAGAGAATTTAACTTGATACAATGATGGGTCTCAAAAGCCACTAAAATAATAAAATTTTAGTCATCCTCACTAGAGGAAGCAGGTAAGACTCAGAAATATCACACAGCAAACTTCAAAACCTTTTGATTCATAGAATACTACAAGGAAGAAAAGTTGTTTTAGACACGAAGGTACAGGCCAGTTTGATGGCCTAGTGGCTGTATTATGTTCTTTCATATGGAGGAGCCAAGCCTGAATCTGCACTGGACATGTGCTGTATAGCATGAGCTTGAGAGTGGGAACAGGGAGTATTGCTTCAGTAGCAATACCAGCTGCAGAGACTGAAACAGACTCAGCATGTTCCCAAGCAGACTTCCTTTTAGCATTTTTCATCCACAGACCTCAAAGTATTTTACAAAGGAGAGTGAGTATCATTATCCCTCTTTGCATAGATGGGTAAACTGAAGCTCAGAGAGGTCAAGTGACTGATGGAGGATAATATTACTTTGAAGGACTCGAAAATCAAAATTCCTGCCTTAAGGCATTCCTGGAAGATGTGAAATAATAATATAGAGCACATTTATTTAAAATAAAATAATCAGAGTATTAGTAAGAGCAGATATGTTGTTCAGATCATACATATGGAATTATTTTTATATGAGATGGATGGGTCACATATAAACAGGTAGAAGTGTACTGAAAACAGAATATTCAGCAGGTCACTGATCTGTGCACATCTCCATGATCCCTCAGAACTGATGGACATTGCTGGCTAGGTGTTGCTTTTTGAGAAGAAATGAGATGCAGGATGGTGCTGTGGTTAGGGTAACAGCCAGGGATGTAGAAATCCTACATTCAAGTCCCTGCTCTGCCATGGGCTTCCTGCGTGAGCTTGGACAAGTCTATAAAGTGAGGATAATAGCACTTCCCTATCTCACAGGGGTAAATACTTTAAGGATTATGACATGCTCAGGCACAATGGAAATTGGGGCCATATAATTACCTTAGATAGGACATGATCCCTGGCTCTACTCCTCCCAGTCCTCATTGAGAGATAAAGGGGAGGAGATGGATCTGGGGGATGGGTATCTCTCAATGCCAAGCTGGTGATGGCCACCCATTTTGAATACTCCCAGTGCCTCAGGACCACAGTGGCTCTTCTAAGAATTTGAGAGAAAAGGATAGTTGCCTTTCTAAGTGTTTTCCTATGGCCTCCAGCAGATCTGATTCTTTGTTTCTATGGATGAGCACAGCTATGAAAACTTGATGCTACTCCCATTTCTTGCTGCTCTACAAACCTTGCAGTTCTGTGTTGAAGGTTAGCCCTAAAATCAAGTTCTACTGTACTGTACAGAGGACCTGTACAATGAGAGGAGATTTCTCTCTTTCACAGATCCACAAAAATAGTAATGCGTTGTGTAAGTTAGGATTATTTGAGCTATTATATAAGAGTTGATGGGTTAATTGTCATCATGTCAATCTCCTTCCTGTATCATGACTCTTATAAGAGAAATAAGAGTCAAACCTTAGCAGCCTCAAGCATAAATGTTCCCAAAGTGGTTGATGGACCAGCAGCAGTCTGCAGAACCCTTACTGGTGGTCTGTGGAGAGTTGGTTGGTCACATGATTCTGTTTCCAAGGAAGATTAACCGAACGGCAAAAGCAGCAGAGTGATTAACTTTCCAAAAGAGTAAACCACATATCTCCCCCAAAAGACCGCTAAAGAAGTTTACGTAAATATTTTCCTAATAAAACTCTTTCATCTGTACTACTATGGTAGTTACTACAAGGATGTTACATGATTGCAAATAGGAGGGAGGCAATGAATAGCCATGAGTGAAAGAAAAGGTAGCCGATGTGGCTGAGAATGGGATGAGAAGTATCCACAAAGATAGTCTATTAAGACATGGTCTTCCACTATGAAAAAGTTTGAGAAGCCCTGCGCTAGCATAATCAAATTTTTATTTCTAAATTCAAAAGCTGCACCACAGTTCAAGTCCTTTTTGTGATTGAGAAGGCTTTTTCAGAGATACAATAGACTAATTTATGGATAATTAATGATTCTACAGTGATGGGCATTATTTTGAAGTTACAAAGATTCAAGATACAGTAGCTGCCACTAAAAAAAGCCAACATTTGTCGACAACAGTTACTACAAATAATATACTTACCACTGGGGGTTTTTTCCCTATTATCAGAAAAGGAGATATCTGTGGTAACTATTAGGACACATTGACTTTAATTACTTCGACAAAGCAACATATTAGCGATTATCTTTGGGAACTCACGGAGGACTGATGAGGTTCCAGAAGAGTAGAGAAGGGCAAACATAGTACTTATCTTTAAAAAGGGGAACAAAGAGGACGAAGGGATTAATAGACCAGTCAGCCTAACTTTGATACCTGGAAAGATACTAGAACAAATTTTTAAACAATCAATTTGTAAGCACCTAAAAGATAATAGGATTATAAGTAATAGGCAACATGGATTTTGCAAGAACAAATCATGCCAAACAAATCTAATTTCCTTCTTTGTCAGGGTTACTGGCCCACTGGATATGGGAGAAGCTGTAGACATGATAAATTGATTTTTGTAAGGCTTTCAACACAGTCCCACATGACAAACTAGGGAAATGTGGTCTAGATGAAATTAATATAAGGTGGGTGCACAACTGGTTGAAAGAGCATACTCAAACAGTAATTATTAATGGTTCACTTTCAAACTTAGGGGGCATATCTAGCAGAGTCCCCCAGGAGTCTGTCCTGGTCTAGTACTATCCAATATTTTCATTATTGATTCGGAATGAAGGGGAGAGTAGGCTTATAACATTTGTGGAAGACACCAAGCTGGAAGGTGTTGCTAGCATTTTGGAGGGCAGGATTAGAATTCAAAATGATTTTGACAAATTGTAGAATTGATCTGAAATAGGGTTGCCAACTTTCTGATTGCAGAAAATCGAACACCTTCGCCCTGTCCCTTCTCTGAAGCCTTGTCCCCCTCCCCCGTTCACTGCATCCCCTTTCTCTCCGTCACTTGCTCTCCCCCACCCTTACTCACTCACTCATTTTCACCAGGCTGGAGCACAGGGTTATGGTGCAAGAGGGGTTGAGGGCTCTGGCTAGGGGTGCAGGTTCTGGGGTGGGGCAGAAAATGAGTAGTTTAGGCCGCATGAGGGGGCTCCAGGCTGGGGGATGGGGTGATGGTTTTGGTGTGTGGGAGGTGTCTCTGGGCAGGGGGTTGGGGTGTGGTGGCTCTGGCTGGGGGTGTGGGTTCTGGAGTGGGACCAGAAATGAGGGGTTCAAGTAGTGGGAGGGGGCTCCGGGCTGGGGTGGGGGTTGGAGTGCGAGAGGTGAGGGCTCCAGCGGGGGATGTGGGCTCTGGGGTGGGGCTCAGAATGAGGAGTGCGGGGTGTGGGAGGGGGCTCCGGGCTGGGGTCAAGGGGTTCAGAGTGCAGGAGGGGGTGCGGGCTCTGGGAGGGAGTTTGGGTGTGGGAGGGCGCTCAGGCTGGGGCAGGGGTTTGGGGTGCAGGAGGTAGTGAGGGGTGCAGGCTCTGGTAGGGAGTTTGGGTGTGGGAGGGGGCTCAGGGCTGGGTCAAGGGGTTGGAGTGTGGGAGGGGGTTTGGGCTGCGGACTCAAGGCGGCGCTTACCTCATGTAGCTCCCAGAAGCGGCCAATATGTCCCTGCGGCCCCTAGGCACAAGGGCGGCCAAGGGGCTCTACGCGCTGCCCTCGCCCGTAGGCGCTGCCCCCACAGCTCCCATTGGCCGTGGTTCCCGTGCTGTTATAAAGAGGACAGTGATCAGTTGTTTTCCATGTCCACTCAAGGTCGGATAAGGAGTAATAGTCTTAATGTGCACCAAGGGAGATTTGGATTATATATTAATGAAAAAGTTCTAACTATAAAATAGTTAAGAACTGGAATAGGCTTCCAATGGAGATTGTGGAATCCCTGTCTTTGGAGATTTTTAAGAACAGGTTAGAGAAACACTTGTCAGGGATGGTCTAGGTACACTAGGTCTTGCCGCAGCCTACTAGCAAAAGGAAGCACAGCCCCAATAAACCGAGAGAGAAAAATTATCCACAGGCAAATCTGGAGGGTTGTTTAGTGATTACACAGTAATATGAGTTCTGTCTCTGTTTGAGGTGTCCTTCAAAGTTGGTAATTATGACATTATTGTGTGTCCTCATTATACCAGCCTGTCCTCTTGTACCAAATACCAGAAGTCTTCCTACATACACTGCCTTATGTTTTTCCAGTAGGGAAATGTGTCCAGGTTTGTTTTGTGAGGGTGATCAGAGTTCAGTTGAACCAGTGCTAGAAATGATGGGATCTGAAATGTAGACAGGATTCCATTTTTGCTATCACGTTGATTAAAATGGATTCTAGCAGGCATCACTAAAAATAAAAATGATAAAACTTAAGGCTACTGGAGCTTGTCTACTCTACTGCTCCCACTGATTTTAAAAGAACAGCTAAGCCATAGTTAAAGCCAATAGGAAAGTTTTTGTACATTTCCCCAGTGTAGACAAGGCTCCTGATACTTGTGGTGGTTTTATTCCCATGTGTGTTCAAATGACATCATAATAAAAATGTCTGAAGCCACCAGAGCCTTATCTACACTAGTGCTCCTACTTTTGCTACCATCAATGCACAGAAACCATGATGGAAATATTTCACTATAATTCCGTAGCAAAGTGTCACATATCTGGTTGGGCTTCCCCTGCTGGTGAGGCAATCCAGAAGCTGAATCCTATGTGCCCTCAACTTGCCGAGGCTGAGCAGAGTTTAGGCACTGTTTCTGGCTTTGGCCCTCTATGCATGCATTACAGGTGGAGACCTAGTGTCTGATACCCCTCTTGGCAGTGGGGACCCCATGATCCAATTGTCTGGGGCCTAAAACTATTGTCATCTCCTCCAAACCTCCCCAGCAGCTCATGGATGTTCCCCAGAATCCCACCAAGGTGAGAGCCTTCTGGTTTATAGCTTACCTCTTACTTCAGAGATACATGATAGTGAAAGCCAACAGATACATGGACAGACTTTGCATGGGATTCTAAGACACCATTACTCTTTACTTAGATAGCATGAGAAATACACATATCTAGACAAAATAATAAACACACCTATATCCTCGGGGTCCTCACTGCTCTGGAAAGTTCTTTGGGCTTGGGCAGATTCCTCTGGGATCCCTGTCCTACAGCTCATGGTTTCTCTTCAGAATCGTGGAGCCTTCCTAGATCAGCTAACTTTCTCTGACTGTGGCTGGTCCGACAGTTGAACCAGACCCCCTGACCACCATTAAGAAAGCATGCCCATCTCCTGTTTCCTACCCAAAGCTTCCTGCATGTCTCCGTGAGTTTCTTGAGTTTGTATGTTTCCCTATGGATATCTGGTTTCTTTCTTCTCCTCCTGGGCATTTCCCACTCTCTCCCTGCAGTAGTCGGAGAGACTAGCTTTTCTGGTCAGGCAACCACCTTAGCACACTCACTGTACAGTCAGAGCACAGTCATTAAGATGAATGACTCTCCATTGCCCTGGTATGGAAGGTACATGCTTCAGCCTCTGTCAGAATATGGTGGATTCCACATTTGCAGAGGCATTCCATGACACAACAATTTCCTACAAACAACTTCCTAACATCAACCAGAATTCATAGTTGAACTCAGATTCCCCAAATCATCACACAAGGCTCCTATGTGGAATTTCTGTCTGAACAGAGTTTCGTTCTATGTCTTCCATGTACTTTCATTCTAATAATTTTAGCAGCATTCATGTTTTCCTTTCATCTTTATATTTACTTTTGTTGCAGGTGGGTCCAACCAGTCACTTTGTCATTAGAGTGGTGCTTTTCTGAGACAGTGACTCAGAATACAGTGAAACATGAGAGCAACAAAACAAAGCTGGTTAAAAATGAGGAGGAAGCATTGGTATTACTGAACTTCAGCTAGAGAAATCAAGAAATTGTATGTGTGCTCCAAGTTAAGGGCCTGGTATGACTCCTTGCCTTGAGCAGTGACAGCACAACTGCTTTACTGATAGAGGAAACTTCTGTGTAGAGAACCCGATTGCAGAAAGCAGAGGTGAGGAAGAGGGAGAGCAGGGGAGGAGAGAGAGAATATAGTTTTTTTTCCTGCTTGAGCTTTTGCAGTTCAAAAGACAGGGTATTTTCATTGACAGATCCTATACTATCTCAACTCTTTGCTCCAGCAGAGTCCAGATTTGTTAACCTTCTAGGTATAATGAGACACTCCTGAGTGGATCTGTCATTAACAGTAGTGACTGAACCCAGGACCTCTGTACTTAGAAACGTAACCCTCTATTGCCTGAGTTATTAGACAATGGCCAGAGCTAACTCAGAAATCTCTATGGGTCTGCTACTGGAGCGGGATGGAGAGCCGAAAACATGGGTTCCATGGGCAGGCTGGAAAGCCCAACTTTTCTCCAAAATTATTGTTAAGGAAGGAATAGTGGTAGAATTTTATTATTAATAATAATGTATTCTTATTATTATATTATATTTGGGGGCAATTATTTTCAGTTTGAATAATCCTGGTTGGACATTTAATTTATTTTCGCTCTTGTATATTTTTTTAATATTGTAGAGGCACTCAGAGAACTAGGATAAGTGGTTTTATGTTTATAAATCAAAATAAATAGAAATATTTTTCCAAAAAATGCAAACTCAACAAGTTTTTAATACACAATTTGTTTCCAAAATCATCTCTCATTTCAAGGCTATTGGAATGAAGACTTAACTGAAGGGAAGAGTCTAACTCTGTCTAGAGAAGTGCAAGGGAAGTCTTTGCCATTCACAGCTATTCATCAGTAAGATGCCTCATCCATAAATACATCATTGTTAATGTATTGTGCCCACATCTTGGCTAACATGACCATGTTCCATGGTCAACAGAACAACCTTGACTTCAGTGGCATTACACAGATTCACATCAGGTGAGGATGTGGCCTATAACCTTTATGTTGTTAGACAGGGAGTCTTACTGGAGTTAGGCTAACAGAATCTACACATAGTTTCCAAAGTACAATATACCCATATTTAATCTGCCTGTAACTACAATGTAAGAGACAGCTTTAATCGGTTAGATTAAAGGATTATAAACAAAGGGTATAATTTTATTGTCAATATTTACACATCAAGTGCTGAAGGAAGGATCTAAGATACAGAAAATAACAGGAGCTTTCGGAATAGTTTGGCTAGTGTCATCAGTAATAAAGCCATGTAACTATCTCAGTTCTCCAAAAATGGGGAAACTAGATCCAAAAAAAGTGCCAGATCTGAAAACTGACCGTATCTGTGTATGATTTATTAGATCAGGAATACTTAAGCGCTGTAAGAGGAGGAAAGTTATTTTGCTATCCCCTTTTTGGACAAGACTGGCCTTTGCTGCTGTGAATTCTGCAGATTCCAATATTGGAAAAATAGAAAAGCAGGGAACATTATGACATTTAAATGTTATTGCACAAAGTCAATGGCGTTATTCATGGGGGGCAAGCATTTTGCTAGTTAGTAAAGTCTACATCCTGTGAAAGGATGGGCCCATGAGGATCCATTTTCAGGATCTAGCCCTAAGCATTGCATGATCAGGCTCATATACTGTATTCCCATCTCATGCATTCCTTTCTCCTCCTTGCAAGGGAAAGGAAGGCTATGATGCTGCCTGTGTATGGCCACAACTGCCAATTCACCACTAGCTCCATGCAGCATGGAAAAGACAGAGAGACCTTTGTGGAGACAATGTGCCAGTTTTTAATAATCTTTTTAATCACTTTCTGCATCTGCCAGGGTTTTTTCATTTACTTATTTCTGAAAATGCTTTCAGTTTTAACATGACACTAAATGGCAGGTGCAGCGTGCAAGAAGCTTGGTGACATATCTTTTTCAATCTTGTCCCTCCTGGCTTTCAATTTAATGATACTACTGTCTGATTTGACTGAGATCAGCTGGGTTCTTCCTCCTTCTAATTCATTCAATATCACACCACAGGGATACTAGACTCCTGAAGGGTTTTTCTCATATCCCTTGGAATCAAGGCAGAACAGTCCAGTCCTCACAAACATCTGACAAGCACAGACAGTACTAGGTAGGGTAGGGGAGCAAGAGATGAGCAGAATCTTGCAAAATAACCACAGCACAGTCAGCTCTTCCTTATGAAGAGCACCCCGTAATTTCCACCTTTCCTCACAACATTTAAAAACCACAATTTGAAAGTGAATTCATAACTGATACAACACATTGGGAACAGCTCGCCCGCCGGAATAGAATGCAATCTTATTGGGGTTGAAGTCGGTATAAATCCTGCCTTAGTACCCTGAAATTCTGAGTTTAAATAATCAATGGCTATTGATTTTTCACTTTCATTCTGCCAACATTTGGTTATTCTCTTAGTCACGTTGCCTTACCATTTGAGCCAAAGTCAATAAAGAATTTATTCATTCATTAGATTCTGTAGAGTTAGAATGTTATGCTGAAAAATTACACTTGAGATCTTTTGCAATAAATGTCATGCCCTCTGTGTGTGATTTTAATACCTATAACAAAAGTGTAACTTTAAAAGCATCGTATAAAAGTTTAGGGGAAGAGGATGGGTTGGTTATATTTGGTCAAAAAGAGACATTTAGATTGTTGAAATCTTCTGATAAGGGAAGGTGGCCTAATATAATGCTATAAATAACTTAATCAAGCCTTAGTGTATATAATTAATTAGTCTGTACTTCCTTAAATCAAGCCCAAAGAATGATGTAGAAAGATATTCCTTCACTACAGAAAACTACTAGATTAAATAAAGCTGGTCTATGAAATATAATGGAGTCCAAAGGGAAGAGGTTATCACTTTAAAAAGACAGCAGCTGTTTGGTATGTTACTCTTAATTTTGTACTTCAACTGCTATATTAACACCCAATATGGCCTAGTAAAACGAGTTATTTTAAAATATAATTTTCTGTATCCATATTAGTTCAATGACACCATGATTGATTTAGCTTCCTGATGTGTTTTCCTGTCTTCTAAATCCATGAAAGATGTCCAAAAATGGTTTGCTTTTTTAGTTAAAGTCATTTTAATATCTAATATTGGAGTAATAACTTGCCTTTGCAAAGGGGATTGGTTTAATGATAATAGATCTTTTCCCTCTCTAGCCACCACAGGAGGATCCTATGATCTTCATCATATCTATATAAGAATACACACACAGATCCAGGATATTTAAGTTTTATTGCTTACTCTGCCACTGACCTGCTGTGTGACCTTGGGCAAATCATTTCAATTCTGTGACTCAGTTTTCCCACCTGTAAAATGAGGGTAATGATATATTTAGCTCTTATATAGGGCACTTTTTTTGGAAAGAAGGCAAGTGATATTTTTATTACCTTTGCACTGAAATTACCAAATCAACTGTAATGGAAAACAAATATTCCCATGTCCTTTTGGATTTTTCTTTCAGGCAATCATTAGGAATCTACATACGAGTTTATAATCTTAATTTACATACAAAATAGCACATCCTCTCTTCTACATTCTATTCTTTGTTCAATTCTTTATTTTTTTTAATACTAAGTAATTCATTTCTATATTAAGATTGACATTTTGAATCATGAGATTATAAGATTTTTACTGGATGGGAAAAAATTAAGTGATTGACTATCTCAACATTTTCATTTTACAAATACAAAATGCAGATTTTACAGATAGATTTAACAGTGCTTTTTGTACCTCTAAATAGTATTTTCTTTCTGCTTTTTCAAAACAGGCAAAAAAAAAAAAAATTAAGTGAGGGTTTGTGTGGCACACAAGTGAGCACAATTAAGGAAACTCTTATTGTTGTCTCCTGAATAGACTTGTCACATTACTATTCAGAGCTTTTGTCTAGTGACAGTGGAATATCAAAAAGATACTGAATAATATAGCAAAAATCTATTGTGCCATGAGATCTAATCTTTGTCTGCATGTAATTGCCTTATTAAAAGATTTGCACGCTTACTCTTTCTGTGATTCTAAAGCAAGCCAAGAAAAAACATACCATTTTTTTTAAATAGTTAAAGCTCTTGAAACTGTAGTCCCTATGATATGACAACAGTGTGTAACTCAAACTGAAAATTAAAACTACCGCCGTCTGGTACCCCAGCAATGGCAAAGAGACTTCCAGTCCTTCAATTATCCCTAATGGTATGAATGGCATTTTGTAGATGTTCCCCCTCCACCCCACCCCGAACTTAGCTAGGAGTGCCTGAGGAACTACTTATGTAAATATGAGTATTCCATTTAGATTGTAATTTATGTTATGTGGCATAACATCTACTCTCTGCTACTTAGTACCTGTTCATTACAGCTAATAGATTCCAGATAGGCTTCTTTGTCTCTTCCCTCCCCCTCCCCAACCTCACTGTTCTAAAGCTTCCTGCCGGGAGAACAGTTCCACAGCTCAGTGGAAGTAAAGAAGTAATTGCACTATTCTGTTGCCAATACTCATTACAAATTGTCAGCTTTAGTAAATACTATGAGTGGATGAAACATTTCTTTTAGCCCTTCAGCCCATTTCCTTTTTATTTATTGTAATGGCTTACTTTTTGATTGTGTGGAAAGCCTGGGATTGCTACCCTTAGCAACCAAAACGATTGCTTTTTATCCACAGATAAGGTAGTGAGGCATAATGCAAGCTTTCCCATACATAGCTGTGTTAATTCACCTCATTCTTGGCCTGGAGACACCATTCTCTTTAGAGGATAGAGCAAAAAACCAATTTCATTGTTCTATCATTTCTAGGTGTCATTTCAGAAACAATAGTCGTATTAACCCTTCAGCTACTGGGCTTGCTCCCTTCTATAGATTTTGAAAGCTTTGTGTAGCCTGTGGTCAGCAGGGTGGTCAGTCTCTCTCTTTCACACACACACACACACACACACACACACACACACACACACACACACACACACACAGTTAGAGGGGATTATTATTGAATCTAGCCTAAAGGTATTTCAGTCTTCGATAATTATATCCTTCCCTCAAGATAATCTAGGCAAACTAGATATAGATTTTCTTATACCACATCCTGTGAACTTTGATAGTCCTGCAGGTATCTGGTTATAGAGTCATGAATTTACACCCATAATCCAAACAAAACAAAGTGTAAAAGTATGATTTAAATGCATATGGGCATATGCCCCGCTACCATAGTTGTCAGATGGCTAGGGTCACCGCTGCAAAATCCTACCTCAGTGCCTCATCGTGGTGCAGCAGTGACCCTGGCCGTCTGACAACTATGGTAGCAGGGCATATGCCCTGGTAGGTCTAACCATGCTACAAAGGTGTCGGACTATCCAATCCAAGGAAGGGGATTGTTCTTTCAGATGAAGGAGCATTTTTCCTTCTCCTTAGATGTTGAAGGCTAGCTAAGCTTGAGGAGGTACGTATGCCTGCCCGCCTAGCCAGTGGGATGGCTTAAAGTTAACGGCTAAAACAACGCGAGTAAATGGATCTTAGTTCCCTGCGTGTCATCAAACCGTTCTTCAGTGGTGGAGTGGAAATTGAGCGACAAGAGGTTGCTAAAAATGTCAGGTGCTAGGCCAACATGGAAAAGGACAACCCTCGCTGTGTGTACTTACAATTGTAGGTCGCTGGCGAGGGAGGAAACATTAAACCATCTGATGGAGGAGAAGAAAAGGATAAGATGCGATATCCTCAGTATCTGCGAAACCCAATGAAAGAAGGAGTTGGAAGTCAATTGGAAGGATGGAAGCACTGCGAGGCTCGGAAAGGGAGATGGCACTAGAAACGTTGGAGGAGTTGGATTTATCGTTAGTAAGGATTGGGTTTCGAAAGTCATATCATGCCAGCTAATATCATCACGTATTGATGTGCTGCATCTTCAGATGGAGTCAAAAGCTATCCTCAAGGTCATCCAGGCCTACGCTCCCACAAGTGCAAGTGAGGACGAAGAAGTGGAAGAATTCTACCAAGAGCTCGAAAGAGCCCTCGCGCAAAAGTCCACTTACACTGTCACGATGGGAGATTTCAATGCTAAGGTCGGGCAAGGGAAAGCTGGCAAAAAGTTCATAGGGAGATACGGCAGCGGCGAAAGAAATGAAAGAGGAGAAAGGCTGGTAACGATGGCAGAAACGAAAGAACTGTATGTGGCAAACACCTGGTACAAAAAGAAGATTGCAAAAAGGTGGATATGGATCGTGCCAAACGCAAAGAGTAAGAATGAAATCGACTATATTTTAGTCAATAAAAGACGTATGGTTCAAGATGTCTCTGTGGTGCAGCCCTTCAACACCGGCAGTGACCATCGCATGCTTAGAGCGAAGTTGATTTTCAACAAAGTAGTGGAAAAGAAAGCTTTACGGATGGCAAACAGGAAACAGCACCCAAAGACATTCGATGAGGCAAAGCTGAAGAAAGCGATTTCTGGGTTTGACTTGTGCCAGAGGGAAAAGTGTGATGAGGACTATAGTATCTTTGCTGACAAGCTGAGACGTTGCATAAAAGCAGCTGAAATTGAAAAGATGAAGAAGGCAAAGGGAAGAATCTCGAACAAAACGAAAAGCTTGTTAGAGAAGCGGAGAAATATGAAAAGAAGCTCGGATAACAACCTCGAGTACTCCATTGTGTGCAAAAACTGAGGGATGACTTTGAGAACTTCCGGAAAGAAAAGCTCCTTAAAAACAACTGAATCACACAAGAGCCTCAGGACATACAAGTGGGAATTGGCGCAGTATAGATTGAGCATAACAGCATTGAAGAACGAGGATGGAGAGACATTAATTGACAGAGCACGGACGGAGGAGGTCTGCAAGGACTTCTATACAGAACTGTTCAAATCAAGAATCAACGTCCCTCTCCCAACACTCCAAGAGTCAGAAGAACGCGTCCCCCCAATAATCATCAGCGAACTACACCAGATGAAGAAGGGAAAAGCTCCAGGCAAAGATGGAATAACATCAGAAATTATTTCCGCAGGAGGCGAAAAATTTTGGAAGACCCTTGCTTCAAGATTCAGTCGATATCTCAAAGGCCTGGTCCACACTAACCCCCTACTTCGGACTAAGGTACGCAAATTCAGCTACGTTATTAACGAATTCGAAGTACCTTAGTCCGAACTTACCGCGGGTCCAGACACGGCAGGCAGGCTCCCCCGTCAATGCCGCATACTCCTCTCGCTGAGCTGGAGTACCGGCGTCGACGGCAAGCACTTCTGGGATTGATCCGGGATTGATTTATCGCGTCTAGACAAGACGCGATAAATCGATCCCAGAAGATTGATCGCTTACATCCGGACCAGGAAGTAAGTATAGATGTACCCACAGAAGGAAAAATACCATCAAGCCAAAAGGCACTCCGCAGAGCAGGGCATTAATGTACATCAGTTTGTTGAAGGAAGCGAATACTGGATGTACAACAGACATTACTCTCCTCGAAACTCCTCTCTGCATCCCAATCGAGAAAGGCATAAAGCAAGGAGATACGATTTCACCAAAACTATTTACCGCCTGCCTTGAAACGGTTATGAACAAGATCAATTGGAGGGGTGGTGTTAATATAAATGGAGAACGATTATCTCATCTCAGATTCGTGGACAACATCGTACTAATTGCTGAAAGCACCAACTAACTGCGGAGCATGCTACAAAGACTCGACAAGAAAAGCAGTCAGATCAGGCTGAAAATGAACCGTTACAAAAAGAAATACATGCGATCAGACATCTTAAGAAAAGTCCGAATAATGGTAACAGGAGAAGAAATTGAAGAAGTGGAACAGTACGTATATTTGGGCCAAGAAGTTAATATGTGCCAAGACATGAACGGAGAACTCTCGCAAAGGATTCGGGCAGGATGTTGTGCGTTTAATTCCATCAAGGACATCCTCTAAGGAAAAATCGACAAGACCACATGTACAAATATCTTCAATTCAACGGTGCTGCCAGCCATGCTGTATGGCAGTGAAACCTGGGCACTGACGAAGAGAGAAGAACAATGGCTGTTGGTAGCTGAAAGGCCAATGGAACGATTTATGTTGGGAATTTCCCTTCTGGATCGTATCCCAAATGAAATTATTAGAGAACTCAGCAGTGTGAAAGATATTGTCATGGAAAGCATATATAAGAAGATACAATGGGTGGGCCACCTAGCACGGTTCATGGACAATAGGTGGACCACAATCATTACTGAGTGGTACCTGTGAGAACAGAAAAGAGCACCTGGTCGGCCTCCAAGAAGATGGGAAGATGACATTGTTAAACGTTTCGGATGAACGTGGAGAAGAAAGGCAAGAATGCGAGGAGAATGGCGGATGTGTTGTGATTGGCGCAGTCTTAACAACAGCTGAAGACTGATCGATCCAGGTGATGGGCTAGTTGTCTGTGGAAAATCTTGCCATCCTGTTCAACACCATTGAAATCTGTACATTATAATGTTATGTTCTATAAATCCTTATGAAAATATCAAGAATGTTTTATTCTACCTTTACACTGAAGCAGATTTGCATTTCACAGTAGGAATCACATAGTAGATACAAGAGATTAACAGGAGAGCAGTGAGATACACTGATGTGTGTAGATGCTGTATAAAATATGAAACATGAGGATTTCATAGATAAATAGCTCAGATTCCTGCTTTAAAACATGGTTGCCCACAATCCACCTTTAAATAGATCAGTAGCAATGGTTTTGGAAAAACTTCCAGTCATTTACAACGTTTGTAGTTATGCCCCCTTCCTTGGGAGCTGCACCTTGACATGGTGGGGAAGCTAGTGAGCTGAGACCCTAAGAGCTACTCCAGTAGGAATTTAACTCCTGGTAGGGCTACCTCAGGCGGACAGGTTAAAGGGTAGGGACCAGACAAAAAGCCATCCACTATTGGGGTAGACCAGACTTCTTAGCCCAGCTGTATAGGAGAAGGCATACTCTGTATTCAAACTGTGGTGGTCCAGCCTGCTAACCAGTCACGGCCCACGAACTTCAGTGGAGCAGCTGCTTTCTGCTTCAGTCTTCAGTGGCATTAGCAAGCAAGCTTCAGCCCTGTTGCACAGCCCCAGCACTGGGCTGTGGTCACTTGTTTTGCCTGTACCTCCCAAAGTGCTGCATCTCTGTTTGTCAGCCTACCCATTGCAACCTTCTGCACCAGTGGACAAACTGGCCAATAAAGATGAAAGAGCATGACTAGTCATGCATAACCTAGTACCACTTTAAACAATTCTTTGTGCATGTCTACGGTCCTTATTTCTTGCTATTTCTTCACTCATTCTGTTCTCCGAAAGTCCTGTGGCAATGTGGAAGTGACAATGGAAACAGGAAGAGGATGCTGTTGGGGAACCCTAGTCACAAACCTGCACGCAGGCAGTGTGAGAGTGATGGTCATTCCTCGTTGATTCAGATTGACATCAACCTCTGTATCCTCGTGCAACAGAACAGCCCTTTTTAGGGATGGCACTGTTCTCCCCTTCACTCCACTATCAATATGTTAGTATGCTGCAACTAGCTGGTCATCCAATTGTGCAATTAAAAGCAGCATCACACACAAAGAACACTGAACTTTGCAACCTGGGATGTGCGCACTCTTTCTGATGATGGGCTTGAAAGGTGCACTGCACTTATCGGAAGAAAACTGGCCAAATACAACGTCGATAGAGCTGTGCTCAGTGAAACATCTCCCAGGCAAGGTCCGTCTTGAAGCTGTCAGTGCCGGATACATGTTCTACTGGATAGGCAAGTCTGCAGAAGAGAGGCAACTATCTGAGATGGGCTTTGTTATTTGGACATCTATTGCAGGCACACATGATTGTGTACCAAAAGGAATAAAGGTTGTCTGATGGTCCTTTGCCTCAACTTGACATCTGCATGTCATGTAACAGTCATTAGCTCATAGGCACCCACAATGACGAGGACTAATGATATCAAAGAAAAATTCTATGAAGACTTTGACAACGCCATAAAGTCAGTTCATCAGCATGACAAATCAATCATCCTAGGTGACTTTAATGTCAGAGTTGGTCACAATCACAAAGATTGGCCTAAAGTGATTGGCAAACATGGTGTGTGGCAAGAGAAATCAAATGCTACACGACTCCTCACAAAGTGCATGTAGAACCAGCTAGTCACCACAAACACGATATTTCGATAAGCAACAAAGTAAAAAACAACATGGATGCATCCTCGCTCTGGTCATTGGCAGTTAATTGATTATGTTCTTGTATGCCAGTGTGTGTCGGGATGTCAAAATCACCCATGCATCACGGGGAGCATTCATGAGCTTTGATCATCAGCTTGTGATATGTAAAATGACACTGATCCCCCAGTTAAAACAGCACAGATGTTATCAAACCCGAGTGCCCAAGCTCAATGTGCATGCGCTGAGGAACCCTAAGCTCGTATGTGCAAGGCTTGTTAAAAAACTTGATGCAGTTCTCCACACACTTTTCTCAGTCAAACATCACAAACACAGACTCTACCTGCTCATCTTTTAGGGAAACAACGTTCAATGCATCTAAAGAAGTCCTTGGCTTTGTAAAGAGGAAGCAAGAGGACCCGTTTGATGAAAATTACACCGAGATAAAGCAACATCCATGCATGCTCTTCACACATTATGGATAATCGATAAAAACTCATCTATTAAAAAGGTGGCTTATTCACGTACAAAGTGTAATGTGCAAGCTAAGCTTTGCCATAGGAAGGATAACTGGTGGAAAAACAAAAGCCGAGCACAACTTCAATCAGCAACAGACCAAAAAGACTCCAAATGTTATTTTGATAAGCTGAAGACCCTGTATGGCCCACAAAATAATGGTACCGCCTCTATCTGAAATGCTGCTGACCAGTCATGGACACATTCTGAAAAGATGAGCTGAACACTATAATAAGGCTCTGAACTGCCCATCCACCATGTCAGGATCAGGGCTTGATGAATCTGAACAATTTCCAATTGAAGACAAACTCTTAATTCTGCCAGTCATATCGGATGTTAAGAAAATAGCAAACTGCAAAGCAGTGGGTCCTGATGGCATTCCTGCAGAGATTTTCAAATGTGGGGGTGAAGAATTGATCAGCAACCTCTACTTCAGGTTTTGAGAACAGGAGGCTGTGCCATTGGAACTTAAAGATGCCAACATTATTCACCTTTACAAAAGGAAAGGTAATCATGGTTCTTGCAATAACCATCATGGCATTGCACTCTTTGCCATTGTAGGAAAGAAACTTGCCAGGTCATGCTAAATCGGCTAACTCATCAACATGCAGAGAAGATATGGTCTGAAAGCCAATGTGGCTCCTGTCTTGAGAACAGTACTTCAGACATGAGTTTTGCACTCTGGCAAATTCAGGAGATATGTTATGAACAGAATCAAGACCTATATGTAGTTTTTGTTAATCTTTCCAAGACCTTTGACTCTAATTTGAGATGGTCTGTGGACAGTCCTCCGCAAGTTCGGTTGCCCTCAATATTTTCAAGCAGGAATGCAGCTTCGAATCCTTGACCAAGGTTGCTTCTCAGCTCCCTTTGTTGTCACCAATGAAGTAAAAGAAGGTTGTGTTCTTGCTCCAACATTATTTAGTACCATGTTTCGAGCTGATCTGATGGATGCATTCAGAGACATTGATTCTGGCACTTATATGCAGTACCATATGGATGAAGGTGTGTCGAATTTGCATCATCAGCATGCAAACACAAAAGCTATGAATTACTGTTCTCTGATAATTGTACTTTATTGGCCCATAATGTCAGGGACATTCAATTGTTCAATGATAGCTTTGCATGTGCAGCAAAATATTTTGGCTTAACAATCAGCCTAAAGACAGAAGTCATGGTCCAGCCTCAACCAGGCAGTACTGCAACTACTTCAGTTATGTCCACTGATAATGTACAACTCCAGGTTATTGACAAATGTTGCTACCGAGGCAGTGTCATTTCACAAGATGCAATGATTGGCAACGATGTTACGAAACACATTGGGGTAGCCAGCAATGCCTTCAGAAAAAATTGGTGTTTACCATGCCTTCATCATCACCACATCCTCTATGGCTGCGATATGTGGATTGCTTGTCAACATCACATAAAATGTTTGGACCAATTCCACCTACAGTGCATACTGCAGATGATAGGAATTAAATGGCTAGATCTGGTTCCAAACACTGAAGTCGCTGAGTGCTGCAATGTCACAGGCATTGAAGCTTTTATAATGAGAGTTCAGCTGACATGGTGTGGCCATGGGGTCCTTATGTCTGACAGTGCAATGCTGTAGACCGTCTATTATAGAGAATTGCAAACTGGAACTCATTTTAGGGGCAGACCAAGAAAACATTACAAAGATACTCTGAAGGCCAACCTCCTATCCTGTAATGTTGATCTCAGGTTTCCTAAAGAAGGCTCTGCATACGCTCGAAAGCTTGTCTCTCTCACCAACCGAAGTTGGTCCAATAAAAGATATTACCTCACCCCCCTTGTCTCTCTTAAAATCACCCCTGTGGAAACTTGATAGGAATAAAATATTCAGTAAACAAAATCCCACATTTCTCATTCAGGAAGAGCTCCGACAGATCTCATTGGGAATTTTTTCCAAATATGGTCTTCATAAATATATACAAATACATACACACGCACATACACACACATCTTGATACAACAATTATTCTTCCTATGTAGCAGATATCAGAGGGTCTAAACTTGGAATGAGTATCATGCTGACTCACTGCTTGGCCTTAGGCAAGTCATTGCCCCACTTTGTCTCAAGTTTTCCAGTCCATAAAATGGGGATAATACTCATCTGCCTCAAAGGGGTGTTCTGAGCACTAGTAAGTTATTGTCTGTACAGTTCTTAGAACATAAAAAACATTATAAAATGTTCAGTATATTTATCAGTGTTCACCTTTTATTTTTAATAATTTATTTTAATATTGAGTTCAGTACTGACCGATTCTAGACCTCAGCTTCTGCTGTGTCAGTTTCCCTGTTCTTCACTGCCAAATACACCAGCATTTTTGCAAAGTTTTTCTCATTATACAAACTACCAACTTCATGCTGAAGATGGGGAGTTTGATGCCTAGTGGGTCAGAGGAGCACATTTCAAGCAATAAACCCAATGAATGAATAAAAAGTGCTATTTATTCTTTTCTCTGTCTTATTCATTTAACTGCAATCCATTTAACAGCTGCAATTATCATTGAGGGGTATATGAAATGGTTTGGGACAAATCATTGATTCTTTCAAACATTTCATTCTTTAATCAGTAATTCTTATAGAGTCTGACTGTAGTTAAAAGTAATAATAACGAAATGTTGTCATTTAGCCCTTACACGCCATTTGAGAGACACTCCGATCCAAAATTAGCCTGCTGAGTAGACTCCATTACTTGCGCTTTTTTGAGATTTTCCTCTTTGTCTATACCAGGTTTATGAGTTTTCATGTAGTAAGTACTTCACCAGGCGAGACCAAACCAAAAACTTAAAATCCCTTTGTTTTAAGTTTATTCAGTGTGAACACACACACCCCACAAAATGTAAATATGTAGTTGAGTTTGGGAAATAAACCAACAGATTAAATTGACAGGCTATGTGACCAAGAAAGGAAAAGCCTTTCAGATGTGTTGAGCCAGTGTCCTTTACACACAGTGTACTGCAACCACTGTAGCTGTGAAATACATTTCAAATGATACACAATGAGTAAACAGAGAGGGCGACATCCTCAGTTGGGATAAATGAGCCTCTCTCTATTGAAGTGAAACATAAAGCCACAGCCCCATGTTGGGAGCTATGTGGAGGTATACCACCCCAGCAGGAGCGCCAAGAGGGACAGTACCTCAGCTATTAATGGCAGCTGCAGGCACTCAGCTCCTCTGAAAAAGTTATAAATGTCCTTTGATTTATAAAAGAATGGTTAGATTTTGTTGCACAATTCTGAAGCATGGGGTGAGTTCTGCAGCAGTTTCCAGGGTTACAGAATCATGGAACATATGGGCCCCTGTTAATGATGCTAGGAGGGGGAAATAAATATTAAAATAATAAGTGAACCTAGGGCCCAAGTCCACTTTTACAGTGCATAGGCAGAGGAATGAATAAATGTTATGAGCACAGAGGATTATTGCTTAATGGGAAATGTTTAAATAATAAAAAATATTCTAAAACCACAAAGCTGTGCACCATAGACCTGATCTTAGCTAGGCTCATTGAAATCAAAGGAAAATTTTTCATTGACTTTAATGGGCTTTACATAGGTCACATTGTTAGTTTATATAACTTCAAGATCTTATTATGTTACCCTCATTCATCCTCTGTCCTTCCCTCCTGTTGTTTGTTAGTTAATTGATGTGTCTGGTCTTTAGGTTTTTGGACCAGGGGCCGTGTCTTACTATGTCTGTGCAATACCTGTCAGGGTAAAGGGTCCAGAGTATAAATGAACCCAATAGGGCCCCAAATCTGATGGGAACTTTGGGTTCTACTACAATAATAAAAGGATGATAAATTATGTCTTGATGATGGCATGGGCACTAGGTTTGTATAATGTTTGGTGGTGCCCGCAGAGCTGTCCCATCCATAGGACGGATGGGGGCAACCGCCCTGGGCCCCGTGCTTTGGGGAGCCTCGTGCTTCAGTGGGACATGGTGTCCCGGGCAGCCTGAGGGGTTTGTGGGGGGCCTGGCGCTGGCAGCAGCGAGCGAACTGGCCCCAGCCCATCCCACTGTGCCCTGCCCCGCCAGCTCCTGGCGTCACTCGTGGGAGGGGGCGGAAGCTGGAAAGAGGCAGGGTGGGAGCCTGGGGAAGGGGTAGAATGGGGTCGGGTCGGGGGCAGAGCAGGGGTGGGAAGAGGCGGGATGGGCTGGGGCTGAGTCGCTTGCTGCTGCCCGCACGAGGCCCCCTGCTAACTCCCCAGGCTGCCCCGGACCCCACGACTCCCCAAAGCATGGGGCCAGGGGCTGTTTCCCCAGTCCATCCTATGGACAGGACGGCTCTGCAAATATAAGCCCAAACATTAGTGGAGCCGGGTCCACCTTCCCATATAACTCTCTGCGTATGGATGATGGTACATCCAACACCACATCTGTCACCTCACACCACACTGGAGCATTAATTCAGCAGTGATCCTGAGAGAAGAATATTATTGACTGAAATTACTAACACCAGTTCCTTCATCATCAGGATGTTCCTTTGAGACTTCCCATCCAAATAATAGCTGGACTAAGCCTTGCTTAGTTTATGGCACATGACAAGATCACAGCCTCAGGTGGTATATTGCTATTCTGCATTTCAGTATAAAATAGGTCAAAATACTGACTGGCTCAAGAACAGAAATTTTTTTCTTAGTATCACTGTGACTAAATAACAGCCCTAACAATATAGGGGTAGGATTTTCAAAAGTTCTCAGCCTGAGCTTAACTTTGCTCCCCTTGAAGTCAGTGGTAAAACTCCTATTGGTTTCAATGGGTCAGAGTTAAGCCAAAACTGAGGGCTTTTGAAAATCCACATTTCATAGATACAGCTACATATACACACACAGACACCATATAAACCAAAGAAACAATGATGAAAGTTCTGTATACAAATGTCTCTCTCTCTCTCAAGTATGCATCTGGGCCAGATCAGAGCAAGAACCTGGGAGTCAGCACTTCTGACATCTGTTCCTGAAATAGAATGCTACTTATCTTTTGTGTGACCTTGGGGAAAATTGTTTAGACCCAAATTTTCAGAAGTGGCCATTGATTTTGGAGGCCTCATTTATCAGTGTTCAATTTTAGACATCTTTCATCTGATTTTTAGAAGTTCTAATCACCAAGATCTCTCATTAACTTCAGTTGGAGTTTTAAGGGTTTGGCACTTCTGAAAAATTTGGCACTTGTGCCTAGGGTGCCTCAAGTTGTAGGCCCAAAACCTGAGGCTTCTAAAACTAGTAGCTACTTCTAAAAATGTGGTCCTACACCTCTGTGACCATTTCTCCATTTCTAAAGTGAAGAAAATATCAGCTACTGCTCAGGAGTGTCATGAGGCTTAATTCATTGATGGTTGGAAAGTACTTTGACTCTTCAGCTAAGGGCAAGTTCATCTAATAAATATTCTAGTTTATTGAGAGACTGCAATGTGAGTATCTTGAAGTCCAGTACAAGTCAGCTCTTCTGGCTGACGCTAGCTTCCTGTGGAATAAATGGCATCTATTTAGCTGTGTAACGTGGCATGGCAGGCGCGTTCTCCAAATATGACATGTCACCACTCTGTGGTATTTTTGACTAGCAGCCTTAAAGATAGTAAGAAGGTGAATAGCTTAGCTGGTCTCCTTTTGTGTCTCTAAGGCTAAGGTCTGGTCTATATAGAGATTTTGTACTGTGTAACAATTTCTAGTAGATTTTTTTTTTAATCAAAATAGTTATCCCACTACAACTCCTAGTGAGGACACAGTTATACCAGTATAAAGGTGCCTTCTACTGGTATAGTTTATTCCTTTTCCCATAAGGGAATATGCTATCACTACCTCTACATTTGGGTACAGTGTGAACTGTCAGCATTGCTAAAAATTGTACAACTTTTGTGAGTAGACAAGATCTAAGGTGACCCAAGGGGTATGTCTACAGAGCAAAAAAATAAAAAACAAAAAAACAACAACAAAAAAAACCATGAGAGCAAGTCTCAGAGGCCAGGACTACAAACTCATGCTCAAGGGGCTCGTGCTACGGCGCTAAAAAATACTGTGTAGATGTTTCAGCTTGGGCTGGAGCTCAGGCTCTGAAACCCACCCCACCCCCTGGGCTTCAGAGCCGGAACTCCAGCCCGAGCCTGAATTGTTTTCATGGCTATTTTTAGCACTGTAATGTGAGCGCCAGTCTGTAGACCTGGGTTCTGAGGCTCACTGATGGGTGGAGAGGTTGTGGGGTTTTTTTTTTTTTTTTTTCATGTAGACATACCTATAGAGGACTGAGTGTGCGC
Source organism: Malaclemys terrapin pileata (assembly GCF_027887155.1). Lineage (NCBI taxonomy): Eukaryota > Metazoa > Chordata > Testudines > Emydidae > Malaclemys > Malaclemys terrapin. The sequence goes on from NC_071510.1 coordinate 21,600,757, forward strand.
CATGAGGGTACAAATTGTGGCGTCATTTTTCTTGTGCAAATAAAAAACAGGATGATTTCTACAGTAACTTTTAATTAAGCTTGGGAATTTTGCGTAGAGAAACAGAGGGGGAAAGCACACTCACCAACTCTAACTCTGACACAATGTAAATGAAGACACATTTAAATAAATATGCTTTTTAACAGTTGTTTTGAATTATCACCATCCGTTTGGATGGCAGCTACAATGTAGGAGCCAAAATAAAAACAGTGGGTAAAAAAAAGTGGTGCAATCACATTGGCATCTGTCACCTTGCAGATGCTGCAGTTTGCTAACTATCCTATTATTTTGGTATAATATGGCACATCTCTGCTACAAACATTTTAAAACAAAGCTGAGCAAAATAAAGTTACAGATGAGCGGGAAACATGGGTCCGGAGTCTCTAGGAGGGGAAAGGAGCCTTAATGTAAATAAGAATCACTGATCTAGTTCTTAATCAAGCCAGTCCAAATTGTTTGGAACTACAGTATTTATTGCAAAAGCAACCTTATATGGCTTCAGTAGATCAAGCTATTTCATTACATTTAAGAGCAGTCATAAACCCATTAATGTTCACAATCAAAACACAGCTAAGGAGGTAGGTTTTGTTTCCATTGTTCTTTAATTACCTTTAATAAATTGAGGTCATGCCCTCAATGAGGCTTTTCACTGGCAATTAGTATTCTTTGACCAAGATATCAAAAGCACCAACAGATCCTTTGCTTAAATTGTATATACTACCCATTATGCAGCATTACATGACAGAAGATAAAGTGAATCACTGAACTGTAAATCTATCTCTGAGATGGTCGATTTTACACAGCCAAATAAATACAATCCATGTTTATAGAAGAGTTTTTGTCTAAGGCTGACTTGAGTCTCCATGCCACAGAGAAATAGGATCGGCTATGTAAGTCAAAAGAACAGTGTCCTATACTTACCTATCCCAACCTTTAGATCAAATAAATAAGACTCTCTCAGTGTGTGATGGGGAAGAGAAGAGACCTAGGGATTTCTGAAAGTAGGTAGGAAAAATGAACGTCTGAACAGCATCTTCAGAGCAAATGTACAGCAGCAGGTAGTGACCTTGCTGGGCCAGATTCTGGCCTGCTTGCATCCCATACAATTCCACTGAAGTCAACAAGAGGGCATGGGATGTAAAACCATAGCAGAATTTCAGCCACTGTATCTAACTCAAGAGAGTAGGCTAAGCCTCCACTGGAAGGGGGAAGAGGAGAAAAACAAACAAAACTATCATCCTTTTCAAAAGTTCCCCATTCACTCATGTCCTGCACCTCAGAAAAAGCACACACACTCCTTTTCTTTGTGACCAGCATGCTTTGCTACAAAGGTATTTAACCATCATTTATAAAATGTACTTATTAGTCTCTAAGCATATGTTCATAGTCAACAACACGCACACATTAATAATATAGGAAACTGACTCAGTGTCTGTAACCGATATCAAGAATCTCTTCTGGGGAAAAACAAACTATCCTTGAATCCCCCATCCCAAGCCATCTCCTCAGGCAACAATCTGTATATTTATTATTATTATTATTATTAATTATTTGAATTACTGTACTGCCTCAGAGCCCTAGTCATGGACCAGGACCCCATTGTGTTAGGTGCTGTACAAACAGAGTTGCAGAATGCTTTGAACATCAACAAGCTCAGGCTTTGTTAAACCAATAAAGGGAACAAGTTCTAGAGAGGCCAGCTTCTTACTGCCTTCAAACTTTTCATAGATGACTGCAAAAATAATTGTGTATGTTCTATCTATTGAGACAGTGGCAGCAGCAAATGATTGTTTGCCTGTTTCTGTTTCACAACTGGCAGTAGGTCTATTTTTGTTGGAAGGCTTTCAGGGGGACTAAAACCCTAACGGAATTATGACAACACAAGACTCCAAGATACAGTTTCCCAATTCCTATTGAGAAGGGAGTGGATACTTACTATTCTGTGGGATTTTGTCTGTTCTAGTTAAAACCCGTTTAACTCAAATGCCTAACAAACAGCTGGGGTAAAAGCAGCCTTTGTGAAAGAGTCAGCATCTCCAACCCTTCAATGGAGAGATTAGAAAACTACAGCTCGGGTCTCAGCCTATTGGGACTTCTCTATGCCTTTAGTTCCCCAGTCCTTCAAGGGAAACATAGAATGAAAGGAAAGGTCATGCTTATGTGTGTACTCAGGGTATTCAGATAGGCCACTTTGAGCAGCAGAAAATATTTCTGTTGCTTCCTTTGAAACAGACTTCTTACTCATATTCTTAAAGCATTCACTTTGCCTCATAACTAACCCAGACCATCTTTTTGAATCAAGACTATTTGCAGACTCTCATAATCATGCAGCCCTTCTCAACCACTAGCTTATCTTCTACCTTCCTCCATATTCTACCTAAGTTATATTGAAGGCTTTCAGTTATTAGGATCCTCAGTGACAGATGTCATCTGGAGTAAATTACAGAAGCGCAATCTTTCCATGGCCTCTGCTGGGTAAGAGCCAGCAATGCCCAAAAGTGGTGTGGCATTGGTTGGGAAAAGGGAGTCCAGAGTGTCCATTTTAATCCTGCCCTAGCATGACTAGTGGGACTCCCCGAGACATGGGAGAAACTAAAGGTACCTTCTTGTAAATACTCATCAAGGCAAAGAGGAAGTGAGCCTTTTGGGAGATAGTGAGCCTTACTGGCTCCCAGGAGTGAACTGTGTACTTCTCAGCACCAGGAATCTAGCCCTAGACCAGATGACTCTAGCACCACATGCCTTACATTGTGCCTGGAAGGCTGGTAGGCTTGAGCATTTATGGACTTCTCTGAGGAACAAATTCCAAATCTTGTAGTCAATTGAGGAAGCCATCAAGGTACCACCATCCAGTACTATTCCTGATCCATTCTCTTAAGAACAACCTATCCAGTGGAATAAAAGAAACTTAACTAGCATCCCAAGAAAAACCAATTACCCCCTATGATGCACTTTGGTTCATTTCAGTTTTCTGTTCATTTAGCAATAGTATTGAGTACTCCTACTGCAGACTGTAAAGGTAACGCACAGATTTGCACATCTCAGCGGCATTATCTGACTCTTGCAAAATGATGTCTGTGAATTTGTATCTGATCCTTAAAGGAACAAAATCCTTAATGTTTTGCTTTGTAAAGTTTCAGAGTAGCAGCCATGTTAGTCTGTATCCGCAAAAAGAACAGGAGTACTTGTGGCACCTTAGAGACAAACAAATGTCTCTAAGGTGCCACAAGTACTCCTGTTCTTTTTGCTTTGTAAATGCACCTTTAGCTTCATTGCACACGTAGATGCTCGTACAATCACTGAAGGAGTCTTGGAGTTACTCTCAGTTTTTATTGCAGTTATTGTTCAGAACATCAACATTTCACAAGTTATTGTGTGATAGTGGTAAAATGTATGGTAATGTTGCTATGTCAAGGAATTCCCCATATAAAATTACTATAAACTTTTGGGTGGTATGAAGTTCTTGTGATATATTCAATATCAATTACATTACTTTTACTAATCTCAGTAAATATTTAGAAGTTATTGATAACTTCCCTAATCAACAGAGTAAATCAAGCTCACTAGGAAGAGACATTTACAAGTTACATATGCACTGCACATGTATAAAAAGATTTAATGAACAAGAACCCAGGAGGGCCTTTTTATGGGAGATTGTATGACTTGCAGCAGAGAAATCAGCTATTGTTTGTTAACTATTATTTTACCTCTCCTTTTCTTTTACCTCTCATTATTCAAGGAGTAATATGTAATCTTTAAATCTTAAAATGATCTATTGTGTCTCTTTCAAAGCCAGTGGTTGGCTGTTTTAAATACATCCCAATGTTTCCAACACACCACACCAACAACGTATTTATTTTAGATGAGATTTAAGGGTGCCTACTGTTTACAAGATAACCAAAGCATGGTCTAAATAAATGCAGAGATTCAAGTATGTATTAGCTGAAGATACAGTTATTACCAAGTTAGTAGGAAGTACAGAGATCATACTTTAGCCTCATTTCAGGAAAACGCATAAGCACCCGCTTAACTCCAGAGGAAAGCATTAACGCACACGCTTAAAAGCTTTCCTGGACTGAGACCTTCAAAAGCCTCTTCCATGTTGTAAGATATTCCCCATATTTAAAGTGTAGAATATGGCTAGAAATAATCAGTTTCTTCTTTCATGAGAGATATAAGTGCAACTACTGTGCCCTCAAATGATTATACTAAAGTGCCTAAGGTAATTTTAAAAGTTGAGATGCCAAGGCAGTTATGGTTGGTGTGGGTATGGGAATGGCAAATTCTGAGGCCAGCGGTGACACAGAGTGCAAGAATTTGCAGAATACACAATTACTGCTATGCAGCTAACCATTGATCAGAAATTAGATTACTTTTTATTCTTCACGGGGTGCCTGACCCTGTAATGCACAAAGTACTTCCAAATCCTATTTACTTCAATGAGCATGGAAAGTGTTCGGCACCTTCAGAGTCAAGTGCCAGCTGGGGATCCTGGACATGGGAACAGAGCAATAACTGGAAAAGCTCCAAATCCAAGTTCAATGAGAACTCTAGTGCACAGCAACTTTTGGTACCTGAGTTAGATCTGGACAACCAAGCTAAAAATCTCACAGAAGTGGTGTGGCAAAAACCAGTAGGAATGAAGTTATATTTTGAATATATGCCTTAACAGTAGAGCTGATTGGGAATTTTCCAATGCAACAGTGTAACATTAGAAAATGACAAGTCGTAGAAACCAAAAATGTTCATGGGAACATATCAGTATTGACAAAACTTTTGTCAAGAAAAGCTTGACAGGTCCGGGACGGGGGATGTCGTCCGTCCGAATAAGTAATAGCCTCGCGGTTAGGGCCCTCACATGGGTTATAAAACAACCCAGGTTCAACTCCTTGCTCTGCTCAATACAGACTAGCAACTTAAATCAGTTTCCCACATCCCAGGCGAGTACCCTAACACGCACACACAAGCTACTGGCTATTTGGGGGAGGAGTCTCTCTCTTTTTTTCATGAAAAACTTTAAAAAGTCTCAGTTTCATCCTGATGCAGAAGTGGGAAATGTTTGCTTGATGGGAATACCCTCCCCACAGCTCTACTTACCAAGCATTTTTAGAATATAGGGATTCAAAGCACCAGGGCCATTTTTAAGGATACACTTTACTTTAAGAAAGATTTCAAACTTAGAAGAAATTCCACTTAGAAAATGATTCCTTATTTTATACCAACAGATCTCAAACTCAATGCAACTGGAATAGTGCAAAAATGATATTAGACTATTGATTTGGGGAGATAAGGAAACATTTAGTCTAGAGGGAACAGTACAATATTTCATTATGTTAACATGAAACCACAATAAGTTAGTGAATGGGACCTACTGTGTATGCATGCCAAGCACATTGTCTTTCAAATTAAGCCATTTTTATGACCTACTGTGAAGAGCGCTCTTTCTGAGTGCCTTATTAGTTAAGCATTCAGGCTTAGGAAGGTATTCTTGTTGTCTATAGAGAAATAATTGATTCCACCTCCTTGCTGTTTTACCTCTGAATATGCTTTTTGAATTAAATATAATCACAAACTTGGGGTCTGAGGTGAGGATGAAAATTAACAGCTCTTAGTATTGATCCTCTACACTTTGTAACCATTTACCAGATTATTCCCACTATCGTTGCCTGGCTTTAAAGCATTCTGTGGCAGCCATTCTGTTATGTAAATGCCAGCATTGCTTGTTGCTTTTTTGCGTGCCACTCTTCCACAGGAATCCAATCCCACTCACACAGTATGTTTATCATAGTTAGAAACCTTAGTTTGTGTCTGCGCAAAAACCTGTGGCTAGCCAACTCAGCTTGCAGGGCTCAGGCTACAGGGCTGTTTAATTGCACTGTAGACATTCAGGCTCAGGCTGGAACCCCGGGCTCTGGGGCCCTTCCTCCTCTCTCATGTCAAACATGAATAAATCCTAACAGAACTCTCCTCACTCATCAGGGTTAATAACAAATTCCATCCCCCATTTAATCTATTGTGACAGACCCAGACCAGTTGGGTACAGGAGTCTGGTAGAGAGCAAATATACTGGTCACTGGATGAGTAGTTTTCTGTTCCCTGAGTGACCAGAGCAGGGGCTGCACTAGAGGAATCAGGAACCTGCTAGAACCAGTTAAGGCAGGCAGGCTAATTAGGACACCTGGAGCCAATTAAGAAGAAGCTTCTAGAATCAATTAAGGCAGGCTAATCAGGGCACCTGGGTTTTAAAAAGGAGCTCACCCCAGTTTGTAGTGGGAGTGTAAGGAGCTGGGAGCAAGAGATGCAAGGAGCTGAGAGGGTGTGCTGCTGGAGGACTGAGGAGCACAAGTGTTATCAGACACCAGGAGGAAGGTGTTTGGAGGAGGCCATGGGGAAGTAACCCAGGGAGTTGTAGCTGTCATGCAGCTGTTACAGGAGGCACTATAGACAGTTACAGTCCACAGGGCCCTGGGCTGGAACCCAGAGTAGAGGGTGGGCCTGGCTTCCTCCCAATTGACCTGGACTGTGGGTTCTCCCAGAGGGGAAGGTCTCTGGGCTGTTCCCCAACCCACATGATGAATCTCTGAGGCAAAAAAATCCACCAATAAGAGCAGGACCCACCAAGATAGAGGAGGAACTTTGTCACACTATTTACATCCTCCCTTCTCAGAAGTCTGGAAAATTTGATAAGCCTTAGAACACATCCCAAACTTCAGCAGACTTTGCCTCTGTCAGCCCATCAATTCTTCCCCCCCCCCCCCAAATTAAGGTAAAATATTAATGTAGCTGGTATTTATGTACATAGTTTAAGAATATACCAATACAATACCTTTCTCCAAACATTTTAGGGTACTGTAATGCCAGCGGCATTCCTGAATAGTACTTCAGCATACTACCTTCTAAGCCAGAGGTTCTCAAACTGTTGTCCGCGGACCACCAGTGGTCCATGAGCTCCATTCAGGTTGTCCGCGGATAGTTCCCTCTAAGGTGTGCATCTGGGTGGCCGTACACAACAGAATGAAGGGCCATCCACCTAATTAGTGGTTCTCCTGAACCCTGGAGAAGATGCACATGTGAGGTGGTGGCCTGGGGGGAGGGTGGGGATAGGTGGGAGGGGGTAGTGGGATGAGAAGAGGGGGTGGGTGGGAATTTGGGATATGCAGGGCTGGCTGGCCAGAGAAAGAGATGGCCTTCCCCAGCTCCAGGGCCGCAGCTGCCGGGGAGAGACGGCCCTCCTTCCCAGCCTCAGCTCTGTGGTGGGGAGAGACCCTCCTCCTTCCCAGCCCCAGCTCTAGGGATGCTACGGCAGGGAAGAGAGGGCACATCCATTGCATTAGAAAGATAAGACTATTGATATTAAAATATGAGTTGTGTGCTTTTATTTGTAGAACAAAAAATGTTAATAATTATTAAGGTTTTTTTTAATATAGCACTTTTATCCAAAGTGCTTTACAATAGTTTGCTAACTGTACAAACAACATTTGGAAAGATCATTAAGTGGCCTGCTGAGACCCTCAGGAATTTTCAAGTGGTTCACGAAAAAAAAGTTTGAGAACCACTGTTCTAAGCAATAACAACGTATATGCTGGATACAAGATAGAAAGTTACTCAGAGGACCTTTGATGAAGACAGATTCTTAAAAGCAGTAGCTAGATGGACAACTTTTCTAATATTGGTTTTCACTGATCTTTTATGGTATGCTCTGTTACCTATTTTCTATGCCTATTCCTGAAGTCTGTAATTGCGTCTAATGCCAACTTAATGGAGTTCACATGAAGGAAGCTGCAGGATCAACTCTTGGTTTTGTTTTGTTTTTTAAAGATGGATTACCGAGTTAGGGGCTATTAAGGAATGTTGTTATTGACTTCAATGGAAACAGGATCAAGCCTTTTGAACCATGTAAAATATATATGAAAAAATATTCAGGGAGTAGCCTAACTTGTGCTATAAAAACAGGATCTCTTGGTGATCAATGTATGTGCACTAAGGAACAAATCCAGCCCCACTGCTCATCACACGCCTGCTCCTATTTGTGTTCAATGCTCAACTTCTTGCGTGGCTTAAATAGTTATGCAGGAACCAAGGGAGACACACAGTTGGACACCTAATTAACAGATGAGATTATAGTCAGATACTGCACATTAGATTGGAAGAGCATCTCTATAAAATTGTTTGTCAAAAAAAGGAGGGAGAGAGTAGAGAAGAAAGAACTTAATTTCCAAAATGGAGATAGATAAATACCTTTGCCTTTCTTTCTAAGTAAAATAATGATAAATGTTAACACTTCACAATAAGTGTGTACAAGATGGTATATGATGTGACCCTCCAATTTACACACATCTTGGATGTGTAAATGTTTTCTAAATCATTGCTTAGCTGTTGGTTAGATAGTATCCCACCACCACACTCAAATCTGTGGGTTCATCCTCCATCTGGATGTTTTCCTTTAAATTCACACTGTTCATTGATTTTTAAATTGCATTTTCATATTAGTTCCTGTATTTTCATGTTAGCACCTGCTTTAGTTATCTCAATGAAGGCAAACCTGTGAGAGCATCTCTCTGAAGATGTAGGGAACAAACACAGAGCAAAGGTGCAGGCAGCTGACAGGAAGAGGTTCAGATTTAGTGCACTTCCTGTCCAGATTATTCCAGGGGGAAGTGGAGGAATGTGTACACCTCTGTATGGAAGTAATCCCCTACTTGGCTATATTACCTCCCTGTCAGCTTCTGTGTTCCACACATCTCTTCCTCTATCCCCTGAGGGTTCCTTGAAACAGCAAAGCAAGGAGGTCAGGGAAATTACCTGCGATAAAATCCCAGATTAGCATGAAATAAAAGAGCACCTCCTCCCTCCTAGCAACCATGAAATGTGGGGGAGGGGGAAGGATGAGACAGACACCATTTCTCCTGACAGTCCTGGGGTGCAGGAAGAGGAGTGAATCTTCCCCCACACACACACACTGGGAATTGGGGAAGAAGAGTGAGAGAGTCTGATGTTGCATCACTATGTCATTACACAGCATCAATATACAATGGCATAGAATTGTATATGATGCAACATCATCATCTATCGACACAAGGATGTCACAATGCAAAGATTTTGCAGCTCTCTGCAAAATCATTCAATGACAAGATGTCTCTCCAGCTATTAAAGGTTGAGTACCATTCAGAATAAAAAAATACCTTACTTTATTGGTAATTATCTTTGCTATAGTCTCTTGCATTCCCATTAAAGGGTGAACAATAACTAAGTATAGTATATCTGCAGCTACTAGGGAAGATGAGAAAAGCAAATACTGCTGATATCACAGATACACAGCCAGTGAAAAAGAGGGGGGAAAATAGGCCCCATCCCTCCCTTTTCAGTTAAGAAAATTCCATTGTTACCTACTGCAGGGGTGTCAAGCTTTTTCCATGGTGAAGCCCAACATTTTACATTGAATAAGTATCCAGGGGCCAGGGCTTCAAACTTAGGACAATGTACTATCCTCATTGATCACAGAGCAGAAGATGACACACAGAATGAAAAAAAAAAAAAAAAAAACTTAAATGTTACAGTTGAGTACTACTGCATAGTTACTTCAAGTCTGAAGACAAGTTAGAAACATTTAGTACGAGCTAAATTCAGCTACACTGAACTGAAGTGTAAAACATTGGCATATGTCTGAGTTACAGCTACACAACACTCCAAAAAGGATATTGGGAGACAATACAGTTAAACACACACTGGAGGCATATTACATTATGATCATATTGGCATTGTCTGAATAAAGTCTGGAGGCAGGACTTTTGCCTAACTAGCTAATGAGAGACTAATCTTTCTGTGTTTGTTACATAAATATCACTGTCCTAAAAATACACAGATTGTGAGAGCAGAAAATCCACTGAATTTGTGATGTTGACTCTCCAAACAGCAGATATAATTGTATTAAAAAAGGGGGCAGTTTTAATTTAAAAAAATTCACGGCTAAGTGCTCAGATACCATATAGACCCCAAAACTGAAATGTAATATTTGTTCTGTACTTTACTCAGCCTCAGCTACACACAATATGGTATGAAATTCACCAGAGTTAAAAACAAGAAAGAAGAGCTGCCAGCAGGAAGCAAGGGAAAAAAAAAAAAGGGGGGGAGAGGAGCCTAGTCAGAAAGTGAAAACATATATGGTAATAATAATGGTGGCATATTCTCCACTCAGTGTGCATGCTTAAATCCATCTATCAGTACATCTGTCTTGGAATCAAGAAAAAAATTGATTGTACTCCCAATATTATCAACTTTTGATTCGTTGCTCATTTTTGGAGGGGGATAATGAATCTGTTGAATTTAAGGGCATTAAGGGCCCAGTTTTGCAGAGTGGCAACTGTTCTCATTCTTATTAAAGTCAATAGGAATTGAGGGAATTCACTGCCTTCCATGAGGTGCTTGACAACCCACAGGAATGAGCCTTATTTACGCAATTACTAGGAATGGGACTAAAAGGAGGCTGAAGAAAATATGATCTAATCCAACTGCTGTTGTAGTCAGTGGGAATCTTTCCATTGACTTAAAGAGGTGTTAGATCACACTTACAAAGAACAAATTTGTTTCTGAAAGTGGAAGGGGAGAAAATGGTATTATGGAGAATATGCAGGGAGGAGATGGCTTGCCAAGAATATCGCAGGAATATATAGGAAGCAGGGCATTAAACTTAGAGGTAGAGTGTAAAAGAAGGGTCAGAAGATCCAAAACTAGAGGATGTCAGACAAAAGGATTTGATTAACTGTGGAGTTTCCAAGGAAGTGGTTCATCACAGACTGGAATGCAGATGGAAGACTCAAAGATCCAACCCCACATAGCTGGACGAAGGCTAGAAGAAGAGATAGCTTGCCAGGACCAAGGCTCGTGACTATGTCCTGATAGACCATCTAAAAAACAGCTGAATATGCACGCTCAGCATAAGGAAAACCACATACTGCCCACACATACTTAGCTATTTTTGTTATTTTATAATGTCCCCATTTCCTAACCAGTTCCCTCGAAACTGAGCAAAGCACACACTGAAAACTATGTAGAGTAGTTTTCCAATTCTTAACATCACTCCATTACCCCTGATTATACTGTACCAGGACTCAAAAGGGAAGGAAGGAAGCACCTACCAAGGGTATGTGGAGTATGCTGGTCCTCACTCCAAAAACACAGTTTGCCCCCTCCTCTCATGAATGGATTAACCAAGAAAAAAATAGAAGACTGTTCCATGGAGGGAGAACTCAAATCTGTTGTAAGCACAGTGACAGTCTTTTACCATATGTATGTACAGTACCTAGCACAAAGAGGTCCTGGTCCATAACAGGCTCTTAAGCACTACTGCAATACAAACAGATAACAACCCCGTCCCTAGGTGTGTTCTTGTGTAAAAAAAACCCCCAAAAAACAAAAAGAGGGAGCTAATTTTGACTATGATGTTTGGGTTACTTACAACCTTTTAGGAAATAACTGACATTTCTTTTGTTTTCTGTTCTTTGGTCGGGGTATGAAGAGATGTCCTAGAAGGTACAAGCTTCTCTGTAGCTCCCATTACTGTAGTATGGGCATCTCAGGACCATTAATTAATGTATTCTCATAAAATCCCTCGGAGGGAGGGAAGTACTATTCCCTCATTGTACAGATGGGGAAGTGAGGCACAAAGAAACTAAGGGACATCTTTTAAAAGTTACTTAGGTACCTAAAGTTGCAGATAGGTACCTAAGCCCAGAGTCTCAACGGTATTTAGGCACCTAACCCCGACTGAAGTGCCTAAATGCCTTTGGATCTGGGGTCTAGTGGGATTTTCAAAGGCACCTAGATATCCAACTCTCATCCCAGGGTGTCTCTATGCATCTTTAGAAACCTAAATACCTTTAAAAACCTGGCCCTGAGTGACTTGCCCACGGTCACACTGTAGGTCAGCAGCAAAGCCGGGGTGTCCCAGGTGCCAGGCCACCTCTGGTGGGTGTGGAAGGGGGTTTTTTTCTTCAGCCTGCCGCCCCTGTCCAGATCGCAAGCCAGCTGGGCGAGGCCGGAGGGAAGAAGGGGGGAGAATAGAGGAGGGGGCGAGGGGCTGCGTGGGAGAAAGGGGGACCCCGGAGAAGATGGATGTATCGATCGGCGGAGCTTCCGCACCTGCTCCCTCTCTCGCCTGACAAGAATAATGCGGCCAGCCGAGCCCTTTCCAATCAAAGGAGTTCACCGCACGCTGTTTGCTAATGAGACGGCTCGGCTGCAGCCGGCTGGCGAGATCCAGGGGCGGGGAAGGGGGTTAATGGAGGAAAGCTGGGCATTTTGCAAATGTGACACCTTTTTGTCCATCTCCGCTGCTCTGTATCCTACCTGCTAATAGCAGATCTTCGCCCCTCCAGCCCTCCCCCGTTGCCACGCTGTGGGCAATAGCTTGCTAGAGGGACTGAGAAATACCCTGTGTCTCAACCACCAGCTGCAGTGGGCGAGAGACAGAGTCCCTGCCCTGCCCCTCCTCACAGCCCTTTCCAGGGACGCTAATAGACGCAAAGCGGCAGCACGGGGGGGGAGCAAACATATGGTCTGCCCCAGGCAGGGAAAGGAATCCCGTCCCTTTTTGGGGTGCCTGGTTGCAGAAAGGTGAAAAGGGGGGGGGGTGTTGCCGCGATCCTTGCCCCGTGCACGGTCATTTGGGGAGAAAGGACCCGCAATGCTCGGACCTGCTGGGAGAGCGAGGATGGATGTGTGGGTGTTGCCTTCGCTCTCAGCCACCGGCAGCCGGGGTTTGGGCAGGGGAAATTGCTTCCGAGAGTCATGGCTAGCGAGGGGTGATGAGAGCTACACGCTTCTCTGTCTACCGGCATTAACATATTTTACTGCAGCGTTTAAAAATAAAAATAAAAATAAAAAAGTGGGGGGGGGGGGCTAGGGTAGGAAGAACGACCAGCCGTCCTGAGGTGCACCCGAGCCCTTGTGCTGCGAGAAGAGAGAGACCCGGGGCACCACTTCTTAGCAGCAGCAGCCTCCAGAAATGACTTCCACTGTCTGTGTGCCGGGGTGTGCGAGTGTGTTGTGAGTGACTGTGTGTTCATACATACGCGCGCCTTTGGAAGTGTTTTACTAAAGGAAAACCATCCATCACTGGAGGATTGTGGCAGGGTTAGTGAATTGAGATGGGGCTGTCTCTCTTTCTCTTGCTCTGGACCCAAGGGCAGCCACTGTGTGATGATGGTTTTGAAAAGCCAGGCATTTCCTGGAGTCAGATGGCAGCTTGACCCACAATACCCCCCCTTCACTTACCTCTGCTTGGAGGTTTTTGTTTTTTGTGGGGGTTTTTTGGTCTGGGGGAGGGGGGAGTCTATCTTACTTTGTTTCTGATTGGTTAAGCAGCTCTCCTTTCTATGTGTGATTACTAGAAACACTTTAAATGCTGCTTTTCCCCCCAGTCCGAAACGGTGCACCCAGCACGAGCTGTTTTGAAAATTCATAAGTTTTTTTGCTTTTAAAAAAAAAAGCCCATGACAAAGCATTATGAGGTTGCAATGGTAAGTGCACTTTTTTATTACATTGTTTGTCTTGCTTTGGAGAAGCAGGGTTGGTGAGGGAAACTCTTATTTAGCTCTAATTCAAATGACCGGGTGGAGGAGGCTTTTTTTTTTAAGTAGCCGATAGAGGGGGAAAGTTATTCTGCTTCTGCACTCGGGAGGGGCGGGAGCGAAGAGAACAGGCTAAACCGTCTACTTGAATTCAAATGCACCTGGAATCGATGACTTACTGAATACAACCTGATGATTGGACCTTCTATACTATTGCTCAAAAAGAACAATGGATTCATCACCTATTCAAACACTTCTCCAGTCTTGCCTGCAGCGCACATCCGGGTCTTTTTGTTTTCCCCTTCTTCCCCCCGCCCCCCCCCCCCCAATAATTGACACTTCATCATCAGATGAAACGGTCACCTCAAAGGCACTTTTCCTTAACCATATGATGCGCGACTCCTGTCATGCTCAACTGTGAAGGAGTGGGGCAACGAAAGTATTTTAAACGGCATGGGATGCTAATTAAAGTCTCTGCTCTCCATCCTCTCTGCCCTGTAAGATCAGGAGGAATGTGTTTGAGGTGATGGCACCTGCTCTTTCATGAGACATTTTCTAAAACACATGCCCCAGCAAAAAGATACAATTTTAGAATGTCTCTTCCCCATCCTCCCCCCATTCGATTTTAAACCGTATTAATCTTTTTTTTTTTTTTTTAAGTGTTCTGAGTGCATTTCAGTCATGGGATGGAGTTGCTCTTTTAATAGTCTCAGGCTATTTCCGTGGGGAGGGCTGTGATTAGCAGTTTACACAACAGCTGTTTGGGGTAGATGAAATTATCTAAAAAAGGAACCATACCTTTTTTTAAATTGGCACGGTTACTTGAACAGCATCCTTGAATGTTGAAATTATGTCTCAAGGTTACAAAGGTGGCCATAAGGCTCTTGTAGGTAAAAAAGTAGTTCAGACAACACCCGAGATATTGAAGCATGCAAGTAAATATTATATCAGGGAGTATTTGCCCTTGCTCCTGTGTGAAGCAGGAATAGGTCACGTGAATTTTATTTTTTATGAACAAGTTACTTCTAGCCACCCACTGTGAGCACTTTTGAAGGCATTCCTGAACACCTGAAGTAACTTTTCTAATGTTATGGCACTTAAATGGGTTAGGATTTTTTATTATTTTTTTTCCTATTGCATATTGTGATAAGTAACTTTCATGGACTTTTTCTGACATCTGCAGAAACTAATTAAATGCTAATTAATTTCACCCTCATTTGAAAGTGATGCAGACAATTGACATCCTCAAATAATTGTTTCTGTTAATATCTTTAGACTATTAGCTGCTACTGAAAGTGATCAGAATGTTTATCTAATTTAAACCACGTAAATAAGGGACAAAGCAGGTACTGAAGTTTGCAAAGAGACATTTTAAAAAATAATTAACCATTTTTGCCCAAGATTACTTCAGTTTAAAGAAGAACTGTTGTTTCATAAAGCAAACACTGCCCCTTTCGGGGCAGTAAATAGTAGCTGCATACATTAATAGCATTAGTTTAAGTGGATTATGCAGTAACTCAACATTTTTTTGCTTAGTTCATACATTTTTATTTGCTCCCCAGGAATTGCATAAATATTTGATTGTTGCTCTAAGGAAGTTAATATTCAGAAACAATATGATTGGGTCAGAATGTTCAGTTAATATTCCCATACGGTGAAACATCTGGCAATCTATCTATTGGATACTTGGGGTATGTCTACATTTCAGAAAAAAGACCCCTAGCAGTGAGTCTCACAGCCTAAGAGAACTGACTCAGACTCACTGGGCTCCTACTACAGGACTATAAATAGCAATGTAGACGTTTTAGGCTCAGGCTGGAGCCAAAGCTCTGAGACGCCTCCGCCCCCTGGCCAGGTTTCAGAGCCCAGATTCTAGCCTGAGCTGGAACAGCTACACTGCTGTTTTTAGCCCCATCGCACAAGCCTGAACCAGTTGACCCAGGCTCTGAGCCTCATTGCCATGGGTCTTTTTCTGTAGTGAACATATACCCTAAGAGTCTGATTCCAAGCTCATTGAAGTCAAGGGAAAAATACTCCAACGGGCTTCTATGAGCTATGGTTCAGGTCCCTAATAGATCTCATAGAGAGATTTTCTTTTGCCAGTTTTCTGTTAGCAGTATGGTTATATCTCCCTAGCACTTTGGGCCCAACTCAATTTTGATTGCTTTTCCTTTTTTACAGCATCCACATGGATTGAGATGGATGTTATAAGCATTGATATTTCTCTATGTAACTTACACATATGGATTCACCGGCTTCTTTTTTCCCATTATTAGTTGGGTGCTTTTTTTTTTTTTTAAGTCTTTACTAAGACACTATATAGAGAGGTAGGCAGTTATCTAAGAAGGATAGTAAAACATTAAAGAAATAAACAGCTTCTGTAGATATTTATTACATGCATAAATTAACCTTTAGTAGATACAGGTAAGGGTCACAGGTAAGCCTATTTACTCATCATCACTCCAGGTAGGAAGTTCATGAAATCTGGTTGATGTTTTCAGTCTAGTCTGTACCTATGTGGTTACAGACAACTTTCCAATGAGCTAGTCCTTCTAGAATGCCTGTTCAAATCCAGCCAGTTCTGTCAGTGTGATTACACCGTGGAACAAAGTTGTATTGCCTTGTGCTGACCTGCATCTAGTAATAACATCAAAGACCCTAGTACACACACTAGTAGAAGACCAAGTATTATCACAAAGGTGGTGAACATGGTTTCTGGGGATTGTGTGTACTGGTTTGAGTGCCCTCTACCAGCAGGCTGTAATACCATTAATACCACCTTTGACTGTGTGATTTATTGTGTCCATGTGAATGTTGTTGGGGCAGAGGTTTTCTGGGAGCAGAAAAAAAGGTAGGTCATCTTTTGACATGGCAATGTATTGTGATGGAGTATACAGACTCCACCCAAGTCAGAAAAGGGTTAACGGGGGCTCTATCAGCTCTGCCCCATGACACCTGAGAAAAGGAGAATGGACCTTGAGCTCTCACTGTGGGAGAAGGCTGGCAGGGGCCAGGAATCATGGAAATTTGAGGCCTACAAGGGCCTTCCTGAGGGAAAGGCACAGTTTAGGTTTCTTTGTGTTTATTTTGGATGTTGGTTACCTGGGCAGAAGTGGAACCTTTATGGGCCCTACTTGGAGAGCTAAGTCACCTCCACTACCATCCAGGTTGTGGTGGATCTGCTGACGACCCTGAGATAAACGGAGGCAGAGCCATTGCTATGTTGATCCATGCCATGAAGTGGCATACTGGAAGGGTATATGGCCACAGTATGTTGCTATTTTGGGGATAGGAAGTAGGAGTGAAGTGCATCAATGAAAAGCAAACAGTCTTCCACCTTGTGTAATCTGAGTCCTACTAGTCTGAACTCACTATTGAACCTTTAAAATCTGGGAGTTTATAGAACATCAAATTTAAACCAAATTGCAAATAAAGGGCTCCTGAATGACAAGCAAAATTCATCATGAGAGTAGATGAGAAATCTGATGGGGATTATCTTTCATGATAATGGATAAGAATCCAATTCACTGAACAATTTAATGGTAGGGGGAAAAACATAACCCTGCTGTTATGTAATATTTAGAACAAATTCTGTCTTCACATCAAAACACAATGTATAGTAGCATTCTGAAGAGTGCCCACATGAGTTTTCATTCAGAAACACTACTGAAAATTAGAATGGGGATTGTGAACAGAATATTCATGGTGATGTGTGTGATATCACGCGGAGGCAGGCGATGGACAACTCACCCACAGATCTTTCAGCTGCAGAGTAAGGTATAGATCAAAGATCTACTGATGTGTTTGAGCAAGTTATGTAGTTTTTATTGTACATACTTCACCAAGACTAAGATAAGCATATCTGACATGTGAATGTCAAAATGTAGAAAGTGAGAATTCAGAGCATGGGGCAATAGAGAGAGCGATTAAAAACACATTCACTGGGAAACTATTGAAGATTTAGAAAGAGATGGGGAATTTCCCTGGGCCTCTCCACCTAAAAATCTCTAAATATACAGGTTGATTCTTTCCCTTTGGATTTAATGTAATCCATTTTAATGTATGTTTATCGGGTCCGTAGAACAACAAGATTAACAATATTGAGATTATTGTTCATGTTAACAATCAAAATGTGAAGGTGGATATGTCAATTCCTAGCCATATACACCTCTACCCTGATATAACGCGACCCGATATAACACAAGTTCGGATATAATGCGGTAAAGCAGTGCTCGGGGGGGGGGGGGGGGGGAGGCAGCGCGCGCTCCAGTGGATCAAAGCAAGTTCAATATAACGCGGTTTCACCTATAACGCGGTAAGATTTTTTTTTTGGCTCCTGAGGACAGAGTTATATGGGGGTAGAGGTGTATATTTTAAAAATACACAAAGGACATGAAATATTTACTCGATGAAATAAAAGGCTAACAAGCAGACAGTTTCATATATAAGTGACTTATGAGATCAGTTAAACTGCATCTTTCAACACCTTAAACAATACAATTTTTCATTCATTTCATCTTGAAGGGTTATTACTCTAAAATAATTATACATTGAGATGTTTAAAGGGGATAAGCAAGGCATGGATGCTTTCATATCTTAAAATGCATTTCTAACACTTTTCTTTTTTTTTTTTTTTTTTTGGTCCTTGATTTATTACACCTTTCAAGGTTACATTTTACAATGACCTAGCCATAATCAAAGATTAATTTCATATCAAAATAGCACAATAACTAATTTGTTGCACTTGATCTTTTATTAGACTCCCTCACTCTATGCCAAAAAAGTTTGAAACTGTATGACTCAAAGTTTGAAATGTGAATCTTTTGTACATTTTTACAAACGGATATTAGTAGCAAATGAAAACAATCTGTTATTAGCAGTCTTTACAGAAGGAAATGCTGTAATGTCCTTAATGTTCTTCTTACATTGACAAACATTTTAAAATGAATCAGGCCCTGAGTCAGTAATATACTTCAGTATATGCCTACTTTTATGCTTAAAAGTACATTTTAAATGAATCATGTGCTTCAGTATCTTATTTTACTTAGGAGTAGAGAAAAAGCAAATGCCCTACTTTCTGCTTAGAAAATAGTTCAAAGAGAGCTAGATAAAGCAATACTTTTCTATTTTGATCTGAATATTATTGCCATTTAAAGAATGCTTTAGGCACTGATCCTGCTAAAATTTTTCCATGTGTTTGAAGTCAATGGGATTACGCACGTGCTTAAAATTAAGTACACGCCAAAGTCTTCGCTTGGCCTTGCAGAGAAAGTACTGTGGTTTCTTTGTATATATTCTTGCTCCTGTTGTAATTCTATGTGTATTACACGGAGTTTTTGAATACAAATGCATGTGCACACACACACTTTGGATTGTTTGTTAGGTCAATATAGATAACCAGAAGTATGAAATTCTGCATAGCCTTTTGATTTAATGACAGATTTCAGAGTAGCAGCCGTGTTAGTCTGTATCCGCATATATATGTGTGTGTGTGTGTGTGTGTGTGTGTGTGTATATATATATATATATATATATGCATCTGAAGAAGTGGGCTGTAGTCCATGAAAGCTTATGCTCTAATAAATTTGTTAGTCTCTAAGGTGCCACAAGTACTCCTGTTCTTCTTTTGATTTAAGTTACTCTATGAATTATACAGAATCCACCAGAGCCTGCTACTTACACAGATCACATATTATCCCAGTTATAGTGGCTTTTTCAGCTAGTAAGGTCTTGTCTACACTTGAAACTTAATCTGCTGTCTTGGGATGCATTAGGCGAGGTATATCTAGTAGGGATAAGGAGGTCCTGCTTTCGTTGTACAAGGCGCTGGTGAGACCTCATTTGGAGTACTGTGTGCAGTTCTGGTCTCCCATGTTTAAAAAAGATGAACTCAAACTGGAACGGGTGCAGAGAAGGGCCACTAGGATGATCAGAGGAATGGAAACCCTGTCGTATGAAAAGAGACTAGAGGAGCTTGGGTTGTTTAGTCTGACAAAGCGAAGGCTGAGGGGGGATATGATTGCTATCTTTAAATATATTAGAGGGATTAATACAAGGGAGGGAGAAGAATTATTCCAGCTTAGTACTAATGTGGACACAAGAACGAATGGATATAAACTGGCCGTGGGGAAGTTCAGGCTTGAAATTAGACGAAGGTTTCTGACCGTCAGAGGGGTGAAATATTGGAACGGCCTTCCGAGGGAAACGGTGGGGGCGACGGACCTGTCTGGTTTTAAGATTAAGTTAGATAAGTTTATGGAGGGAATGGTTTAATGGTAAAGCATAGTAGTCAAGGAAAACCAAGCAATGGTAGGTAAATAGTATAATGGCTGACAGGGGTCAGGCTGGAGACTCTTGCCTATATGCTCGGGGTCTTACTGATCGCCATATTTGGGGTCGGGAAGGAATTTTCCTCCAGGGCAGATTGGCTGAGCCTCTGGAGGTTTTTCGCCTTCCTCCGCAGCATGGGGCAGGGATCTCTAGCAGGAGGGTCTCCGCTGATTGAAGTCACTTAAAACAGGATTGGGGACTCCAACAGCAGAGTCTAGGGAAGGGGTAGGGATGGTTTTATGGCCTGCAGCATGCAGGGGGTCAGACCAGATGATCATAATGGTCCCTTCTGACCTTAAAGTCTATGAGTCTATGAGACTAAAGTAGGGTATGAACTTAAATCATAATAGCAATTCCGGAATAGCTCAATGTGTGGATGCTCTTATTCTTGAATACTTAACTTGATTTTGTTTAATCTGCTTTCAAAGAAAGCTAAACCAGAATGAGGCACTCTTATTCTGAAATAACTGTCTATACTTTTAGTTATTGAGGAATAGCTATTTCAGAATAACTCCCTGCATAGAGAAGCCCTCAGAAGTCATTTTAAGTCTAAAGACTTAAAGCTCTCTTCCCCACCACCCTCTCTTTTCACATAGCAATTCTGATATCAAAAGATCAAAGCTTTGAATTTCACACCTCCACACTCCCTTGACACTAGTTGAACAGGTACCACTTAAGCAGAATTTATATTAAAACTGTGCCAGTTAGGCAACAATTATTGTCCTTCACCACCATTAGGCTAAAGTGGCTTCCTTGGAGCTGGCCTAATATGAGTTATGTCTATACTCAGATTTTTTTTTCCAGACCCATAATATGGTTAAGTGACACAGTGATAAAGATGTCAGACTTGTCTACACTACAGCTTTACCAATACAGATGAATCCATTATGAATTATAGGCAAGACCAAAAAAAAAGTATAGACAAAACTCAAGTGGCAATTCTAATTAGGGGAGAGGATTATCAAATAAAACATGCATGCTAGCCACCTTCTCATAACTTTGGAAAAGAGTCTCTTTCCTGTTGGGCTGAATTTAGTCATGATTTGTCTCACTCCGGGAGTTAAGACTTCATCTGTCTCCCAGAAAAAGACCAAATTCACGCACACTTTTGTAGCCATGGAAATAGAAGGTTTCCCCCTTTTTAAAAAAGTGAACTTTTTTGTAATGGGATCTCAAATTTCTTGTTTATAATTCTATAAATCTAGTATATTCTTAGTCCTTACCAATGGTCTGATTAAGGACTTGTTTACATATGAAAATTAATCCAGAATAAGGTAAAGTGCAAATTTAAAGTAGTGTTAATTAGAAACAATAAATCCATGTGTGGATGTTTTTATCCAGGAATAATGGTGCCTTATTCCAAATTAGTTTAATCAGTCTCCAAAATGGATTAGGCTAATTTGGAATTAGTCACTCTTATTCTAGAATAAAAACATCCACACAGGGAGCTAATCAGGAATATCTCACTGTGTGGACAAACTCTAAATCTGGAGGGGAGAGGGAATTAAACATGAATATTTGTAGCTATCAGACTGTAATGAGCTATACATCACATGACCAATCCATAAAATCCTCTATGGTTAAGGTATTCAGTGTAAAACGCCATTTCTCCTACATACCATTACAACAGTTGAGACCAGCTAGGGTGATTTGGCCAACAGTACCTAAATATTAATGTCTGAGGAAGGCCTTTTTCTCTTTTTCCTGCAACAGAGTCTGAGCTTCAAGGCCTGGACTAAGGCTAATTATTCTCTCAGGGCCTGATTATGCCACCTTTACTCATGCTGAGTACTTGGTCACATGCATAATCCGTCCCAGTGAGTAATGGGCCTATCGTCTGTGAGTAAGTACTAATTTATAAATTAGAAGAATGGCAAAATTAGGCATTCAGGCTTTTGCCAGAGTGGGTGGAGTTAGACAGCATTGGATTATTTTGGGGAGGGTGGGTAGTCTAGTTTAAAATTATGTATTTGGTTTATAGACTATGCACAGTTCTGAGTGCAATCTGAGAATTTAACAAAATGTTCATGAAATAAGGGTGCACTACTGCATATAGCTATAAAATATCTGTCTGGATAGTTGTATATTGAAAAACAGAATAAGGGTGACTAAAACTTGACTATCCCCTTACCCTAGATCAATGCTTCATTTCCAGTTATGGTTTTTGTTTTAAAATGAGTGGCCATTAGATTTCACATTAAATTGAACATGAACTGATGGGGCTTTGTATCCCACAGTGCACTGTGTTGTTCAAAGGATGCAGAATATGAAACAGATGGCTCAGGAAGCCCAGCAGAAAGACCTGCTGGGCCCTTTCTGATGTCACCTTAAAGCCAGAAAGGATGGGTAAGTGCATTTTTTTTTAAAGTATATTTTAAAGGACAGTAACATTGTTCATTAATTTCTCAGCCTTAACATACTATTCAGAAAGGTCTGAAGTTAAAGGTTTTGCAGCAATGAGTGCTCAGCCACAATAAGAGAGAGTGTGTACAAAGACAGACAGATATTCTGTACATGTGTCTACTCTAAAGCAATGTAAATAGCTAACATTGCTTAAAGTAGTGTACTGGTAAATTAGAGCAGGTGAGTTTCATTGAAGAAGGTAAACAAACAATTGCCTGGAGGTGTTTAGTACAACTATATTGCATAGTAATAACTTTTGATCAATAGACAAGAATTCTAGATGAGCACAAAATATCTTTAGACAGTCATTTTATGAAAAACTCAGTAAGTAATGGCCCAATCCTGCAACTCTTAATCATGGAAATAATCTGTTCTACCACATGAAGGATCCATTTAGTTTTCACATCAAAATAGCTCTAAGCATGTTTGAACAGAACCAAAGGCTAGCTATGCATTTTATACTAATGTGTATTAGACTCACAGTGCATTCTTTACTAAAGAAATCTAGTTTTCCAGGTACTACACTCCATATGATGTATTACAGTATTTGGCACATTTCTACATGAGGAAAAGTTTTCCCGTCTCATTGGTGAATTTATGTATTGACCACAGAAATGAATCTAAAATAGCATCATTTAAAAATATTTGGCCAAATAGACAAATGATTGGACAAATTGTTTGCGGCCTATATTAGCTGCCATTCTGAGTTTTCTTTAACAAACATAATTGCTTAGCTGTCTGATAAAACAAAAAGAGTACAACTACATGTCTTAGCACCATTTTATTTTTTCAGTTCTGAAGTATAAAACACCATTTTGTAGTACATTTATCTCCGAGCTTTGGGATACTAATACCTGTTACACTTATGTTTTGCTACACCATTTGTATCTATTACTTTGAAAATGAACCTTTAACCTATTCCTACTGAATGCCTTTCCTGGCACCAGTTTCTTGTTTCCATGTTCTCTGTTTTAGGAAAATCCTCTAAATGTTATGTACTTTAAAAAAAAAATAATAAGAGGAAGAAGCATGCAAAATCCTCTTGAACTCATTTTACTTGTGATTTTTGAATAGCATTCAAATTAGAATGATTTTCCCAGATTTTTATAGGCTTGCCCAATCCAGCTGTATATTTTATATGCTAATCTAAATTCTATTTTTGTTCCCCTTGGGGTTTTAAGTGATTATAATTGTTGCTCTTCAAAAGCCAAACAGATGATGATTGCTGCTTCAGGAATATACCAAAAGAAACTGGCTTTCATTAAACCTGCTCATCCACTTCATAATTATCTCCATTTTATCTTGCTAAGAAACAGGAAAATGGCAAGTACAGTTCATTGAAGCCAGTTCAGTTATTTAAACATCAGTTTATTGCGCTAACAGGCGGGTGTTAAAGCGGGAGGATTTTTAATTTTTTTTTTTTTTTAAACTTTCAAACCCTAAAAGGTAGCCAGTGACCTAGTGGTGGTGCCATCTAGGACACCAGGGCCTCTGACTCAGCTTGGAATCTAATGCTATAGGCCAGTGAAAGAAGAGCATATTACAGCTCTGATGTACTCTGTGTCTTTGAAGAGGCGTTAGGACAGTTCTAATGGATGAAATGTAAAGTAGATTGACAGCTGTTTTCTAGGAAATCTGCTGGCTTGTCATCTATGCTGGAAGTAAGTTGTTACAATAAGAAGACTCATGTGGGGTGGAGGGAGGAGAGAAGGGGAGAAGAGAAAGGAGGCATATGGATAGAGATTAAACAAAATGATAGCAGTTTTAGAGACTAGAATTCATCCTCTGAGTGTCAATTCTCAGTCTAAAAGTTTACAGTCAGATAAACCAATAGGTCTGTACAAAATGTTTCAGTAAAACAGATTTTAAATACAGTGTCTTAAAAAAAAAAGTCCATGGATACCTACAAAAAATGTGCAGTGAAATTAAATATTTGATGATGTTTGGGAGGAACAGAGACATCATGGAGCCTATTGAACCTAAATACTACAGTGCTTTACAGTACAAATATGGGAACTCTCAGGGTACATACCCTTACTGAAGTACATAAGCAGTTCTCCAGGTGACATCTGCAGGGATTTTGGCACCTTCTATAATACAGTTTTTGACTTGCAAATATTTGCACCCTCTTTTAAGAGCACTTATATTCATAATGCAAGGAAAACATATGTATTCTCTGTCTACCTCTTCCCCAAAAGTGGGCTTCTATGGCTATGCCAATGAGTTAATCAGGGAAAACACAGAAAATCACAAATGAACATGGATTTTAACTTTTCTTATTTAAAATCCAAATACATAAAATAAAGATGCCTATCTAAGGCTTTAGGTGCCCTAACACACTAATGCTGCTGGGGTTCTCTTGTATTAAAGTAGTCATTTCAGCAGGAACTCAGCCAGCCACTTTCAGGAACTCTTTTCTACCCCTTCCTCAGTCCAGGAAGCACATCCTCATCCCTCTCCAAAAACTCTCTCAAACTGGTGTCTTTTGCAATGTGCCCAGAAGGTCACCAAATCGGGGCTATTTAAGAAAAAGTAGGGTAAGGGAGAAACAAGTGGCCTGGAGCCCTCACTCAGAATACCCTGCCTGCTGCTCCTTCTTTTATAATAAGAGGGATCCAGCTCTAGCACCCTTGCTGACTACAGCTCTGTTGGTGTGGCATGTGAAGATGATCCCTCCCTCGGGTCGGCTGTATCCTATGCTATAATCAACACTTTAAACTCCACCCAGAGATCAATAGGCATCAAGTGCAGATCCTGGAGCACTGATGTCATAATGATAGCAAGATGCCCCACTCACTAAGCAAGTAGCTATGTTCTGCACCAGTTTCACTCTCCAAATGGCATTAAGGCATAGCCCCATACGAAGCATACTGCAGGTGTCTAATCTTGGTAACAAAGACAGTGGCAAGGTCTGCATCCAAAAGGAAAGGTTGCAACATGTAGATGGTGAAAAATGCTAGCCACATGTAGAGGGTGGAAAAGCTGATTGTGTTACTGCTGTAATATGATCAAATAGGTCTAAAATCACCCCCCTAAGTTGAAAATTGGATGTTGTCTCTCAATCAAAGGACTGATATTACATCTACCTTCTCTTCTGACAGCTTCTCCCAACCCATCATCACCTCCCCAGTCTTGTGTGGTTTGAGTTTCATCCAACTTATTCTCACCCAGACTCCAATCTCAACAAGGCACTAGCTGAAATGCTGAACTGCAGTATCTGAGTTAGATGAGATGGATACATACAGTTGGGGGTCATCAACATACTGAAAACCCTGTAAACCATGTCTTATAACCACATATACATGTTGGAACAGAAGGGATGACACCATGGTTCCACCTGGGAGCTCTTTGAGAAGAGAAGCAATTCTCCAATCTATACAGTGAAATCTGAGAAAAGAATGAAGCCACTAAACAGACTCTGTATCTAATCTTGCCAGGGTCTGCAGGAGAGTTAATGTCTCATGATCAGTGATATCAAAGGCAGGTGATAGATGTAATAGCATCAGCATAGACACCAGGAGGAGATCACCAGCCAAAGCAATCTCTGTGCCAAAGCCACATCTATATTCAGACTGAGAACTATTAAGAAGATCGAAGGCATCTAGATAGAGTTCATTTTCTTGCAACAACCTTTTCTGCAGTCTTAGCCAAGAAAGGAAGAAAAGATACAGGCTGATAATTAGCTGAATGCTCAATAAAGCATCACCTGATGCTGACAAAGGCTGCACTAATGCTTCTTTAAAAGCAATAAGCAGCCTGACTTTTCTAAGAGGAATTCACAATCTCTACAATGAAGGAACCCAGTACCTCCTCATTGGCCTTCTCCAGCCAGGAAGGACATGGATCCAAAGCACAGGTTGTGGGACAAAATTCTCTCAACACCTCCATACCTCAGTGAGCATCATCAACTGAAATTCTAGCAGAGACGATGAAGCCCTTGCTCTGCGATCACAGAAGTAGACAGCCCATCTCAAATCAATCTTGTCTACAAAACAAGCAGCTTCCTTACAAAGGGAGGGACTCAGATCAACTACCAAGCTCAAACAATCTGAATTTACCAGACTGAAACAAGTCTGCTGTCTAAGACTTTGCAGATGCTAAGGTGGAAGAGAATAACTTCTTCTTTACCTTCCATACAGCCACAGTCAGGGCATAAGAGATTTTTAAAATATGTATGCTGCAACCAATCAACTTGGCATAAGACATCCATGCTGGGGCTCTAGCAGCCTCCCCTCTCACTTCATTTGATACAGATAATGCATGAACCAGGGTAACCTGGAGAACAAAGCCAGCAGCGTATCTAGGTACCCTCATTAATGGTGGAGGACAAGTATAAAGTCCTACCCAACCATCAAGGGAGTTGTCTGTCAGTGGAACAAGATTCTCCATCAGCGATCTCTGGATCTTTCTGGTACCATTAATCTCCCTTGCTACAGATTAAAATGATTACTACTTGTCCTGACTTCAGTGGACATGCAGAACAATTGATGCCCTTCTTCTTTAGAACAGCCCTTAGCATAATTGAAGATTATCAGGTTCCCCCCCCCCAAGTAGTCTTTTTTTCAAGGTTAAACATACCCAGTTTTTTTAATCATTGCTCATAGGCCAGGTTTTCTAAACCTTTTGTTATTTTTGAGCCATTTCTGGACTTTCTCCAATTTATCCACATCTTTCCTAAAATGTGGTGCCCAGAACTGGAGACTGTATTCCAGCTGAGGCCTCGCCACTGCCAAGGAGTGCAGGACCATCACCTCCTGTGTCTTTTATACAACACTCCAGTTAATACACCCCAGAATATGAGCCTTTTTCACAGCTGCATCACATTGTTGGCTCATATTCAATTTGTGATCCCCTATAACCTTCAGATCCTTCTCACCAGTACGACTGCCTAGCCACTTATACCCCATTTTGTGATGGAGTATTTCATTTTTCCTTTCTGAGGATAGTACTTTTCAGTTGTCTGTATTGAATTTCATCTTGTTTATCTCAGATCAATTCTCCAACCTGTCACTCATTTTGAATTCTAATCCTGCCCTCCAAAGTGAAAGCAACCCCTCCCAGTTTGGTGTCATCCACAACTTTTATAAGCATACTCTCCATTCCATTATCCAAGCCACTAATGAAAATAATGTCATGCTAGCATGAAGTTTTCCAAAATACACACAAAATAAATATGAACAGAAAGCTATGCAAGAGCCTACAGTAAGAGTAAAATATTTAGTAATAATTATGAATAAAATGTTATTTCTCAACATGACAAGCAGCTAATTAAAAATGGAAAGCAACTTTAATTTGCTTATGGCTTTGCCACTATTAGTTTTCAGTTCTCTTTATATTTGAACTACATACCTCATCTTAAGCCGATTTTGCTCTGTTCTTGCTTGCTTGATTAGGATTTGGAAAAAAGAGATTTAATTTAATCAAGCAGAAATCCATAAATTTTAAAAATCATTCTTACAGGTCCAGGAAGAAAATCAAGCTCATTGCAATACTGTAACGAAGAAAATTGTTAAAGGTGATTCTACAAGATACATGAATATACAGATATATAACTGAAGGATATAAATATATAACTGAAGTTAGACAATCTACTGGGAAAAGTTGTTTTAGAAAATAGAGTAGCCTTATTCTCAAGTGTGTGAAACCAACAGTTCAGATGATGGTGAAAAAAGCAATTAAATTGCACAGGAAAAAAAAGTCTAAAACTGGCACTGTCAGGGTTAGACCATGAAAGAACATTTAAAAGGACTTTTTGTACATCTTAAATCTAAAGAAGGCATAGCGAGAAGAAAAAGATGTTTTATAGTACATTGTCAAGGTAATTCATGAAAATATCTGTTACAGCTCCAAACAATTTATACATTTTTTTAACACCATTTATGTTTTTAGGCACCTGATTTATGTTTACAAAAGCTGACACTTCAGAACGGCAATAATATTTGATTTCTCATATAGCAGGTGAAAAAGACAAATTGAAGAAGGCTTCATTCCTACTACACTTTTGTGTAGTCAATTCAAAGATCTTGGAGCAACTTAGATTTGTTTAAAATCGTATGTGTAAAATTTAAAAATGGTATGTTTTTTTGGTGGTCAGTTAAATGAATTGGTAACATTTGACTAACGCTATGCATAGCTTGGGCTAGTTGCTATGCAAGCTTTGCACAGCTGTTCAAACTCCACTCATTACAGACTGGAGCCCCAGGTCCCTAAAGACGTATGCATGTGTTCAACTTTAAGCAGTGTGAATAGTTCCATTGACCTCAAATTGTGGCAAACCAGCTGGAGAGGCAGATAAACGACCACTAAAGACAGTGATGAGAAACTAGTTCACTGGAGGCCTAGCCAGGCTTCAAGTGTACATTCCAGAAGTTTGGAGTTTAATGCAGTATGTCAATGAACCACCAAGTCTCCCATCTTCCTCAAATATTCAAATGATACCAATCTGCTAATGATGTACAATAGATTCCTTTCTTCAATATATGAAAACCATACATAGTTTACCACTCTTTGTTTTTTTTCTTGATCTGCCATTCCAAACATGGAAAACATAATTATTCCAAGTAGACCACCCTATAGAAGAGGTAGATTGCATATACATCCAATTATACAGTGGATTACCATATTAATTTGCATAGTTACTACATTGTAGACTTTTCAACTCTGAACCACCCTATCAGAAATAGAAAATTCCAACAGAAAGTATTAACCTGTTTGAACATACTAAAGAAACAAGGGGAAACGTATCCTTATTAAAAATATTTTTACTGTTAACTGTTTCCTTAATGCTTCCTCCAACACAGAGAGAGGCACATGAATGCTACCAGATTCTCATTCCCTCTCTTTGTGAAAAGACCCTGACAAGATCTTTGGAGCAGCTAACTAATGATGTCCAAGTAACCTGAACTGTAGCTTTCTCATTCCCTCGTGCCCCCCATAAATGGGGGGAGATACTAGGGCCCCCATCCATGAAGGTACTTAGGCACCTAAACCCAAGATTTAGGCACCTAAATCCCAGTTTTGGCTCCACTATAATCTACAAAACTCTATCAAACTCTGTAGATGCCTAAACTCACTCTTAAGTTTTTCAAGTGCTTAAGTTTTCACTTGAAAAGTTCCCTCGGCATCTAAGTTTCTGCCTCTGGTCACGTGCACTGCTGCCTACCTTTAGGTGTCCGAATGCTTATCTCCCATCTACACCCAGAGTGATCCACGAACCAGGGAAGACACATTTTTTTTCTCCTATCTCACATGGGAGCCCAATCAGGTTGGCGTGCTCAGAGGCTCTCTACCATATCAAGTCCAGCTGGAGGAGGAGCTGGTGGTGGTGGCGGTGGTGTCCAGTTTATAACTTTTAGCGCAGTGGTTAGATCACTCACCTGAGATGTGGGAGAGTCAGTTTCCTACTCTGGCCCAAAGACTTCCATAGTCACTATAACTCAGGCAAATTATTAGACTTGTTGTTGTTAAATATACAGAACCTTGGATGGAAGGTACTTTAAATGTCATATACTTTTATTATAAAATTTAACAGATATAAAGATCTAGAAGCCTAACTGTGACTGAAAGTTGTTTGGGAGAATGTAGTAGGAGTTTTAGCATTGAGGCAAAAGTACTACATAAAGTGGGTTTCTGCTGTTAGGGCCTTTTTCCAGACCAACTGAATATAAATCCTTAAGCACACAGATTTTAGGATTGTATTTAACTAACAGTTAATAACAAGTCTTATCTTGTAGCTAACTGTCTTACTCACTTCATTATAGTTAGAATCACAGCATAGCTGATCATGTCTGAGCATGGCATCTCAAATGAAGAATTTTCAAATCTCCAAGTAAATGTTAGTAGCTCTTATTTTCTGCACACAGAGAGGGAGCTCAAGTAGTTATTTGCATTTGTGCTACTGAACCAGTGCATTTATATCTACACTTTCACTAGTGATTTTTGGGTGCCTTTCTTTTCAGATGCACCATAAAGAGACACCATAAAGAGGCCTGATTTTCAGAGGATGGGTCATCCGGTGTCTCAAGTTGGACACCCAAATCACTAGTCAATTATGAAAATGTAAGATTAAGTGACTGAAAAAAATCACCATTTTAAATTCAGTTGTGGAGGAATGGCATAGTAGACTTGCTATAAACAGTCTTCAGTGAATATCACTATTGGCATTATTTCAAGGGGCTTATTGAAAAGATAGGAGAAAAATGTCTAGGGATCTTTGGTGACCTGGTTAGAAAATCTCAGAAGTTACTTAAGAAAAAAGCTAGAGTTCAAGAATACTAGAGAATCTTCTGTTTCTTCCTTGATTTATTTCTTCAGACCAGTGTTCTACTTTTATAGAACACACAATTTTGAAAAAAAAAATATTTTAAAATATTATTGACTTGGCTGGTGCAGAAGTTGTTTCTTTTATACAGTATCAGATGCACATTTGCCCAGATGTCCAATAGCAGGAAACGTGGTGTCAAAATAGAACATGAGCTGTACCAGCGTAGGCCAATAAACTTGTAAAACTTCTAAACATTTTCTTAGCATCAGCATGGGTGATATTAGCATAATCTTTGTTCCAAACATGCAACATTCAAGAACTAAAGTAGGCTGACCACAAAATTATAGATGGACTCTAATAGTATTCTGAGGATCAAGTTGGGCAACCTTTTAGATATCTAAATCTTAATGATAATGTATGAGCCAGATCCTGCCTATATACTCCTCTCAATGAGCATTAAGTAACTCAGAACCTTACAAGATAATTTCTGACCCATGAAAATGAGCTTGCATATGCAAGAGAAGCAAAATTTCTACTGTGCAAAGACACAGCAAGTTCCACTATATATTTTTGTTTTCAACTGGCACTCCCATACATTTTTAAATCATCTGCAGGTAAAGAATTTTCACATGAGAAAAGTTAAATTCTTGTCTGTGAAGAAAACCAGAGAAATCCTTCCCTATCTGATCCTTACAACTAAAATCCTAGAGATCAATATAAGTGAGGGACAAACATCACCACCAATGGGAATTGGCTTTTGGAGAAAAAGATTTGATCCACCTAACTGATCACTGCATGTAATAATCACTACAGATTAATTCCACGGTATTTGGAGTAGAGAGCTTCTTATGTATAAATATAAGCGTGGAAGAAAAAAATGCAGCGAAATCCAAAAAGGAAAAATGATAAAAGGTGGAGGATAGGCAGGGAGAAGGAAGAAAGGGTATTTATTGACATAATGCTACATAAATATATTTAAATTCCCTTTCAGTAATGGGTATCTGGTTCCACCCATTAAACTAAGCTTATGCTACAGAAAAAGACTGAGGTCACATAACTGCAGTAGAAGCAAGTGAAACTTGAATGCATCTCAACCTCTCACACATCCACATCAATACATAATTATATGCAGACCTTGATTGTGAATCTTAATTTCAAACTGGGTGCATATCATCTTAATTGAATAAAAACAAAAACATTCAAGCAGATACCTACAGTGGTTTGAAATATGTTCAAACAAGTGGTCTACACAAGGTCAAAAAAATTCCATCTACTATGCATGTGATCTGATTATCTGAAGATGATCTAATTACTTAGTGTACTAACAGTCCAGACTTCACAGGGACATTTTTTCAATAATATTCTAGTAGCAATTGCCACTATTTTACTGCACTACACTGTCAGCAAGAAAAATGATGGCAGAATAAAAAAGCTACCTTAGTGTAACATGCACTTTTCCCTCAACAGGTAGAATGAAAATATAACACACACATCATACGTTTGAAAAAGTAAAATCCATCAGTTAAGTCAATATTTCTATAACTATAATACCATGAGTGGATGTACTAATTACAGTAAGTTTATTTCTATCCTGTTTCCTGAGGAAACCTCTTGGTATGTTAGAAATATAATTTCACCAAATTCTCCAAGCTGTGACAGTATTTGGCCTAATTCAGTGGGGAGCTTAAAAGCATTATTATTTTTAGATGGAAAATAGCATAACTTAAAAAAATAAAGTGCTTTAATTTAGGGGTTTTATTGCTTTCTTTTACACAAGATTATTTCTCCCATCCCCATACAATGACTGACTGGACAGGGATTCACTGTACACTTTTATTACATATCCACCAAATTAAAAGGAGTGATTTTCTAAATGGCATTCACCCCCTTTCCGGAGCCTGCTGTATCATCCCTGCTAGAAATAACTTATCCATAGAATTAATACAAAAATACTTCTAAAAAGAGCAAGTGGTTTTGCCCTTTTTAACAAAATGATCACATTGCACCAAATGTCAGGTATTCCAAAAACAAACAAAAGATACTGGTAGATCATCCTAAGGGAGGTTGATCCCATCCTCATTTCCCCCCCTCCTCTCTACATTTTTGACTAGAGGAATGCTCTGCTATACTATTAATATAGCCAGCAGTTTTTTCCAGGAAGAAAATATAAGTGTTTCCAGCAAGTGCACCAATATTGAGGTCCCTCCTCTCTCGCTCTCCCCACATGTAAGCTGCTTCCCTCCTTGGTTATGAGAAAGCATTTCTGTTAGGGTAACCAGACAGCAAATGTGAAAAATCAGGACACGGGGTGGGGGGGTAATAGGAATCGATATAAGAAAAATATCCCCAAATCAGGACTGTCCCTATAAAATCGGGACATCTGGTCACCCTAATTTCTGTTGAAAGGGGAAAGAAATTAATGGATTCCATAGTCCCTCCTAATCTCCCTTCTGCCATCACATGCACCCTTGCTAGACAAAGTTTGTCACAGAATAAAGGCAAATTTTTGTGGTGGCCTCTTGTTAAAAATATCAGCATTATACCACCATATTCACTGTTCTGCCCTCCAGTTAGCAAGCCCCAGTGACAAGGCCTTTATTGGCCTGCTGGCAGTTAAGTGCAGACATTTATCCAATAGTTTATTTTTGTTAAGAAATAAAACCCACCTAATTTAAAACATTATCCAAGGAAGTCATGGGATGATAGACTGGCTAAAATTAGATAATTTCTTGCATCTGGTTTGGCTACTCAGCTCTTTTGGGCACCAACTCACAAAACAGCTAAGTAAATGTAGTCACCCCTACCTTATGAAAACGTTTGTGCTCATGGTTGTGCTCTGTTTGTCCCTTTTAATTACATTTTCCATAAATTCAATTTAATTTTTAAATCAAAGCTAAGCTTGTTTTTTCTTTAAAGGCGTTCCTGATGAAACCAGGAGGAGCTACGGTATTCTAATGTGATGTAATTAGTCAATCAACACACATATTTTAGAACGGGATTTGCTACTTACATAAATGGCTTAGTCTAGCTCATTTTTCTTGTGACATGTAAATAATTATGCTAACTCATGAACTATCCTTTTCACTTCCCTTCAGCAAAGAGTTTTGATTAATCTGTGCTCGCAGAAGCATGGTTTTATCTTCTGCAGTTTGCAATTTTTTAATACCAGGCGGAGGGTTGTTTTTATTAAGTCGCCGTGCCTCTTTTTCTTCACCACAGGTAGGAGGGGGGAATTAAAATTAGCTCTGCAGTTGGAGCTGGGACTCTTGTCTTTTGCAATAAACTCGGTCTTTAAACTTCGCAGCCAACAAGTTTGTTCAATGACGCAGGGGCATGTGACAATGCTGAAAAGAAAAGGCACCCCCCCCCTCTCAGGTGTCACTTTAAGACAGGTGGCTATTTCTTAATTATTATTAAAGTAACATCCAGTTACAGACGCCTATTTCTCTCTGCCGAAAGCTTTCTAATGACCGTTTACTTTAGTGGTCTATCAGCAACATGCTGCCCGCGCCACCTGAATTTCAATTTCTTAATTTGCAGCGCAGATAAAATAGAATGGAGCTGGATCTGTGCTGCTCTTCTACATTGGGTTGGTCTTATCAAGCGTGAAGTTTGGCGCATTGCAAACCTATTCAAGTGATTATCTGTTGAGGACCTCTTGAGCCATCTCCATCTCTGCACTGTGCTGATAAGACAGCTGTTTCTCTAGCTGCGGTGTCTCTCTGGGCCTCACTCTTCTTTTGGTACAAACTATGGCTTTGTTACCGTGCCCTGATGCTGTCACTTTCTCTGTTGTGCAAGCGTTTGATCTAAGCACAAAAGGGGTCGATGGAACCGATTGACTGGCTGGTGTGCCCCGTCTTATTATTTTAAAATTAAACGTGTATTACACACCACGGGAAAGCCAAATCTTCGGCGAGAGAAACTACCCGCAAACAAGAACTGTCGTGCAGCAGAAAGCTGCCTTTTCCCATTTCACTGTAGAAAATGAACAAGGTCACAGTGATGTTCAGGAACAGACAGATGGGTTACTTATATTATTATTTTATTTATTTGGATTAAGATTTATCTTTCCTTGCAGAAAGCCAAGCGATTGCTGTTACCTCGTGCTAAAGAAACCGAAACTTTAACCCTCTCCAGAAAGCCACCACACACAAAAACCCCTCTCTCGCACTGAGAAATAGGCTGTATTGGTATTAAGACTTTTGATTACACAATAGAATAGAGAAGAAATATAGCAACGTCAGTTGCATTATTTATACTAAGGTAGATTCATACATAGTTTACAGATCTTATTATTCTGAATAGGGTCAGGCAAAACAAAAACAAAAATCCCCACCCCGCAAACCCACACAACACTTAAAGAGCAGATATTTTTCTGAGGCAAGAGATATACCAGTCTGACGATTTGTTTTGAACGCCTCGTGCTTATGCTTTTTATTATGATAACAGGAGCAAAACCTAAGCTTGCACTGTAAACACAATCTAAAGAGGGCCTTTTTAGATGGAGGATTTTTTAAAAAAGCACGATTGCCACCTTACAATTTCACACATGAACAACACTAACTAGGAATTATTTGTTTGAGATAAGACGTGCCTTCAGCAGAAAATAAAAGCCCATCGTGACATTACACATTTGACTGAGGATTTTTGCTTGGGGATAGGCAGGTTTTAGTGTGATACTCTTTATGGTCGCTGTAAAAAAAGCGGGGGGGAGACGGGGAAAGAAAGGAAAAAGAAAGTTTACTTAACTCCAAAGCAGCATTGTTCCCATATGTTGCTGAATGTGCTCTGTCGTATGGCTCTTAGAAATAGTTTTTGAAAGAGAATGCAGTTGTGTGTCAGGGATCAGGACAAGCCTTGTGAGGGGCTGCTTGTCTCTGTCCATGGTCCTACAACCTGCATTAGTTCTAGTTAGACGGCTAGGGGGTTGTATTGACTCAGGTACGTTAGTATCAAGCTCCCTACAACTTTGTCTGAATTTTGTACCCATCAGATCCTCTCAGCTTGCTGGAGTGGAGTCGATATCTACCAGTCAGTTAGTATGAAGTGGGTTTAAAAAAAGTTGGCTGTTAAACTGAATACATCCCCTTGCCCTGAAGCGTTTAAATAGAACATTTCCCATTTGTTCTGATATCACGAGTACAGTATCCTCCAGTCTTAATCCTAGGATGGGGGTGTTTTAAGCACTCTTAAAACAAATATGTGGCTAAAAGGGTTATATGGCTTTCAAGTATGCAAAGTCAGTTTAACAACTAACACAGTTTAACCCAATGCTCTCTACAGACCCCCAAAAAAGTAAACAAGGCGACTTTCTGCCCAAAAGGTCATCGTCTGCAATATTATATGTGGCAGGTTTATATTTATACATAATTTATGGGAAAGTATTTCATTGTTGGGAGAGGAGGAATCCTGCTGCCATTGCGTATAAGCGAGGAGATTGAAGACGAATCAGAGAGGAGAAGGGCCAATGACAAGACACGGACTTTAAGGGCTATTTTCTGCTTAATTTCACTCAGTGCACTGTATCAACCAACGTGCGTGCCTCATCAGTAGAGATTTTAAGTCTATCAAAAGTGTTAGTGTACGAAGTTATGGATTTGATTACTAAAAATTGAACACTAATTACAGGCGGGCTGTTCTTTTGTTTAAAAGTGTTCTGATCAGAGTCTGAACCGCAGACGTGTTTGGGCACCTGCTTCTGGCGCTTCATTTCATTCCCTGGAAAAGTTGAAAATGCCACATTTCTAGTTTCCAATATCTCATAAGTTTCGGGGTTTTCTTTAAAAACTCCTTTTAATTTAGGAGCAGCTATTTATTGATATGGTGAATAGTTATTTTAAAGGGGTTGCCAATATATTAAAGGACTCTGCTCAGAGATTTCAGTGGGTTTATTTTCTCCTTCCTCACGTACTGCTGATACAGTGTTGAGGAATGGTGTTAACTGCTAAAAAAACAACAACATTCTACATAATCTAGACTGAAGAAAAAGTAATCACTAAGTAAATCTAGTTTTGTCTAAGAATCCAACACAGTACGGATAAGTTTTATTTGTTCAATTTAGTCTCAGTTATGACCCACACTTCAAAACCCGTCCTGGCAAACTACTTCTTTTTTTCAAAATATGACTTACTCATATATATGCTAAACTTGATGTGTGTGCAATATTACATCACCCACATTCTAAAGAGCACCAACATTTAGGTGTTAAGAGTGGCATCGTTAGAGACATTTAAACAGTTATTTTTCAAAGGGTACGTGTTGCTATAATTAAGGAGCAATCACAGACCAAAGTAAAGTGAAAAATAGTGCAAGCCCAAGGGACTTTATGGAATACTAACTTAAACTGTTAGAAACATAATTTATGCATGCACTTCTACAAACTGGCTATAAATAGGCATCACTTAAATAGGACTGTTGTATGAGCCGCCTTGTTGGGAAGGTGTTTATCATAGTGATAATTCTTTGCAATTTTCCTCACCAGGTTTCTCTTCAGTTCAAAAAACAACTCTTTCGCCACTTGTTCATCAGAGGAGTTAATCCGTTTTTTCGGAGTTCCAACCTGTCTCAAAAAGTTGGTGATAGACTGTAAATTAAATTACAGATGATCTAAAATCTTCGTGTTCTAGAAAGATGTCAAATACATTTAAAATATAAATGGTTTTGCGAGATGTAAAATATCAGGCCCTATGTACTACTTAGTTATTGTCGCGTTGATAGGAGATGGCGATCATATGGACCAAACGGCAGATAAACAGGTTTCTCTTCCATCCCATTAATCATTTATAAACATTCAAGGACACTCTCAAGGAACACTAATTTATTTTACTGCTCTCTTCCAATCATTGTGTGTGTCTCCCCACCCCCTTGCCCCCCCGGCAGGATGCAAATACCAGATTGCACTAAATAAGCATCTAAAGGAGTTCCTTTCCGAAGGCATAAGTGCTTTGTTACTGTAAATGCTTTATACGCGTTGTATTGTGTATCAGGGGAAAAGAAGCAAATACGTTCTAGGAAGCATTTCGGATTTTAAACAGAAAGTTCAAGTGCCATAAAGGACCAGTATGAGCAATGAAAGGTCTAAGTATATCATGCAGGCTTGTTTCTCCCGTTCAACATAACGGTCTTAAAGACAAGCGGGTTCTCTTGGAAAGATAAGAGTGATATAATAAGAAAAGTCCCCCCACCCACCCCATAGATGTTTGTCACTGGAAATCTCAATTAATATCAATCGTCACTGTCAGAGGAGAAATTGCTGCAGTAATTGGTCAGTACTATAAACTTCTTTAAATGCAGAGTAGTGAAATATGTTTTGCCTGACCGTGAGAAGTATGTGGTCCATATCAACTCTTAATTTTTTAGATTTACCTGTAAATGAAAGGCTCTGAGCTTTGTACGGCGCCTTTCTGGATAGGACGGTCTAATTATTCTACCCTACTCTGTGGTGACATAATGGAAAGTACTATTTCCTAATAGTTGCTTTCCATTCTTGCCTTTGCAAGTGTTGTCTAACAACCCTCCCAGTCCCTGCAATGTATTAAAAAAGACTGAAACACTAAGACCAATCACGAAGCACGAGAAAGTAATGAAAACAGACCTAGGAGAAACAAGGCGGAGGTGCAGACAATTCTTTTTGTCTTTATGTTTAAAGAGAGAGCGACAGAGGCGATACAAGACATTTTAATGTTAAAGAATATGCGAAAGATGCGGCGGTCAATCCACAGTACCGAGTCTGTCTACAACAGCAAGATTTCTGACGGATAAAGATTGCACCCCGCGGAGAACTCTGATAGTTCAAGCAGAACCATCCCACGTTGCTCTCTGCTCCGGGTCTCCTATTTTCTCGCCTTGCCCCCGTGCTGAGTGTGGTACCTCTCGCTGCAACTCACCCTGAAACGGGACTCCATTGAATGTGCCGGATTGACACCGGCTGGCAGCCAATCGGGACTGGCTGTTGGGCCAGGGCGGCGCCAAAGGAACCCCATCGCACCAATCGCGGCGCACAGCCTTGCCAGCAGGTTCCGTTGTATCGGGTTTCGGCGTATACTTCCGCGCGTGGCGCCCGGGATAGGTGGGCGCCTGGCACAGCTGTAGACACACACACGCACACACTGGTGCGGAAGCAGAGGAGCGCTGGGTGATACGGTTGCTATAAATCTGTGTGATCCAGTCCACCTCCCTTTTAAGACGTCCTCCCCCTTTATTTCTGTTCTCACTTAGAGATGCAGCATTTTACTTCTGTAGCGAGCTACTAAAAAGAAACAAGGAGACAGAGAGAAAGAGACCGTCTTTGTAACGCGTCCTTTCATCCCTTCTTTTCTTTGTTCCTTCCTTTATTTCTCTCCCCTCCCCCTTTTTTTGTTGAGTTGTGTTGCAATAGGAGGCTAGCCTTGTCACATTCCTTGTTTTAAGTTTTCCTTTCCCTTTTAATTTTCCTGATTTTTTTTTAAGTGTTGGACTATTGGGAGGGAAAGCATTTTCATTTGATTTGCTTCTGTTTAAAACTGTCCACAGTTTAGATTTTGTGTGTTGTCTTGCGAACTATCCATCTGCTTCTTACTCCTTTGTATTGGGAGAACTTCAACGTTACTTTTTTTTTTTAAGCTGAAGAGAGAAAGGTAAGTTGTGTTTTGATTCTTTTAATGTTTCTATAGCTAATACAATGTCTAAATCAAATACCAGAAAGCGTAGGATGCATGCAGTAAAGAATTAAATCTATTACATATCCTTATGTTTCCTTTAAAGCAATTCATGTACATTACAGTATGTTAACAGCACAAATACCTGAAGTATTGGCAATATTAAGACCACCAGGAGAAAATATACATTATTTTGCATTCAAGCAGATGTACATATTCAATGTCTAGGCTATAAACTAGCTAGATCATGGTTTAAAGTTCTTATAATAGGAATACCTTTCTAACTCTGAATGCATCACTCGCGTAAAACATCTGAAGGGACCCACATCATGCAGATGAATGAATGCGTATCGCTTTGAAAAGATAAACCTACGTTTGCAGATTAGGCGGGATAAGACCCCAAGTCTAATTGCATTAGCCCAACAGCATTTTGTCAGTTCTGAAGGGATGCGAGACGGCATGTAGGCTACCGCATACAATGAGTTGTAGTGGTCTGGACCAAGTACATGCAGCCCGTGTGATTAGCTGGGGTAAATAGCTGTCAAAACTGATGACTGGGTAGAAGGTATGCAAGGTCCAAGTTGGGTGAATGGATTGCTGTAATATAGGGGGAGAAATTATTTTTCAAACCTTCGAGTGAAAATTAAAAGCCTATATGGGGAGGATTCAGTCTACATGCGGGATACAAGAGTCCCTTTGTTCTGGGAAAGCTAAAAATGCTTCGTATTGAGGCAGTGGAAAGGCGTGAGCTGGCAAGGACGGAGAGAGGTATACTCCAATCACTGTCCGTGGTCCTACAGTAGGACAGCATTCATCGCTGAAAAAGCGGTTCCCCGTAAGTACCCTGTAGCCATCCCGGCACTCTGAGCCCCCGTTTCCCTCTCGTAGCTATTGTCAGGCTGCCACCAGAGAAAAATGGTTGAGCATGGGAGGCGTTTCTGGTCCAGATGTAACTGGCTGGTCGAGCTTGTTTCAATTTTAACTTCAATATTGCCCCTGTTTAAGATAAAGCAGCCTCCCGATTATTGCGTAGGGGAAAGATAACCGCGGGGAAGTCTGGCTTGCATGGGAGAAGTTTACATTTAGTGGCAGAAGCAAAATGAGGTGGTGATAGCAGGGGGTGGGTGTGGGGGGTTAGTAGGGTGCCCCGGGTCTAAAAATAACGTATCTTCAGCCTCCTTCCTGTCCTGTATTAAACGATGTGATTAGGTGGCATTTTAGAGCTGCTGAAGGATTGCACTGCAGCGTGGTAAAGGACAGGACCAAGCATTGCCATTGTTGTTTAATTTATGCCCATCACGTTTCTACGTACCCACCTATTGCACATCTGAAAAGAATCACTACGAGAGCTATACAACTGTGGCAAATTGGGAGCTGGGCACGTTCCTTCATTCGGCATCCCAGTATTGGTAGTGAAATTGGTGTTGAGGTGGTATATTAACTAATAATTACATGTTACAGAGCTAGCTTTATTGGTGGGAGGGCGAAAGGAATATTAAACAATTTAGTACTTGTACTTAAGCTTTGAGGATGTGACTATCCCCTTCCAGTTAAAACCATTCACTGAAGCCTATTTTCTGCCTAGCTAAACATATTCCCTCGAAGAAAGAGCATCCAGATTGCTAGAGGTTTGAGGGAAAGAAGATGTAGACTAGTATTAAGTAGATCTATGAGACAAGACTGTTACTGAGAGGTGGAGGTTGTGTGTCCTTGCTGGATGTATAGCTTACAAATATCGCAGTTTAAAAGACTTCTGCGAGGGTGGAGGGGTATATGTGCCTGAAGTTGAAAAGTGCATCTTACAGACCAACACTGAGCTCCTTGGGCTTAGTCTATACTATCCAGTCATTTTAACACCTCCTCCCCAGGCCATTTCTGTAGAAAGTACCATTAACTGCATGCTAGAAGCTAAGCCCATCCATAGAGTGCATTTTATCTCCATCCAGGGAATGAATTGAACTACTAAACCAGGAATCTGAATTTTAGCAGGACCAATCTGGAGACTATTTGCATACTATTTCAGTCCAAAGGAGCGAACTCCAGTTAAAGTGCTATTTTAGAGATGGAGGTAGCCATAGTGGCAGTGTAGGCCCCTCTGACTTCTGAGCTGCAAGTGCTTCAGGTCTTTTGACTATTTGACTAACATACTGTATATAAAGTATAGGGGGGAGGGGGAAAGCAGCGTGACATTCCTCTCTCCCTCCCCTCCAAATCTATATTAAATTGCTCCTGCTAGGATGGTAGGGGGGCAAAAATAACCAGAGCCCCGGCATAAAACCTTTCCCCCTAAAAGAGAAAAAGCACATTTCAGTCCTCTATGAATCAAGAAACAGCTAACCTAGAGATCTTGCTTTTAAACCCCCACTTTTCTTCTACCTCTAGACTGCAGAAGCCTCTGAACTGCATTGCTTAGACGGAGTCTGTTTCCCCCCTAGTCCTACACGTGGGCAGGTGATCTGTTGTGGCTAATGAGGCACTCAGGTGTTTAATGACAATGAACTCAGCAGAGGGCACATGCAATAATATACCGCCTAGTTGTTTGCTAGAAGTGCGCTTGGGTTCTAATGACTAAAGGAGGACTCAGACTGCAGAGTTTGTACAGAGGCACAATGTGGGCCTGCTCTATGCAATACAGTATTACTATTAATGGGCGGGAATGGAAGAGTGACTCCTTACTAAATACCTACCCCATGATTATCAGACTGCTGGGGCTGCACACTACACTACAGCTCTTCTTCTGGCCCTGGCCTGGGGACCCCAGTGAGAACAGGCTACCAAGCAGCTCTCCAAGCCCGCTGCACACTACAAATAGTTTACTGGATCTCTAGGTGTATGAAAGCTCCCCAGAACAAACACTGTCGGCAAAGTTTCCTTCTATTTAAAGTGGTCTCTGAAATAAAGGTCGGAGGGGGACGGGCTGGGAAGAGAAGAATTTCATACCCTGGGGTGGAGAGTAGGGAAAGGAAACAGCTCGGCAATTCCATGCAGCTAGGGGACGTTTGCAAGACACGGGGGCTCTAGAGGCTTTTCCAGTGTAGCTTGCAATCATCCTGTTGTTATGGGCGGTGCTAATTCCTCTAGGCCCGGGAGTGAGAGTGGGGGAGGGAGTGCTACCCCCGCCCATATATGCGGGGCCGGGGCGGAGCCCTTGCCCGTCGGGAACGTTGACGCCTCGCCTTGTTGCAGGCTCCCGGCGCCCTCACTGGCCGCTCCCAGGTGTCACTCAAGCAGCCCAAGGTGGGGTTCCTTTTATTTTCCCGCCAGCGCCCGGGCCGCTCGTCCCTGCTGCAGCTGGATCGGGACCCTTGCTGGCGTGGGCGCTGCAAACGCAGGGCCGGAGTAAGTTAAAAAATAAAGCGGGGCTGTGCGGGATATGAGAACAACATTTTTTCCGGATGGGAACCGCTGCTGGTGCTGCCTCTGAGATGAAGCTCTAGGTTTCCCTTTGGGGGGCATGCGGGGCTTTTTTTTTAAGGACTCTCCGAGTTGTTCATAGTTTGCAAGACCAAGCTCGCCCTGCGTGCACTGGAAACCAGCTACTCGGGGCCATTTGCTGGTGGGGAGCTGTAGCTAACAAAGCGTTTGTGGTCTCGTCTCTGACTGCAGCGTGTCCGGGAGTCCGGGGGCTGTAGCGTCCAGCTAGTTCTCTCGCTGCTGCCGCTGCCTTTTGTTTGCGGCTTTTCCTGGGGTGATGCACCGCTTAGGAGCCGCTAAGCACTCGCCCGTGTCGTTACACCCGCAGCTAAGTGCGGCGGGGTGCGCGCCCCTCCCCGGGGCTTGTGCCTGCGGCGGGAGCGCTCGCAAAGCGCCGCCGGACCTCGCCCCCCACTTGCGGGGCAAGAGCCTCGCTTAGCCGCGGCGGCAGGGCAGCGGCGGGGCGCTGCGGAAGGCTCCCGGCGGAAGTCACGCCTCGCGCTTGCCGTGCGGGATCGCACGCGATGGAAAGGCGGGGAGCGGCGGGCGGGCTCTGGGCGTGGTAGGGAGCGGGGCCTCTGAGTGCAGCCGCGCCGCGTGCCAGGATCCCCGGGCAAGCCAGGGGGCAGGGCGGGGCCGCGTGTACTGCAGAGAGGGCGCACGTGGTGTAGAGGGGCCGGCTAAGGTACAGAACAGCTGCCTTCCAATCCGTCCTCAAGCCTTCCGCTTGCCGCCCAATCTCCCCAGAGCCCTGGCCACTAAAGCGTCCCACCCTGCGCCTCGTCTGCCAATTTCTGGGCACTTCCACATCCCCTGAAAAGAGAGGGATTCTTCCTCTTGCAAGGACTTCTCTTTCCCACAGCGCGAGATGCCATCTTCTCTGATCTTGAGTTCCCTTTTCTTGCTGTGGCTCATTCACCCCTCTGCAATGCAAGCTGCCATTTTTCCTAACAAGCTTTTTGGCAAGTCCATGTCGTCACTTTCCCTAAGCGGGGGAGGGGGGGCAGGGGCTGCAAACTGAAGATATCGTTGTGATTGCTGAGTTTGGGCAGGCATGATATAGACAAGCAAACACAAAAAGGGGCAG
The DNA here is from genome assembly GCF_027887155.1 of Malaclemys terrapin pileata. Taxonomy (NCBI): domain Eukaryota; kingdom Metazoa; phylum Chordata; order Testudines; family Emydidae; genus Malaclemys; species Malaclemys terrapin. Next base: position 21,644,500 of record NC_071510.1, read on the forward strand.
GAGAGAGTGCATATCAACAGCAGCCTACAGTAAATAGATGGATTTGGGATCCACCTAGAGTCATTCCTTGGTGTGACCCATGTGCTCACTGCAAGGGTGAACCTGCAGAAAAAGTGTGAAGTTCCCGTTTGCTAAATTTTTTGCACAATTTAACTTAAATGCGAAGCTGTCAGTTGCATAATTAAGTGTAATGTTTGAGTGGATGGTGAAAGGCTATTGATACAGAGGACTTTTGGCTCCCTTTTCTACACTAGAGAAATGTAGCTATAACTTGATGTGCAAGAGTTCTAGATTAACCTATTAAAAAAACAACTTCCTTTTAAAATAGGACTGAGTTGGTGGAGGGCAGGGACAGGATTGGAGACTGTTCAGGATTCTTATTGAACCAAGAAGAAAGTTCAGATAAGCATATGCAAGCATAGGAAGTGGAGAAAGATGGCTGGAGAAGGACTTAAATGTGTTGGAGGCTTCAAATGGGGAAGAGGTGTCAATATTTGACTCCCAGAACTCTGTGAGGAGGGACCTGTGTAAAAACTTCAGTGCATCCTTCTTTTTGCTAATATTTAGTATTCCAGGTCTTGGCCAAATTATTTGGTTATTGTTCCTACACTCTGTAATACAGTACTTACTGTTTGTATCAAAAGAATCAGCACAATCTTTTAGTGAGGAGGTGCTTTTTGTCTCTGAATAGCTTTTTGTCTCTCTCCTTTCCTTTGACTACTTGGTTAGCTCTGTCTTCTCTCCTCTTCCTTGATTGTTTCCTGTGATCTCTCAGGAATCTCCTATCCCTTCTTCCTTATTTTACTCCTCCGTCAATGCATCTGTTGTAGCTCAGATAAACTCAGCATCAGCACCTGCTACCATGACAGGAAGCATTGTTTGGACTTTTCTTTATAGTAAACTCCTCTATCTGGATTACTCTTACACCCCCCTGCCCCTTCTTAATATGGCCTTTCATTCTTACACACCTATCCATCCATTCTCCCTATACTCTGCACCTCTTTTTACCTCACCCCCCACCCCCAATCCCAGGTCTGACCTCGCTCTTTCTGGATTTCTTTCAGTCCTAGCAGATGCATTGTTATCTCCTCCCTGGGTCAGCTTATACAGATCAAGAAATCATTACTTGCACCATGGGGCAGCATTTATTTTTGTGCACAGTTTGCATTGCCTTTAGCTTGAAGAACCCAACCCTGGAATAACTTGCGGATCTTGAATGGTCCGCATGCTTCAGAAATGCTGCGTGAGCATTTAAAATATGCTCATCCTTTCAATCTAAAGTGAATGTGAACTGTGCAGAAGTACAGATGCTGGCCCTGGGTGGGGAAAGGAACATGTGGAAAGTGGGGGCACTGGTTTCCTTAGCTTATCACAGCGCTCCACCCTGTGGAAGAAAGTGCCTTAGCCCTGCTGTTCCTGACCACTGGCACCACTACACCTTGGTGTGTCCAAATAGACAGTATCTAATGGTTGTGATGTGTAACCAGGCAAGGTGATAACTGCATCCCAACAAAAGCCAATTATATTTATCTTAATTAAACAGGAAATAAGCAGATTTTCGTCTTCTGTTGCCTATTAATTGATTAAAACTGTGGAGGCACAACTTCACTAGCACATCTTGAAACTTTGGCTCATTACCCTTCAGCCACTCCCACACCTCTACCTTAGAGAAATGAATCACAGCAAGGAAAGGAAGTTGATGGCTTGGCACTAAGCAAAAACTGAAAATGGAATATTTGTGAAGAAAACTTTGTTCAGTGTTTTGAATCTCTAAATGCAAGCATCTAATACTGAGACTTAAACATAGGAATGGCCATATTGGGTCAGACCAGGGATTCCGTTAGTTCAGTGTCCTTTCTGACAGTGCCCAATACCAAGTACACCTCTACCCCACTATAACACAACCCAATATAATGCAAATTCGGATATAACGCGGCAAAGCAGTGCTCCGGAGGGGAGGGGGGGCTGGGCTGTGCGCTCTGGCAGACCAAAGCAAGTTCGATTATATAACCTATAACGCAGTAAGATTTTTTTTTTTTTTTTTTTGGCTTCCGAGGACAGCATTCTATTGGGGGTAGAGCTGTACTTCAGAAGAAGATGCAAAAACCACTATGGATAGCAATGGAATAAATTGCTTAGAGGGAATTTTTCACTAACCCCTGTGATTTTAGTGTGTGGTTTACATCCTGAAACACAAAGGTCTTTGTCTCTCCTTAAAATTTATCCTGTTTCATGTAGCTTGATTTCTCATTATTCATATAAATGTCTAATCCTCTTTTGAATACTACTAAGCTGTCTTCAAGAATACCTTGTGGCAGTGAGTTCCAGATATTACTTTTACACAGTGCATAACTCTTTCCTCTACTCCACTTTTAGATTTGTTCCTTTAATTTCATGGATGTGATCTCATTCTGGTGTTACCCTTCCATTTTGGCTTACATGGTATAATTGATGATAGGAGGATAAAAGGCCTAGTAATATCAAGACTTTCCCCAGCTTAGAGTATCTCTCCTCAGTCCTAGCATTCTGGCTCACTTTTATGTAGTATGACTGGCATTTGTAATTTGGTAGTGAAATATTCTAATGTGGTGTTGGCAACAGCAGAGATGCAATTACATTTTTTTTAAGCACAATTAAATGAAATTGTTTGCTTAATGTTTCAAGATTGTGACTATCAAACACCTTAAGACTAGAATGCAACACTTTTAAAGTCAGAACTTGGACAAGAAATATTTCATTTGACCACAGAAGTTTCCTTATACAGTTCAGTAACTGGTTATGAATTTAATCTGTTCAATGACTGATTTTATGACTAGATAAGAATAACTTTTTGATGTATTCAGTGACTAACGTACTACAGCTGTGTCTCATGTGACTTTTCTCTTCCTTCGTGTTGGGCTGGCAAAAATGGGAGGATGCAAAGAAAACCATTAGTGATCAACTCTGACAATCTAAAAATTGGGAGTAAAGGGGGTGACAGTGGCATTGTGTTGAGAAATTGAACTACAGCTTCAATTTGGTGTTTTATGTCCTTCGTTGCAAATCAAAGAGATCAGAGTACATAGACAACATTTAACTCTTTTCCTAGACCTTTTGCAGATTGTGTTTGGGATGACTTGCTTCAAGCAGACCCCAAACCTTTTCTGCAGCTTGTTTTCTCATACAGTGAAAGAAGAGACCTACTGCTGATTTAGTATGCAATTGTAAAGGGATGTGAGGTTTATCTGACATACACAACATAGGTGACTCAGTTTAACTGTCTTTTTGGCTGTACATAGCGTTGGCAGTAATGGAAGTTAGATTAATTGCAAATAACCTTGAAACTGTAAGGGAACTCATTCTAACATTAAAATTTGACATACTGAGGCTTTATTTTCCTTTTCAAAAGCCTTTTATAGCCATACTTGAACTGACATTTCCCTTCACAGTGATAGTCTTCTTAGTTCCAGTGTGTTCTGTTCCAGCAAAATGGTTGATCCTTTTTTGTGCACAGTAAAGACTTTAATTGCTTTAGTCTTCAGAGTAACTGATAAGTCTTGAACATGCTAGTTAGCATTTGCATAAATCTTTCCACTTTACTGGCCTAATCATGTTAGTTTATTGTTAATGCTGTTTTATTCTGTTACGCAGACTGAAAGCAAGTCCCTCTCGCACTGTGATCTCTTGGCATTTAATTCACCACCATTTTTTTATTGTATAAAATGGTGTCATGTGTAAGGGATGTCCTATTTAATGACTGCCTTTAAGTCAGCTAATTTTCCACCAAAGTAGGAAAAGACTTAAGTTTGTCATACATATGTGGCAAGCTTATATTTCTTGCGTGTGAATTTGCTTACCTTGTGGGTGATTACTTACAAAAAAAAAAAAATTGAGGCATTTAAAATATTTCCTATCATAATCTTGTTCCTGGCTCAGTAAGGACTTGTCTAGACTAGGGTGAAAAAGTCCCTCCCCCTCCACTGAGTTAGCTTAATTGGTATTTTAATAGATTTAAGGTAGATCAGTTGGGGAAGGTGAAAGAACCGCTCTTTTTAGTCTAGCAGAATCCAAAGACTGTGCTCTTCCACCTACCCCTTCTTTTCTGTGCTTCTTTCCCCAAATCCGCATAGCTGCTCTAGATACTTTCAGAGGTAGAGTTGAAGGGAAAAAATTACTTACCTACTTGTAAAAGTAAGTTTCTTATCGATCTCTGTCGTGCTAAAAGGTTGCTTATGACAAAATCTTACTGTCATTCAGACTAATGGCTTTTGATCTCTTCTTGCCACTGTTCACCACCATTTATCTCTGCAAAACAATTGGTGAATGAATTTGATTTGCATCTAAAGATGCATCCCATCATCAGGAACGTTTGATTTTTGTTCTAATGTGCTCATTAGCAGAGGTTAAAATCTTGAGTGCCGAGCACAGCTATCTTTGAGAAACAGTTGTCTTAAAACATGAAGCTTTCTTTTCCTGATAGCTCAAATTTATTTGAGCAAATTGCAATATCATCCGAATTGACTACCAAACAATGTTTGGGTTTTTTGACACCCTTATCCCCAATTCCTAAGCAGGAAATCAAACTCCCTTTTTTCTGATCTGTTATCTGTATGCATCTAGACAATTTAATGGATTAGTGCTGAATTTACACCACTGTACCTGAGAAGAATTGGCTTTCGGTGTTAGACAATTGTACTGGAGTATAGCCTTGCAACAGAATTTGAAATAAGTTTGTTTGGTTTTGCAGTTTTCATTTAAAATGTAGCAAAATGTTGTGCAAAAGTGGGTTTTGATTGTCAGCGGAGAGGCTCAGGAAAACTGCCAGTATTGAAGAACAAGCTGCACAAGTAGCCCAGTAGGCATTGTTGTCAATTTGCAGGGAATCCTGGTGTCTAATGTGTTGCCACTGCAGCTAGGTTTTACAGTATAACCTTGGCAGAGGCTGTATCTAGAAAACAGCTGCCTGCTCTGTACTTTACCAGTTCCACGTGAAAACACTTGCTATCTTGCCTTGCCTTATCCAGCCCACTCTTTCAAAGAAAATGAGGGTCCTGATCAGAGGCTCAATTTTTAAATGTTCTATAGAGACTGGTTATGCTTCATACCACGTTCTCTTATGAAAAGCAACTCTAAATTGCTTGTAGTAGAAATGCCAAAAACAGCTCTTACCTTTAGGTTTGTAAAAACATTTTCTATTAGTAGTTCCATGCAGAATAACACGTGTAATCAGACATACAGGACAGGATGAGCATCTTTAGTGTCTGGAGTTCTAGCAGCATGAGTAAAAGATACAGGGGGTGGCAAATGTTACAGTATCTAGGTCTTAAGTGTGTGCGTTTGAGATGGGACATTTCAAATGAATCCTGATAGATTCTATGTTCCATATATGCCACTTCTCTTGGAACTATTTTAGGAATTTTTACTTAAATTTTACTGGTATTATATTTTTGGATCTTGTCCGTAACTGTAGTTGCCATGAATTGAATTGTGTGGGGTTCTGAGGAAGCCATAAACTTCCTTAACTCTCCTCCCTCCTCCTTCTGAAATAATAGGTCTGCTGCCTGCACCTGCTCCGAATGCGTGTTTCCAGTGGTGCAGCCGTGCCAGTGCTGGATCAAAGATGGGAGAGTAGTCTTAGTCGAAGGTTCCACTGGTTCAGTTATCATGTGGCATACTAGTAGCTTTCCAATGTTGTATAGTCTTTCAGGAAACACTGTAGACAGACTTGAATATGTAATGTTTGTGTTTAATGATCTTAATAATCAATACAACATTTCATCACCTGTATAATTCAGGCAGAAACACCATCAAAATAACCATAAACCCAATGCTTTCCTTTGGAAGTAATCGCTAAAACAGAATGGAGATTTAATTTTCTCTCGTTGGGTTCAGTGTTGCTGGTGTCTGAAGAGATGAGATGTAACTTGCTCTAGCAATGCTACTGCTGCTACCCAGCAGAAGGCTTATAAATGTCCAGTGTCTGTAGAGGCAGTGCTAGTCAATTTGGGGTGTTGCCCCCCTTCCCACAACACATAATAAGTGAATGGAGGTGGGAGGGGGTTCCCTGGAGCTGCTCAGGGCCTTAAGCAATTGCTTAGTCTGTTTCTGCCTAGTGCCAGTTCTAGGTGTCTACAAGCTGAGTGAGGGCTCTTCTAAGAACTTCAGTCTTTTCAGGGTTAAAAAGTGCACCTGACTCTTCTAGCTTTTATATTGCTTGGCTGAAAAGAAAAGGCAATAAACACCATTAGGACCTTCTCTGGAGTGGGGGAGGGAAGTATCTTGACCAACCAACACAACTTTAAATCTGTGCTAGCTTATAGGATAAACGATTTTGATCTCTTTAATCAGCATTTAATTAAAACAGTCAGCCAAAATTTTTTTTTAAACTTCTTCTGAGTCCTGGGTCATAATGTGTATCTGATGGTGTAAATAACACAAAATGCCTGCGTGTCTTGCTTTTCTGTAAAAACATCTGTATTTTGGAAACCAATACAGTTGCTATAGCCATCCAAATGGCTACCCTGAGCTTCTGAGTTAACAGCACTGATCTGGACTGACCAAAAACATGGAAGTGAGAACTGCAGTTAACTGTGTGTGTGTGTGTGTGTGTGTGTGTGTGTGTGTGTGTGTGTCTCCCCCTTCCCACCCCTTTTTTTCCCCTTTAACATCATGTTAAATAGACTTTTATTACCTCTATATATTACATAATTACTGAATAGCCAATACTTAATCTGAAATGTGTGTAGGACAGTATCCTGAATATTTAATACACAAAATCAAAAATTAGGATAATTTAAAACTGAATGCTTGAAAAGCATTTTAAGCAGAATTAGGAAAGGCTGTTGAGGTCATCCTGGCCTATTTACATCTTAGTACTTCAGGCACTAATTGCCACGATGTTAGCTGCTTTCCTTTAGAATGATTCAGTGTAGATTTTTTGTTTGTTGTTTTAGTCCAAACAGTTTTCCTTGACTAACCAAGTTTGCACAGTGGGTGTGTGTGGAATGAAATGGCTTTTGACTGTCTGCTGGAATATTTAACTTTGATGGGGAGAGAGATAGTTAGTAGGGTTGGCTTAATAGTGCTGCAAATATTAGATGAAGCTTCATCTTCCCTTTTTTTAAGTGGGTAATTTCGGTTGTTAAATACAATACACAATACTTACTGCAAGGATTTTTGGGGGGAGAGGAAAAGGGGAACACTGTGCCTTGTTGCTTTGGCTAGCGATGTGTCCAATAAATTGTTCAAGTCTTGCAAATCGCATCCTCTGCCTCCTGTGAATAGTCTCTGCTGGTTATCTTTTTTTTTTTTTTTAAATATATGAGAGAAACTCAACAGTGGAATTGTGTTCAGTGCCCCAAAAACTATAGTCAAGAGCAGTGAGCCATGTCTAAAGTGTTTTTTCCATAGTGTACTTAAGGTTAGCAGCTGACCTTAGAACCTGCATCTCTCAATTTCTTTGTTGCTCATCTCTGAGAAGTATCATGTGAAAGCAGAACTCTTAAGTGATCATCAATCTCCATATCTCGTTTAGGGGCCAGATTGGGGTGGAATGGGGGGAACGTGGTGGTATTCTTCCAGCCTACGCAAAACAAGCTCAACTTATGGCTTCTAGAATGAAGTGCTACTCACAGTAGGTTGTGCATATGCTTAAAATATGACTCGGAAAGGCACGAACGTGTCCCATGGTTTGGCTAGTTTCCTAGGCTTGCCACCTCCTTGATTTGTGGGGTGAAGCAATTGTATCTTATACACTGCTCACCGGTGGCATCAAAATGACATCAGTCAGTAAATTGTGCGGGTCTAGGACCCTCTTTCTTTGTTGCATAAGGAAATAAATTGCTGACATTTAAAATTGTGATCACTAGTTAATTTCCCACTGAGACGAATGGGACAGTTCACAACTCTCCGCTATGGTTCTGGGCTTTCTGCTGACTCCTCTCTGCATCCATTGCATTTGGCTCACATTTGAGTCTGTCTTCACAACAATAACAGCTAGAGATGTCGTTGGGGGTGGGTGGGTGTTTTTTGTGTGTGTGTTTAAATGTATGCTGAAATTCTGAAGAACAGAGACGCCCTGGTAGCAGTTTCTGAGCCCTGCCCTTAGCTGTTCTAGGTTTTGTTTTTAACCTAATACTATAGAGGAATAGGAGGAAATGTGGGTGTTTCCAAGTTCAAAATTTAGGTGGTGCATTGTGGTGGTACTTGTTGTTTAAGAGCATTTGTGAAAATGTCCCCTTGTACTTTACTTTGGCTATTGGACTGTTTACTGACTTGCAGGCATTCTCCTTGAAGTGCTGCTGCGGGCCATGTTCAATTGTGTGCTACTATTTGGGGTACTGGAGCTGGTATCGCTGATTACACCTTCACTTTTTAAGAACGTACTGAATGTTAAAGAGCTTAGACTTGCATCCAACCAATTCCACAAGCCATTCAGACTGCAAAAATCATTAAGCTCAGTGGGACATTGCTCCATCAGATCCAGTGGCAAGAACAGCAACTGTTGGGAGGGTGGTTTTGAAGAAGCATGCAACCTTAGAGTTCTGCTCTTGTTCAAGGAGAATGTGATAGAGAGGGGTGGCAGGAGAAGAGGCTGAAATTCTGACCATCTTTGTGGCCAGAGAGAGAGAATTGGTAGGAAATAATTAGTCTCCACAATGGTTGCAGTACATCTGTGTATACATAGCAACTAGTAATATAGCAGCAGCCTTTTGTGTAGTAACGGGCATTTTCAGTAGATCCATGCCTTGTTCTGTAGCAGGATTTTTCTCATTTCAGTGTAATCCATTTTGTGTGTCCTCTTGAAATGCCAAAAACTAATGTTGTGACCTCTGTTTCTGTTCATTCATTAGCATTAAATTTCACATGCACCAGTCCAGTTTCAAGGCAGAGCAAGATCTGGGGATTTACTTGCTTTTTTAGATCTACCATTCCTCTCCAATCTTGAATCAACAAACATAACTAGTTAAAGGTAAGCGGCAAACACTATTGCTTACATAATTTTTTATCAAGAATTTTCAGTGTCTTAAAATTAACAGTTTAACAACCTGCGCTTGCTATCAAACAACAATTAGAATAAGATTTTAGTTTGTAGTAGTATTAGTAGACTAAAAATCTTTCAGAACAATTCTTTTTTTTTTTATTAAAAGGTTGATGTCCCTCTAGCCAGCATATTCTGCAGATTGGTTTATACTTTCCATTCTGTCTCCTAAATGGAGGACTCTTGCATGCTCATAACTGCTAGAAAAACCATGTATTGTTCCTTGTATCTTGCATAGCAGATAACTGGTAACTGAGTGTGTGGCAGTCACTTGATAGTGCGCAATTTAGATTATAAACCAGTTTAAGTTGTCTTTCTCTTCTCTTCTTCTCCTCCCCCTCCCCCCCCAGTTGCTCATATCCTTAGATAGTTTAAAAAAAAAAAAAACTAAACTTTTGGGTGAAATGTTGCATACCTGATCTGGCCAAAAAGTCAACTTTGAGGAGTACATCCTTTTACTGACTTTATTTTTGAACTATGTAAGACGAGGGGAATGTTTTTATTGAAAAATCTATTGTATGTAAATCTCAAATGGCTAAACTGTGAAATTTGGCATATAAATAGTACTTGGCTGTGGATTTACTCCAAGGTAAGATCTTGGTGGGCAAGAGGGGAATTGGTTGGCTAATAAAGCTATTAAGCGGCTGAAATTGTTTGAGTTGCTGAAGATCAAAGATGTTGAAGTCGCCTTTGTAAAAAAGCTGCAGGCTTTCTGCCCAGCCTAAAATGCAGAGGTTTGTGGCTGCTCATAGGTCCGTTTGCGTAGAAGAGGCAATATAGATAGTTGTCCTCTCTCCCCTCCAAAAATGTTTCCTTAAAAGGAACAAGAAAATACTGTGAATAATAGTGGCAAACCCACAAGAGATGCAGAATCCACCTTGTAGAGAAAAAATCACATGTTCTAAGCTTTCACTTAAAAATGAAATCAGTTTTAAAGATACGGCTGTTTCAAAGGGAACAGATGTGCCGTTTGTTGTGTCCAGGCACTGTAGAGAACTATGCAATGGCTGCAATGTGAACTACCATCTTCTCTCACCTCATTCATCTTTGTTACCATTTAGATGCTAACGTTCAGCATGGGCAACTTCTTCTGACTCTCTAAATTAAATGCACAGAACTCTAATGCAAGGTCGAGGTTGCACAGTTTAAAAATCAAAGCTGAGAAACAGGAATGCTTACATTCCTAAAGCAATGTTAACTAGGCCCTATTCCACTTCCTGTGTATCTGTGGTCTAAATTGAATAGAACAAACAAATGCATTAAGCATAATATTCAAGAAAAACAAACAGAAAATGAGTTAATGTTGCTATAGGAACCTTTCCCATTTTCTGACTTTTAAAATTAACTGCAATTTCAGTGTTTCATAAGTAAAAGCAAAAATATAAATGAACCTTTTTGTACCCTTTGGCTGAACATAATCAGGTTAGCCAAAATCATTATGTACCTACATTTTGTGATATTGCCATTGGTTGCTCAGGTGTTAGCACCAAAAACTAGTGACCAGTTAGGAAACCTCTGACTCTGCTAATAGGATTGGCTTGCCCTATGTAAATCTCCTTTCCTCTCTTATGTGAGGACTTATCTACCTGAAAAGTTGCACTGGAGTGACTTTTAAAAACGTACTTTGTTAAACTGGTGCAAAAAGCTGTGGACACTTATTTCAGTGAAAACTAGACTTATTTCAGGTTAATTTAAATTGACAAGGAATAGATTGAAACTGAAGTGACTATACAGTGGCTTGCACAAGTTTAACTACACTGATTTTTCCCCCAACCCCAATCAGACCTTCGGTTAAACTACAACAACTGCTGTATGTAGATATGGCCTTAGATGTTGCTAGTTTGTATTTGCTCTGGCTTCATAGTTAAGCGCAGTAAACTTCATTCAGATGCTCGTTCTATACCTTTATTAATTGGCTTACCCTCAGCACATGATCTAAGTCTGATTGCACAACAGCAAAAGAGATCACCGTAATTTCAATAAACTTGTCTGTACATTATATTCAAAAGCTAGCACTGGTGTTGAACTTCTGAACGCTGTCGAGCGTAATGATACAAATAAGAAAGGAAAGGCTTGTGTGCTGAAGTGCTGAAGATATTGTGCCCAACCCTCTTCTTTTCCAGAAGAGATCTGATTTTTTTTTTTTTTTTTTTTTTTTTAAAAACTAAGTATGGCTTAAAGTGCTAGTAACTCTGCATTTAAATGCAGGGCAAGATGGTAGATCTTTTAGTCTGTCATGCATGGTGTTATTTCTGTGGATTGAAGAACCTTTTTTTTTTTTTTAAAAAGCTCCTATTAAATGAAGTTATACATTGACTTATAAAAGGGGTTATTAAAAAGGGAATTGGGGAATACATACTGGAGTTTCTGACCAGTACTATGCTTGCAGGAAACTGATACTTAATCCAGCAAACAAATGAAAATATTTGATATAGTGATTCAACATGGGTGATCTACTGAGAGAACTTTCACCAGAGAGTTTTGCACAAGATGGGCATGCCCCTGCTTGATCCCCAGTATGGGCAAACAAGCAGTGAAGAAAAATAAAGAGCATTTACCTATATCACTAAATAGTGAGCTTTGGTATGTCTGTGACTGGGGAATCCCCCCACAATTTGACCTAGCCCAGGGAGGGATTGCACTCACTCTTCCAGGAACCAGGAGAAAACTGAACCTGTGGCAAGTGGAGCAGAGGAAGGGGTAATCTAAGTGAAATTGCTCAAAAACAAAAAAGGCTAATAATTAGGGCCCTACCCAATTCACAGTCCGTTTTGGTCAATTTCATGGTTATAGGATTTTAAAAATCATAAATCACATGATTTCAGCTATTTACATCTGAAATTTCATGGTGGTGTAATTGTAGGGATCCTGCCCCAAAAAGGAGTTGGGAGGCGTCACAAGGTTATTGCGTGGGGGGTGGGGGTTGCGGTACTGCTATCCTTACATTTCTGCTGCTGCTGGCAGTGGTGCTGCCTAAAGCTGGAGAGCGGCAGCTGCTGGTTGGGAGCCTACTCTGAAGGCAGAACTGCCACCAGCAGCAGCACAGAAGTCGGGGTGGCATGGTATGATATTGCCACCCTTACTTCTGTGCTGCTACTGGCGGGACACTGCCTTCAGTGCTAGGTGCCTGACCAGCAGCCGCTTCTTTGTCCACCCAGTTCTGAAGACAGCAGCACAGAAGTAAATGTGGCAATACCGTGACCCCCCTGCAACTCCCTTTTGGGTCAGGACCCCCAATTTGAGAAACACTGGTCTCCCCCATGAAATCTATATAGTATAGGGTAAAAGCACACAACACCAGATTTCACAGTCTGCAGTATGGTTTTCATGGGCATGAATCTGGTAGGGGCCTACTAATGATGAACTGCCTGGTGACTGGCTGCAGTAGGTCCTTTCCACCTCCCAATACAAAGCCGTGGAAGGAGAACCGAGCTAAACAAATGGTCAGTGGGCTATTGACATAGCACTAAGGGACTCACAAGCCCTATTCCCTTGACCAGCAGCCCATGTCTCTTATGCCCTATTAGCAGAGGCTTAACCATATGATCCTTTATGGGGAATCTTCTCCATCCACTGGGTCATACATGTGCCTCAGGGTACCTCTAGGTCAGTCTTCCTTCATCCAACTGACTTAAAGTTCTATTACAGACTTCTTGGGAGTCTGATACCTTGCACAGGGATCAAGGGCTTGCCTCTGACTTGATGGAGGCACTGAAGAAGTAGCCTCTTGTGGGAAGTGAAGGGGGCAAAAAAAAAAAGCCCCATCCCTCTCTTAAGATCAGAATTAATCTTTCAAACTCTGACCCAATCCAGGGATCCTATCCACAGTACTTGTTTCAGAGTCTTATTCAGCTGGAATCCAGTGGAACCCAAGCACTTGGCAACACCTTGGATTTCATTTGAAAAAATAAAAAGTAAAAAAAACTGAAACAAGAGCTTATGCTCCTTTCTCCTGGGAGGAATGCCAGCTGTCAAAGTAGGAGGGACAGGAGAATAATGCAGAGAAACCTGTTCCTTCAGGAATACTCAGCCATAAGAAGGCCCAGCAAAACCCAGGGATTGTGTGACAAAGGATGGCTTATTGGACCGCTGATGGACTTCTAGCTCATTAGAGTTGCAATACAGTCATGCGGATTCATGGATTCCCGCTGAAGCACCTGGCATTCGCCACTCTCAGAAGGCAGGATACTGGGATAGATAGACCTTTGTATGGCCAAAGAGGCAACTTCCTCACAAAGTGTTCCTTCTGCTGCATTCACTCACTTTACTTAACTAATCCTTTCATGGGCACACTTTGTTCAACTTCCTACCAAGTATGGGAAAGTCTTGTGGGCTGAGAGTAAGCCTTTAGATAGCCTGGCTGCATTGTTTGTCCCAGATGTGTCTCTAGATGGTTTTTCTCTCAGCCGTGGCTGTGATCAGCGAGCCAGGAATAGCAGTGGCTGTGTTCCTGGAAAGCAGCCATTCAAACAAAGCCGCTCCTGGCAGCCTCGGAATATACTTGAAGAAAACCTTTGGAAAACTGATGGCTGGAATCTTGGAGGGAACTGAACTAAAGCTTACTATCTACGAGACTGTATACAAGGCTCCAAGCCAAACTACAAGGTGAAGCAATCCTCCGGAGGCTGTTCTGTGAGCAATATTGTACCAACACAGCTGAGCAAGATGGAACTACTAAGGGAAAACCTATTCTGGGGAGACTTCTTTGGAAGTCTCCGAATCAAACAACATAAACTCAGTACACTTGCTCAGAATTGGAATCTCAACTGGGTTGCAGGCTCCTTTTCATCAAACAAGTAACAGATGCGTATTCAGTACAAGTAAATGGAATACATATCTGTGGTTTCTTAAAGGACAGTCTCCTCCAGGCACCAATCAAAAACAAGGTCAAAGTGGACACCTGTGGGCAGCTGGCAATACATATACTTCAGGCACATGACTTTTGATGATAAAGACTTTGCTCATAGCTGTCAAAGAGTAATTCATATGTGGGTGCAGGTATCTTCAGAATGAAGACAGAAGCTGACAAAAGCCATATGGAGAATTCTGCTTTCTTCAGAATGCACAGTCCAGTCCCTCCTGACCCTCTTGGTTACGAGGGCTTCCTGTACAGATAATTTCAGATGTCGACTCTGGAGTTTCCACCCACTGAATTTTCTTCCTCTTCACTCCTTTATCTCTGCCCCCCAGCTTGCTGTTGTGACCAATCAAAAATAGTTTTCAGATCACTTCAGTGGTAGATTGAAAAGATCATAGGATGGTCTTCAAATCTTATAACCAGATAAGATCATCCTGAAAGGATGGTGAGCCCATTTGGAGTATTACTGCATTTGAGATCTTTTTACAGAAGACACAGTAACAACTGGTTAGAATTGCAATGTATTAAAGGGCCTGATCGTATCAATACCTTCAACATCAAAGAGAGATGTCCCAGTTATGGCAGGCTTTGTTTGTAAAAGTGACTGGGCCATTGTTTCCGTAGTGGCTTGGGTGCTATTGACACTGATCGAGAAGAACCTGTTTATCTGTACAGTATGCATCAAAGTTGCAAAATAACTGCGTAGTGGATTGGCAAAGCAGACCAGGCAGAATGGGGCACTCACAGATGTTTTGGCACATAACCAGAACATTTCACAAGTCAATAAATCTGTTTCCAGGCACAAAACCGCCAAATGCTGTATCAGTTCAGGGAGTGGTGGCAACAGAGATACTTGCCCAGACCAGATAACCTGTTATGTGCCTTCTGCTATTCCTACTTCTGTGTAAGATTATGCAGAAAATCCAGGAATCAGATGGCTTCTGAAATTCTTGTAGCACCACGCTGTTTTGAAGGATGTAATTAGTGGGCTTAGTAAACATGATCTCAGAATTACCACTGTTCATTTCGTAGAAATCTCCTCTTGGATATAAAGGCTCATCATATAGCCAGACTCTAGCAGACAAAAGCAGGCTGCCTGGAATTTGTGTGAAAGCAATTAAGGTGGATATTTTGGTAGGTAACCTACCACTTGAGTTTCCAGTTAATAGTTGTCAAGAACATACTGTAGAATCTGGTACCTTAAGCAGAGTTGCACTAAGGTCAGCTAAAATACAAATTATCTACTGGCGTGCCTGCAAGTTGGCCTTGCTGTGGGTTTAAATGCACCCAAATTTAAGGTGTGTGCCTTCTCTCTGCAGTGCGCAGAGAACTAAAGCAATTGAGAGATCAAGGTCATTTGGGTTCATCTGGCTGTAGGGGACAACAAGGCTTCAAAGTGTTTTTTGCTGTCTATGTAGATCAGATGTTGTATACAAGGCAGAGACTTGCATTTTCCTTCTGCACTCAGATTACACTCCCAACAAGCAGGAGTAGTCACTTGCAGATATTGAAGTGTATTTCCATGCAAAGTGCCCACCAGGCACATTACTTCAGAGTTGACATCAAGCCTCATCTGGCACAAGTCTGTAAGTGTTGGGTGAGTATTTGATCTGTCGCACACAACCACAGCTGCTACACTTCCTTATTCTACCAGAGGGAGTGTGGGTGCCAGATTCTTTCTTGATTCCCTGCGGAGGCTCCCTTGTGCTTGCTGCTGCCTTCTCCTCACCCTCTGATTCTGAAGAAAATCAAGTTGGGACAAGGCAGTTCTGATCCTGCTATATAGGTTTTTATATGGCACCCATCACTGTGGCTTCTTGGCATCCTAATGGCTGAATATTAGGATGCCTCCTCTCACTAGTTGAGGTCCTTTGAGCTGCTGCCCCTGTTCGGACACTTGTCTTTATTTTGTGGAAGGGAATTTGAAAGGGAATCTGTCTATAATGTGTGTTTGTGTGGGGGAGGAGGTGGCTTTTGGACAGGGTACTCTATTCCATGCTCAAGTCAAGCTTATAACTATCAGTATACTACCAAACCTGTGGAATGTTCCTCCAGTGTTGCACGTTCAGTTCAAGTCTTGATTTTGCCGAGTGCCTACAGAAAGGGACTTTCCTTAAGTTTGACTCTCTCACAGGTCAGGCATCTGCTTGGAGGGGGCATTAGGGGTTCATTGTTTTTTTTTCCCATTGGGACTCCTCTTGTTAGCAGGTTTATGATGCCTCCTGAGACTTTTGCAGTTAGTGTTTTCCCCCTGGCTGTTCTTGAAGCTTAAACCTGGTCTTGCACAGGCTCTTTAAAGCCTTGCGCGCAAAAACCGTCTCTCTCCCAGCTTTCTAGTAAAGTGCCTTTTACCTAGTTTAGGGGATTGGGCAGTTGGCTGCCCTATGCAGAAGATACCCCTTTGTAATTTTCCACAGTGAAAATGCTTCCCCCTCTGTGGCTTAGTTCAATTCCTAAAGTAAATCACTATTTCCATTATGCCAATCTATCTGTCTCTATTCCTCTTGTCCCCAAAGGCATACCTCTCTCACTTTTTTTCTTTGGATGTGTTCTATCCTCACAGAATATAGTCCAGACTACAAGTTTTAGGAACCCTCCACTACTTCAGTGGCCCCAAAACAAAAGGGATGGGGCAGAAGCTTCCTATTTAGTTCTATAAAGTACCTGTACTTGCATTATGGAAGACTACATGCATAGCAGAAGGCCATCATAACCTGGGTATGAGGGAAAGGCTGTCTTGGGCAGAAAGAGTGTCCACTTTTAGACAAGACTTGCCAGCCAAGCAACACGTCTACTTAATGCTCTATTACATTATAGCAAATGGATGCATCACAAATAATTTATCCTCACAACTGATGAATTAAAAGTATTTGTTTTTACTGGTGGTTCTTTGGTTGGGGAGGGAGTGATAGGAATGGAAGAGAACTGAGGAACAGATTAAATGATTTGGCTAAGGTCATTCGGGAGGCATGTGGCATGGCATTGTACTAAACCATCTTACTGTTTAGTTGATGTGACAGCAGGCACAACCTTTTGCCATCGTGTCCAAAGGTTTTATCCAAGAAAGTACTCATCGTGTTGCAATGCACAGTCCAGATGGGGAGGAAGGCTCCTTGCAGGAAGGGGAGATTTTGGTTGTACACTGTCCTCTGTATTGTTGCAAAGCCCACTACTACCTGTGTAACCTGTATACCGCTGTGTGTGTTGGGATTCTCAGTCATGTGTGGGGTTTTTAGACTAATGAGGTTTTGATTAGAGGAGAGGGAGCTGTGATGGGTGCAGAACACCGGGTGTCCATCTGATGGGCAGAACTACCCATATACCCATACTATATTTTGGTTAGCAAAGAGTGTCAGCTTAGATTGGCCCTCTTTACAGAAGGGTAACTTAAGACTGGGCACATGACTTCCTTGCAATAGATCTTCCCCTGACCTTCTCCTTTCTTCCCCCGTCCTTACCCTTTACTGAACTCCTCGGTGGAAAATTGTAGTCATCAAGGAAAAAAAACCAGATGGCTTGATATGACATCAGAAGACATGTATGGGCATTCCTCTGCCCTCTCAATCTGGGTGGTCTCTGCAGGGCAAGGAGTGTGGTTGGTAACCCTATCACACACATGGTGGTGTAGATCCCTCTGTAGCACAAAGCCATTAGTTGCTTTTTCCCCCTTAAGGTCATGTAGACTATACACTGGAGGCAATCCTACTGAGGAAAAACTAGTTAAAATCCCTTTCTGACTGCATGGAATAAAGGTAATGTAAGTCAAGGAACTAGAAAAATGCCCTGTGACTCATTTGACCAAACTCAACCAACTTGGAGTTCAGCTTTGTAAAACTTCATCATTCATACAGCCCTGTCACCACTGAAACTGCTCTTGTATTGTGAACGTTCTGGGAGTAAAGAGACTCATGAGGAAGCAAGTGCTGTCAGTTGCCTTTATTGGGAGTTCTGAAAGGTGGTTTTGTTGAAGGTTGGGACAGTGCAGCTGGTGTGCACCAGATGTCCTGTACGAGTCTACAGACAGAATTGGTGCATGTGTTCAGACCAGGTAGTTCCACACATCATAGCAAGTTTGCCTGGTATCTGGTGTGAAGCCAGCATCTGTAGTGAAGCTATGCAGAGCTGCTGTTGTTGACCTGGCTGGGTGGGTGGGCAGGGAGGAGTGGTTGAATGGTTCTTAGGTTCTCTTCTTCATCCTTCTTGATATTTTTCTTAAGAAAAGGGGATAGGCAAGAACCCAAGTATAGGCAGGAACTCCTGGCAAAAAGCTGGGTGGTCAACTTCAGGCTCTTCCAGGGGCATTCTAATGTCTTACACCTTGTTTAAACACAAGTTTGTATTGGGTTTTAACTAAATTAGTTTAAAAACTGGTGAAACCTGTGGTGGAATTGGAGAAAATGACTTAAGCTAAGTTTTGATATCGGGTACTTTGAAACAGACCTGAAGAATGTGTCCACCCACTCATGATTGCACTGATCTAACTGATCCAGTTTTCTACACCAAATTAGTTTTTAAATGGTACAATTTTCTGGTTTTAACAGGCCTAAATCTCCCCATCCTTCTATGATATCAATTTGCTGCGTTCCCAGTTTTCTTGATGGTGACACTACCTGCATTTAGTGAGCCTGTAGTATAATAGGTTGGTTATAACATTGTCAAATGGTAATGCCATGGGAGTGTTTAACCTTCCATAGTTAGCTCAGCCTCGCCTGCTTTTTTGTCTTAGGACTCACAGTATTGAGCCTCTGCCAGTAGGGGGACACAACTATGTAGGAAAACAAAACACTCCAGTCAGGTTTTATAAACCAGATTTACTTTTGGTGATGGCATCTGTGTTGCATCACTTCCTTCCACTTCCACTTCAGACATATAATACTTCAGAGGTGACACACTTTTTTTTAATACAAAAACAGCTTACCAGTAAGCACACTGCACCAGTTGTAACCTATTTATATAATCCCTGCCTTATTAAATGATTTGCCTTTAGTCTCTCTTGTAATGGTATCATTTTAGGCAGCTCAGTAGGATTCATATCCAGAGACCTGATAAAAGACTATGCCAAGTGTAAACCTATGCAGCATGTTTCTTGTTAACTTATAAAATATGTCCATGCAAGATTGGCCAGTGGAACAAAATATTAAAACCAAGGAGACCTACCTGGTAATGCTAAACAGGATTTATTTTAACTTCCTGAAAAGCACAACAAACTTGGGGGGGAATGGGGGGAGGCCTTAGGTCAGTGTTTTGCAACTAGTGGCACACACCCCAGTAGGCTCACGGAAGGTAATTGAGTGGAGGTGGGAGAATGGGATTGTGAGGCAAAGCAAAGAAAATCCTTCTCTTCCTCTTCTCTTCCCCCCTCCCCCCCCGCACACCTTATACATGCTTAACTTTGAAGGATAAGTGTTCTGTTAACCTCTTGAAACTAAGATTTTTAGAGGCTTGTTATCTTTGGCTTACAGTACAGGTAAGGGGAGGTTACAAAAAAATACTCTTGTAAGAAGGGAGTGCCAACTTGAAACGATTGAGAAACACTGCTCCCTAGTGGAAAAACCTTACTGTAATTGTGTGTGTGTGTGTGTGTGTGGGGGGGGGTAGTTAGGCAATGTAAAACTCTTAAAATTGTTTTAGAACTGCTAGGCAATGACAGTTTGTAGTCCTTGGCCTCCCTATACCGTAATGCTGATGCAGCATTTTGGAAAGCATGCCATCCCTTGTGAGTGGAATGAACACATTGCAGGAATGGCCTCTAATACCTTTTTGAAAAGAAGGATCCTGAAATGCACTTCCAGTACATTCCAACTAATGGCCTGTCTATGTGCATTCTAATGAACTGTTTCGTCTCAGCTGTGTAGACAATGCCAAACTGTCAGTGTGTTGCAATAGTTTCAGTCCTGTAAAGACTACAGTTGAGTTTTAAGAAGCCAATTAAGATTAATCTAAATAAACGAATGAGGATTGTCTAAATCCTCTATCTTTGAAAGTCTCAAGGTAGGGTTTTAACATTTTTTTGTAATGCGGCCGTTAGGCAGTTTGTAGTTGCTATCATACTCTGTCTCTAAACCCTTAATCTTAAAGTGAGTATTGTAATTGCAGACTAATAAAATAGAGCTAGTAATTTATTGTGTGTTTATATTATACCTTTCAAAACTGTCTTGGATAAGACAGGTATGGTGATAACAGGAATATAAGCTACAATAGGAGGGCTTAGCAAACCCCACTTACCTGTTCAGCCAGGGTGAGTAGAAACCTTACCCTGCATTAGTGGCCCAAACTGGGCCAGGGATCTGCTGCCTCCTTCACTGGAGAGGAAGGAGGAAAGAAAGAGTGGCCCCTGAGCAACTTGCTCCTCTTCAGGAGGGGAGGAAGGAGACAGAGCAGAGTGGAAGTTGGGATCAGGGAAACTGGTGCTTTTTCTTTAAGGGATGGGAAGAAAGAAGCAGGGAATCTAGAACCAGTGCTGCTTTACCCAGAAGAGTGAGGAGCAGAGCAGCCTGTATGGAGAACCGTTTCTGGGAGGTCAAGGGCCTTCTGTTTGTCCGTTACCTTTGCAAAGAAGTTGGTGGGGCCTGGTACTAATTTCTTGGGAGGAGTATGGAGCAGGAAGGAAGGGAGAGGCCAGAATTTACTTAAGAAGGAGCCTAGAACTTATTAAACTAGTGTTGGAATTTGTGTGGCAGAACTGACTTTCTTTGTGGTAGACAGAACTGATTGTGTGTGGACAGATTGTGATTGGACATAAGTGAGGGGACAGTGAAGTGCCCCATTGTAAGCAGGGCTGGCTCCAGGGTTTTGGCCGCCCCAAGCAGCCAAAACAAACAAACAAAAAAGCCGCGATCGCTATCTAAAAAAAGCCACGATCGTGATTTGCGGTGGCAATTCGGTGGGAGGTCCTTCACTCCCAGGCGAAGTGAGGGACCGTCTGCCAAATTGCTGCTGAATACCTGGACCTGCCGCCCCTCTCCGGAGCGGCCACCCCAAGCACCTGCTTGAGAAGCTGGTGCCTGGAGCCGGCCCTGATTGTAAGCAATGTCTCGCCTGGAGAGAGCCGCCCCGGTTGTGCAGGCTAAGTACACTTCAGTCGGGCTGGTAGACTTAGTTCTCAGCTGAGTATGTACTGAGGGAGCTTTACAAGACCCGAGAGAGAAGCATCTTGCATAGGAAAAGCTGTTAAAACAAAATTCTCTGCATAACTTACTAGCTGTTTAACCTTCCTACTATCCAGTGTTACGAACAGATATTAATCTGACCCCCTGGTATTTCAGCTGTCTAGCTGGGGTTAACCCCAAACTATCACCCTTAGTATTGTTAAGTCATGTAAGCTTAAGGCTCTAGGCTTAAAAGCTTGTCCCAGTTCTTTATAAAAACCTTACAGTCCAGTGAGTTGTAACAACCATCTCCTAGTATCAGAGGGGTAGTCGTGTTAGTCTGAATCTGTAAAAAGCAACAGAGGGTCCTGTGGCACCTTTAAGACTAACAGAAGTATTGGGAGCATAAGCTTTCGTGGGTAAGAACCTCACTTCTTGCATCTGAAGAAGTGAGGTTCTTACCCATGAAAGCTTGTTAGTTAGCTTAGCTAACACCTTATGTTAGGGGTTAGTCTGAATCTGTAAAAAGCAAGAGGGTCCTATGGCTCCCAATACTTCTGTTAGTCTTAAAGGTGCCACAGGACCCTCTGTAACCATCTCCTAGTTTAATAAAAACACCTCAGTTCAAGGTCAGCCTCCCAAATGAACCATGATGGCTTCACTGGTTTATTAAAGAAAATGGCATTTGGAATACATCTTTTCCTAGTGAGGTCTCAGTAATCTTCATGGCTTTCCTGCTAAAACCATACTTCATCACAATAGCTATGTGCCATACATTTTTTTTCTTTTCCTTGAGCTGTATAGCTCTTCTTTGATTAGGAAGTGCTTATGATTTATTGTGCTGTGGGGGTGTAGCTGGAGTATAGCTCCTCACCAGCTAATCAACATTTCTCTTCCTCTTCACATTCTGAAATGTCTCTTGCTAGATTCATCTTGTTCTGCTCTGAAAGCTTGCGGTGTTACTAGCAGTCTCCTGCACTAATACATCTCTGGGGTTTGCACGAAGCTCTCATCCCCATTCTCTTCTTTGTCCTCGTGAATACAATGTTATAAATAAATCTCTTCCTAAAAATAAAATGGTTTCATTTAGCACCCACATTGCTCATGAGACTATGCTAATTACAAAACTTGTACCCTCAGTTATATGCATTAGACCAGTGGTTCTCAACCAGGGATCTGGAACCCCCTGGGGGGCTGTGAGCAGGTTTCAGGGGGTCTGCTAAGCAAGGTTGGCATTAGACTCACTGCGGCCCAGGGCAGAAAGCTGAAGCCCCACTGCATAGGGCAGAAAGCTGAAGCCCCACTGCATAGGGCAGAAAGCTGAAGCCCCACTGCATGGGGCTGAAACCCAGGGCCCCAAGCCTCCTCATCCAGGGGTGAAGCTAAAACCTAGGCAACTTTATCTTTGTGGGTCCCCCTTGTGGCATGGGGCCCTGGGCAATTGCCCTGCTTGCTTCCCACGAATGTGTGCCCAGGCTTTTATATGCAGAAAAACAGTTGTGACACAGGTGGGCTGTGGAGGTTTTTATTGCATGTGGGGGTGGGGGGGCGGGGCTCAGAAAGAAAAGTTGAGAAACCCCTACATTAGACCATATCTGGTTTGGGGAGGTGAATGGGAAGTATAGGGACTTAAACATAGTTCTGTTCACCTGACGACTGCTGCTGTCAATAAGGAAATGACTTTGGAGACAGGATTCAAAAAAATTTCTCCTATGTGTAGTTAAGTTCCTCGAAAGCTAGATGCGGTGACTATGCAGAGTCTTTGCAGCATGCTGACTCTAAGGTCTGCCAATGCATCCGTTATTTTTCCAACTTTGCTTACATACGCCTGTTTAGGGATGTGATTTGAATCTATATTTAAAACTCACACCCATACTAATATCCAGCGGCGGCTCCAGGCACCAGTGCTCCAAGCATGTGCCTGGGGCAGCAAGCCGCGGGGGGCGCCCTGCTGGTTCCTGCGAGGGCGGCTGTCAGGCAGCCTTCAGCGGCATGCCTGTGGGAGGTCTGCCAGTCCCGCAGATTTTGGCGGCAATTCGGCGGCGGGTACGCCGAAGCCGCGGGACCGGCGGATCTCCCGCAGGCATACCGCCAAATCCGCGGGATCGGGGACCTCCTGCAGGCATGCCACCGAAGGCAGCCTGCCTGCCGTGCTTTGGGCGACAAAAAAGCTAGAGCCGCTCCTGCTAATATCTACATGGGCTGATATCTGCAGAGATTCCCAGAAATTGTCAATTGGCCATTACCTCATGGATGTGACTAGTAATGTAAGCTCTGTTCCTCTCTCCAGCTCCCTTCCTCGTTACTAGCACCCCTGTTTGTTCTTTCAGATATGCAAACCATTAGTTATGTGATGACTCGAAACACTAGAATTGTCACATTTCTGCTTCACTTTAGTGGCTGTTGTGTACAATATTTTGTATTTCAGACGTGTTTAAAAAAAATCCTGGAATCTTACTCCTGGGGCCTGAAGATGTCAGATTACCAGCTCTGTAGACTGACCTTTTCAGTCTATCCACAGAATAGATGCAGTGCAGGCAAAAGGATTTTACTTTTTATTTTCTCCTCTCTGCAATGTGGCCTATGTGGGATAGAGTTTCTGGTCATGTTCAACTTGAATTAAATGATAGTTCCTGGTCATGCTTCAGCTGAATTGGCAACACTTTGTGCCCCAGGGCACACTTTTGTGAAGTGTCTATGTTAACACTTACAAAGATTGCAGGCAGTCATGGTAACTCGAGCTAACAATCAGTTAATTCAAGTAATATGACCAACTCTAGTCTGGATAAAGCCTCCTTCAGTATGTTTGCAGCAGAGATTGAGGCTGAAAACTTCCTCCGTGATGTCATCCCTACCTTGTCTGGGCATTGGGAAGGTAAAGGAATGGTTGAGGTGCTTGGAGACTGCAGAACAGGAAGGAGGTGTTGACACTGAAGAACCTAGGTAGAGCATTGAACAGTCGGTGTGAATAGATTGAACTCAAAGGGGCAAAAACCCTTTGTTTTTACATGAAACATCCACATTACTGCTACGTTAAAGAGATGTCAGCAGAATCTACAGTATTGGATGAAGAATATACAGGTAGGATTTAGAATCTGAAAAGAACAGTTGGGTGGTGGCTAATAATGTGGTGGATTTGTTGCTTAATATTAAGGGTGATTCTCCCCCTCCACCCCAATGATCTGAGTGTACAACATAGCCTTGCTAATTCAGGCTCCGTTTCAATTATTCTTCCCTATCCAAAAACTAGTCTTAACTATTCCTTCCAATGAAGAATCGCTTTCTGAAGTTTCAGTAAAAGCATGACACATCTTGTCGGTCTCCTGGTGCTGAGAAGCTGTCATAAACAGCCTTAAGGCTGTAGGTTGTGTGTCGTACAAATGTCGGAACAGAATACTGTGTGTTTAGACCAACTTGATATACCAAAGGTTCTGATCTTTACATGGAACTTTGAAGCACAAGCACTTGATATCTTAGGATTCCTGGTTTAAGTCTGCATTAACTTATCCCACAGAAAGGAGCCTCCCTGAAGGAAAGGGAAGAAAATTTCCACTACAGTGTTAAGAGGGTCCCGTTTAAAGAGCAGTCTTGCTTTCACTTTAGGATGTCATTTTTGTATTCTGACTCTGCTGGAAACAAATGCAGAACTCTAAAAGCTATAGGAGGAGATATTGCTCATCAGAAAAAACACAGTACTCCTCTTTCTAGCACCAACTGAATACTTAAGTTCTGAACAGACTTCTCAGAATACTCTTCTGTTTTGGGTTGTGTATGTAATTATATTCCACCCTTTCTAGGCTGCAGAGTGGGGAGTTGTATGGTAATCCAATGACTATAAATTAGGGGGTGCTTGCTAATAATTGTAACTGTGTTTTCCCTGAGATGTGTACTCTCAAATCACACAAATTTATCTCCCCTGTATGGATGGGGAGAACCACTAGAGTGGCTAACCAAGTAGAAAATCAGCTGGTAGTTGGGAATAAATCCCCAAATTTCCTATTTCTTTGAGCCTGCGCTCTTAAACACAGTTGCCCATGAGACCTATATTTTCCTCTTCGAAAGGATCTTGATCAAGTTTAATTTTGCTGGCACAGTTGCTAGGTCTGGGGCCAATGGCAACACCACACTTCAGCATGGTTGAAAACAGTGAGGTTTTAGGTCCGGAGCAACAATGAACATGCACACAAAGTCCTCTCATTTAATAATTGGCGTGGGGAAAAACAAATCCTGTCAAACCAACCTAATAGCTTCTTTGACAGAGAATAAGCCTGGTGGGATAGGAGGGAAGCAGTAGATGTGTACATCTAGAGTTTAGTAAACTAGGGAAATACAACCTAGATGGAGCTACTATAAGGTGAGTACATAACTAACCTGTCGAAGAGTTTTCCAAACAAGTTATCAGTGGTTCACAGTCAAGCTGGAAGGGTGTATTGAGTGAGGTCCTGCAGGGATTGGTCCTGAGTGTGGTTCTGTTCAATATCTTCATAAATGATTTAGACAATAGCATAGAGACTACACTTATAAAGATTGCAGACGATATCAAACTGGGAGGGGTTGCAAGTGCTTTAGCGGATAGGATTAAAATTCAAAATGATCTCAAGAAATGGCCTGAAATAAATAGGATGAAATTCATTAAGGACAAATGCGAAGTGCTCCACTTAGGAAGGAACAAACAGTTGCTTACATAAAAAATGGAAACCTGTCTAGAAAGGAGTACTGAGGAAAAGGATCTGGGGATTATAGTGGATCGCAAGTTAAATAAGTCAACAGTGTGACACTGTTGCTTTTTTTTTTCCCCCCCGCAAATATCATTCTGGGATGTAATACTAGGAGTGTTGTAAGCAAGACACAAGAGGTAATTCTTCTACTCTACTCCATGCTGATAAGCCTTCAACTGGAGTGTTGTGTCCAGTTCAGGGCACCACATTTTAGGAAAGATGTGGAGCAATTAGAGACAGTCCAGAGGAGAGCAACAAAAAATGATTAAAGGTCTAGAAAACTTCACCTATGAGCAAAAATGGAAAAGATTGGGTTTGTGCAGTCTGGAGAAAAGATTGAGAGGGGACATGTTTTTTCAAGTAAACAAAAGGTGGTTACATGGAGGAGGGTGAAGAATTGTTCTCATTAACCTCTAAGGATAGGACAAGAAGCAGTAGGAAAAGCTTCCTTACTCCCACGGTGGTTAAGCACTGGAATAAATTGTCTAGGGGAGGTTGTGGAATATCCATCATTGGAGGTTTTTAAGAACTGGTTAGACAAACACCTGTCAGGAATAATCTAGTTATTACATAGTCTTGCCTTGAATGCAGGGGACTGGACTAGATGACCTCTTCTGGTCCCTTCTAATCTTACACTTATGTAATAACAAACATTCTTAAATCATACTTTTTACCTGCAGTGTGGTATGATAAAACTTGCTTTTCTGTATGCAGAGTAACTTAAGAATCTTGTTCAAGTTTTTAACATTATGAAAGCATGGCAAAAAAGGCCAAATGGGCACTAGAACCTTTGCATTGGCTGGTGATGTCAACTTACTTTTTAGTACTAATACAGCATTAGAGGCATGCAACAGAGTCCATTGGGTAGATGTCCTGTGACTGTTTGACCAGTAAGTAGGAGACAGTCTTTGGAGTTAGAGCCACTTGTATGTTGTCATGTGGTTGTCTTATTCTAGCTGCAACTAAGCAGTCTTTGTCTGATTAACCTTCAAGAGCACTGCAACACTTCACATTTTGAAAACACTACAATCAGTCCACAACATGTTAGATAAACATTATTTCTATTTTACAAATGAAGGAAAAGGCAGAGGTCAGGTGATTTGCCTAAAGTTAAACAGCATGCCGGTGCCAGGACTAGCATCCTGGAGTTCAACTCCCAATCCACAAGAGCTTGCTGCCTAGTAAATTCCATTGTGTTTCTGTGCTGCACATTTTGACAAGGCGATAGGGGAATGATATGAGAGGGACAGAAACAAGCTGATGGTTATTTATCACCTTATTATCTTCTAGTTTGCAAATTGCTTGCTTGATGATTTCCTCCATTATCTTTCTTTGTACAGAAGTTACGCTGACTGGTCTGTAATTTCCTGGGTTGTCCTTATTCCCCTTCTTATAGCTTGGCACTATATTTGTCCTCTTCCAGTCCTCTGGAATGTCTCCTGTCTTCCATGAGTTTTTGAAGATCGCTAATAGTTCATCATCTCAGTCAGCTCCTTGAGTATTCTAGGATGTATTTCATCAGGCCCTGGTGACTTGAAGCTTTCTAACTTGTCTAAGTAATTTTTAGATTGTTCTTTTCCTATTTTACCCTCAGATCTTACCACCTCTTCACTGGCGTTGACTATATTAGACATCCAGTCACTACTAACCTTTTTGTTGAGAACTGAAACCGTCATCTAGCACTTCTGACATTTCCACATTTGTTTCCCATGGGATCTTACCTACCAACTCAGTTTGCTAAAGTCTGCCTTATTGAAATCCATTATCTTTGTTCTGCTGTTTTCCCTCCTACCATTCCTTAATCGTGAACTCTGTCATGTCATTGTCACTTTTACCCAACCTGCCTTCCACTTTCAAATTCTCAACTAGTTCCTCCTTTGTCAAAATCAAATCGAGAACAGCCTCTTCCCTGGTTGCTTTCTCCACCTTCTGGAATGGTTAGTTGATGATCCCTATGTAAATGTGCACAGACTTAAATTTAATGTAGATTAACTCTTCCAGCGTGTTTTCCATGAGTGTTTTCCTCAGCTATCTTTCTAAAACTTAGAATAAGCATGAAATGTTTTCATTACTCTTCAGTCACTTTAGGATATAAGCGCATGAAAATGAGATCTTTCTTGAATTAATCGGCTGTTGCTGCTCTATCCTAGTTTGTTGCAGTCACTTCACAAACCACCAGCTCTGATGCTAGAACTTCAAGCTACAACCTGTAAATTAGGTCTGGGCCCTTTTCTGGCTGATGAAGGTGAATGCCTCCTTTAAGGAGGAGGACAAGATCTCGTCTCTCTGAGAAGTAATTTACACTGGCTCAAAATCACTTCCTTGCTGATAAACTTGTTGACTTTTGCCAACAAGTGGTGCTTAAGGAACTCTAGCAATAACTGGAGTCCCCTATTTCTCACTCCAGCCAAATATGGCCTTTTGTGACTTGGTTGTGCTGCAGCTATTACATTGGTGGTGTTTGCTGAACGACCTAGTGAGGGATGGATGATTGGGTATTCTTGCTGTGATTCCCTTAAATCGTCAGGTACCTTCAATGCCCTAGGCCAGTGGTGGGAGCTGTGGGAAGCGGCGCAGGCCACAGGTTGCCCATGGGCTGGGAATGGTGAACCATGGCCACTGGGAGCTGCGGGGGGCCGTGCCTGTGGACGGTCAATGTCAGCAAAATTTCTTGTGGCCTGCGATCCGCTTACCCTGATGGGCCACTGCCCTAGGCCATAAGGCGATGGTGGCATAATTGGAGATACTAGCCAAGGTATTTGGAACCGCTTTGGAGTAAGTCCTTAGGGTGTAATATTGGACAGTTGCTCATCTTTGAGAACTCTCGTATGCTGGGTTCTGTTACTTCTGCTGTTCAGTGTGTAATCTTAGGCGGATTAGTGACTCTGTGCTGTGCACTGTTGAGCTCTTGCTTCCTTCAGCCTGGCTGGTACAGATAGGCAATGGGTAAGTTGTTCAGTGGAGACTGGTGCTTAGTGCAGGGCTATCTAAGAATGGATAAGATAAGAAAAAATGCTTTAAAGTAGATTGGGGGAGTTTGCTTGTTGTTACAGAGGTGTGCCACCTGGGGGATCTCTTGCACACTCAAGCAGTCAAGGATCCAGCTGACAAACATAATTTAGGGCTTCTTTCTAGGGGACGTTAACTGGGTCAGCTATTCCAGCATAACTCCCCTGTGCAATACTATATTCTGGAATAAGTGACTTTTAAAGCAGAGTAATTTATTCCAGAATGAGGTCGCTTACTCTCTTCTGGAATATCAACACACGGTAGTTATGGGATAGCTGTGGTCAATTTCCCCTTTTGTAGACGAGGCCTAGGGTGACTTTCAATCTGTGCTTGGCTTGAAGGCTCTGACTTCTGCTTTTGGATGCAGGCCTTTGCATAGCTCTCCTTGATTTGAGTTACTGCACTTTGCTCTTCACTTCTAGCATCTTTTGCAGAACGCAGAGTTTCTTGCTTCTCATCAAGATCACATTACACCGTGCTCTGCTCTGGCTGCTTGTTTGCATGCAATACTATGTGTATGACGTATAGAGACCAAAAACCACTTTGGAATCTTGCTGTGATGGTGAACATCTGGGTGGCTGTGTGTATAACAAGGAAAGATCAGATGAGGCGCTTGTTTGGACAGCTCCTAGGTATAAATGGGAGTGCTGCTGACTGGGGAGGGGAGGGACCCTAGAATTGTAGCTGTCTTCTCTAGTGGCTTTCTCCTGGCATCCTCTGACTGGCTTTGAGAGCATCCTGCAAGTTACCTTTTTTAAAACCTTAAGAAGGGGACACTTTTAAGGAGTAGCAAAGGTGTAAAATTAGGTGAATCCTGTTGATTCTGTCCCTTAAAAAAAATCCTAGTTCAGGGCATCAGCCAGCCACTGATGATAAACAGGGCTCAGGGAAAATAAAAACTCCCCCAATGGGGGGGGTGGAAGGGTTTCTTTATTTACAGCTTTTTCTGAGGCATCTGGTGCTGGTTGCTCTGACACAGAACACTAGAGTAAATGTATTACTGGTTTGATTTCGTATATGCTAGCTTTTATTGTAGAAGTACCTACAACAATTGACATTAAAAGCAATCTTGTCAAACATGCATGTAACATATGAAGCACTGTATGTGTGTGTGTGTGTATATATATATTTACAGATGATAAAAAATTATTCAAGATCATAAAGTCCAAAGCAGACTGCAACGAGGTGCAAAGGGATCTCTTAAAACTCTGACTGAGCAACAAAATGGCAGACTAAATTCAGTGTTGATCCAAAGTAATGCACATGGGAAAACATCCCAACTATACCTACAAAATGTTGGAGTCTAAATTGCAGTTATCACTCAGATCTTGGAGTAATTGGGGATAGTTCTCTGAAAACATCCACGCATTGAGCAGTGGTAGTCAAACTAATGGTGTTAGGAACCATTAGGAAAGGGAGAGAAAATATCATAATGGCACTATATAAATCCCTAGTACTCCCACACCTTGAATACGGGGTGCAGTTTTGGTTGCCCCCTCTCAAAAAAAGACCTATTGGACTTTGGAAAAAGTACAGTGAAGGTCAATAAAAATGATTAGGGTTTTGGAACAGCTTCCATATGAGGAGAGATTAAAAAGACTTGGACTTTTCAGCTTAGAAAAGAGACCACTAAGAGGGGATATGGGTGAGGTCTATAAAATCATAGATGGTGGGAAGACCGTGAATAGGGAAGAGTTATTACCCTTTCACATAACACACGAACTGGAGGGGCACCCAATGACATTAAGAGGCAGCTGGTCTTAAAACAAATGTAAGGAAGTACTTCACACAACACACGGTTATCCTGTGGAACTTACTGCCAGGAGATGTTGTGAAGGTCAAAAGTATAACTGAGTTCATGGAAGATAGGTCCATCAATGGCTATTAACCAAGATGGTCAGGGATGCAGCCCCATGCTCTGGGTGTCCCTAAGGCTCTGACTGCCAGAAAATGGGACCGGATGACACGGGATGGATCACTTGATAATTGCCCTCATCTGTTCATTCCATTTGAAGCATCAGGCACCTGCCACTGTCAGAAGACAGGATACTGGGCTAGATGGACCATTGATCTGATCCAGTGTGGCCGTTCTGATCTCTCCTGTTTGCTATAAAATGCTTAGAGAATCTTTTTCTTGCTGTTTTTTTAATACTCAATACTTTTTCAGTTTTGTTTTTTAACCTGGAGATGTTTTAAAACTGCAAAAAAAGTTGTCGTCTTTTTTGCCTCCTGGCAACACTCTGCTTTCATCAGCATAACTTCAGCTTTCATTAAGTATTCATCTTAAATGAATAGTGACTTTTATTTTTGAGGAGAAATGTTCTAGGTGTTTAAGGATGACTATGAGAGGGCTGTGGATCAAATGATTCTCCAAATGGATATTGATTGTGCAGGGGAAAGGCTTTTTGATGAAGATGATATACTAACGAGAGTATTGTTTGGTCTCCATTCTCCATTTTGAACATATACTTAAACCTGTAAATGAATGTTATCTTGGTGACACAGCTGATGAAAGCATAAACTAGTCTAACTTAAATGCAAGGAGATATAGCATTAACCCTGGACAGAAACAGCAAGACTACTGAATTCCCTGTAGTAGTACTAACCAAATGATTCCTAACATTATTTTGAAGAATAACAGAAATAAAGACTAATTTGAGGATTAATAGTGGGTGGAAGGGTATTGTCATACTCTGCCTTTTAATCTGACTGAACTTGTCTTTGGGATTTAAAAAAAGACAAGGGAAAATTATTTTCACATAAAATTACTTTGGACTTAACATCTTTCAGCTAGTCAAAACATTCTGCTTCATCATCTCTTCCTGGGATTGAAAGTATCCACTTACTACTGATCAATGGAGACCTTTGCCACTAGTTCTTGCAAAACTTTTGTTTCCTACAAAAAACATCTTAGATCTTTTATGGTTGTAAAGAACAACTTGGATGTGAACTTATATAGTGCTTCCTGCTTGAGGCTGCAAACCAGTGCAGTGCTGCTGCTGCTAGGGAAGGCTGTGAGCAAGAGCGGAGGCAGGCCCAGGAATATTGACAGGGAAAATTACTAGTTGATGCAAGGCTATGAAGGGTGATGGTGTAGGGTGACCAGATGTCCCATTTTTGGGACTTTTTCTTCTATAGGTGCCTATTACCTCCCACCCCCTGTCCTGTTTTTTCACAGTTGCTATCTGGTAATCCTGTGATGAGCTGAGTGGAGACCATCCAGGCTCCTCCAAGTAGGAATGGGGCTGGAGGAAGAATAGGGGAGCAGACTCTGCTCATAGCATTCAGGAGTATGTGGCTTTGAAGGGTCCCAACTTCTTACCCTCCAAGTAAACAGATGGGAAGGATGTGTGGAGGGGCTTCAAACTTGTTAGGCAGCCGTTATCCAGAAGCAGATGCAAAAGATGGAGCCCCCAGCTGCTGTAAAAGACATCAGCCTAGTAAGAATCCCGACACAAGGGGTCTTCTAGTATGTGGCTTAATCAGAAAACATGATGTGATCAAATCTTGTTTATCATAGTACCATTAATACTGAAAACCAACTCTGTCCTTGATGTCCTTCTCTTCCATTTTGCCAGACCAGCTTGTAAGTCTAAATATGGAAGAATCAGCGGAATGATGGGCTCTTTTTTTGCTCACCGCTTTTTGTGCCAATCTCTGATTTATACAAACTGAAAGCTTGTCCTGCTGTGACGCTTGAGCTGACCACTGTTGTGCTGGTGTCTTTGCGCCCATGAAGGGAAGAAGATTCATCGTCCTGTTTTATGCAGGAAAGCTCTTTTCCTTTTTTAAAAAAAAAAAGAGAACCACTTTGAATCTAGGATTTCCGCATTTGGAATTGCGATGCTTGGGGTAGATTCCCTTAGCATCGCAAGTTTGCCCTCAATATCTAGCCCTTCCTTACCAAACTCTCCTCTCCCCATAGTGTTCAGCAATTACTTGCCTGCCTTTGCAATAGATTGTTTCCTGCTTTGCTGCAGAAAGGGTTGAGGGCCCTTCTCGGGTTTCAGTAAGGTAGGCTTCCACCTGATCATTTCAGGAGAATCTCTGTGCCTGCAGTGTGAGCTAGTCCTCCACTTTCCTGGCATAGAACTTGGGGTTGCTGTGGAGACAGCAGCAGAGAAGTTTTT
Organism: Malaclemys terrapin pileata; assembly: GCF_027887155.1. Taxonomy (NCBI): domain Eukaryota; kingdom Metazoa; phylum Chordata; order Testudines; family Emydidae; genus Malaclemys; species Malaclemys terrapin. The sequence continues at coordinate 21,677,322 of NC_071510.1, forward strand.
GAATAGACACTGCTAGTCTGCTCCCTGCTAAAACCTGGCATCTTCTCAAAAAGCCTGTGAGGAAGTTCAATAGCGGGAACCTGTGTAGACCGCCACCATAGCTGTTTTTCTTTTTATTGCTTAGGCCTCAGGGAGACACTTACCAGTGCCTATTTTCCTATCTGCCTAACCTACCCTATTACCTTTCCATTCTTGTGCTCTCCAGGTGGAGTGAGAACTCATTCACTGGCTGGATTCCAGTCAGGGTAGGGGAAGAGCTTCCATGGTGCTGCTTGATCATTCCACCACAGTTGACAGAAGACTACCCTTGATGCTGTTTAGACAGTCTCAGTCCAGGGAAGCGGGTGCTGTCAACCACCTGACTTTTTTTTTTTTTTTTTTTTTCTCCTTCCCTTTGGGGTTAAAGGGCTTCTGAGACCTCAGGTGACTTATACCCCTACATAGTATGGAAGGCTCAGAAGCAAATGCTGAGGGCTGCTTCCTCTGATGGTTTCTTGCTGCCTAGTCAGGAGACTTCTGATTCCTGTTGGGAGATGATGCCCTGATGACTGGCTTGGTTCGAAGTGCTGCTGCTGAAAATGTTGGTACTATCTGTATATAGTTCTATATCCAAGTAGTGTAGAAATACACTAGGAACATGTTTTGCTGTCGGGATCATCCTCTAATTCTTACCTTATCCCCTTTCAGGTACTAACAGGATGCATAAATCCCTAAAGATATTAACACTGTTCCAAGGTGCATGTACTGCTCATCTCCTTGGAAAGACATTAGTTACTTAAATTGAAAAAATCTGTTTGATACTTGCATGTGGCTTGCTTGTGCTTGTCAGTGCAGTTCTATCTGGTGTTCCTTTGTGCCGTCCCATTCATTTGGGACCAAGGTTGCACTTTGGCAAGACATCATTTCAGAACCTCCTCCGACATCTCTTGCACAAGGTGACTTGGCTATTTTAGGATTCCCTAAAGGGAAATACTTTCACCTTCTGGGCTACTGACACTTAGCCAAATGACTTCCAAATGCCATAGTATAGAACTTAAATTTCTAGACTCTGACCACCATTCCTCACCTCCGCTCCCCGCCCCATTTGCCTTTCCACACTGTGGCAGAAAGACTTGAATTCAAGGATCTAGGGGCATCTGGCATATCATTACATTCAAGTGGTTGCCTAATATGGTGTGATCTCAGTATCCTGTTTGGAAGATTGGGAGTGTTGAGGCCTCATGTCCTGGATGATTTAAAGGCTATTTTCTTGGATGGAAATGTGTAGACCTACTTTTCAGAGGCAAATCCCTAGCCTCCATGAAAAATCCAGCTTCTGTTAGAAATCTACCTTTCTTGCCATGGGAAGTCTAGATGGCAGTTTGTGATACAGCTCAGATCTACTACCACAGCTGTTGAAAACACTATGGAACAAGATTGCTATATTCTACATGGGCAGAGCAATTAAATCCTTTGCTCAAAGAAAGGGTGCCAGGGGAAAGAGGCCGTAGAGCAGTGGTTCTATTCCAGGAGTTACACAGAGGTCTTCCGGGGTGGTGCATTAACTCATTTAGATATTTGCCTAGTTTTACAACAGGCTACATAAACACTAGCAAAACTAAAATTTCATACAGATGACTTGTTTAAACTGCTCTATAAACTATACACTGAAATGTAAGCACAGTATTTATATTCCAATTGACTTTGTCATTTTCACCATATAATTATAAAATAAGCAATTTTTCAGTATTAGTGTGCTGTGACACTTGTATTTTTATGTCTGATTTTAAGCAAGTAGTTTTTAAGTGAGGTGAAACTTGGGGGTATGCAAGACAAATGAGACTCCTGAAAGGTGTCCAGTAGTTTTGGAAAACTTGAGCCACTGCTGTAGAGCACATCCCTTAGTATGGGCTGAATAGATTCCATCCTACTGGAGAATGGTATTTCTGCTTCTATGCCAGGGGTAGGCAACCTATGGCACAGGTGCCGAAGGCAGCACGCAAGCTGATTTTCAGTGGCACTCACACTGCCCAGGTCCTGGCCACCGGTCCGGGGAGCTCTGCCTTTTAATTTAATTTTAAATGAAGCTTCTTAAACATTTTGAAACCTTATTTACTTTCCATACAAAAATAGTTTAGTTATATATTATAGACTTATAGAAATAGACCGTCTAAAAACGTTAAAATGTATTACTGGCACACGAAACCTTAAATGAGAGTGACTAATTGAGACTCGGCACACCACTTCTGAAAGGTTGCCAACCCCTGTTCTAGGCCATGGTCTCCTGGGCAGGACATTACTGACATATCTTATTGACAAGATAAGTTGGCATATTAGTCCTTTTATTCTGGAGATTCTTGCATAGATCTTAACCAAATGGCCATTTTGCTAAGCAGGAGGTGTAGAAGCCAAGGAGGAAATGTACAAAACCAGACTTTAGTTGTACTGTTAGTAAGCTGTGGTCAATAACATGCTGTTTCTTCTCTTGAGAAGCAGGAATTCTGTAAAGTATCCCAAATATTGTGAACCTGATTAAAAAGATTTCTCATTTCTTCCTAACTTCCAGTGCTTGAAGCTTCCCACATGGTGCTTTAGTAAGAGTTTACTTTTTGGGATCCTTGAGTTCTTCAAAGAGGCCTCTGCTAAAATTACTCCTTTCTTTCCCTGTGGAAGTTACCTTGGATTTCTTCACGGAGTGTCTTTTGGAGCTTGCTTAGTTTCAAATTCAGCATATTGTGTGTATCTTAGCACTTTATCCTCTCATGCTGCAATCTGTGGCTGAAACATGTTCTAGCTGATACAACCTGCTATTTCTTGCCCTTTTCTAAATTTGTATCTCGTAGTTGCCTACTCATTAGGTAGCTAGGTTCTAGCAGCAGCTTGTAGCTACTGTCAAACAATCATATAGACAGGTTTCAGAGTGGTAGCCGTGTTAGTCTGTATCAGCAAAAAGAACAAGGAGTACTTGTGACACCTTAGAGACTAACCAGTTTATTTGGGCATAAGCTTTCATGGGCTAAAACGCACTTCATCGGATGTATGCAGTGGAAAATACAGTACAGATAGTTGTCTCAGTTTTTGAGCTCCCTCTAGCTGTGGGTTTTTTTTTTCTTCAGGTCTTTCACTTCTTTCAGATTGAGAAAGCAGAAACTCATTTCATTTTTTACCCTTATTAATGCCTCATCTAAGGTAGTCTGCAGATTCAGTCCTAGTCTGTGTGCCATGTTAGTTCATTTCTTTCCCTTTTTCACTCATCCTTCACTTAGGAGTTTTTTCAGACCACTTTCATGGAATGGAATAGCTCTTAGACTAATCTGTAGAGGAAGTCTGATACTTTCTTGTGGCTGCTGGTTGTGACATGATCAGACTAATCCTCAAGTTGTACTTTGCATTTTGTCTGTTTAGCAATCTGGAAACCTTTGTTTCATACCCTGGAGCCAGATGTTTACGGCATACATATTGGTTGGAGAAATATCCTGCTTCTAGAGGAAACCTGTGAGACTAATGTATATCGTTCAATTATTTTCTTAAGCATTTAGTACTTTGAGTTGCTATCCTTTTTGTGCAACAGATTGCTTAGTTTCCTCCAAGAGAGGGGGGGGTGTGTGTGTGTGTGTGTACACACCATTCTTTCTTCTAGGAAGACGTTTTTAGTAATTTTTTTTTTAAATGCTAATTGAATTCACTCTACATCAACTCAAGTTTTAATTCTGGCTTCCCAGAGAAGGGTTACTTACTGGCACTTAGCTCAGCTTCCTTCATTTGTAGTAAGAAATAGTGGGGGGAACAAATGCAACATCTTATTACCACCTGTATATGGCAGTTGGCGGATGATCACTGCTTTTTACTTCCCATGTGTTGACTTCTGTCCAGAGCAATGGATGTAGCGCAGGAGAGAGGCCAAACTCATTTACCTGTAATTTTGAGTACTTCCTTTAGGGCTCCGCTGCCCTGCCTATGCCCTAACCTGTGTGATATAGTCTGTATTTTGTTCGCATGGGATTCTTTTATCTGTCATCCAGTCAAGACAAGGGGGAAATGTTGTTGTATGGCAGCAGTTCTCAAACTGTGGGTCAGGACCCCAAAGTGGGTCACAACCCCATTTTAATGGGGTTGACAGGGCCGGCATTAGACTTGCTGGGACCCAGGTCTGAAGCTGAAGCCTGAGCTCCACCCCCACCTGGCTGGCAGGGCTCAGGCTGCTGCCCCCTCCCTGAGGTCATGTAATAACTTTGTTAGGGGGGTTGCAGCGTAATGAAGTTTGAGAACCCCTGTATGGGATTAAAATTATCACAGTTCTGACACAATGATGGCTTCAGTTTCAAAATTTGATTGTAGTTTTGTCTCCTCAGCTCTGGAAACATATTTTTTGTGGGGAGAGGTCAGTTCAGCAAGAACAGCTTATAGTTTCTCTCCTAAAAAAGAAACTCTGCCTCTGTTTTGCTGAATTGCATAGACATGGTCATGCGTTAGAGTTCATATTCTGAGCAGTGGATTTATGCCGGGGAAAAATCAAAGTTGTAGGTCAGAAAACAAACTTTGCACTTCTTCCCATATCCTCCTGATACATCACTTACAAAATTTTAGATGAGGTAGAATCTAACTTTCCTGAGGAGTGGGAAGACTCTTTAGGAAATCCATTATGGCTTTCTTGTAGAGATTGTTTTGTTCAAATCCTCTCATGATATTGGCTGAGAGGATGTCTGAGGGCTACATACTGTATTTGCTCCAACTACTTGTACTCTAAGTGAAAGTTTAAACATCTTGTACAACAGTCTATCAGGACTGAATTTATGGCTGTTGGCTTCACTAACATGCTTTCTACTGTGTCATGTTCCTAAACTTATAGGAATGCTTATGTGATTGAACAAGCCACAAAGGAAACTTTAGTCAAACTACTTCTAACTGCATGTAAATATGGCATGGGTAAGTAAAGATGAAGTTCAAGCTTAAGTAGACTGCAACTAAGGTGACCAAATGTCCCTATATTATAGGGACAGTCCTGATATTTGGGGCTTTGTCTTTTATATAGGCACCTATTATTTCCCCTGCCCCCTCACCGCATCCCATTTTTTTTTCTACACTTGCTATCTGGTCACCCTACTGCCAACCCAGAACTGGCTTGAACATTTTGGGTGGCCTTTTGAAGTAATCAGGGCCCCTTCCTACATTTTCACGAAAGTAATCAACTGCTATTGTGATAACTTCCTTGGCATGTGATCAGCTAAATTATTTGGGGGCACACCCATACTTAATTGCTTCGTACAGAGAGGGGCATTTCTCAGTAGAGGACCATTTACTTGTACTGTGTGTGTGTGTGTAGCGGTCACCATTTAAATAAATGTTAAGGGAAAATTTTCAGAATAAACAGAGGGTGTGTGAGGCTGCTAGGGTCCTCAGTTATTTGACAGGGTTTATGTTCATTCTGGTGTTTAGGTCAAGAAGAAAGCGGCATGTCGTTTTTATTGGCAATAGTAGGGGAGGGAGAGGGACACACCCACACTCTTGCTCTCTCACTCTCTCTGTTAGACCATCCAGGGGAACCTTTGCTGTGCCAGATTCTCAATACTCTGGTGTGTGTCATGCACAGACCTGAAGTTGAGCTGGCACACTGACTAGAAAATGGAATAAAAGGCATCTTGCTAAATACGTAGAAATAAAATGTTTTATATGCTGCAGAGAAGTTAGTATTTTCTACTTTGTGTAGAAGTATATTTCAAATATATGTTTCAAATATAACAATGATTCATATGCTCTCAAAAGTAAGAGTTGGTAGTTGGCAGGCAATGGTGCTCATGTTGTGAGCAGACTATAATGGGGTGGGGGAGGAAATGTAGTGTAATTCAAGCCCTCCTTTATCAACACTGTCTGAGCTAATGGATGGCAAAACGTAGTTCATTGTAAATGGAAGCTTGTAGAGTGGCAAGGGAATATCTACTAAATGAAAAGTTACTCTAGAAGCTGATTTCAGTAAACTGTTTTTGGGGTACTTTAGAAAAGATGAAGCTTTATTTTGTCTGGGCAGCAAAGGAAGTAAAATGCTGTTGGCTGTGTTGATAAATTCTGTTCAAATGCAGGGTGTTGTACTACAAAATGAGCTAGTTAAATCCTCTGGTGTACCAAATTCTGTGTTAAACACCTGAAGGCTCGTTCTTGAATGGGAAATACTACTAGGCTGAAAAATGTTCTGCTTATGGGATAAGAATAAAAGTGAACAATGACTTGGAAGAATTTAGTGGTCACCTAACTAAGAGTGTAACTATTTTGAAGATGAATCTTTGTCTTTTATGAAGAATATGCAGACAGAGGACAAAGGAGGGTGGGGAAACTTGTAAAGGCTATAATGTTAGAATAGAAAGCATCTCTCTCAAATCAGTACCAGGTGAGGTTCTGTGTTGGGCAATAAGTAGGTAAGACTAGCTAATAGAAGCCTGCTTGATGAGGTTGGTCCTCCTTCCTCTGGTCATAAGATGTCTAGTGCTGTAGGGTGTTTTTCAGCAATATCAAAAAATAAAATGGCTTGTCAGACTGAATCTTAAACATAATGTAAAACCTATTAACCTGAAGTCATGTTCTAGCCACAAGCGGCTGCTTTTGTTTTTTTAATAACTTTCAGTTCCAAAAAAGGCTTCCAAAAATAAATAAATCCTGCACTTAGATCATAAAACTGTAGAACTAGTATTTCTCCTACGAATTTGAGGTGTGACACTACTCTTAAGGTAGAGGTTTTCCGGTAGAAAATCACCAGGCTATGGGGTGGTAGAGTAGAACAGAAATGGGATTACAGCTTGTAGGATTCTTATTCTACTATTAAACTAGCAAGAATACATGCAAATAGGAATGGTATGAATACTACTTTTCAGCATTTCCCTGACTAAACGCTTATATCTGTACTTTGGTATTTCACAAATGCATAAGGTAAACGTTGCCAAGCGCAGTGCCCTCTGAGGCATGGCCAACAGTAGAGGATGGTGGAATTCAGTGAAAGAGCTACGTGTCCTCTCTGCCACAGAAACAGGGGGATGAGCACAAAACTTCGAACAGTGATTCTTTGGGTTGGAGTAATACTGCTATCTTTAGATGAGAAATGTATTATTGCGGTTCAACTGAAACGAAACATCTGCATTTAGTGAAAAGGCATTTGGCTTGCTATAGCCAGTGAAAGTCAGTCAGTCCTCCCTTCTTTCAGCAGGTTTTGAAGAGTGGTGTGGAAGGAAAGACTTGTAACAGAAGTATCCTTCACTTTCTGTACTCTAAAAATCTAGAAGAGCACTTAACAAGCCTTTCTGGACTTCAGAAGATGAGATGGAACTGTACTTCAAAACACCTACTAATAGACTGCTCTAAATGTTAGTCTTGGATGTCCAGTTTTTTTAGAACTTCCTTAAGATTTTTATGTTACATAAAATCACTTGTTTCTATATGTACTTCAATAATGGGAGCTTGAAAAATAGTGTATTTGAGACCATTTTGAAGTTGCAGTGGAAGGGGAATAGTGGTGGAAAGATTTTACCTGACTCTGTCTTTTGATGGTGGGACGGAGAGGAGGCTGCCAGTTACCTCTCCGTGGCGCACAAGAAAAGGCAGTAAAAAAGATAAGTACCAAATCTCTGCACATAGAATGGCTGAGTGTGCGATGCTGAAGATTTGGGTAGATTTCATGGGAGTTAGTGTTGCAGCACACGTATGCTCTTTATCTACGATCCTTATATAGCCCATCAGTGAGTAAGTATTGAAGCCTTGTGAAGTTTCAATAGCTAGAATAACAGCGGTAATTACAAATAGAGAACACACTGTTTCTCTTGTGTTAAGAGGGCATGGAGTTGTGGACTAAAACCCACTGACTTGCAGCTGCTATGTACTGATGTGGTTTCAGATTAGCCAGGTGTTCATGTATTTGGGTGAATGTATACCTTGTCCTCACCTGGAGAAATCCATAGTCTCTTGGTTTGGTTTGTCAAACTAGGTAATTTCAATTGAATATAGCTTCTTGCGCCCTATAGTAGAGAACATTGGGATTCCAGAAGTGGCAGACTGACTTCTTCACGACTGCCTAATACTCTTGCATCAGCTTGAGAAGTGGGCATCCCATCCAGTGTGGCTTTCACCCCCCCCACCCCCAACTTTGATTATGTACTATATGGTTTCTTACTCCCTTGAACAGATTTGTGAAATTGCAGCCGGATATCTGAAAACTTTAATATCTCCTCACTCTTACCCCTTTCCTAGCTATGCCAAAAATATTCAAAGAGACAATGTGCATGAAAACTGGATGCATTCATTGAACAAGGGATTATTTTATGATCCTCCGGGTTTCCAAAGGTTATAAAATGATCCTTCTTTGCCTTGGTTGCCACCGATGGCCAAATCTCTCTTCAGAAGCAAGTAAGTGGCCAATGAGTCTTCAATTCTGGCTTCCTTTTTAACCCTGAATCTACATTACCACCCCTTTTATCTCCCCAAATCGCTTCCTGCCTCTTTGCACTATAAAGCAGCAGAAGCAACCTCCTGCTGTTGCTGGTTTTTCATTGCAGCAATTCATTTTTTCCTCCACCTTTACTGGTCAGTTTGTCCTTGGACACCTACAGCCCCCGGCAGAGCTTTAGGCCATCTCAAGCAGGGGCCTGGACACAGCAGAGGATGATTCCAGGGCACAATCTCTGTTGAAATTCAAAGAGTTCTATCCTAGTTTCATGGCTGAGCCTTTGGAAGTCTCCTTTCTTCCCCTTCACCCCCCCCCCCCCCCCCGCCCCACCATGAGAATAATCTATAAGGATCTTGTCAGAGGAGTTAGCCACACTCTTAATAAGGAAGTTCTGTGACCCTCTCAAAGCATAGCCCACCATAGAGAACACCGATTATGGCCTTGCTCTTAAATCTCTCTAAAAGTAAGGAAGAAAACATTGCCAGCCTCCCCTGAGGTGTTGCATTACAAATGTTTAGTCTCAGACACCTTTACTTAAACCTGGGTGGTTGTGGTGGCAGCCATGGGGTGAGATACGGGTTTTGGCATCCTACCTTATTCATATACTTTCATCATTGGCTCAGCTCCTTTCAGGAGATCTCGCCAGCAATTTGAGAAAGCAGATTTAGTGTCTGATTGTAGTGTTAACATGTGCTCTTATGATTTTTGACTTGGTAAGATTGCTAGTTCCATCGCCAGAGAGAGTCTATCAGGTGGAACGGCTTGCTTCCAAGTGATGCTGTGGATTAATGGTTTCAGAGACTTGCTTCATCTCTGGATCAGTTGTTACTGGAGAAACTGTGCCCTCCAGTGTTCCTTCAGCAAGTGTACAGAGCACCTTGTAAAGCATGCTGCTGGAGGACACTGATTGTATTTTTCTGCCCAGGCTGGAGCAGCGGGGGGTACCCTGAGCTCCAGCTGGAGCAACAGGGAGCAGAAGCCCTCAGGCTGCCCCAGGCCCTGGTTGGAGCGGGGGGAGGTCCTGAGCCCGGGCTGCCTGGCTTCAGCCACCAGCAGCAGAATCCCCAGCCCAGCAGGAGCTGCTGGGGGAGGAAGCCACAAGCTTGGTGCTCAGAGCTGTGGCAGGAACTGCGGGAGGGTGGCGGCAAGAGAAGGGGACAGAAGCCCAGAGCCAACTTTGGGGGTGTAGAAACCTATCTGCTAGAAACTAGTGGAAGGCCACCAACTCAATTTATACAGGCTGTCCTACAGTTAGATAGACCAGGTCACTAGTCACTGTAAATGGTTACTATTTTCAAACTTGGGGCTTAGTGTTATATGGAACCTTTCATTTCTGTGTGTATTCCCCAAGCCAGACTCTTGGAATTCTCCTTTCCATAATGAAGCTTGCATATGTATAAATAGACCGTGATCTTTAGATAAGAGTTAACTTAAGAAAATTCTTGCCAGAAGCTGTGTGTGTTCATTTTGGTATCGAACACCTTTCTCTTTTTTGCAATTGCTAGCTTGTAAACATTGCTAGTGAAAATGGTAAATTTTACACTTGGTTTAAAAACTTGGTAATATAGGTCACAGAACTTCACCATAAAATAAATGTTACATACTAGGATGTCTGCTTAAGTGAACTGGATAAGCTTGATGATTTGGGATGCCCCCCATGAGGCATTGGTAGTAAATTCTATAATAGCGCTAGCACTGCTTGCATCTACTTCTACTTGGGATCTGCAGCACAGCACATCTTTATACTCCAGGCACCAATGTTTTAGGTTAAAGTTTGATTGGAGGAGAGGGGCAGAGAAGAAAATCTCTTCTTTGCATTGAGCCTCCTGTAATTAACGACAGCCTCTGTATTGCTGAGTCATTCAGAATTATCTGTTTGAAAATTGGATGGAACCATGTATAAAGAGTAGACTACTCAAGTGGATTGATAACTATACTAGGTCAAAACATACTGGTACAGGTTTCTGGGTCAAGTAATTCAGTTACAATAGGTTTACAAAATAATTGATGCCACTTTCTTCAATTACATTTTGAGTGGACCCTCTCAACCAGCTGAATCACTTTACCACTTATTCTTTGTGGCCTATCAATAGAAGGCTGATGATACTGCTTTCTGTCACCTGCCTCACTAAATGCAAAACTCTCCACCTCAAGATTCTTGCATCTTTTTTTAGTGATTCCTACAAGAGCCCTGATAATACCTTCAGCCTTGTAGCTAATCCACTTATGTAGTGGATTGTATAGTAAAACACGGCAACTGTGCCATTATCCTCTAATTATAGTTAACAGCTTGTAATGTGCTAGAAAAATCAGAGGCTTGTATAAGAAAATTAGTATATACCAAATGGATTTCTGATTTAGCTGGCAGACTGAGCCACTTGCAGCTCAAGTTCCTGTAAGCAAATGATCAGAAATTCTTGGCTTCTCTTCCCTTCTACTGTAGGTTCTGTTACAGCTCAGGTGTTCAGTTGTCCTGTTGGGCTATGTCCCTGCAACTCCTGTTGACTTCAGTTTATAAAAGAAATGTGTAGGGGACCGTTTTCAGTAGATGAATCTTCCCCAGGTACAAATTATTGCTAAGATTACTTACACAAGACTTGGCCTGGGACCTTCTAAAACTGTTTAATAGAAGAGAAGTCTGTTAATTGAATGTGTGCAAAATATTTTGGTGTTAAGCGTTTTGTTTGAAAAAGCAAATTGAGAAATTAGGTTTGTTTCCCCCCCCCCCCCATCTTCTCACTTCAGTAAACATAGTTACTTGAGTAATTTAAAAAAATTCTTAAGAATTTAGGTATTTGGTTGACCCTGTTCAATGGCCCTGTTAATGTTCTGAGTGATGTCATCTGTATTTCCATGTGGTGTGTGACTTGGCTTCCATTTCCCAAAAGTCTTGCTTATTTTGGGGGGTGGGCGGGGTGGAGGAGGGGTTGTGTCTAGATGATGACACTGGAAGCTTGAAATGAGGATGCTAACTTGAGTTCTTTGGGTTTGATAAAATTCAATGCAAGTTTCTGATGACACTATTTAAAAGATTGTGCTATCATTTAAAATGTTTCTTTTAAAGGAAGGCTTTATCCAATTCCAGGTGATCTTTGAGAACCTTAATGTAAAAAGCAAGTGGACTGTCCAGAAAACAAAAGCAAACTGACAGAACATGAGACCGTATGGATAAGCAAGAATGAAATTACATTTGATATTTATGCACATTAAACAGAGTTAACATGGGGGATAGAGGGAAGTAATTCTTTCCCCACGACTCTCCATTTTTGTGACTTAAATATTGCTTAAAACTAATGAAAGAAAGTTACTTTCCATGTGTTGGCTGCATCCCTTGAAGCACCATTTTACAAATATAAACTTCAGTGTAGGGAAGCTACAGATAAGTGAAGAAAAAATCTATTGCCAGTAGGGTTAAGGACAGTTAGATGCATTTAAAAAAAAAATCCATTAGAAGCAAAAGAAATCCTAGTAATGATATCATTCTAAACCTAGTATGAGATGGTAAAATTGCTTATAGAAAGGGCAGTGTTCAATAAATATTTGTCTGTATTTGAAAACGAGGAGGATGTACTCTTGTAATTCTGTAATAATGAAATACTTTCTATTCCAGCAGATGTAAAACAGCATCTGTTTAATGTTTTTAGTAGGCAGGATTGGATAACTCACCTAAGAGCTTTAAAATAATTGGCCAAGGAAGTCTCTGCATTAATGTTGATTTTTTTTTTTTTTTTTTTATAATTATGGAATGCTGAGGAAATTCCAGAAACATTGAAAAAGCTAATGTTCTGTCAGTATTTAAGGGTTAATGGGATGATTTTGTATGCCTCAGTGCTGTAGTTAAAAGATAGAACACAACCGTTGGGTATATTTAATATGGAATATCAAGCAGAGTGGATTAAAAATTTTAAAACAATAAATTCATGTTGTTCACTTAAATCTGTTTAGTATTAAAATTGAAATTATGACCACCTGTGTTAAAGCCTAACTCCAATTTTAATAGCTAAATGATTCAACATTAATCTATCAGATTGTAATAAGTTGAAGGGAACTGCTTTTTTTTAAAGTTAATACAGAATCGGGGGAAAACATCAACTTTTTTTGCAGCCAACTCAAGATTTATAAATGTCACAATGTCAGGCACTTCATTAATTTCTGTATTTTCAGGTTTTTTACAATGGATTAAATGCTGGTATTGACATTTTTCCAAATGTCAGTATTTTCTGTTGAGCAGAAAAGATTTTGCTTTAATTACTCTTGGTTTCATTTTAGCAGCTGCAGAGAGAATATTTTCTTCTTTCAGAGTTGAGAAGCTGACTGGTAATTTGGAAAAAAAATTGGGAGACTGTTTTTCTCTTCCACTTAAAAGATCTCATCCTCTCCCATCTGGTTTTTAATCACTAATTCTAACAACTTGAATGATGTGGGGCCAGATTTTAACGGTATTTAGGCACCTACAATTGCAGGTGACTACTGGGATTTTCAACAGTGCCTAACTCCTATTGATTTCCACTCCCATTGATTTCAGTGAAATATAGGCACCTAACCTGCTTAGGCATTTTTGAAAACCCAGTAGGCACACACCTGCATTTAGGCACCTAAATATCTTTGGAAAATCTGGCTCATGGTGACCAGAAATAATCTGAATTCATTAACAGTGAATATTTCCTTTCTTTAATAAATTAGTGTTATGTTTTTCATTTTTTATAAACTTTTTTTCTTTATGCATCCAGTACATTTAAGGTAATCTTATTTGACTAATAATTTTAAAAGGCTATTTTTGTACACTTAGAATTGAATTCCAATTTCCATGCAAATGCAGTTTGATGCAAATTATGTGTAAGAAATTACCTAGTAAATAAGAAATGCCATTTGCATATTTTAACAATTTAAAAGAATTACAACTTGAATAAATATATGTTTAGCTATATAATTGCTAATCTAAATATGTATACGTACACAGTAGCCTTCTTTGCTAGCAAAATATACCAAATTCCATGTAAATGTTTTAGTTGCAAATCAACATGTTAGTGCTTATCACAACCAATGAAAATGAACTTCTCCTTATGGTGATAAAGTGCAAATGCAAAATGAGACTTAAATCAAAGAGGAAACCTTGATTTTTTTTTTTTTTTTAAATACGTCCATCCTGAGATCAAGTAGGATAGGGAAGTGATATTACCTCTTTAGGTATGTCTGCGCTACAGTTAGATATGTGGCTGGCCCATGTCAGCTGACTTGGGCTTGCAGGGCTTGGGCTATGGGGCTGTTTAATTGTGGTGTAGATGTTGCAGTGTAGACATACCCTTTCCAGCTTTGAGACTGTTACTGGAATACTATGTTTGGTTCTGGTTTCAGCCCTTCACAAAAGATACTCCAAAAAACTGGGGAGGATTCAGCTTCTGAACTTTAGTGTTGTCCAGATAATATATACTAGCTTCTGAGCTGTAGGTTGCTTTTGATTGGCATTAAGTTTCTGTCTCGGTCTCTCTCTCCTTCTTGTGGTCCATCAGTAATAGCTGCAGTAAACTGGAATTAGCTTACATATGTAATCCAACAAAGCAGCTTTTGGAGGACCTCTGTATTCTATCAGAAGTAGCAGGCTTGCTTGTACATCTCTGCCAGTTGAACTCAAAGGATCTGCCATTCACGCATCAGGAAGACTTTACCTGGCAAATGGAAATAGTGCCGACAACAAAAATAATACTCTTGAAGTTTCCTATTCCAGCTTTAAAACTTCATTAAGACTCAAAAGCTTAGGAAGTGATGATCTCAGTTTCTCAGTACACAGCTTGTGCAAAGCAGCTGATGAGAATATGCTGACTGAGTGATAATCATTCTGGCTGCATCCTAGACTCTCGTTTTTCAGGATGTTAGTAATGTTTGCATCCATGCTGTGGCGACTTCTGCTACTGAGAAACCTCTTGTATCTGAGACCAGTTTACCCTTCCAGCTACGTCCTCAGTTAGATGAGTTGTGGTCAAAATCTGTCAGCAGATCTTGAACACTTATTTTCACTGAGATGAATATAGTGCATTTTTTTAATATTCAAAAACACGAATCTGATCTTGGTTGTATGTAGTTCCACAGAGAATCAAGGCCATTTTGTGTTGCCTGTAAATTGTTTTCCCTCAGTATGCATCTGCATGTCTAGGATCCTCTCTTCTGGCTCTGTTTTCAAATTTCTTACCTCCTCAGTGTAAAGCCATATAGTGGCTTACAAATGTTAGTTGTGAGAAGATGCCTCTGAGGAGGTTTAATGAAATAGTCAGATCTCTAACCCAAGTTCTGGTAGTGTGCTTTCAGTAACTCACTCTTTGCAGTTATGAGAGAACTAGTTGGAAATATCAAATCCTGTTCATCATGCGCTATGCTGCTTATGGTGAGCAAAACAGTTTCACTGTCCATTTATGCAAGGCTGGGTGACTGGACTCATGAAAACTGGCCAGGCATAGTCTTGCAGGGCTTCTCTTACAGGTAACTTCTCCATAGAAGTGTTCATATGCTGTACATGTGTGACCACTGTCGTCCAGTTGGTTTAAAATACCAAAAAGTATGCCTGGCATGGGTTATCTATCATTCTTTTTACTCTGACGTTATCATCTTACTTCCTTATTTTGCTTCCTGCCTGAAGTGGAAATCCTGCTTGGAGCTCTTTTGCAGCTCTGCTTCTGTGTAGGCTGGATGCTCAGTGATTCAACCCTGTGAAACTCTTCAGCTTAGTTCTGAAGGACTGAAGATCCTGATGATTGTGGTTGTGTTCTCCCCCCCCCCCACACCTTCCCCTTAATTTTACAAAGATTTTAGGTTTCTTCCTGCTAACTTTGCTTGTGATGCATGCCTGTGACTGCGTACATCAGCTGCACTTATTCCGTTTTGGTTTTTGTAGTCCTCTTCCCCTCCCCCCCCCCCCCCCCAAATAAGTCCCATCTCCTCCCAGAAAATCCAGCTTCACTAATGGCCTATTAATGACTGTGCTTTTGTGCTTTTAAACACACATAAGTGAAGAAATTGTGGTTCCCATAGCAACCAATACTACACAAGCCTCGCTACACATGTGTAGCAGTTTGTGTTGCTGTGTCTGGTGTTACATGCTAAGGTATTTTGTACCACTTAAAAAGCACAAATTGCTGACAGAATCCCTTCTACACAGTTTGATTCAGTCTCTTCTAGGAAACACCACAGTACCCTTAAAAACCATAGAGAGTGACACACTTTTATTACATTTCCTAGCAGCTACTCATAAGACTTATTCCCATATGTTGGCACAGTCTTACAATTAATACGTGCGTTACAGGTGGGTGAGGTGGTGATGCTGGAGCCCCAGGCCATGTTACTTTGGTATTCGTACAGATCAAAGTGATACTTATACTTTTTAACTTTGTTTAAACTTCATTAAAACTAGTGAGATGTTACTTGAATTGTTCTCATTTATCCATATCCTCTTATAATGTAGTAGCATTTACATTGTGTATACCCATGCAACTAAATAGCCCATCAAATGAGAGAGATTCCTTGTGGAATGCAAATGAACTTCAACAGAAAAATGCGAAATACAAAGCGAGTTGTCGTGTGTAATGAACAGAAGTCAGACTCATAATGCATTCCTTGCTCCGGCATCAAAAGAAAAGCCCATGTGGGCAGTGACACTGTCAATTTGTTTTCTGTCAGAAGCTATAGGTATGAATTCAAGGAAAGATCCTGGATCTCTGGACTGTTTGGACTCTTACAGGGGAAGTGTACCAGTTGCAAAGCAGAGATCCTCAAACAATATGGGTACCCCGAAAACCTTATGGGAAACTGGTAGTTTATTACATCACTGCCACCATTTGGAATTATAAACTATGATTCACCTATACATATACTTTACTGCTTTAACCTCTCAACTCATTTCCTTGTCTTAGCTAATAAACATTTAATTAGTTTACTATAGATCAGACAATGCTGGCAGCCAATTCTAGAGTACCAGTTGATATGAGGTAAGTGACGGGTCTCTTGGGACCGGGGAAAAACCCGACCAGGGTAGTGTTGTTGGTTGTTTTTTTTTTTTTTTTTTTTTTTTTTGGGGGGGAGGGGGGGGTTGATCTTTTATCACAAAGTCCAGCTTAGCTAGGTGGCAGGATAGACTGGAGAGTCTAAGGGGGACTGTCTGTGACTCCATGGTAAGGCTGGTACAGTAATCCAGGAGTTCACATTTGTTACTGGCTTGGTGAATTTTTAATTCTAGAACATTCCACCAGTTTGGGGTGTCTGCCTTGTTTTCTGACTGTCTGCCCTGAGGTAGACTCTCACAGTTGTGAGCCACTCCAGACAGCATGACAGGAGTAACTTCTTTTGTTGGGCCAGCTTCTGTTGGTGAAAGAGGAAAGTTTTCAAGCTCTTATTTTTTTATAGCTTGAAAAATTGTTTCACCAACAGAAGTTGTTCCAAGATATTACCTCCCCCACATTAGGGAGACAATGTCCTGTGATCAATACAGCTACCACACTACAAACAATCTGTGGTTAAAGTACACGCATTATGAAAAATGGAACAAATTTGCAATCAAGATCAACTTCCAGACTAGTTTGAAGAAAGACGAGGCCCTATCAAACCTACTTATACAGAAGAAAAAACTCAACTTCCCATGTGCTGTATATAATACCAACAAAACAAGATTCTCAAGACCCAGAAAAATGATATAGGTATATAGAATAGAATGTGTGTCAAATAGCAGCTGGCAGTCACATTCTTACTGCTCTAAATGGTATCTTGACTTTGTCCTACCAGTGCAAATTTACAATAGGTGGGAAAATAAGAATGTTTATTTTTAGAAGGAGGACTTCTACAATAAGGTAGGCCAGAGACATCCAGCAGGGTATATTTCATGCCCTCGGTTAGAATATGTTTTTGAAAGTTTCTGATCTGAGAAATTCTGTACTCAATAGTTCCAATCAATCAAAGGATATAGTAATTAAGCAGAGCATTAAGGATATGAATTTTCATATCATACTAGCAAAGTCTTTTAATATTCCCTATTTTTGCCCCCTCTTTTCTTCTCTTCCCCCTCTCCTTGGTGACTTCTCAATCTGTTACCTGTCTGAGCATACCCTTTCTTTCTTCTTTCTGATACGACTCTTCCTGGCTTTTGTAATAGCCAAACTTACTGATATGATGTCAACAGTTTAATACTGGCAAAGTTCCTTATACATTTTTCAGTAGCCTGGGAGATTCACAGTACAAACCACTGAGACACATTCACTTTTAAATTCCAGTTCCTAGCTGTACTTTGAAATGGTGAAGGCAATGGGAGGGAGGGTACGTATTATTTCAGTATGTCAGTGGGTTGAAGCTAGGCTAGGCTTTTTTTAAATAAAGTTCCCATCTGTCTCTCTTCTCCTCCCTCAATAGTCTTCCTTTTCCAAGATTATCTGTTCAGAGCACATCACAGCTGGCAGCCTCATCCAGCAAGCCAAGGAGTGAATGAGTGGGGACGGAGGACTGTTGTCATCCCTAGAGATGTTCTTCTGGAATAGTTTTTTGAGACATGGACATGGCTGTGAGACGATTACCTTGGTAGCCCATGTGTTGTATTGCAGCAGTTCTGTGGCTAGAGAGGTCCAATTTCCCAGTGTGTCCATCTTGCATGTGGTCTGGAGAGAGGAGGTTAAAAACTGCACTTGATGACCTCCATTGTGTACCAAAATTTAAGACAAACTATTAAATGGTGTTCTTTCCAATAGGAGTACTTAGTAAACAAACCTGACTTCCATATATAAGGAAGGGTGGAACACAGGCAAGGAACTGTAGATAACTTTTGGCAGAATCTCCATTTGTAGGAGGTTCTTTCATTGATTTAAGTTACAGTAATGGTGGCCAAAGCTCAGTAGAATGTTGATGAAGTTAGTGTTTAGTGCAGACGACCGTGGATTTGAGCATGTGACCATAAAAGACAGGTGAAATTGTAGAAATCTCCATTTGAGCATGAAGGTTTCAGTAAGCATACACGCATTCAGTATTACAAATGGAGGAGCATGTTTGGTAGCCATAGGTGTAGTGGTTTTTTAAAGTGTAGAAAAGCATTCTCATTTTGTCGGTTAAAGGGGAACATCAAAATGCATGATTCACTTTTTGTGTTGATGCTTAGCCACATGTCCCAACTTGGTCCTCGAGGATCGTTATTGGGTCTCTTCGGTCAGCCAGCATGAGACACTTTTTCTCCTCTAAATCCAAGAGCAGGTGCTATTTGTGCAGCACTACTGGGTCCCGTTAAAATTGAAGACTGGAGCAGGATGTTGCACTTGGCCACTAACGGGGATCCCTTTCACACTTACTTCCACTGTCTTATGGAAGGGTTCTTGAGCTCCGAGAGTGCAGATGGAAGGGTAAAATGCACATGTGGGAATTGAGAGTAATAACTAAGGGGAGCTTATTCATGTTAGGAGAAATTAACTCTGCTCCAGAATACTCTGATGAAAGACCCTATAAAACTTTTTAAAGGTCATACTGCATTAGTGAGAGATGGGAATAGAACCTAGAGGCCAGGTACACTATTGTAACCGCTAGATATGTACCTGATAGGTCTAAAACTGTGGGAAATAGAAAACAATGTATGGTGAGGCAATTATTCCAGGTTGTGCAAATGAGTGTCTCAGTTTAATCGTTGTTTGTGCATGTTGCAGAAATTCGCGACTTTTATCACTACAGGTAGTCTCTGTCCAAGGCAGTGTCACTTCAGACAAATAAGAGAACCTGACTCCAGCAATGACTAGTGCCAGTTCTTTCAGAGGAAGGTATAAAACATTCCATCTCATACAGGATTTGATAACTTTGCATTAACAAAGTGGGGTTTAGGAAAATAGTTGAAACCGTTTATAAGAAACATAGGAATAATAATTAGTCAATGATCTTGGATAACTCAAAATAGTCTTCTCTGGGAGGTGTGAAGGACTAAGGTAATTTTTTTTTAAAAAACTTGAGCCTGCTTTTATAGTGTGAAAAGGATAACTTGTTGCTGTGTGGAAACATTTGATTATGAATGGAATGGATAAATTGGTATGAAGCCTGATTAGGATACAAACTACCTCTTTCTCTTTATTGGAAGGGTACTTTTTTGCATGAAATACTCTTTGGGCAGAGACAGCATATTGCTAAATGTTAGTACAGTGCTCAGCATAGTGGGACCTGAGTCTGTATGAAGGACTCTGAGTGCTAACCTGGATAACATAACTTTGAGTGAACTGTTATAAAGAATGCTAAATCCTGAATTTAAGGATTGTGCGGTTTGGGATCTGGGAGAGTTGTGAAGGCATTTGCCAAGTTGACCAACAAGGGCACAGTACTAAGATGAATAAGCATGGTGAAGAAGTGTTTTGAATAGCATCAACACAATGCTTCAGTCATTCTCAAGCTTAGTAGATGACGGTTTTACCTACACATTTGTCTTAGATCTAAGTTTGTCATGTTTTTAACCTAGTTCCTGTAGAGAAAGCTGTAGGGGAAATGGGGTGTGGGATAGGGAGGCAACTTTCTCACTATAGAGTGAATAAGCAATAGTATTTGCACAGTGTGGTATGAGTAAGAAAAATCTTGTACAGCCACAATATAGGAGAAATGTGAATTTGTCGGAAGAGCTGGGAGAAGGGTGTTTGGGCAAAACGAAGTCTCTAAAGAAGGGATTTTATTGGGTTTAACTGTCTAGGATTTCTGGCTGCTTTTCATTGTTGAGCATAGCTAAGTACAATGGAGAAAGACAAAAGGGTTGGCTCTCTAAACGTATTCTGTGTTGGACTAACTCTGTTCTCCTCAAGTTTTCGATTAGAGCAAAGTTCAGGCAATGTTGAGCACTTTTGAAAATCATTCCATAATGTGTCTTATTGTGTAATACTTCGCTCTGGGTGCTGGGAGGAAAAACTCCTTTGACAATAGCTGGTGATCAGTTTCTTTGAAGCAAGCAAGTGAATCACTCTAGAAAGTGGGCCATCTTAACTTTCAGTGATAAACTTGTTTTTAAGAATATTTTGAGTGAAATAGAGCAATAGAAATGGCAGAGGTTTTTTTAGCTCTTTTTATTAAAGTCTTTTGGGGTGATTCTGTAGAATCTGATTACTTAAGAGATATGATAGCTACTCCTTTTAATCTTAATTCTTAGTGAGTTGACATTCTTAAATCACATCTTTATTGCCATTTGTCATGTTGCTTTACTCAGATTGGATGCTGTTACCTTTTTTTAAGGTTAAGTTATGTACAATTTTGGGCTCTGCTAGCAGCAATAGGAGTTTAAGGAAATCCCTTATTGTGGTAGCAGTGGCTATTTATTTTGGCAAGTGGGAGACACTTTACTTACATATTGGTTTGCAGCCAGCACTGAAATTCAGATCTGGCTTTGATTTGCTGATTTGTCCATTGGCCAAACACCCTATATAAAATGTCAGCCCTGTCGTCTTGGGAGCACTTCAGGTTTTAGGGTTAAACCTGAAAACTCAAACTTTAGCAATGTTGTTGCAGGTAATAGTTGTATAAGGCCATCTTTTTAAAAAGTGAGCTATTGGGTGTTCAGTACTCTTCAAAATTAGGCCACTTATTTAAGCTCCAAAATACGGATTTAGAAGCATAACTTCAGGCACCTATTTTTTGAAAATCTCTGCTCCAGAGCGGATTAAAAATGTCTAGCTGTCTGTTGTGCTATTCTCTGGCAGTGCAATAAGAAGAAAGCGGAGGATTATATTTTATATTCCTGCCCTTTCTTCTAAACTAACTGCAGCAACTCAGCGCTGGGCTTTTATTGTGGGGAGTTCAATGAAATACATGTTCAATATGAAGCAAAGGTTAAAGAGAGTACAGGAATTAGGACGTGTAAAGAGAACAATACTGAAAATATTAGGGCACCATATAAAATCAGTGGTATGCATTCATGATACTATTAACTTCTGGTCCCTTATCTCAAAGTCATACGAATGCTTAGGAATAGGCAAAGGTAGTGGCATGGTAAAGCTGGAAAAGATCTGAACTCTTTGCGTTAAAGAGGAGACTAAGGGGGAACATGATAGGGCTATACAACATAATAAATGGCATGGTGAAGATATATCAAGACAAATACCAGTAAAAGCACACTTATAATACAAGAACAAGGCACATAACTACTATATAGCTGAAGACCGAATATTTAAAACTGACACAAGGAAATAATTATCTAATCAACCTGTGGAATTTATTGGCATAAGATGATTTAGGTTGCGTTTAGTAGGATTTTTAAAAGGACTAGATGTGGATAACTGGACTAGTCACAGTGACAACAAAGAGGTTGGATTGTTTTTTTTCCTAAGGGCTTCTGGGCATTAGTAAGTATCTGAACTTCCTATCCTATCATAATTGTCCATTGTGGATTTTTTTGGCCAGAGCCTGGTGCTTCAGAGGAAGAGGCAACTCAGGGCCTCTGGTTATACACACGGTTCACATTTAGAAGGTCACCTTTGCAAGAGTATTCTTTAAGATGTAGATGTAAGCACTATAAACTGAGTTTAATAGACGTTTAGGTTTTGCAGAAGGCAATAGTATTCATGCCGTAAAGCTTCTTACGTGCCACAGGTCTAATCCCGCCCCCCATTGTACATTTTTTTCCTCTCCATCTGTGGAAATAGTTTAGCTTTAAATCCTCTTGGAGGTGGGAGAGGAGCTTTCAGAAGTACAGTAGAACCTCAGTTACAAACTCACAGGTCAACCACACATCTCATTTGGAACCCAAAATACACAATCAGGCAGCAGCAGAGATGCGGGGGTGGGGGTGAGTGAGGTGAAGCAAATACTGTTAAATGTACACTATATTAAAGGGAATTTTTTATATTTAAAAACTCTCCAAGGTAAGGGAACTGTTTGTGCTTCATTTAAATTAAGATGGTTAGAAGCAGCATTTTTCTTCTGCATAGTAAAGTTTCAAAGCTGTTTTAAGGCAATGTTCAGTTGTAAACTTTTGAAAGAACAACCGTAACGTTTTGTTCAGAGTTACGAACAATCTCCATTCTTGATGTGTTTGTAACTCAGGTTCTACTGTATAGTAGGTCCAAAAATGTTGTAGATACTTATTGTGACATTCCCCAAAACATAGCTTTTTGCAGAATTTCAGAACTTGATTTTTTTAGCCACTTTTTTTTGATAGTCAAACTGGAGGATGTATTCTCATTTTATCCACTGTTTTCCTTGTGCATCTTATTCTCTGGTGGTACTTTTATAATTTCTCAAATAATTCACGTTTAAACATATCTTCTGTGTGTATGGTTTCAGAGTAGCAGCGGTGTTAGTCTGTATCCGCAAAAAGAACAGGAGTACTTGTGACGTCCGAAGAAGTGGGTTGTAGCCCACGAAAACTTATGCTCAAATAAATGTTAGTCTCTAAGGTGCCACAAGTACTCCTGGTCCTTCTGTGTGTAGTTTCCCTTCATGAATATGTATGTCTTACCATCAAACCATATTTTGTGAAATGTATATTGGAGCTATCGCCTACAGAATCATGCCGAAGGATTCATTCAGACCCAGTCTCTTGTCTTTATCCTTTCATGTGCAAGTGCACCCAACAAAATATCGGGACAAATGGCGTCCCGACCATACTTTTGGTCAGGATGCGGGACAAACTCCTCAAAATCGGGACAGTCTGGTCACCCTATCCAAGCCGTTTCTTTCAGATCTGTCCACAGTCTTCACCATCATTAATCCTGAGGCTGAATCATGTCTGCAGATCCTACTAAGAGTTGATAGGGTTGCTCTTAACTGGTTAAACTCCTTTCTGTCTGAAGATCCGTTCTGCTGAGGACACTTATAGGAGTTCCAATTTGTTAAGCAAGAGTGAAGACCCTTCATAAGCATTGTGAAGGCATTAGTAAGGGAAGTGGACAGCCTTACCCAATGCCTAATGGAGTTTAGGGCATGGTTGAAGGGCTAGATGTAAATTGTCTCAGACAAGACCATATGCTTATCTTTTGGGGTTAACAATTTGAAGAAATAACCATTTTTATCTGAATCCCAGACTAATGGAATCTCTTATTTCTAAGTCTCGTAACCAGGAGGGCTGCTTTTTGACTCCCATCTTCCTCACTTTCTTCTGTATGGTAGCTGAAAAACATTTTAGCTGCTTGTGCTAATCTTTCCCCTGTATAAAGGGGAAAGCGACTGCTGGCAGGGTGATACTAGTGAGGGTTGCTTGGCTTAGGAATTTGCTTCCCTCCTGGATAGTAGTTGTAAAATCCAGACATTCAGGTCCTGAAATCAACCTGCTCTTAATTTGGTGAGAGAAGGCCAAGGGATTTGAGTGGTTATGTACTCTGGTCACGGGAAATTGTCTTGGGGCTAGAAATTAGTTGTAGCAGGTTAGAAACGCCTTTTCCTTTTTCCAGGACTAGATTAGACAAACAAATCTCTTTTGAAACAATGCAAATACTAAAGGACTTGTTGATTTGGTGCCTCATCCCCATTGGCTTATACTGTACTTGGGTTTCATTAGCTTCCACTTTGGTTTTCAACAAAGCTATCAGAATCTGGGTCTATGTAGTTATGTAGAATTTTTTTCCTTTTTGTCAATTCCTGAGGGATTGTAGTTTATCTAGGTACAGTGCTTCTCATTTTCCCACTGGGAGAAGGCAAGATTTCCCCCCCGCCCAGCATTCTGACTTCTTCACCCTACAAGGGAAGAGAACCCTGTAACAAGGTGAGGATAGGTAACTTGTCTGCATTGCTGACCCACTGAGCAAAAGTCTGTCTTGGAACTTCAATACTCAAGTCCCAGTAATAACAGGTATTCCGTTCTTCCCGTCCAAAATAATTTGGTTACAGTTGGAGTCTGTGGCACCTGTGACTCAGGACTCCTGTGAATTCTCTACTTTATCTCTTTCTTGTGGCCCTATGCGTCGCTTACTTGTAATTTTTTTGCATATTTTTGTTAGCAGTTCCAGCTGCTTCATTCTTGTTTTTTTCAGAATCAGGGCTTGAAAAATTATTCACCTGTGGCATGTAAGAAGCTTTACTGCATGAATACCATTGCCTTCTGCAAAACCTAAACCACTATTAACAAACTCAGTTTATAGTGCTTACATCTGCATCTTAAAGAATACTCTTGCAAAGGTGACCTTCTAAATGTGAACCGTGTGTATAACCAGTAGGGTGCTGCCCTGAGTTTGCAGACAACTCTAATGTATCTTCTGCTGCTCATAGCTTTTTGCAAGCTCCAGGGGAGAACTGAAGATGCTTTGCACAGTTTTCACTTCTACTACTAGGACCTTTGTGGTGGGGGTTGGGGAAGACAGTGAAACTGGCCAGGTTTGCAGTCATTTCACTCTGGCTCCTCAGGAAATGTCTGAGGAGCAGCCGAAACTGGCACTTGAGCTATTCACTGAGGGAGGACCTGAAACCAGAGTCCTCTAATCCCCACTGTTCACACAAATCAGGAAGATGAGTTGATGCACAGAATTTGGGTAGTCTTTACAAAATGGAAGGGTGGCCTGTAGTCTGTGGGGGGTGGGCTGGGGGAGAACTTAGACCTCTGGCCAAAGCCAAATTATTACAAAAATCTAAGTTCGATTTACATGGTACTTGTCCATGTTAATTAAGATTTTTTTTTTTTTTATGGACTGGAAGAGTCTTCCAGAACCACCTCTACGGTGGATCAAATCCTGTATTTCCACATACAAAGTCACCAGTCTTCTCCCTAATAGCATTCACAGGACACTTTACAAGTACTGTGGCCACCTTATTAGGTGAAGGGGAAATGGATTCAGTGGAAAAGACAGTGGTTCTTCCTTGCATGCATGTATGCATGCATGCATGCCTCTTTGTAAAAAGTATTACATGTTTGGTATATGCAGTGTTGTAGCCGTGTTGGTCCCAGGATATCAGAGACATAAGGTGAGTGAGGTAATATCTCCCTTTGGACTGACTTCTGTTGGTGAGAGTGACCAAGCTTTTGACACGGAGCTCTTCTTCGGGTCACAGAAGTTGGTCCAATAAAATATTACCTCACCCACCTTGTTTCTGGACATATTTGGTGTCGGTCTCTGTAGATGGTGTCTTTGGCCCTCTGGAGCTGAGTGCTCTCGCTTTGCAGAGGCCTTTCCATACCAAATTGGGGAGTAAGAGGGCACCCCTGTTCAGAAGCCATTGTCTAGACTGAGACTGTTAGATGAGCAAGAACAGAAGACTTTGCTTACTCTGTACATTTCTGCAATGACCCTAATCTAGAGTTACAAAGAGCAGACAATTCTTTACGGTCTGTTCATTTTCTACCCTCCCCCTCCCCCCCCATCCTAAATCATGCTTTTAAAATCCAAGGAAAAATCCAGCTGAAGGAAGACTGGTAATGATAGTTTATTTGGGCTAAAAAATGTTAGAAGCCAGTGACTGTGTTCATGTTGGTTAGCAAATTCAAACAAGAGGTTCAGATTATCAAATGAATCATTGCAGAACACCAACTTCATGGGGGGAAGGGCGTGGAATCTCCCTTCCATGCCCCTTAGCTTTGGTGATCCCACAAACTTGCCTGCTTACACAGCCTTGTAGTTTTTGTGCAGGCAAAATTCCTATTCACATCAGTCATTTTCCCTCCAATAAGGAAAAGTGCACAACTTGAGTCCTTGAGTTATTACTTGACTCTAAAGAATAGCCAAAGGCAAAATTTTTCACGTCTCTCTTTAAAATTTGGCAGGTGAAAGAGAATGTTTTATCCCATTCACATCACTTGTACTGGGTTTCAGTCTTTTTTGGCTTAAAGTTCATACCATGTCATTTGATCATTTTAATTTCCAGATGCTTTCTTGTTTTTGGGAATTAAGCAGTTCCAATAGCTGAGCCCACAAGTCTCCATGCAGATATGAAGAACTAGAAAAAATGAGTATTGAATGTTTCTAGCTTACGTCAATCTCCCTTCTTGAAGTTCCGTGTCTTTTTTTTCCTACATTCTCATATGGTCTCATTTCTCTCCTCCATTGTGGGAATATCCAACTTTGTTGTACTGTTATTTAGGACAAAGGGCTATTGAGCTGCGGAAATAGGTATAGGAAGATTGTTGAGCAGTTTTTATCCTCGTATTTGCTCAGAAATAGGCTGTTCAGAGAAACAATTATTTTAGAAAAATTGGTACCATAATATCCCAGAGTGAAGTTCAGGTTTATATTAGGATTGCTGATATCACCTATTAGTTCTATTCCTTGGTCCTTCTGTGTTTTTGTATTCATGGTTTCTGGATGGCATCTGGGTGATAAAATCAAGTTGTTATATCCAATCTGGATTTCCTACCTTCATGCTTATTTTGTTAGTATTTAAGGATTTCTTTATTTTGTTTTCTCTCCTTTTAACTTTGCTCTTGAGCAGTTAGAGTATATCATTGATTCTCATGCACTGGGCTTTAGAAATGCCGTTGCATTTGTCCTCTGATGCCAAGGATTTTTATTCACTTCTAAAGCTTATTACATGGATATATGGAAACGTTTATTGGTATCCCTCTTCATGGTTCCCTGCAGATGCTTGCCTTAGGGATTATAAATCCTTTTCTTCCTCCTTTTCTTTTGTTGATGTGACCTTAACTATTTTGCATATTTCCCTGGTACCGATACATAGAACCACAAACATAGAATTAGTGTTAGTATTGCGCTACTTAGCACAATTCATCTTTTGGGTGTTCCATAGCACTTGTGGGTTCTTCTTAATTCTGTAGGTGGAGAACTCCCAAAATCTTAAATGTTTCTTTCCTTTATGATGATCCCTTTTGTGCAGGTTTTCCCTTTTTATTTTTTCCCCAAGAACTTCCCCATGTTACCTTGCAGCTTTCTGTCTGGCTAAAATCTTTAGCCAAAATAATCATTGCTTGCCCCCTATCATCAGCCTCTTCACAGCATCCCACATTACTGTGTGTAGTCAAACTTGTCCTTTGTTTTAAGGCCCGGAGTCACTCAGCTGTGCTCACCGAAGCACAATCCCTACCCGTCCACCTTTTACATTGGTAGTCTGCTGTCTCCATTTTCTTCTAAGCTCCCACCTGGAATGCTCGGTCTGTCTAGCCACCACCTTTAACCCGTTCCGATCTTCCTAAAAACTCAATCTATGCGGTAAAACCTACAAATGAAGAAAAAATTGATTTATTTGGTTTGCAACAAGCACATACTGAACTGTAGCTTTTTTGCCTTTTCCCTCCCTTTGTGTCCCCCCCCTTGTTTGTGCTTGTGTAATGTGCTTGATTTTTAAAGAGCCCAAATACTTTCTAGATTTGTTTAGTGAGGTGGTCAGCACATGTGGGTGACAATAAAAATAACAAATGCTTACCTCTCTTCTACAGGCTATTGTACACAGATTGTAAATTTTCCCTATTGTATAGTTGGGGCGGTATGTGGGGAATAAGGACATTCTACCTCAGGCCCTGAAGAAACAACCATAAAGATACTGGACATGAGGCACTTAGCCCAATAAAACTTACAAGAGCTGTCTCCTGTATTACTCTGCCTCACTGGAATTGGTGGGTGCCAAAATCATAGGCTGCTGCTCAGCTATGAGTTTGATACTCGCCCTTATTTAAGTTCCTAGCAAACCTCCCGTTGAGCATGATTGATACTAGGGCTCCCTACCTTTATATTGCTGTAGTTGTCATACTCTGCCATCCACATACTTGATGAGATGTGCTATGCAGACAGAATTACTTCTCACAAGTGGGTCACTTCCTCCCAGGCAGGTTTGCTGGTGCATGGAGAATGATTGGACCATGCCTATCTTGGGAGGTCCTTCCTTTTTTAAGAAATTGTGCCGCGCCTCCCTCCCCCCGCCCCAGTCTTTCCTTCACTACCAACCCTTGTTTCCATGACTTGAGTCAAGGCTACTGGTTCTGAGGACTTTACCCTGTTCCTATATCCAACAAATAATCTTTATTTATTAATTTTTTTAAAAGAACCCTTCCCATAGTATTCCTGAATTCCTATCCTGTTTCTCTAACTGATTTCATAGACCTGCACAAATAAATGCTGTGCATCTGCAACATCACAAAGGACCCAGGATTCAGAACACCATTAAATATTTTTTCGATTATCTGTGCTTTGAAGCATTAGAATTACCAGTATTTGTCTTTCGCTATTTGTCTTCATTTGAGTATTGATGTGAAGGGCTGCTTTCTTTTTAATAATATCCTCGAAGACTGATTTACGAAGGAAGAGCACAAGACAAAATTGTACTTTTAACAGACATTTGACAACTTGATGAAAATCTAGTGTGAGGCACTTTGCTCTACTTTGCAAGTACAATTACCTTTTTTTTTTTTAAAGCCCTAGCAAAGGGCATGCCAGCAGATCTTGTGCCCATGCTAGTAAACTTTGACGACCATATTTTGCCTTTAGACTACCACCATAGTTGGCAATGGTTGTAGTCTAAAATGAGTCGGAAGGGAAGAGATGCTATCCAGCTGGTCTTAAATTTACCTTTTTTATTTTATTTCATCCAAATTGAAAAGGACATAAGTGCCAATCACTTAATATTTCCAAAACAAAATGGAGTGCAGTCATGTCCATTCTTCTCCCATGCAGTATAATGTTAGCCAGAAGGGGATATTTACACTGGTTTATGCCTCCATTCCCCCTACCTCTTTTCAAAGGCCAGATGGAACAAATGGGCCCCGAAGGTCAAGAAATCTGGGTTATTTAAGACCAAGAGTGGGTCGTTATTTAAGACCAAGATCTCCTGGGTCATTATGGAGAGTACCCTACCAGCCACCCAGTATCTATGTGAAGGTGGAATCCAGTGTAGTCTTGGCTGGCTGGTAGCATATCACTGAGTGAAAGGTGCACTTTCAGGTAGGTTGGTCTCTGACCATTTTGGATTTTCTAGGTCAAAAATCCAGTATTTAAATGTGCATCCAGAGGAGAACTGTTTAACTAGTGCAGGTCCTAAAGCACAGGTATTGCGTATTGTTG
Organism: Malaclemys terrapin pileata; assembly: GCF_027887155.1. Classification (NCBI taxonomy): domain Eukaryota; kingdom Metazoa; phylum Chordata; order Testudines; family Emydidae; genus Malaclemys; species Malaclemys terrapin. The sequence continues at coordinate 21,706,632 of NC_071510.1, forward strand.
ATAGGATGCCCTATTTCAGCACAGATCTTAAAATCTGTATTCAAAAGAAAAGGCTGTACCTATCTATCTGGGGCAAGTTGTAAAATACCCTTTTGACCATTGCTTCTACATTACATAGAGTTGGCTGTCTGCCTAGCCAGACAGCTCCCCTCCCACTCCCAAGGTTATAAATTCAGCTTATAATGGTGGTTGAATATCCTAACTCCTGTAGACTGATATCTTTGCCATCTCTTCCGGTTGGATGTCTCATTCTACTGGTATCAGCTTGATTGAGTTTCAGCCAAGTCCTCAATATTAGGATCTGTTTTTGAAGGATCTCAGTGTGTGGTGTGTGGTTTTTTTTTTTTCATTTTATTTATTTATTTTTATGGAACTGATTACAGGGTGGATTGTTTCAAATTAAAGTACAGTAATTCACCAGTTTTAATTATGGTTTAAATCTGTGCAGGAAATCTTGATTTAAAAGTCTTGATTTCAATCTTGTTTTGCATTTGTACTTTTTATTTTCTGTAAAGAGGTTATACCAGCCTTTTGAGAATAATTTGGTACTCTCTTGCAAATCGGATGACACACTGTATCTATATATACTTATTTAAACAGTTATAGCTAATCATTCATATTAATTCTTATATTAAATAGGGAAGCATTTCTTATTTACTAGATACTTTTTGTTACCGTGTCAAGCTATATTTGGATGGAAATTGGAATTCAATTAAAAATGCGCGCACACACACTTCAAAATTGTTTTAGTTAAATAGAACTACCTTAAATGTGCTGGATATATTCCAAAAAAAGTTACCAAATATGTTTGCGTTTTAAAACTGATTGTGTGTTTGTGTTTTTTTTGTGTTTGTGTGTGTGGGTTTTTTTTTTTTTTTTTTTTTTTTTTTTTTTTTTTTAATTTAATACAAGTGAATTGTACTAATGCCTTCTGGTCATTGTGTCCTTCTGGACTTTAGAACTAATAGATCTTAACCTGTCAGACCTAATTTTTATTCATAAATTGGAAGAGAAACTTTCATGCTTTTTCAACTTTCAATTGCTTTCTCGGCTTTGAATGAACTAATTGAACTGAACAAGCTGAATAAACTGAAATGAAGAAACTATTCTCTCTGCACCTGCACACAAGGCTATTACTGTCAAAAGTTGGGTTAGCACACTTCAACAAAATCTGGTTCCTGGTACTTAGCTAGTGACTTTGACCAGGCTAGTGGTCTGACATTTGTCTTTAAATCATTGACAACAAATTGGACTGCATGAATATTCTATATTAATGTAACTTAAATGAATTAAATAGGTTACAGTAAATTTGTACCTTTAGCATAGGTGATCATAATTTCAAATTTAATTTAAAATAGGTTCATTTAAAAAAAAGTATTTAAAGTCTGATTTAATAAAAAATTATCCACCCTGCCTGATTATGAATAATTTAGGAGAGACTTGGAAGACAGTGTTTGTCCCTTTTTCTTGTTTCCTTTGTGCATCTAACACTGCAGAGTCTGTATCATTGGTTTCCCCTGATCAATTGGTTTCTGCTGTTTCTGTGGGTCTTTTACCCAGCAATAGAAGATGATAGAAAACCCAAAGACCTTTCCCAAGGGGAATCTGGGGCTGGGGTAAAACTTGAAATAAATGTTAAAGAAATGGTCAACTTGTCTAGTTGGCTTCAAAATGGGTGTTAATTAGAAATGTTGTTGTTGATATGGAAGGTGAGAGGAAATCATTAGTTAATAAAATGTAACTAAAAGCCATTTTTCTAACCAGAACTTAAATGTATTTTTAAAAATCTATTAAAGTTGGTGGCTTTGCAAAGGCTAATTTTGACTTTTACTTCCAGGAAACTTGAGATTTGGAGCAGTCTGTATAACAGGGTTGCTGGTAACGAGTGAAATTGTAAAACAGGTGGCAGAGCAAAATCTGTCTTTGAGAAATTGTTTTGGTAATTCAATTATTGGCTAGCATAAAGGATTGGCCAATGATAGTCATGTGAGAAGCTTATGTAATGCATCTCTACCACCAGAGAAAGCATGTGTTAAGAAAACTAGTCGTCTGGAGAGGGACTGCTCGAAATGTCACCTTTTCCTATGGTCAAAGTAAAACTCTTTGCATGTCAAGTCATCTTTAGAAGTGAAGAGATCCTAAAGTTTCCTACTTCTGTGACACAACTGTGTCAACTTAGTGAGTTTTTTGGAACTGCAGTGCATTAGAATACAAGTTATTGTAAATCAGGATGATATGACACAACTACATCCTTCAAGACTACTTGATCAGGTTTGTCCTGACCAACTAGCGCATGTATGCTTAAAACTGAGAATTATACTGAGCTTTTCTTGTGTAGGTGACCATTCTTTTAACTTGCCCTTCAGTCTGCAAATGGGTCATTATAGGGTAGGATTTACAGCATGGTAGATTGAGTTATGTATTATCCTCTTTGGGTTAAGATAAGACTAGAGACAATGTCTCAAATGGTCTCTTCAAAGATTTATTAAGCCTGTAATTGATATGAAGACACAAGTATTGCTTTTAAATTGGAACACTAAATATTTACTACTGGTACAACTCAAACTATAAGCTTTAACTTTTCAAGCAAACTGTTTTAGGTTTTATAACTCAAATAAAGGAAAATCAGAATTGCTCTATCATGGGTTACTTAAAATTAAGTAGCCTTGTGTTCTAAATTCTATGCAGAAAACAGTCTTCCAAAAGCTGAATTGCTTATGGCTGTGGCTGGGTTAAACAATCTCTGGATTTATTTTTTTTTATATGGAGATGTACCTATCTCATAGAACTGGAAGGGACCTTGAAAGGTAATAAAGTCCAGTCCCTTGCCTTCACTAGCAGGACCATCCCCACCCCCCCATGGTCCCCTCAGGATTGAACTCAAAACCCTGGGTTTAGCAGGCCAATACTCAAACCACTGAGCTATCCCTCCCTCCTATATGAATAGAGTAAAGAAGTTGGGCTAGGTTAGCACAGCCAAAATTGTGGCAAAAAAGCAGCAGTCTCCTGCTTTGGTTTAATGCCAAGATTGTGGCTGTATTTAGTATCTGGGCAAATTGCAATACATTGTAAATGGCCATTACCTATGTCGGTGGCTTCCTAGCATTGCTAATTTCAAATCCTGCTGTGTTTTGCAATTTGCATATTTAAAAAAGTTCGGTTGGTTTGCTTGGGGACAATAATACTCTTTATTCAAACATTACCTCTAACATTCATATTTATTGGTCCAATTATTCCAGTTGAAAAATGCTGACTGACTCTTCCGCTTCTTTATCTACGTACAGTATACTGTTTCAATAGGGCTATTGTAAGTAAATCCATGCTGAAATGAAGCAGCAAAGCTTCTGTACATAATTTTAACTCACTTTTTTAACGTGAAGTTCCAGGGTTAAGAGTAGACTAGATTCTAGCAGAGCACGGTGTTGTCTTGTGTTGTGACTTTCATGGGTGGGATGGATGTGTAATGGAGCTGCGCTTTTTTTTTTTAATGGTACATGACCACCTTACATTCTAATTGAAACTAGATTCATTTGTTTCCCTCCTTCTCCCTTCCTTGTTACAGGATTTAAAAAAAAAATCATGTGGTTGGTATGGTTCTTTTTAGACATGGTGTGGTTTTAAGGTAGTTTCCAGGCTAGGTGCAGAGATAACTAGTTTGTACTACCTTTAAATTAGGCTGTTTTTAAAAAACAAACACAATTCATGTAAGAAAGATATGTTTTAACCAAGTTTGGAAAGATTAGATTGGAATTGCCTCAAATTCAATTAAACCACACTGCATGGACGTGCTTGGAATATAAATACAATTACTGTAAATTTGTACAAACTGATTTGTTGCATTATCTTGCTAATCTAACATACGGTACTTTTTGTGTCCATATTGCAGACGGCAACTCCAAACTAACATGGCAGTCAGACTGTGTGATGTGGCTTCTCTGCTTAGAAGTGGTTCGTGGGCAGCAGAGCCTTGGACTGGGGTCTGTGGGATTTTTCTTAAATTCTGTAGGCTACTTTTTAACATGTTAAAATAGTGCTGAGGCCATACCAAACACTTAAATCTCTACTGTATATGCTTTCATGTTTAAACATAGTTTGTATCTCTATTTTGTCAGGGCCCAGAACAGAGTATTATAATTTTTTTTTTAAACATGGTGATCTGTAGAAATTTAAACTGCACTGATTTTCCTTCTATTTACAAATAGCTTTTTGTACTGATTTAAAATATCCAATGGATAACTGAAGAGTATAATTGTAATAAAACTGTTTTGGTATGGTCTGAATACTAAATTACAGTAATCTTTAAAACCTGTACACTGTATTTTTTTGGTTACTAATTTTTTTTAAAGTTATTTACAATTCCTACTCTAAAAGTTGTTTTAAAATTGTAAATTACCTTTAAAACTATTTTTTCTGGCTGAAAAAATACTTACTCTGTAACTGCTCAAAGACTTGCTTGATATTCTGTGAACAGTTGTTGAACCTATCAATGGAATATGCGTTATTTGTAAAATATAACATATTAGTATCACTTGATTCAGAGCAGATGGTCCTGTAGCTGAGAAATGTTGTAATTTCAGTGTACCCAGGCTACTGCAGCTGTTCACTTGAATGTTGGCTTAGGATCTCATTCTTGCCTCCTGAACATAAAAATAAAATGTGCAATTAAGTGAGGATTGTTTGTTGTCCTTGCTAATTTCGATCAATGAACACTTCAAAATTTAAACGCAGACCCAGTGAGTTTCAGTCAGAATGCAGCATTTGTGGCTTACCCGGCTCCGCCAGATATACTAACATTTGGATAGTAATTTTGTCTTAATTGGCCTCAGCTACTTTCTTGTCTTTTGACACAGGCTTGTTATAATACAGTGCCAGGTCCAGGTTAACCCACAGGAGTTTGTCAGGAGGGAAGAAAATGTTGCTGCTTTAGTGGGAGCTCAGTTCAACAAAACTGGATCCATTTTTTTAAATGGGAAAGATGTTTAATATACTTAATTACTGCTTTCAGTTTTGTACCAAATGCTACCTCTTGGGCAAGACTGTATTTCTACAGGAGTTGTCCTAGTTGTAACCTATTTTAAATAAACAAAACAAAAAACAAGCACCAGAACCCACAACTGTTTCACGGGGCTTTACAGCTCCTACTTTGAAGACACTTTTACTCAAAGTCAAATTTCCAGGCTTTGAAAACAGTTGACTTCATAAGAGAATTTGGCTATTTAAGCTGCAGATTTATTAAATGAGGCTTTTGTGTGAGATTTCTTCTTTGAAACCAGCATAAAGTTAGATTTGAGCACTAATTATCTTTCTGAAATTGTTCTGTAATTTGTGCTTAGGGTTGTCGTTTTAATGTTGGAACCTATATTTTCTTAGATAATAAACCTGACCAACATTTACGTTGTATTTAGAATTGGAAACTGTCCTGTGTAGCCAGTTCTGTAAATGGATAGAGTAGTTAACACTTGGATATAGTGGCTGCATTAAAAAGTTGTCTTGCCAATAGTTACCATGCAGTGAATATCTGATATCCCCCTTAGTTGGAATAGATCTCTGGTATTATCTAGGCAAGCGTTGCCTCTTTAATGACCTCTTCTGCATCTGTGAGTTGTCCCTACAGTTATTTGGGGTGAAATAAGTCTGTACCATAATCACTCATTTATGAGTAAAATAAGTACAGTAAGTGCTAAACCATGTCTTGATTTTTGGGGGGGAGCTGAGAGGTATGGAGAAGGGGGATTGTAGGTATCAGCCTATTGGAATGCTGAGTGCTATTTAAAAGCTATTACTGACCCACAGAGGTGCAGAAGAAAATGGCCTTAGATCATCAAGAAAGAAGAGTTCCAGTTTCCATCCCAACATTTCCATTGTCTCTCTAAACATCTTTAAATCAGGGATTATGAATTGTTTTCTTCCAATGGTCATCAGAAGTAGTCTTACTATTACTTACTACTTAATATTGTTAGACTTGTTTTCAATACTGGAAAAGTAACCAAAAGAGTACATGCTGTTTTTTTGGGGTTTTTTTGTTTTGTTTTTAAAGTGCATCCTGTACTTTGTTGGTGCTCAGTTGTAAACTGTTAACAATGTTAGTGCTTAGTAACTGGTTAAAATGTGTTGATATAATAATTCCTGTACTTGGAAGGCTGATTGCTTCTATGTGTTGTAAAATTAAGTTTTTCAGTGGTTAATTTTTTGGACAACGCTTTCTAGAAGCACCCTTAATAAATACCTTAGCACCAACCCTATTTGCCTTTAAATTTCTAAACATCTTACTACATCACAATTAAAAATTCCTTTTTGTAGAGGCATTATTGGAAGCCTGGAAATAACCTCTTGTGCATAGTGACAAGTCTTTAAATTCTTTGCTGGAATCTCTAATAGATTGTGAAATATGAATTATGACAGTTCTTATTTTCTCTGTTTTAGCAGGTAATTGCTGCCATGGAAACACAACTGTCTAATGGACCAACTTGCAATAACACAGCCAATGGTCCAACCACCATAAACAACAACTGCTCATCGCCAGTTGACTCTGGGAACACAGAGGACAGCAAGACCAATTTAATAGTCAACTACCTTCCTCAAAACATGACACAAGAAGAGCTGAAGAGTCTGTTTGGAAGCATTGGGGAGATAGAGTCCTGCAAGCTTGTAAGAGACAAAATAACAGGTATGTTGGAACTGTAATTTTGCATATGCACATACAGGCAATATGCTCTTTAAACCAGCATTTTGCATAACATTCAGCTGTTGTGAATTATGGGATTCAGATGGAAGAAGCAGATACGTTGCTAGGCTGAAGATATTAGCTGTGCTACAGTCTCACTTACGAAGAATTTAAATGCTTTTTATTTGCGTTTCATCCAAGTTGGTAGATGAGCAATATAAATGCTAACGGGGCCTTTGAATGCTTTCTGAGCTAGACATTAAAGGCTTTTGGAAAGGATATTGAGATGTGAAAAGAATAGATAACTGTACATCATTGACTTGTGGGGTATTTTTTGATTAACTCAGTTGGAACTTTGGTTTGCACTAAGCCCGGCAGATGGAACAGCACAACTTAATTCTCCTCTCTTTTTCCCCCTCCCCCCCATGAGATAAATTAAATAAATCTGAAGCTTCCCATTTTTCAGTGGGGAAAAGGGTGGATGGAATCCTTGTTCAGTCATACTCGCTACAGTCTCTTGGGTGGAAAATAAAACTTTGCACGGCAATATTTTAAATGCAGCTTCCGTGATACATTTTATCTGTCCTGTCTGAGAGATGTTGCAATAATGTGAACTGAAGACTGAATGCAGCATTTCTTTCATTTAACTTTTTGTTTACCATAGGTTGAATAGTTCTGTTGCACAGGTCACACATGTCTCCAGGATGAAGACATTACAAGCCATACCCCTGGTTATTAACTTTGAGTATTTTTAAGTCAGTGGTTTTCAAAGTTTTGTATTGGTGACCCCTTTAACACAGCAAGTCTCTGAGTGTGCCCCCCTTATAAATTACCCCCCCATTTTTAATTTAATGTAATGGGGACTCAGGGCTGTCAGCTCCATGGAGCTGAGAACTCATGACCCCATGTAACACTGGTCTACAATTTTTGAGAAGTCATCTGCTTCAGAGAGAAAATGTGGTATTTATCATGTATTTTGATGTGCTGAATTCAAATATGACCATTGAAACAACTGACTGGCTACTGTTTCTAAGATATTTAAGTTTTTATATTTTATGTCTACGTATATTGTGTGGATAGTAGAGTTTTAATCATAAATTGTAAACCTAGGTCTTTTCATGTGTTTATGGTTGCTTTACATGATATTTCACCTGTCCTGTTTATGTAACACTTCAAAAATCAGCAAAAGGGTTATATAAATAAAATTTATTATGAAACAAAAGGCAAAAAACTATTCTGTACATAGTTTAGTCCTATTCAGTATCTACTCGGTGCTTCTTGGCTTGTCTCTTGTATTCATTAAATGGAGCATCTCTTGTCACTGTCCAGCAGGGCCTGCAAGCATTGATGGGCTCCATTTGCCCTGATAGCGTTTCCCCATTGTTGCAACGTCCTGGTGAAATCGCTCGCCGTGCTCGTCTCTCACTGCTCCGCAGTTCGGTGGAAAAAAATCTAGATGAGAGTGCAAAATATGTATCTTTCGTGACATGTTGCAACCAAGGCTTTTGTATGCCTTGAGGAGGTTTTCCACAAACAACCTGTAGTTGTTTGCCTTGTTGTTTCCGAGAAAATGTATTGCCACTAACTGGAAGGCTTTCCATGCCGTCTTTTCCTTGCCACGCAGTGCATGGTCAAATGCATCATCTCGAAGAAGTTCACGAATCTGAGGACCAACAAAGACACCTTCCTTTATCTTAGCTTCTCTTAACCTTGGAAATTTTCCACAGAGGTACTTGAAAGCTGCTTGTGTTTTGTCAATGGCCTTGACAAAGTTCTTCATCAGACCCAGCTTGATGTGGAAGGGTGGTAACAAAATCTTCCTTGATTCAACAAATGGTGGATGCTGAACACTTTTCCTCCCAGGCTCCAATGACTGTCAGAGTGGCCAATCTTTCTTGATGTAGTGGGAATCTCTTGCACGACTATCCCATTCGCAGAGAAAACAGCAGTACTTTGTGTATCCAGTCTGCAGACCAAGCAAGAGAGCAACAACCTTCAAATGCCACAAAGCTGCCAGTGAAGTTGGTCATAGTTTACGCACCTCAAAAGTTGTTTCATGTTGTCATAGGTTTCCTTCATATGGACTGCATGACCAACTGGAATTGATGGCAAAACATTGCCATTATGCAGTAAAACAGCTTTAAGACTCGTCTTCGATTGAATCAATGAACAGTCTCCACTCATCTGGATCGTGAACGATGTTGAGGGCTGCCATCACACCATCGATCTTGTTGTAGGCTACAAGATCACCTTCCATGAAGAAGAATGGGACGAGATCCTTTTGACGGTCACGGAACATGGAAACCCTAACCTCTCCTGCCAGGAGATTCCACTGCTGTAGTCTGGAGCCCAACAGCTCTGCCTTACTCTTGGGTAGTTCCAAATCCCTGACAAGGTCATTCAGTTCACCTTGTGTTATGAGGTGTGGTTCAGAGGAGGAGGATGGGAGAAAATGTGGGTCCTGTGACATTGATGGTTCAGGACCAGAAGTTTCATCTTCTTCCTCGTCTGACTCAAGTGAGAATGATTCTGGTGCATCAGGAACCGGCAGTCCTTCTCCGTGGGGTACTGGGCGTATAGCTGATGGAATGTTTGGATAATGCACAGTCCACTTTGTCTTCTTTGACACACCTTTCCCAACTGGAGGCACCATGCAGAAGTAACAATTGCTGGTATGATCTGTTGGCTCTCTCCAAATCATTGGCACTGCAAAAGGCAGTGATTTCCTTTTCCTGTTGAACCACTGGCGAAGATTTGTTGCACAAGTGTTGCAGCATATGTGTGGGGCCCACCTCTTGTCCTGATCTCCAATTTTGCAGCCAAAATAAAGGCGATAGGCTTTCTTAACCATAGTGGTTATACTGCGCTTTTGTGATGCAAAAGTCACTTTACCGCAAACATAGCAGAAGTTATCTGCACTGTTCACACAAGTACGAGGCATCTCTGCTCATTTTGGCTAAACAGAAATGTGTCCCTTTGCAAAATCAAACACTGACAAATAAGAGAGCACGACACCGTATGATTTCTAGAGCTGATATAGGGCAATTTGTTCAGCAGAGTGATGTAAGCTTCGTTATGATTGCATCATCCATGACTTCTAGGAATAACATGATGCATTCATATCATGCATGACCCAATACCAGCTTCAGATTGCATCGTTCATTGTTTTGCCTAAAAAGCAAGTACTGTCCAAACCCAGTCATAGATTTATTCTTAGATCCAGTCAAAGATGTAGTTTAGTCATTTCTGGTTTAAATTGAGATCCCTTCCCTTTAGAACTCACCTATCCTCCGCCATTCCCAAGTCAAGGGTTGTATATACTGACCCAATAGCATATCTTGAAAACTAGAACCAATCAACAATTTTAAGCATCATTTTCATTCTCAGTGACCCAGTATTAGTAAAGTTTGACTACATTTATTTCAGAAGCATTTTGGCTGTAGAGCAGTGTAATCATCTTGTGACCCCCCTGAGGGGTCATGACCTCCCAGTTTGAGAACCCCTGTTTTAAACACTGTTGGGTGGATGTGTATACATATATTTAAATAACAAAATGAAGAGCTGTATTACAAAGTTTGTTTGATCTCATCCCATTCTCTTTGCCAGCTGTCAAAGTGTATGCAAAATTAGAAGTATTTAAACTGCATTGCATAGTCAGTGGCTGTAGCAAAGTTTTAGCTAGAGTTGACATTTTTAGATGAAGTTCCTTTATGTGTATAAAACTAACTTTCTGGTTCTCAAGGAATTGCCTGTTTGTTTGCATAAAGGTTTTTGAGTATTCCACATCCAGCTTTTTAAAGTGATTGCCAGCTAAATCATTTTTTCAGTTACATATTTCCAGTACACTTAGAGATGGGGCTTTTAAGATGTCTTGGATCTTGTGTGGTTTTTAAAGAGAACTCTCTGTAAGGTCCCAACCTCCATTTGCTGACTTTTTGATTTGAGAGGGGAGGCTTCCCTCATGTAATCAGTAAAGCTGGTAGAAATTTTGCAAATCCAGATGTTTTTTTTACCTCAACTCAAATTTTTTTGGCAAGCTTTCTGTTTTTTTTTACCAGCTCTAATAATTAAGAGCTAACAGAGTAGAAAGAGCATTGTAGAGTAGAAATGCAGAGGTCCCAGTTTAGAGACCAGTTTTATTCTGAAAGTTAGCTTTAGGGACACGAACACCTAGCTGTGACTGCAGTAGGAAATGGGGATGTCAGCCTGAGGCTTAGAGGGCACCTGTAGCCCATGAGCAGAAACATATGGGAAAGGAATCCACACACCTCTGCTGAGAGCTGGCCAGGTGTCATTTGCACTGTGTGCATGCTCTCTTTCCTGACTACACTGTTCCAATGGCATGGATCTCTGCAGGCATTTTACCCAACAGTAGCCATGTTACAGTTGCTGCTGGAGTGGGGAACTGGTGGTTCTTGGCAGCTAGCCAGGAGCTGTTGAGGAAAAGAGGATTCTCCCAGCATCACACTGTACCTGTGCATCTGCCTAGACCATCATCCCTACTGCAGTTGGGCTTGCCTTCTTCCAGCCTAGTACTGACTAACTATAACAGACCCCATGTGATCTGTATGATTAATTTGCACCATGGACCCAATTCCATGGCAACATTAATTTAGTCTAGCGCTGTGAAATATCATCCTGCATTCCCTTCCTTCCTCCCCACATACATGCCACTAAGATTCGGGTTCAAAATACTAATTGAATTTTTTTTAAAAAGATGTCAACAGTCCCCTTTTTGAGGATGACTTTCTCCACTTTGTGCTCCAGGCAACTTTGTTCCATTTCCCCGGTGTTAGATCCTGCAGTGTTTTCCGGGTGGCCTGACTCCTTCCCCTTTCTCCTTCATGTGTTCCAGGAAAGGGGAGCTTCAGCAGCTCATCACTTTGGGCCACCGCTGCTGCTGCTGCTTTTCTCCAGTCAGCCTAGTTGGGCAGCCTATTCTAGCTCCCTTAATCCTCCCTGGCTGCAAGCTGGAGTCTAACATTTCAGTCCTTGACCTCCTGTTGCCTAGCTCCATGGGGAAGTTCAGGGAATGTGCACTGGAAGTCAATTAACTCCTCCCTACTGGGAATCCCTGAGGATCTAAATTGGCCATCAACAAGTTGAGGCTTGAAATTAGGGGAAGGTTTCTAATCATCAGAGGAATAAAGTTCTGGAAGGGGATCAGTGGGGGCAAAAAAACTTTAAGTTGCTTCAAGACTGAACTCAGTAAGTTGATGGAGGAGATTTGTTATGAGAAATACATTGATTAGGTGAAAGACTATTAATTTTTTTGGTGGGTTCACCTAGTGCTAAACTCTGCCAAAGTTAAACACTAAATTTATTGAGGTTATATGGCTGGAATTTCAGGGAAAAATTTGAGACTTTGGTGTCTTAAATGGCAGGTCCTCAAGGCACACAGCTTGTAGTAAAGTTTAAGCCCATCATGACTGACTGAGATTAGGCCCTGTGTCTGTCCCAAACCAACTGGTCAGCATCAAATTGTGTTGTGTGGGTCACAGAGCCCAGATGAGCCCACAGTTTGGAAACCCTTAAAATGTCAATGGAAGGCACAATGGAGTGAGACTAGACTTAGGGCTTGTCTACACGAGGAAGCTCGTGTGGAATAAGCCAGTGTGTAAATTTTGAAGTGCACTTGCTATCCCTCATTAATGCTATGTGGGGACACTTACTTTAAAATATACTGAGCAAAACCACACACAGGCACTTCTCGTGCACAGTTAAGAATGCCCACGTAGGGAATTAGTGTGGAGTAGCTAATGTGCTTTAAATTCACCCTCTAGCTTACTCTTCTTCACTAACATCCTCATGTAGACAAGCCCGCAGTCTCAACTCAATCTGTTTGTAAATTTTTATTGTCCCTTGAGGGTAAGGAAAAGGATGCTAAAATTGCTCTCTGATCCTTGATTGAATTTAGCAGGGCCTGTGCATTTTGGGGGAGCAAGTGAAAAGGAGTGCAAGTGGGGGAAAATATAAGCTTAAAATATGCATAAGCAGTATCTTTTTGGGATTTTTTTTCTTGCTCCTTACTGCTAAATCATACATCCACGTATATTCACTACAATGTCTCCATGTAGACTTCATAGACTCTGCTTTAGCGGGTGCTGTTTAACTAGCACTTGAGTAAAACAAAAGGCCACAGAGCTACAGCAGCTAGCATTTTACAAACTCCATTGCTGAAAGAGCACTTGTCTGTTGGACACTTTTCTGTTCTGTGCATCTTGTTAAAATGGTGTTGCTAGAATAGTTGCTTTAAAAAAGAAATCTCAAACTCTTCAGTGGAGATCTTGTGTGCGAAGTATTGGGCAAGAGCAAATGTCTGTATTGGCATGTTATGTATCTGTTTTTAATGATTGTCCAAGTGTCCTCCTTTGTGGGCCTGAGATAGGAATCTCTTTGAATAGCACTGTCCATTGGAGCTGTGCCAGTGCCCTGCATACCCTCTGATGTTCTGTAGCTAAGGGTATAAAGAGCAGAGAGTCTGGAACTGTATTTCAGTTCCTTTTTACCGCCAACCGCACTACACAGTTGTGGCCTTGCGTATTGGTTGTATTTGGGGTTCTAGTTACATTGTCCAGTTAAATTTCACCTTTTAAGCCCTTTGGCCAAAAAAAAAACAACCAAGGAAGCACCCTTAAAGTCTGGGAAGTGTCCTGCCACTTGACCATTCTTACATGGAATTGTTGGAGTCTCCAGGATACAAATCCTATCCATTCTACAAGGCAGTTATTCCCATCAATGACACTCAAAATACCTTTCCTTAGCCTTGGTACGCACATATACCACACACATGCTCTATGAAAAAGGCCCCCCAAAGTGCCTGAAGCTCTTTCTCATAGAGACCTGTGAGGGCCTCTTTGGTTCCTAGATAGGAGAAAACTGCCACCCGGCGTAGACCATTTAGTGAATACTCTGTTGTGCTGGTGATTCACCATGTGCTACAGGACTCATTCAGTGTTGAGTTCAGAGTCAGTGGAGGGATGTCCTCCTCTCTTCAGCCCATTCCTGTGGGGAAAGAGGAAGGAAGGATCCCTAATCTTAGGGTGACTAGCAACATAAATGGCTCACTGGTACAGAGGAGATCAAAGCTAGGAGGCAGTTTTAGGCCCAAAACAGCTCCCACTGATTTTTCTGCACTGCAGGGCCTCCAGAAAACCTCAATGCTGTTCAAAGAAGCTTTTCTCCTCACCCATATTGCTATGCTGCCTTCAAGCCACTCAGCACTGGAAAACCCTGTACTGGCCCACTTGGCACTGAAGTGCTTGCCATGGTGCCATGAGTGTCTCAGCTCTCTGCCCTGGCATTCAGCAATGAAAGACACTGGTACATAGACTTCCAGCACTGACATCAGAGCCCCACACACCATCCTCTATGGTGCCAATCATGGTTCCGGTTGTGGAAGAAACAACTTCAGAAATGACGCTCTCATTACGCATGAGGTTCATAGTACAGGGGATTGAATGGTGGTAAACAAGCCAGTTGCTGTTGTGGTCTCCAGTAAGAATCTGTTCGTTCCATAACCATCCACATCTTGTATCTCACTATTGATCCAAGGTATTCTGGAACTGACTAGAACTCCTGAAAGAATGGCTCCACCTATGGAAGACTTTTTCTTCCTTCTCCTCCTGCATCTGAAAAGAGAGGAGATTCCTCCATGTGTTTGCCACATTCACTATCCTACAAACTGAGCTACTTGGCTAGGTAGTCCAGGGCACACCCCTATAAGAATATCAGGCCACTTGACAGCAAGACCCTGTGATACTTCTCATGGCCTGCAGCACTTGCTTGTTTTTGGGCCCCATGTGGAATATCCCAACAGAAGGGCTATATCTCATGGTCTGCCTCAAGACCTGTCTCCTTTCCTTCATATATCCCAGGAAGGTCAATTAGTTCAGTGTTCACCCCTCCAAAACTAAGATGTTGAGCAGGATAATGTGCAGAAAGCTGAGAACCAACCTATTTCTATGGTGACTTCATCTTTGCTGGATGAACCGACTACCCGGCTGTTCCAACCCAGCCTGATTACTGCATCTTTGAGGAACTCTTATGGCAGATGGTGGATACCCTGGAAATTCTCCTGCACACTCTGCTGGAGATGGCACAAACTCCTGGAGAGGTAAAACTGCTCTGACCCTGGTGGATTGTCAGTACCAATAAATGAAGATCTGTTAGGTCCCCTAGCTGGTTCTGTGGCAAACCCCAGCCTTAGTGGCACCCATATCAGAAAGATAATACCTCTTCCAAGAAGTTTTAGCGTTTTTCAAGTCCTCCAATGTGTGTATTGGGGTGACTGATCCACAAGAGGCCTAAACAACAGGGACTGCCTAAGCCAACACCATGGGACAAAGTCCTGAAAATGCTTGACCTCTCTGGATGAAAAACACATTCCGCAGCCAGTTTACAAATGTGCATATTGAACGACCAAAGTAGAACTGCCAGGCTAAATATGACTTCCTGAACTGGGATTGAGTGTCAGTTTGTTGCATCTTCCATAGGAGCATAGGGAGAAACTCAGTGGTAGAAAGGCAAATAGTGGCATGTGTGTCCTTAGACGTTTCCCTCAATTTCTTGGGCATGGCAAGGATCTGCATTCCCTCCTTCCCACCACACACCCCAGTTTGGGAACTATCTTATCAGGAGGCCTGTACCCTTTTAACCTCTGAAAAGTGGGTCCTGGAGATACTGGATAAAGGGTACTCCATCCAGTTCCAGTCTCTCCTCGATGCGGAGCAGGTATGGACTCCTCTCAAGAGTGTTGAGAAAGGAAGTGGACTCCCTTCTGTAGCTCAGAGCTGTGGAGCTCAGAGCTGGGGATTCTACTCATTTCCTAATCCCAAAGAAGAAAGCAGATTGGCATCGCATTCTGAATCTTCAACTCAACAAATATAGCTGTTTTAAGTATGGTGACTCTAGCATCGGTAATTCCTACCTTGGTGCCTCAAGATTGGTTCATGGTTCTCCTACTTACAAGATGCCTATTTGCATATCACAATTCACCTGGCCCACAGGAAATGTGCCATTTCCCTGGTGGCAAAGTCTCATCAGTCCAAAGTGCTTCCCTTGAGACTCTCCGTGACTCTGGGGATATTCAAGTGACTAGTGGCTGTGGCAGTTGATCTAAGGAGATAAGAGATCCATATTTTCCCATAGCTCAAGGTTTGCCACTGTGGAGGTCAGAATCAACAAAGAGAAATCCGCTCTTGCCCTACTTAAAGCATAGAATAAATGGTGGGAGGGGTAAGAGTATTGGCCTATAGAGCAGTAAAGGCGTAGCTACCACTGTACAGGTACCTCACCATTCTGAGTGTCTCAGACCAACTGCAAACCTGGCCAAAGACATCAGTCAGGATGTGTGTCAGGCTCATGGGACATATGACCTCCAGCAGTGTAAAAATTGTGGCCTCTTGATGTATGTAAAGGTGCAACTGGTGAAAAACCTAACTTTTTCCGTAGCAATTTATGCATGAGAATCATGGGAAGTTAATGCTGCTGACAGGAAGACAACTGAAACTTTTGCAATATGATTCTGGTGAAGCCTCTTGCGGATCTCCTGTACAGGGGAAAGAAATGGATGCCTGTTAGACCTATTATTGGAGAGAAGCAGATCCTGATGTCAGAAATCAACAGATGCAGATTTAATGTACTTTGGTCACATTCGGCATAGAGATGGAAATAACCTTGAGGAAAGTTACAGAAGTAGTGGTAGAGGGTCATTGGAGCAGGGGATAGCCAGCCAGGAAATGGATGGATGGTGTGCAGCAGATCATTGGAAGGTCAGCTATTGAGTGCTCCAAGTTAGTGATGAACCATGAAGGTTTCTGAAAATTTTGCTAAAATGACTGATTATTCAGACATAAATGGATTTACTTAAAAATTCTTGCTTAACGCTGTTACTGAATGCTACTTGAATCAAGCATTCAGCTTGCTAGTCATCTTTCCTAAGCCTCATACGAATGAAGCGGAAGATAAACTCCATACCTTGAATGTGTCAGGACTCTTACCATTTGGACCGACTGAGACCATTCAGGAATTCTGCTAGACTATATTTCTGGCTTTTGCTAAACGGAATAAAATGTCAGCCTGTAGCCACACACAAACTGGGTTTCAGACAGCGTTAGAACTTGCTATCTGATAGATCGCTTGGACCGACCTATGCAGATCAGTATCTATTCTAGCAGAGTTTAATCCGCCTCTGCAGCTTTGCTAAGGGACACTTCACTTTTGGAGATTTGCAGAGCAGCTACCTGGAATTTCACACATTCACCCAGTGCTGCTTCTTGGTAGAGGGCTCCAGATTAAATGCCAGCTCTGACAGAATTGTCTTACAGCAGTTTTCAATAGACTCCAACCGCAGACTCCAGGGCTTGGGATCACTGTATGCAAGTCACCAGAAATTACATACATATGGACAACACATATAAAAGATCTGCAGTTACTGTAGGGTAACGATTTTTTCCCATTATGTACATGGAGAAATTTTAACCGTAGTAGACACCAGTGTCTACTACTACATAACCTAAAGAGGTTTGCATTCAACATTTTATTTTAAAATAATGTGATTACGAAGAATAAACTTTAAGTGATACGGAGCCAAGAGTTGAACTCAGCATTAAATCTAAGGGCTTATCTCTAATACGTTGTTTGGGGCTTGTACTTGTACAGTGGTGGAAGAAGGAAAAATTCAGCGCTGGCTGTCAGTGCATTCTGTGTCTAACCCTGGCATGGATGGCACAAAAATATTGAATTTTCAATATTTGATCTGTGGTCTCGCATGAGTTTGGCTGTCTGTTTTTGTAGATTTCTCTCCTTTCCTCTTCTGAACCTGGTTCCCACCCATAAAAAAGCTCATCAAAATGTTTAGGTCCTTGACTAGGGATCCTAGGTGCCATGATAATGCAAATTAATAAAAATCGCTTTCTAATGGCGTTTGTCTGAGTAGAACAAACATATGGCCAATATTTCAACTCAACGTAGGATAAAAAGGTTGAGAAGCCCTATTAGGAGCCCCTATGTTTTTGTGCATTTTATTAAATACTCATGGCCTCATTGGATCTCATATTTAACACATTTCAAAACACTGGAGCAGATTCAGCAAACTGGTTCAGACAGCTAAGGCTGTTGCACTATAGGGGAGATTCTTCTTTCTACAGAGCAGCACAATTTTTTTTCTCCCCCAATCTGAATAATTGCTTGTTCTTGGTTTTTGTGTCTCATTTGATGCTTCTTGAGATGTCAAAGCAGAGCTAATGTATTACTATTGATTGTGATTTTTCTTGTAACAATAATTGCAGCAATTAAACTGGAAAAAAATAAGCATCACAAATCTGTGGTAAGGGGAATAAAATGGAAACTACTGTAGTTGTAAATATGTAATCTATAAAATACAGCATACTTATTGTGGGGCGGGGGGGGGGGGGGGGGGAAATGGTTTAGAAACTAGTATGCCAAGCTCGTTGGAGTCACCCCTGTGTTCATGTACCCATTTGGTTCAAGATTCAGTTTGACAAGACATGTCCCTTCTTGCGTATCCTCTTTGCAACTATAGCAGATGCTTGTCTCAGAACAAAAAGGATCGTGCTTGTTAGATAAGTACTGACTTGAATCTTTGTTTGCATCTGAGATTCCATAGTTATTGTGCTATATTTTAGCAGGAAATAATTGCATCCTCTGAAATGCCCCGTTGCAGTTCTTCTGGAAGCCGCTTTCTGCATATAATTAGCTGTATATTTTCCTTTAGTGTGGGGAAAAAATAGAACTTCACATTGTAATTCCAACTGCATGATCTCTCTGGGGATCCGGTCCCACAGCTGGAGAAACATTGACAGGAGACTACTGTGCAGGAGAATCTGCGTAACATCATTTTTTTTCCCTTTGGACTCCATTGCTGCTCATCACACACATTCCCAAGAGAATCCAATTTGCTTTATTTGTAAGAAACCCAAAGATGATTTTGGAAAAAGTACTCTCAAACTGAATTCCATCAACCTTCTGAAACACAGGGGAGACGTGGGACTTCCATCATTTCCTTGCAAAATAGCAGTGTGCAAACCTCTAAATCACTGCCTGCTTCAACAAACAAGATGTATATTGATACCTCATCAAGAAGTAAGTCAGTTTTTTCTCTTACTCTTGGCAGAACATCTTCAGCATCTGTGAGCCAGCTACCTGGCATGAATGTAGAATGTATTCACAGCTTGAAATGTCCGCTTTCTTCAGCCAGGGTCGTTGTGACCTCAGTGCCTTCAGATACCGAGCCTGAAAATGGTGGTGCACAAGAGTAGAAGAGCTTAGTTGAAGTCAACACACATTCCCAAATGATACCAGCAGCAAAGGGAGCCATATGAGCACCTTTACACTGTTAGCTACAGAGAACCCATGTTTCTTCCAAACTTTCAAGTTTTTTTCTAAACTTGAAGAATGACAAAGAATAAACATAATTCAGGCAATTTTTATTGCTCAAGAAGTGACTGGGTGGGCTTGCTTTTGCATTTGGGACAACCTCATTCTCTGCTCATGTACCAAATCTCAGTTAGGGATCCCTTCTGCAGTCTGACCTAGAAATACAAGCTCTAAACTAGTGGTTTGAGAAGCCAGTATTTTAGCGGTACCATTTTTATCCAGTAAAAAAGCTTGACATTTGTTTGTCATTTTATTCCTGGTGTCCTAAGAGGGGCATACACAATGTTTTACTGTCTTAACAGGAAAGGTGAGACCAACATTTGTGGTCGGCTGCTAGTTTTGTTCAGCCTTCTATTGTTAGGCTTATGTATAGCCCTGGGTTATCGGTCAGACTCTTGTCTCTCTCTTTCCCACCCATCCGCCATTTGCACTCCTTGTGATTCTTCTGGACGGTGTCTCGTTTGCAGTCTTCAGATAGACACTTAGTTTCCTCCTTCCTCCTAAATTGTTCCAACTTGCGCTTGCTCTTCCTTTCTCTGTCTATTGAGAGCTTCTGTAGTGGCTATAGTTTCTGCTAAAAGGGTGAGTGAGACAACAGCCCTCTTGCCGTTTTTCCTTTCCTCTCCTCTTTCGTAGGGAAGAGGTGATTCCTACACAAAATGTCTTGAAGATTGTCCTGCCTAGCATCTTTCTAGTCTTTTCTTGAAGTCCAGGAGTCAAAATGTCTGACAGGCTGTGCAATTATCTGTTGTCCAGTTGTTGATGGTGCCTAGTTACTAGGACTCCAGAGATGCTTGTGGTAGGTTGGAACCATGCATGACTTGGGGCTGGAAAGAAAACTAGTTTTTTTGAATCAGAAATAGTTGTTTATCTTCAAAAGCTCTAACCAGTTTAGGGAAACCACAAGAGCTCAGCCCAAACATCCATCTTCATGGAAGCATGAACTGCAGTCTCTTTGGCTCTATTTTTTACTTATTTTTCCCCAATAGAATATAGAGATGACCTCTTCACCCCCTCAGCTTTAGTTTGGAATTTCAGTACAGAGAGCTGAATTTCATGCTCCTCTGAGGATGAGAGGTTCCCATGTAAGGGCTACCAGGTATTAATAGAGTACTGAACAGCAGCAGCACAGGTAATCTTCTAACCCTCCACTTAGGCTATAGCCATATGAAAACCCATCAGAGTCTCCATAAACAAATAGCAGAATGGCTCAAGGATCACTATAAAAGGACTTGGCTTTCGGAAGGATCTGTAGGCTCGCTTCAGCAAAAGTGAAACAGTTTTCAAGATGTGTTCACATGAAGCTCCTAAAGTCAATGACTGGAGGTTGCTGCCTCAAGCTGTTTCAACCTTTTTCACACAATGTTAGTGTCCTGAATCTTGGTTACATTATGAGCCAGAGAAGTGAGATTCCTCATGCTCTATATTTGTTGGCAGGCTTTGGAAGTCTCTACCTGTTTCCTAATCAACATGATTGACTGGGTTGTAACTCCTTGAGTTGGAGACCTACTGAGATGACAGTTCTGGAAATATTTTAGTTTCTCTTTTCCCATCTTATGATTCTGGGCATTTTTCTCCACTCTTGTGGGGGAGCTGTCTGGAAATGAGAGATCTGGATAAGTAGGAAATTATTCCTTTCATAACTAACATTGGTTTTTATTTCATCAAATCAGACATCTCTCCCATACTCTTGATTCACTCAAGTGGTTGTGGCGTTTGGACTTGGGAGGAGGATTAAGATGTTTGTTTAAAACAAAGGCAAGGAAGCATTAAACAAAGAGCAAGAACTAGGGTGCTTGTGAGTACAATCTGCAGCGGCAAAGACTTGGCAAAAGTAGACCTGTCAATTGGAATAGCAACCAATAAGTTACCTCTGAGAGTGTGTGGCAGAATCACCCAGTGGCCTATGGCTGTTCCATCAGTACAGAAAAGTTACATTCTTTTATACAGAAACATGTGCATAAATTGGTACTGTACCTGGATGCAAAGCTGTTGTAAAGGGAGTCTTGCATGCTATGGTGGTTTTAATCAAGTTCCTACTCTTCTAGATGTTGGTATGATTTTTTTTTTTTATCCAAGGATTAACTTTATATTTTGAAATGCTGCTGTGCAGGTCATCACCAGAACTAGTTATTCTCATACTTTGCACCTCCCCCCCCCCGAAAGAGTGATCTGATGGATTGTATTTAGTTCCTGTAAAGCTCCCGCACACAAGCCTGCCACACAGTGTCACACTGGATCCTGAACACACTTTGGAATGGTTGGTGCACAGCATCAGGGTCCACAGGGATGCTTGCTGCCCGGCAGGCTGAGGGGGAGCTTTACACCCCAGCTTGCCAGGAACTATAAATGTTTATGTGGATAAGTGCTTAGTCTTATGATGGCCAATATCCTGTATTACTACTTCTGGGCCTGCTGTGGGTAGAACACTTGCAGATGAGAAAAGGTGCATTTTAGATTTCCAGAGCTCTCCATGAAACACTACAACCCAGAAGGTAACCACCTATATAAAATCTTGTACTGTGATTGTGATTTCATAACTACAGTATTGCTTACAGCGGAAATGGTTTCTTTAGTTCGTGGGTTTTTTTATTTATTTTTTTAAAGATACCAGATAAAATAAGGGAAATCTCAGAGTATAATGTGCTGGAGAAAAGCCAGTCTGCGTTCCTTCTAGCGTTCCTCCATAGTACCAATGCAAACTACATTGACGCTTTGGGGAAATGCTAACTCTTTCAGAGTTCAGGGTTTAAGCGAAAGAAATATATTGTAAATGTGTTTTGTCAGAATGGCCTCAGTAACTTACGGCGATTGTGTGGAAGAGGCTCCAGTCTAAAGATTGTCAACCTGCTTCTGGCAATACTAGCAGTTTTCAGGGATTCCAGCATTGTTCCAATCCTGTAAGCCCCTCTTCTCCCCCCTCCTCCCCCCCCCCCCCCGACATACACGCAAAAGTCCCTGTCATTTGGACAAATTAATCTGACCCATTTAGTCTGAGGAGTTCTCATTGCTAGTGTCTTGGGCAAAGATATTCTATGGCAGCGTGTAGCTAGTGATCATAGCTGATCCTTCTATGTAAGTATTAACTCTGCAGCTTATTTTTTTTAAAAGAGAAAAGTAATCAAAGATCAGATTTGCATAGGCTATTGTTGGTCTGTCAAGATAGTCATGCTGTCAGATTAAGCTCCAGGTAATGCAGTTTTAATAGATGAGGTTTCTATTTCAATACAGTCTACCTAGGATTGGTTAGCAATCTTATTGACTTGTACATCTTTCAGATGTTTACCCCTGAGATGTAATAATGTGGATTTTATTAGTAATAGCCCATGTCCGCAAAGGTGAGTACATTTTCAAGCAGAGATATTTGCTAGAAGTCTAATGAAATAGCTTTTAGCTGTGTAGGATCCTAACAAGTTTGCTATTGGTGTAGCTGTATTAAACAGTTGACAAACCGTTCTGTAGGAAAGAATTTAGTGCAAAGGGTTTCTGGTTTTGTGTCCATGTCCAGCTGTGTTGAACCAAACATCTTGAGGTTTTTTTGCAGTGCCTTAAATTTGTATTTGTAAAAAGGTTGCTAGTTATCCAATTACTATCTGGTTTTCCTTTTCTGTTAAACTTGTAAAATACAGAACAAGTCTTTAATATTGCATCCCAGATGATTCTCCATATCGTGTGGGAATGAAGGATGAAAAAGTTGCTGGTGTTCACATAACTCTACCCATATTATTGGGGGGGTGGGGGGGGGGAAGAACCTGACATAAATATACAATTTGGGTCCTGGGCTCACTAAGTTTCATATTAAATTAAAATCGGCCTGTCAGATGTCTTAAAATCTCAAATTGAAAGTTTAAATGTTTCTATAGACTTAATGTTGGTCTCTGTTAATCTCAGTCCTTGTATGCTGTCAACCACTACCGGTCTTGATGATTTAATCTGGACTACCTTACATTTCTAATGTTCGCCACTTTGGGATATTCTTAAACTACAGAGCTTTTGGGATGTAATATGAAAATTCATCTTGTGTTGTGGTGATTTTGAAATCCACTCCTATAATGACACTTGTCACAAAAGTTGCCTCTCTAAAGTTGTCGTCATTAAAGTCCGTTAATGGCTATTAGCCAGGATGGGTAAGGAATGGTGTCCCTAGCCTCTGTTTGTCAGAGGTGGAGATGGATGGCAGGAGAGAGATCACTTGAGCATTAGGTTCACTTCCTCTGGGGCATCTGGCATTGGCCACTGTCGGCAGACAGGATACTGAGCCAGAGGGACCTTTGGGCTGACACAGTATGGCCGTTCTTAAGTTCTTATGTCATTTTATTTTCTCACAGGAGATGCACACTTTGCCCTGGGTTTGGATAGAAACGGTGTGGTTCTAATCTGAAATGTAAAAATGACATAACTTCAGTGTATCGACTTCTTTTGTGTGTTCTGTGTATGTATCTGAGTTTTCTGCTTTTGATTATTTGCACTGCATAGCTAACGTGGCTGAGTGAGCTAGATTTTATTCCTCCTTGTACGTTAACAGAGCTGTCTTAGGTGTCAGCAAGAACCTAATTTAATTTGGCTGTGGAGTTACACAGCCTAACTTTGCTCATATCCCAAATAGTTATGCATCTGGTGGACATAACTTGCTAATGTTAGTTTCAGCACCATAACAAAAGTGGTGAAAGCTAGAAACAAAATATCTGAGGTGAAAACCATATGGGGTTAAAAACAAAGTTTGAGTGTCCGAACCCATTACTTTAAATGTACTTGAGTGATTATAATAGACTTCAGGATATGTTTGCTGGCTCTAACAACTTTATGAATTATTAGCAGCAGACAGTTGAGCTTGTTAAAAGGGGCATTGTTAAATTAAAAGAAGACTTCGTTGGGGTGGCAAATGACTCCCATTTTATTTTTCAGTGGAAACTCGGTGGGATTGTTGAAGGCTGGGTGAGATGACTGGGAAAGCATAGAAAGACTTACTGTCTGTGTGGGAAAGGAAGGGGGTAGTAATTAAGGTTGGAGAGTAGTGTCTTAAGTGTGAATGCCACACTACCAGTTTTTTATTTGGATATGTGAAGTCAGATGTGCTTTAGCCAGACTTCCAAAGTGGAATGAACTGCTTTTGATTTGTTTCACTATGTAGTTAAGGTCCATAAGGAACTAGACTAGGACAAAATATTCTCAATCTTTGCTCACTTCAATCCCAGCAAGGGATTAATCCACTCCAGAAGTCTAAATTCTTCTAGACTGCATGGGAGCCAGGACAGTATTAATTTCAACATAACTAAAATTAGGATAATGAGTTTCTGTGGTGCTGCATGAATAGTGCATATAAACCATACCAACTCCTTGACAGGGAGCAGCAAACTGCTTGAAATAATTCAAATGCGACACGCTGTCCATCAAAACATTTTCCACAGAAGACTTTTCACCTGTCCTAGGTGAAAACAGTGAGTTAGCAGCAGCATATGACCACTCACTGGTGCCTATGGAGAACTGATATCTGCATGAGGGCATTAAGTTTTATAAAATAAAATTTGAGTCCAGAAACTAACACTTTTTGGGTAAACCTCTTGTGAAATCGGATTGTAAACACTGGAATTTCACACCCAACCTTTAACTTTGCCCCACGAATACTATGTCACTTGAGCTGTGAGTGAAAGACTCTTTTCCAATGAAAAGCCTTCTGACTGGTACACAAAAAACGGGGGAGTCCTTGGGTTGCAGTCCTTGGATATCCTTCATCTGTCCTACCTAATGCCACCCCTTCACCCTCTGAATACTGGTCAGAGAGCACACCATTTCACACAGAAGCCAGCAGTCAAGTTTTTACCAAGTGCACCTTGAAGTTACAGGCCACAATTCCCTAATACCTAGCACAGGGCATGCCTGAGATCTCCTGATGGATGACCTAGATCAAAAGATGAGTGTAAGCAAGAGAATCTTACAGTTTAAAAAAAAAAAAAAAAAAAAAAAGCCCTATTACTATATAAGTCTGTCTGGTTCTTGTGTAAATGTCTCTTTTTGCAATTAGTGTGGCTCTTTCACCAATATGTGTACCATAAGCAAAGCTGAGGGGACAGAGTCAAGGTCAGTGTTGAATCCTGAACTGTGAAGACTTTCATATTTTGACACTTTATTTTAAAGGTTTTAATGCTGTATTGAGAGAAATGCAAAACTATATGTAGTAGCTTGCCTTCATATGCTCTTGGCTTGTCCTTCTCACGGTACTTTATCTGGAAAATAGCATTGGCTCCAAATCGCTTCGCTTTTCTTGATATTTATTAAAAGGAAAACTTTCAGTGTAAAATAAACATTGCATGACTGATGGCAAAAAGATGCATTAATATTCACTAGAGCTCAGAATATCTGCCTTCAATCAAGGACTGGCTGGCAGGTCTTCAACGAGTAATTCTGTTGGAAAAGACAACTTGCAAAGCTAGAGGAAAAGCAGCCTAGTTCGAACTGATTTGAGACTTGCTGCTTCTCTTTATAACTAAAAACTCCAGGTTTTCAGACCTAAACTTCCTGCTTTTTCATACTCTATTTAAAAAAAAAAAAAAAAACCTTAGTTTTAGAAATACAGCTAAAGAGATGCACATTTAACATAACTCCCCAAATTGATGCATTTTTTATGCACATTTATTTTTTTAAGGCTTTTTAGGTTCAGTTCTTGCTGATCTTGTTCTATAGTGATTTTTTTTTTTTAGTTTTGTTTCATTAGTTTGAATATTCTCATTTTTCAGTCTTCAGAATGTTTCATTTTACTGAAATGGTTTAAATCTTTTACTTCAAGTTAGAAGTAAGGTTTTTAAATAGATAATGAGTTTTTTTGGGGTCTGGTTATTAAACAAGGTGGTTCTAGATGCATAGGTTTTTTGGAGTTGCTTCACTATAAAAGTGTGTGTGTGTGTTAGGTCACACTTTTTTCCTCTCCCTTCCTCCTCCTCCTTCAATTCCAGAATACAGTCTTTTGTTAGATATCCACTTCTAGAAGCTGGATCTGTACAGTATTTGAACAGTTAAAATTAATAAAACGTTTACAAAATTCACTTCATTTTTAAGACTATCAATGTCTTAAATCATTGTAATGGAATGACATTGTGGATTCTGTCTCTTATAAGTAGAGTGACCAGATAGCAAGTGTGAAAAATCTGGATGGAGTGGGGAATAATAGGAGCCCATTTAAAAAAACAAAACAAAAAAAAAATCGGGACTGTTCCTATAAAATCAGGACATCTGGTCACCCTACTTATAAGAATTGATGACCCTGATAACACCAAAGGAGGGACCTGCTTCTCCTACAGGCTTTAGCTGTTAAGGAGATCGCAAACTCTTTTAGGAGAAATCAAATCCTGAAATCAAGTCCTGAAAGGAACGTATTCAATCAAATCTACCATGCAACTAGTTTAAAATCATAAGCCATTACTTTACTTTGTGTAGTAAAAAGTGCTTTTAAAATACCTAAATACTTTTTTAAAAGGGGGTTAAAAGCTTGGTTAATTATAACAATTTGAATTTCTTAGCTTTTTTTTTTTCTTCTGATTTTCAGGAAATAAGTGGTAACCTTAAATTTTCAGTTGTTTGATTTGTTGTCTTATAGAAAAGTTTAGAAATTCCAGATTAGACATAACATGAGCTAATTACTCAGTGTAGCTAAATGATGATTCTTATTAATGAATTCCAAAATGTAAAGTGTTCAGTCCTTGTGTAGGAAATTCCTTTGTAGAACTCCACACACATCCGTTTCCAGAATGGATTTGACAAGAGACGTTTGCAGTCAGTGCACTGAAAGTGAAAGTTCCTGCACTTACCTTTTCTCTGCACTTTGTCCCCTAACGAGCATCCCCTTCATGTAGCATGCTTTGTCAAAACAGTGGAAAACGTTAGTCTATCCC
Source organism: Malaclemys terrapin pileata (assembly GCF_027887155.1). NCBI lineage: Eukaryota > Metazoa > Chordata > Testudines > Emydidae > Malaclemys > Malaclemys terrapin. The sequence goes on from NC_071510.1 coordinate 21,733,581, forward strand.
AAACTTTTTCAGATGCCTCACTTAGAGCTTTAACTTATTCGTCCTTCTTTTAGACTTCTCTCTCAAGATGCAATAAAGAGAAATGGTACTTAAACATAGCCATCAAATTTATACCAACACATACTGCAATTCACACACATACTTAGGCCTATGCATTTGATCCAGATATAGGGGGCAGAGAGTTCAAGGAGACATGATCTTAACCTGGGTTGGAAATGACACCTTCTGACGGTAGAGAATAAAATGCCTTGGAAGACCTGTAGGTATATTTCTTCCGAGTAACTGCTAGTTCTTGGGTTGAAACATGTTCAACAACAGAACTGTACAGCAGCTCCCTGATCCACCATACACCTTCATCATGCATTTATAAACTGAACTTTCCTGGCCTCATGTCTTCTGGCAGAAGGGTACTCCATCCTGTGGTAATTGCCTACCTCTTTACTTACTTTTCCCTCAGTCATAGCCCAGTCTTTCTTTCCACTCATTGTTTGTAAATAATATATAAAAATAAGGGTGGTTTTATACTCTATTGCGGCTGACTGTTTCCCATGTGGTTAAGAGTTCAGTGGATGTGCCAGTGAAGGGTAGACTTTCTTAATTTTCTTTCTTTCAAGAAAGAAATAGCCACTAACCTGAATCTCTTTGTATCACTCTAGGTCTTTGAAAACCAATAGACCATATCCCTAAACTATCCTTTTTTCAGCTCTGTGTGTATGTGTGAAGCTATTTAGTGTGTACATTACATGGTAGCTATGTTAATAATCTTAGCTTTAGAACATCTACGTCCATGATCAGCCACTGGCTGATGGTTCTAGTTGTCTCAAGAGACTACAAGGAAGGGATCCAACCCTTGCATAAAGGTCTGTGGGCATGTCTTAGAAGAAAAATTGACAGATTTTTATATCAAGACAAATTTCTATATCAAGAAGTGTGTGTGTGTGTGTGTGTGTGTGCACGCATGCATATATAACCACACAGCCACTCATCTTTATCTGCTGTAGCAGCTTACAGGGAATTCTTAACAGTCCCATTGAAGTGCTCTTGCTCTGAAGAAATTGGGTCAGATGTATCCCAATATAGGTATGAGATCAGAGGCAAAAAATAGAAATTTACATCTGGGGAGTGGAACACCTGGCAGGAGACATTATGAAACAGATTCTATGGGAAAAAACCTGCAAATCTCTCTCTCGGGCAATGGTTGACATCAGTTTGCCGTGCAATATGGCTGGGGGTGGGGAAGGCCCTGTTCAGTGTTAGTGGTTTACAAGTAGGATTTGTCTGGTCAGTTGGGTTGTGGCTTCTCTGACATGATGAGTTAAGTTCTGGGCACTGCATTTCTGGAAAACCTGACAAATTGGAGGGAGTTTAGAGAGGAGTAGTAAAAATGACAGAGGGCTGGTGAGATTAACTTTCAAGAAGAGTTCAATAGCAAAATATGTATAGCATGTCCAAGTGATTTTGGCCTTGGCTACAGTGCCATTTTCTTAATCTCCCATCATGTATTACTGCTTGTGGCAGCAACAGGTGCTGGTTTAAATGAGTGGTGGTTAGAAACTCTTAGAACAGGACTGCATGAATATAGTGGCTTAATGCCAAGGGCTGATCAGTGGCTGAATCACTCCAGGTAGAGGTCTAAGGGAGGGCAGTACCCTGCAGATATTTTGAAGGGTGCAAACACTATCGATTTTGAGTTTCTAAAACATAACTGCTCTACAGCCAAAATGCTTCTGAAATAAATGTAGTCAAACTTTACTAATTCTGGGTCACTGAGAACGAAAATGATGCTTAAAATTGTTGATTGGCTCTAGTTTTCAAGATATGCTATTGGGTCAGTATATACGACCCTTGACTTGGGAATGGCGGGGGATAAGTGAGTTCTAAAGGGAAGGGATCTCCATTTAAACCAGAAATGACTAAACTACATCTTTGACTGGATCTATGAATAAATCTATGACTGGGTTTGGACAGTACTTGCTTTTTAGACAAAACAATGAATGATGCAATCTGAAGCTGGTATTGCGTCATATATGAATTGCATGATATTATTCCTAAAAGTCATAGATGATGCAATCATAACAAAGCTTACATCACTCTGCTGTCAAATTGCCCTATATCAGCTCTAGAAATCATAGTGTCATGCTCTCTTATTTGTCAGTGTTTGATTTTGCAAAGGGACACATTTCTGTTTAGCCAAAGTGAGCCTCGTACTTGTGTGAACAGTGCAGATAACTTCTGCTATGTTTGTGCTGAAGTGACTTTTGCATCACAAAAGCGCAGTATAACCACTATGGTTAAGAAAGCCTATCGCCTTTATTTTGGCTGCAAAATTGGAGATCAGGACAAGAGGTGGGCCCTACACATATGCTGCAACACTTGTGCAAGAAATCTTCGCCAGTGGTTCAACAGGAAAAGGAAATCACTGCCTTTGGCAGTGCCAATGATTTGGAGAGAGCCAACAGATCATACCAGCTATTACTTCTGCATGGTGCCTCCAGTTGGGAAAGGTGTGTCAAAGAAGAAAAAGTGGACTGTGCATTATCCAAACATTCCATCAGCTATACGCCCAGTACCCCACGGAGAAGGACTGCCAGTTCCTGATGCACCAGAATCATTCTCACTTGAGTCAGATGAGGAAGAGGATGAAACTTCTGGTCCTGAACCATCAATGTCACAGGACCCACATTTTCTCCCATCCTCCTCCTCTGAACCACACCTCATAACACAAGGTGAACTGAATGACCTTGTCAGGGATTTGGAACTACCCAAGAGTAAGGCAGAGCTGTTGGGCTCCAGACTACAGCAGTGGAATCTCCTGGCAGGTGAGGTTAGGGTTTCCATGTCCGTCAAAAGGATCTTGTCCCATTCTTCTTCATGGAAGGTGATCTTGTAGCCTGCAACAACATCGATGGTGTGATGGCAGCCCTCAACATCGTTCACGATCCAGATGAGTGGAGACTGTTCATTGATTCATCGAAGACGAGTCTTAAAGCTGTTTTACTGCATAATGGCAATGTTTTGCCATCAATTCCAGTTGGTTATGCAGTCCATATGAAGGAAACCTATGACCACATGAAACAACTTTTGAGATGCATAAACTATGACCTACATCAGTGGCAGCTTTGTGGCGATTTGAAGGTTGTTGCTCTCTTGCTTGGTCTGCAGACTGGATACACAAAGTACTGTTGTTTTCTCTGCGAATGGGATAGTCGTGCAAGAGATTCCCACTACATCAAGAAAGATTGGCCACTCCGACAGTCATTGGAGCCTGGGAGGAAAAGTGTTCAGCATCCTTGAATCAAGGAAGATTTGATTACCACCCTTACACATCAAGCTGGGTCTGATGAAGAACTTTGTCGAGGCCATTGACAAAACAGAAGCAGTTTTCAAGTACCTCCGTGGAAAATTTCCAAGGTTAAGTGAAGCTAAGATAAAGGAAGGTGTCTTTGTTGGTTCTCAGATTCGTTAACTTCTTCAAGATGATGCATTTGACCACGCACTGCGTGGCAAGGAAAAGACGGCATGGAAAGCCTTCCAGTTAGTGGCAATACATTTTCTCAGAAACAACAAGGCAAACTACAGGTTGTTTGTGGAAAACCTCCTCGAGGCATACAAAAGCCTTGGTTGCAACATGTCACTAAAGATACATTTTTTGCACTCTCATCTAGATTTTTTTCCACCGAACTGCGGAGCAGTGAGCGACAAGCACGGGGAGCGATTTTCACCAGGACATTGCAACAATGGAGAAACGCTATCAGGGCAAATGGAGCCCATCAATGCTTGCAGACTATATTGCTGGACAGTGACAAGAGATGCTCCATTTAATGAATACAAGAGACAAGCCAAGAAGCGCCGAGTAGACACTGAATAGGACTAAACTATGTACAGAATAGTTTTTTGCCTTTTGTTTCATAATAAATTTGATTTATATAACCCTTTTGCTGATTTTTAAAGTGTTACATAAACAGGACAGGTGAAATATTATCATGTAAAGCAACCATAAACACATGAAAAGACCTAGATTTACAATTTGATTAAAACTCTATCTACACAATATACATAGACATAGAATGTAAAAACTTAAATATCTTAGAAACAGTAGCCAATCAGTTGTTTTAATTGTCATATTTGAATTCAGCACATCAAAATACATAATACGTAGCACATTTTATCTCTGAAGCAGACGACTTCTCAAAAATTGTAGACCAGTGATGATATTACAATAATAATAATAATAACTTCCACAGCACCAGCCCTCCACTCTTCGGTTGTTTATGTACCATAAGCCAAGTTACTGGTTCTTAATTTGCAGCTGCTTACTGACATGGGCAAAAACTGTACTGTCGTCTTCCTACTTCCTAATCATTAAGTACTGTCTATTCTTTATCCTTCCCTTTTTTGATTAAACTGCTGACTTTGTTGATGTGCTTAGGCTTTTCATGGGTCATTATTCAGTAGATAGCTGTGTGATAGCTTTTTAAAAAATGCAATCTCAGACTCAGCTAAATCAATTTCTCAAATGATTTCCCTCCTTCTCTTCCCCCCCCCCCCACTTTCAAGCTTTGAGTGAAATATCAAAAATACCTTGGCAACATTAAATTAAAATGGTCCTTTTTAGTCAAGTGATAGTAGCTGACCTGGTGATAGGGTGGGCTCAATGAAACCTAAAGTAGCAATTTCAAAGCATAAACAAATAGGCTCTTTTGTGCAAACATGAATAGCCTTATGTCGGGATTCTCCCCTTGGAGTCATAAGAAGTTTTAAGGTTCCTCATCTTTCTGAGGCTAAATACTTAGCAAGGGCCCACTTCTGTCTGTGTGGCTACAGAATCAAGTCCCAGTATTCTCTTCCTCCCCTCCCCCCCACGACTTTAACCCGTCCCTTCTATAAAGTACATCTCAGCTGCTTGTGCTTGAGATGGTCTGTCATAAATACTAGTTCCATAAAACATGGTGAAAATGTAATTAAATAAAATGAGCCCTCAAGATGGGAAATGATTTAAAGAAGTCTGCTTGTATCTTAAATGGATATATTGGATGCTATTTCGTTGCACTGGATAGAATTACTCTGCTTTGTTTCAGCCTTCGTTATAGTGGAATCCTAATTGGCCTCCGTGAAGGTCACAACAAATACTGGCTTTCCCACATGTCGTAGCAAAACCGATTCTGGTATATCTAAGTTCAGCCCTCTGACATCACTGCGCTGCTATCAAAGATCACTTGATACTCAGTGTCTGGCTGATTTTGTCCAAATTCCTCCGTTACAGCCATTGCTGCTGCTGATACAGCCTTTGACTAATGGAGGCCGGGGTGTTGAACATCTGTGTGCATTTCTCTCCCAGGCAAGACAGATTGAGTCTCTGCCCTTTGGTTTCATGGTAGTTGGTGAAGAGGCCAAATCTTAGGAGTCATCTCTTAGATTCTCTAAATTCAGTGACACGCTTCTGTGTGCAGTGGAAGGTCTTTCTGCTGATCCCCTTGCCATTAGGGCTTTCCATTTTTAAGTTAGATGAATTTTCTCCCAGGTTTTGGTTAACAGATGTGTTTTTGTTCTCTGGGCCATGGTCTAACTAGTGCCCCACCTTAAAAATAAGGCCCTCTTAAAAATAAGGTAGATGTATTGCTGTAGAATGGCTTTCTGCTCAGAGTTCTGTGTACGGGTGGGTTTTCTGTTTCTAAGGAAGACGAACCAGGGGAAGAGTCAGATTCCTTCTCTACCCACAATGACCCTTTCCCTCTCTAATGCAGGAACTACCTCTCCTTATGTTGTATAAGGATTTAGTTTGATCACTTGTAAAGTTATACGTATATTGCTCCCCGATGGAAGTTGCATAATTGAAAGGTCGCAGTGCAATTTGACATTCCTTGGGGACTGAGTCTCTAATGGCTTGCTGTACAGCCCTTTCTTAAGATGAGGAAGCACTTCCTTAGGTGAGTGGTCCTACTGAAAGCGATGAGACTCCTTGTCACTTGGCATGAGTAAGTGCTTACCAAAACACAGAAGGTGCTGTTGGTCCCTATATGATTAGGTTTTTTAAATGGCAAAATGAATCTCCTGGATGTTTGCCACTGTACATATAAATAAAACTATCAGATATGAATAACCACTATTATACCCTTAAATGTGCACCTACAATTGAAAATAAAAAAAATCCCAAATGAATAGGCTTTTCTTAAGTTTTTAAAATATGCAAGTCACCTAGAGTGCATGAAAAGTCCCATGCCGACAGGCAGCAAACTGAATAAGTATGGCATTGGCACAATGAAAAGATCTCCTGCACACCGCTGCTTCCATCTGCCTGAACCTTGATGCAGAGGGACCACTTCAGCATGAGAGTAGTTTTTTAGTCTTTGCCTCACTTCACAAGGATGCAGATTTGTGACCCTTTTATTTTGAAGATTAAACACTCAAAATGCAATGGGACCAAATCAGTAGTTGGTTGGCTTAAGGGGCACCTAGTTCTGGCTATCTGCTTTTCTCCATCCCTAAAACAGAATGTCTGTTGGGTATCAGCAGTTGCAGAGGAAAAAGCATTCTACTGTGCAGAATTTGAGTAAACCCAGCCAGCTGTCTGTGATCTTGTGCTTTAGTCAGCAATATACACTATAGGTCGCATACAGGGCTGTACTGCTCTTTCTCCACAGCTGAATGGTGTGCATTGGGCGAGATACGACTTCCTGATTTCAGTAACCTGTGTAGGTTTATCACAGAATTGTGGACTGATAAAGTTCAGAGCGAGATTGCCATACTTCATAAACATCTCACTGTAAACACTTGTAACTCTTGACTTTTCTCTTTTAGGGAAGTGACAAATATCTGTAAATACTACTAGCCATAATGCTTCAAAAGCATTACTGTCTGCTGGAACTTAAGTCTCTCTGTTTTATACAGGCAGTAAACTTAATCTGGCTCAGTAGATACTGAATTCCTCTGAAACTTACCTATTTGGTTGATTTGGGAAAGATCTATGAGATTTCCTTTGAGAGGTGGGGGAAGAGAAGCATAACCTTCAAGCAGCTGGCTCAAAAAAAAATTCCTTGTTTTAACTGAACTTTTGATTATGAAGTGTTTATACTGTATGTATGATGCCAAATCTGGAATTAGAGCTGCTTGAAACTTCAAAATTTTGACAACTTTGAAGGGACTTTTACCCTGCCCTCAAGATCATTTTAAAAGCACAAGTTTTTAAAGTATTTTTACAATGGTCCTGCAAACCACAAGCACTTGCTATCAAGTAGCATGGTGCTTGTAGTTATAACCAGTTACTCCATTTGTCAGAGTTACAGCTGCAAATCAAATATGAAAACGTAACTGCAGTGTAAGGTTAAAAATGAAAAGAACCTGAGTTGGTATCTTGTATATGGAGCTATACATTTAAAAAGAAAAGCCCTTAGTTGTATCTGTCAGTCACTCAAGGAAGAGTTCCAAATCACCCATTCGTAGACTATCTCACACGGCTAGTAATAGCACTCGTAACTTCCGGTTATGTTCATTCTCAGTAGTTGTTTGAGAAATTGAAGGTTAGGCAAGCACTCCCTTTTTTGCCAGCATTACATTACATTACATTACAGCATTACATAAGACTTTGATTTTTACACATAAGGACATGAGAAGAGGTGGGCACAAGTGACATTTTGACTCTGGCAAATAGATCTGTATGGTAACATGTAACTTCAGTATGCAGCAAGGTACTTGGTTAGAAATTCAACGCCTTACTCTCTTGGGATAGAAACCACTGGGATCTTGGATTGTGGCAGTTTCCTAGTGGCTTTGCTTACTTTGCATAGCCTACATCTGCAGCTAGTTCAGGATCATCTTTTCCAAGTTACTGCATAGTTGTTGTGCAGAAAAGTCTTAAGTTCTCTACTTAATGAAGTTTTTCCTGAAGATCTGAGTGACCAGAGAGTAGAATGAACCACTTTACCACAAGTGAGGCAGCTTTGTAGCCCTTTAAGGCCAGTCCTTCACATCTGACCCTCTAACCAGGATGGTTTCACTGTCTAAGGACCTGTCAGTAAGAACCTAATACCTGAAGTCATTTCTGCGCAAGATTTCTTTGGCAGCAGCCTTTGTAATGGACACCTTAGACTGCCTCCCTCTGTATCCAGATTGACCACAAACAACATGGAACGGAGGTGTTTTTAGGGATAGGGTTTCATCTAGGTGCCTCTGTTATATGCTGCTGATGGCTCTTCCAAGAGTTAGGTGGCTGACAGAGAAATTGGCATCCAGGCTCCTGTAAATAGAAGAGGGAGTATAAAACATGCATAAGCAGGTGAGTCTTCTGATGCTACTCCTTTAAGACTCCACTGGTAAGAACTTCTCCAGGTGATGATGGGAGTGGCAGAGGGGTGAAAATCCAGATATTATTCCGCCATATGACGCTTGACACCAGGAGCATGTCGCTTCCTCATCTGCCCAGAGAGTGAGGGCTCTATGGGCTCTACGTATCTCTTGCCCTTTGGAGGCTTGCACTTCAGACGGGTGATGTAGTTCTTCCTACAAGTGTTCATCAGCTCATGATCAGAGCTTGGTGGATATCGCCTTCTGAGGCCACCATAAATATAGCACCCACTCCTGTGAATCTGGTTTAGTTGGAATATTTAGTGTTCTGGAGCCCTCCCTCCGGTTTTCGTATCTGTAAAAATCACACTGTTAAATGGTGGTTCTGGCTGTGAATAAGTTGGTTTTTTTTTTTTTTTTTTTTTTACTGATTGTTTGCTCTTTGACTAACCATGTTGGCTATGGCTCGCCTTATTTGGTGCATGTTAATTTTGCTTTAGGCCTCTGAGTTTCAGTATTCTGCAGAAGTTTTATTTTAAGGGAAGTATGAATAGTAAACACTTACAAAACAGTTTTGAAGTTCTGGAGAGATACTTGACATCCAGAAGCAATCTCATGGTGCTTTTCCCATGTGAACAGAGCCAAACTGCTCCTCTGTGGTCCTTCCACTTTGGTGTGGAAAGCACTTTGTATTATTTGATTACGGTACTCAGTAAAACTTGCCATTGGAACGCCCAACCTAGCTATACTTGGGAGAGGCATTAGGTAACAACATGTATATTACAGGTTCCGGTTTCAGATATTTTTTTCACTGCTGGTTTCACATACTGTTCGCTTTTTTGCTAACCAGCTTATTCGTGCACAGCTTGATTTACGCAATTACAAACTCTTTTTTGTGGTTATCCATTTGCATGGTTATTCCTGTCTGTATGTTGGTTGGTTGGTTTTCCTTTTTGTTGGATAAGATTTTTGGAATTAGACTGTAGTTCTGCAAACTCATTAATGCTTATACATTGCTTTTCACTGTCTCTTTCTTAAAGAACAAATTGATTACATTAGGTATGTTTTCCTTTATTAAAAGGTTTAATAGAAAAATCTTGTCATTTGTTTAGACACTATTTAATGGAAGTATGAACCTGTCGCAGTAACAGTAAAAGTATTTCACTTCTCAGGGGTTGCTTAAAATCCTGAAAGGGTGTTGGATGTGCCCACTTTCATTTTCTACAGTTTTTTCCTCCCTCACTCCCATTCTGAGTATCCCATCTTTTCAGCCAGCTTAAAATAAGTTAAGCTGTCTTTCTTTTTTTTAGTGTCCAAAATTCTCCAACTTCTGGAGGGAACATGAACAGTTCCTTGCCGCCTCCTCCTTTCTAACATTCCTGAAGGTTGTAAGCAGAGGTCTGGCTCTGTCTGTTATAATCACTGACTAGGGAATTTCATTGATATTCTGATACTATATGGGTAGGTCTACACTTACCCGGTAGCTCGGCGGCGAGCGATCAAACTTCTGGGTTCGACTTATCGCATCTTGTCTGGACGTGATAAGTCGAACCCGGAAGTGCTCGCCGTCGACTGCGGTACTCCAGCTAGACGAGAGGAGTACCGCAGAGTCAACGGGGGAGCCTGCCTGCCGCGTGTGGACCGAGGTAAGTTCGAACTAAGGTACTTCGAACTTCAGCTATGTTATTCAGGTAGCTGAAGTTGCGTACCTTAGTTCGAATTAGGGGGTTACTGTAGACCTGGCCTATGAGAGTAGCATGCAATAAATAGTCTATCAAGGAGAGGGAGTCTAAATACTAAATATTCTTCTTTGGCAGTGGCTACTGTATGAACTCTGTGTGGTGATTATTTTTAGTTATCAGATGGGTTTTGGAATGAATTGGTTGTTATGGACAGCAGTCGTCTTGATATTAGGTCAGTTTTTGAGTTAGGATCAGCTGCAATTCATCATAGCAAAGCTACCTTGAGGGTAACACTATGTCAGTATGAATTGGACAAGCATAGCTGGTGTGAAGGACTCTTTGGTGTGATGCATATTGAACTTGAGTGTATTACCTTTATTTCGAAATGTGGTTGTTGCACACATTCAAGCTGGCAAGCTGCTGACTTATACATACACAAATGGAAAGAGTGATTCATTTTTACATAGTAATAATCAACAGATCTGTTTTCTACATGGCTTGTGTTTAAGATCCCAAGTTTGTGGGGGTAGCAATTAAATTTGTAAGCTGAAACATTTTATATGGAAGGTTAGAACCTCACAATACTATTTTTTCCTTCACTTATCTGATTAGAATTGCATTAGCTGGACCATAGCTTTGCACCATCCTTTCTAATCAGCCCCCACCATAGCTTTTGAAGTTCATTTAATGAACAGTCCTCTGTATCAAGACCTATTCTATATTACCTGTTCACATGTCTGTCCCAATAGTCTAAGCCACTCTGTGGCTAGGCAGATGGAGAAATGAGACTTAGTTTATGTAGAATGTATCCGGCCTACTGGTACCTCATCTGACATTTGTCTGTTTCACCTACTTGTTGTTTCTAAAAAATCCTTTCTGGGTGAGGGATGGCTTTTCTTGCTCCTTGTTTCAACAGTATCTAGCTCAGTGACATTCCTTTGGCCTCTAGGTGCTACAGTAATACAAACAGGTAAAGCCCTACCAAATTCACAGCCATGAAAAACACATCCCGGACCGTGAAATGTGGCGTGCGCGTGTGTGTGTGTGTGTGTGTGTGTGGAGGGGAGTTGTGGTATTTCGCCGTTACTTCTGTGCTGCCTTCAGAGCTGGACCCCCTCTCTCCAACCATCCAGCTCTGAAGGCAGTGTCCCAGCAGAAGTGAGGGTGGCATGGTATGGGGGGTCATTACTTTTGGGGTGGGGGACTGGGCTGGCCTTATGGGTGGGTGCCATGGGCAACAGCCCAGGGCTCCGTGGCCAACCCCCCACGAACGCAGACAACCAACCCAAGGCCTTTTTAACCCCGAGCGCTGGACTTGGAGGTGGGGAGGGACAGAGCTGGTGGCACTTCAGCTGGGGGCTCCTACTGTGGAGGATCCAGCTGCTAGCTTCGGCTAGGCTGGGGAGGGATGGGACTTCCTTTTCCCCAAGACAGGTTGCTCCTGGGGCCAGGTAAGAGCCACCTCTGGGAACCTCTCCCGGTTGTAGGAAGCTCCACAATTGATGGCTGGGAGCCCAGGTCTGAAGGAAGTGCCACCGCAAGCCACAGTGTGGAAGTCAGGGTAGCAGGATGGCAGTATCATATCTTGACTTCTGCACTGCGGCTCGGGGTGGTGCTGCCTTCAGACCTGGGTACCTGGCTAGCAGCTGCCGCTCTTCGGCCACTTAGCTCTAAAGGCAGTGCTGCGGCCAGCCACAGTGCAGAAGTAATGGCGGCAATACCGCAAGCCCCCCGTGTGCCCACGACCCCCTTTTTTTAAGACACCATGAACGTTTTGCTGCTCTCTGGTCAATTGTATACAGACACGTGTACGCTAATATGATATTAATCTCTAAGGTGTTCATATTGCTATAAAGTGAAATCTTAGAATACTTTGAAGTGGAATGCTATTTTCGTATTTTTGGCTAATCCTGTGTCAGTGGGACTTTTGGGTACCCAGCACCTTTTGACAGCACCACCACCGAGGTGTTTACATATAAGTCCAGGTGCCTAATTTTAGGGATCCAAAGGTCAAATATTTTACCTTGATGTCTAACCCTCATTTCCCTATCTCTAAAATGAAACTGCTACCTTACAGCTTTGTTGAAAATTAGGTTCATAAAGCTCTTTGAAGATGAAAAATATGCTTATTTGTTACATTTTTGTTAAAAATAAGCTAGTTAAGGTTTTTCTTATTCATAGTTACTTGTGTGCATGCATATAGATAAAATCCTTAGTAAAAAGGCTACAGTCCTGGCAACTAACTTTCATGGTGGTATATTGTAGGATTTGAAGTTTCAAAAAGTTTGTCTGTAATCTGTAATTCCTCCTGTACAGCTACATAATGGGATTCAATCCAATTGTTAGTACTAGGCTGTTCAGTGAACCAAAACTTATTGAAAATTCAGGAAAAGCCCATCTTTCCCATGTGTAATAGTCATCGTAGATGCTTAAAAAACAAACACACACCAATTGTCACACATTTTTATGAAGATACCTTTAGCTTATGCTCAGTTATATGCAGTAGAGTAGCTTGAACATAGGTTAAAATGAGTCTGGAAGTGGTGCAATACCAGTTTAAAGACCTACAGCTCATACACTAAGTAAATATCTGAAGAAGAGGTTAGCTTATAAAAGTTGCTTTTATAACTTTGCAAGTCATTGGTTTTTGTTCAGAATTTGGGATTTTCTAATTATTAAACCATTTGAAACATTTATTCTTTTAAATGCTATCAAAGAATTTCATCACTGTTCCATAATTGAGCGTAGGAGAAAGTTGGTGATATGTCAAAATTCACAGTATTAATTTATCTTTTAACCTTATAGCAGCTCCTACATTTCCTCCTGCCTCTCAGCCTGATCATATTTCTCCTAAGAATGTTTCAAATTCTTAATTAAACTGGGTCTTGTGATTTCAGCACTAAACTTAGGAGAGCCAGTTATAAACATTAATGCTGTCTGAGAGAACGGATAGGAGCAGTAAGTTATTGAATAATCAGTATGTCAGGCAGCCCTTTCTTGTATACAGGGTATTTTTGTGCAGTATATTGGTGTATGTCTTAAATACCTTAGTACAGTTATTGTAGTACTGCAGAACTAACTGTTTGTTTTTTCTTCTCTTCTTTTTTTCCTCAAATCAGGACAGAGCTTGGGTTATGGCTTTGTGAACTACATTGACCCCAAGGATGCTGAAAAGGCTATCAACACGCTGAATGGATTAAGACTTCAAACCAAAACAATAAAAGTACGTGGTGCTAATTCTAGTTTGAGGAAAATACAGATTGAAGTCTAAGTTTTGTGACATTAATCACCACAGTATGCTCTCTTACCTTTCCACCTGTGGCTTAGGTTTTCTGATATAGGCAACACAACTAATGGTTTTTTTTATATTCATAAACTAGTGTGCTTAGTGCATTAACATGAACAGAAGTTACTTAGACTATGTGCCAAATTGTTTCCATATCAGATGTATGCCTGTTTACATTTTACCCAAGAAATGGATCCTCATAATGGCATGATCTTGAGGTTTCTCTCATTAGGATATATACATACTGTATTTCTGAAAGGTTTTGTTGTTTGGAGAGAGTGTACCACTTCCCTGTTTTTTCCTCTGTGCAATATGTATATTGCTCATGAAGACTCTCACTGGTGTGTCCCTGGGAAAACCTGTTTAAAATAAAATGTGCTGAAATGAATAAGGCCAGAGGAGTATGAAAAACCCTAGCATTGCTATTTGACACCTGTGACTGGCCCGTGCCACCTGACTCAGGCTTGCGAGGTCCCAGAGCCTGGCCTCCAGCCTGATCCTGAATGTTAACACTGCAACTAAACATCCCCTTTCCCTGGGCCCCATTAGCCCAAGTCAGCTGTCATGGGCCAGCCATGGGTTTTAACTGCAGCGTAGACATACCCTAAGAGTTCAACAACTCATAGCAAGCCTCCAATTGTGTTTTGGATTCAGTTTTTGCCCCAAATACTAGCAAGCAAGCCAAGCCACAATACAATTTTACAGTTCTGTAAAGAACAGAAGTAATCTTGAGCAATCTTCCCCTCCCCGAGTGTTATCACCTAAACCAGTTTATGGTGGCACTTGTCTGCCTTCAGAGCTTAGGGGCAAGAATGAAGAAGAATGAGGCTAGCTGTCCTTTTATTCCTAAAGTTCAAGGGCTCCTTTTGAACACTTATTTTCATAGAATCTTAGAAATATAGGCCGGGAAGGACCTCAGTAAGTTATCTAGTCCAGTGCCCTGCACTGATGCAGGACTAAGTATTACCTACTTTTATCCTTGACAGGTGTTTTTCTAATCTGCTTTTAAAAACCTCCAATAACTGAGATTCCACAAACTCCTTCTGTGACCTGTTCCAGTGCTTAACTACCCTTAAAATTAGGTTACACATTAAGAAAAACTTCCCAAGTCTCTCTTGCTGCAATTTGAGCCCATTGCTTCTTATCCTCTCCTCAGTGGATAAGGAGAACAGTTTATCACCCTTCTCTTTAATGTACTTGAAGACTGTTATCAGGTCCCCCTTACTCTTCTCTTCTCCATACTAAACAACCCTAGTTTTTTTTCAGTCTTTCCTCATCGGTCATATTTTCTAGGCCTTTAAGCTTCTGTCCTAACTTGCTCAGGGCAGGTCTTCACTACGGGGGGGGGGGGGGGTCGATTTTAAGATACGCAAATTCAGCTATGCGAATAGCGTAGCTGAATTCGACGTATCGGAGCCGACTTACCCCGATGTGAGGATGGCGGCAAAATCGACCTCCGCGGCTCCCCATCGACAGCCCTTACTCCTACCTCTGCTGGTGGAGTAAGCGCATCGATTCGGGGATCAATTGTCGTGTCCCGACGAGACGTGATAATTTGATCCCTGAGAGATCGATTTCTACCCGCTGATTCAGGCGGGTAGTGTAGACCTAGCCTGAGTCTCTCTAGAATTATTTCAGTCAGAAGGATGCTAATCTTCTGAGTAGTTTTGGGCTTTAGAAGCCAAGGAATACAGGTTAAACAGGATAAGTTGTCAGGAAGTGTTTCATCTCTCAAGGATATTTTGTCAGTAAAATATTGTTCATCCTTGTATTTGCTGACTCTCTTCTAGTCTTTGTATAGTGTCTAAAAGCAACTGTCATCCAGCTCACTACCATTCAGGTTAGAGACAATGATGCTTTAATTAGTGACTTCAGAGCTCAGTTACCAAATGTAGCCTGTTCTGCCCTTTACTGAGGTCAGACTTGTTCCTTTGGACATGCAGTTTGCTTGTGAAAGGGCTTAAATGTAAAAGTGAATCTGGGACATTTAAAAAGGTTTTTGAGGCAAAGAGATTGTTCCTTGGGAAAAGGTGGAAAAGGCAGGGCATGTATTCTCTAACCAAGATTTATTAAAATTAATAGTGATCTGCAAATTTTATTGAATGCTGCTGTTCTGTATCCTGTTAAACACATGTATTTGTGTCTGAGGAATGCTTTAGCATGAAAGACATAACTTTGTTCCTCTAGCAGAGGTTTTAACTCTTGAAAGGATTTTTCTTGAACTGATCAAAAAGACAGGTGTGGGGATGAAGGGACTAATTTCCCAAGGAATTTGCAAATTTTTAAAGATATTTTCCTTTTTGGTAATCTGGATTGTGTTCCTGAAGTAAAGGAACTTTTTTGTGGTCTGACAATGTTGTGAACTTTTTAAATGTGCATTTTTTGGGGGGGTTGTGGCACACCTCTTGCCCCAGTAAAACAGTTCTGCGTAGAATGCTGTTGTCTGTCTTACTACTGCCTCTCTGGGTTGCGAGTCAGAAGGGGATGTTACATGTGGTGACACAAGCCAGACATCCAAAATCAAAATGATCCCCCAAGGTTGTTGACAGTAAGTTCCTTCAGTATGTATGTATATTAGGGCTGTCAATCACAGTTAACACCTGTGACTGAAAACAAAATTAACGCGTTAATTTTAACACATTAATGGCATGAAGCCCCGGCCCGGAGCTCTGGGCCCCAAGCCTGTATTTGAAAATATAGGAAATAGCCAAAAAAATTTAAATAAATGGTATTCTGTTATTTAATATTGTGATTAATAGGGATTAATGGCAGTTTTAATTTTGTTAATCGCTTGACAGCCCTAATGTATATGGAATCCTCATTCACCTTGCAGATAGTCACTGGGCAAACAAGTGAAGAGCAATGGAAAAGGAGATGATACCAGGAGGGAAAGAGCAAAAACGCAGTAAATGGAACACTGGTATCTCATCCCCCACCCTCATTCACACAATACAGTCCATCTGCTAGGTTAAACAAATGGTAGCGTTGAGTAAAAGTAGCCAACAACTGGATACTGAAGTTAAGAGAAACCAAAACATTTAGGCTTGATCATTAAGCTTGATATCTCTTCTTTGAAATTTGTAAGGCGCGTGTCTAGGCGTTTTTATAAACACAGTCCAACTCAGTAGGCCAAAATGTTGAGACCTTCTGTTGCACTGAAATTAACTTTTCCTTTTCCCCTTAGTTTTGTAAACTGTCTGAGTGCTGCTCATATCTTTTCCATTAAGGGCTGAATTCTATTCTTCTTGACTTCAGTGGGAATTTCACATAATGGGGAGGAGGGGCAGCATTTCGCCTCAAGAAAGGAGTGTTGTACGTTCATAAGGATCTGTTGGAAGTCCTGCATCCTAGGTCGACTCAGATGATGATTTGCAAGGTTTGAGCTGTCTTCAGAGACAGCAAAGTTCTGTGATAGCTAAGCTATTTGTCTGGGCTTGAGGGGGAAAAGAATCTTTTCTTCCCTGACCTACTCTTTGGTGTTCCAAGAAGGGTATTGGTGAATTGCTAGAGGCTCTCCAATATGATTGGTCATGTAAATTTGATTTTTTTTCCAGAGTCACTTCTAAAACTAGAGGATATTTAATGATCAATCCCCTAACAAGACTTACCTACATTGGACATTTGCTTAACTCTCCTTGAAAGTGGTAGGTATTCCATAAGATTTTTGTCAGGGACCTGCTGTTGTATGAGATTCGCAGCTGAGAACAAACAACCAAAGATAAGTAGCTTATGTCTTGATTTCTGTGTCACTAGATCAGCCCAGGCTCCATATCTACTGTACATATTGATATGGAGTTTAGTCTTAAAGAGGCTTGTGTTGGTTCAGAATTGACATGTGGGTGAGGTTTGTCATCTTAAACCAGTTCTCTCTAAGCAGTGGCCAGCTAGGACCATAGCAGTCCTGTAAAGTTATACCAGAGTTATTTGTGGCAGATAAAGACTTCATCCCATTCCTGTTAGTATATCGTACTCTTATTTATCAACACCTTTGAGCTGGCTAAAATTATCAAGCCCAGACAAACTGGTCCTTAGAGCCATCACTGATTTCCCCATCAGTTCCACATTTACACACTTCCTTCAAAGGGAAAGGATGGGGCTATCCCTCATTGTTTGTCTCCCATAAATAAGGCTACGATTAGAGCTGGACACACTGTTGTGACACGATGGGCCAGTTTGAGTTTGCGAAACAGATGGAAATAGCAGCTTTTTTTGCTGAATATTTAATACTTGCAAAAGCTTTTTTTTTTTCTCCCCCCGTCCCCCATTTTTTTGTCTGAAATTGTCTACCTTGCGGTAGGTCTGGTGAAATGATCAACACTTGTCAACTTTCACCATGAAAGTGAAAGTAGTCCATTTTGGAGGGTAGTGTACCTTCTACATGGTACTATGGATTGAGCACGGGATTGGGCATCTGCAACTTGCTGTTTCCATTCCCACCTCTAGCACTAGCCACCATTAATACTGTAATCTTTAGGAGAGTTTACCAACACTGTCGTCTTAAAGCAGATGTGCTTGAAAATTTACTCATACTGCAACATGTGCAAAGTCAAGCTGCCCCTTTTACAAATGCAATTAACTCTCTAACATTAAAAAAAAATGTAGGAATGATTTTATTAAAATACTTGCAAAATATTTTGCATTGTGTTTTTTCATTCATACAATCATGTTTTCAGACCTAGTCTGGTAATCACAGCAGCTTATAAATTTGTGTTAAGCTGCTCTCATTGTTTTTAATTACTCATTTGACCTTTGGCACTAGGAAAAATCTACATTTGTACTGTGGTAACATTTAGAGGCCCCAATCCAGGATCAGAGACCTACTCTGCTAGGCACTACACACACAGAACAAAAAGATAATCCCTTCATCAAATAGTTGACAGTTGTAGATCTTGCGATGTATGTGGACTTTTATCACAGCTTGAGGTCTTAGATTCATCTAATAGTACAGTTTGATCAATTGAACAATTTGGTGTTATAGAAGGTGTTTTGTGATCTTTGAGTCACTTTTGGGAGACACTGCTATTGGAACCTTTTTAGTGCTGCGTGAGTTATTGCCTTTGAACAGAAAATGAGCTAGCTGGAAATCTTTAATTTTTTTGATTGAGCTGATCAGTATAGTCCCTCCACTCTTTCTCAGCCCTTCACTTGGTTCTACTTGCTTATATGTATTCACTGTTTGGTTGGGAAAGATTACTGCTTCCAAGGACATAAGCTGATGAGTTTTGAAAAGATGCCAGTAGAAGGTATTAATGGACCAAAAACTGATAGACTTGTCCAGGTTCAAAATAAAGATGGGGAAAGTTATGTCTTGGATTGATTTGGTCTGCAGGAACAGAATTTTCATTTTAGGGGAAAAAAAAAAACAAAACAAGCAATAGTGGCTTCTTCTACTGGGTTTGTTAGATCCAAGATAGAAGCTGAAGAACAGTTTATCTTCATGTTTACCTAGAAAAGCATACCAAATTGCAAGAACCCTGAGAGAAACTATGTCTAGGTTGAAAAAGTCTGAGGAGAGGCCCTGTCTATAAAGCAGGATGCAGACAGCGCAATTCTTTCGCCCTAGTGAATTGTCAGAGCTGTGTTTCCGGCCTAGAGCAGGCAACTTTCCTCCCTGATGCCAAAAATGAAACTGGCTGTAGTTTAAGGTGTCATGGATGGGAAAGGGGAAAGAACATTTGTGTCCTTGTAATTGCTAATCCAACGTAACATCCTCACTGCTTGGAGGGGGTGAACCCCTTGGATGTGGGGATGGGCAAAGTTGATCCCTGGATGATGCCCTTGTCGGGGGGAACCTCTGTCCCACAGAAATACCACTGGGACCAGTAGTTGTTGTTGTCTCCCCCCCCCCCCCATCATGCCAATTCAGGTGGAATTGGGACTAAAATGCAAGATACCATTGAAAGGTTAACCATTTAGTGTGAGATGGATTGGATGTCAGAGTTCACTTAAATGCAAGACTAGGCGTGGGATTTTCTGAGGTCACCATTGTCATTGAGACATGTATTTTCTTAATCCTAGGTGAGTAGCAAGTAGAACAGTTTGAAGCGCTTCTTTGTGTACAGCATTTGTCAGCAAATACAGCTTCCAGACCTCTGCCCTTCTTTGCAAGTTAGCAATTGATTTCTACCTGGGCAAAGGCTGGTTAAACGTTTCTTCTCTCCCATGATTCCTACAAGAAACATTTTTTTGATTGACTATTAAAGTGTTTACAAGAGTAATTATCACCTGTCAGGGGAATATAGATTTAAGAAATATTTAATCAAAAGTATTAAACCTGTAGGTTTTCTTCCCACTCTTGCATAGCTCTTGCATATATTAAAAAAAATCCTCAGGCTTAAAATGGAATGTCATTCATGCAGAAGTTGGCAGAAAGTTAACTTTCCAAATTTCTTGGCCATGCTTGTGTTGTTGTGGTGATTTCCTTTGGTATTATCACTTACTAACTGTCCAACAATGAAAGATAACGTAATGCAACATTGAAACTAAAATGGGCAAACCATTGTAAAATGCTTTCTCATCTGAGTGCCAAGAAATAACATATTCTATAGTAAAGAGAGACTTGAGATGAGGAACATACTACAGGTATACACACCTTTTGAAATAGTTTGCTATGTAACTTAATGGTGTGCACCTCATTTCATTCAGTAGCAATACTTGGTTAGTTGTGAACCATTATCCTGTTTTGCAACAGTAATCATCTTAAAGTAACTGTTGTACCATAATTTATTACTTGCTCAAGAACATTGCTGGCAATGTTTTAAACACGGTTGATACGCATTTTATTTAATACAATGAAGAATGTGACTAGTACACAGACCCACTAACTTCTCTTTGGTAGACTTCTAGTGCTGAATGTATGTAGCAGTGAGGGGTATTTTCCAGTTGTATTGCTCTTCGAGTCTGACCTGTTCATCTTTGTGGAAGTATATTAACAGGAAGGAATCTTTGGTAGATAAGCTTTTAATAGTGATCTTTTCCATTAACCACCATCTCAAGAGAACTGGGAGATATGTATTTATTGTGTAAAAGCTCCTTTAGGACACTGGAGGCAAATGAACTGTGAAGGTGAGGAAGAGACACCCTCCTCACTTTTGTATTTTGTTCTTCCAGTATTAAAGAACATTGATCTAGTGAGTGGCAAAAGGGGATCCTATTTGGAGCTTTAATTAAAGCAAGTAAATTTTATTGATGCTATCAATCAGCAGAGATTGAGGGAAAGGGCATGGTGCCAGACCATTTAGTGGTCTTGACAGGGTAATTAAATACCTCAGGACTGTAGTCTCAAGATAAAGTGAAGTGCTTCTGCAGATCTGAAGCAGTAGAACAATTTATCTTGGAACAAAGGTAAAGGTGTTTTTTCTTTAAATTTCTGCAGGAGTTATATAAATGGTAATTATAGTGTCTTTTTGCTATGCTATAGTTAAAGCTTTGACAGCATTTCCATTTTAAACCCCTCCTCTTTTTTTTCATCCCCAGGTAAAATTTGCTCTAAGCTGACACTTAACACACAAGGTCTTCAGGAGTGACTTTTTTTTATTTAACCAGCTTAAATTGGGCATTTTTCATATTATATTATAGTATTTTGAAGGGAAGGCTTGGTTTTGAATGCATATCTTGTCGCTTTCTGTAAACTCTTGCTTTTTTCTAAAGCTATGTGATTATTCCACAATGTCTAATCACTTGGAGCAAAATAAAACCGCTTGTCAGACTGAATTTTAAAAATTTGCAAAAACTCTTCTTAGGCAGTTCCATAGTTCTTACTATAAAGGTCCTTGTATATGCAATATACACAATTTAACCGCCTTTGTTTCTCAGTCTCTATCCTCCCAGGTAGAATTCCCTTTGGAGCTAGTCAGTGCAGCTGCTTAACAGCCTATGGGGATTACGGAGGGGCACGTTTCTCCTTGTCTGAGAAGCTCTCTCCACCTCAGCAAAACTGTTAGTCCTTTCTGACCAGGAGACCAAGATGATGGAATGAATAACCAGTCAGTCACGGTGAAGTGGACTAGTATCACTAATTTAAATAAAAACCTCTGTACATGCTGGATGTTGCACAGCAGTCTTGTACCAACTTAAAGCAAAAACCTCACTACTATAGTGTCAATAACACCAACCTCTCTTCCTCTTCCTCTTCCCTACCCCCTAAAAACAAATCCTTAAGTTGGATTTGGCTAAGAGGACTTGGCTAGATTAGTTTTAACTCCATTATTTGTTTTCTGCGTAAGAGAGGGTGTTTCACCTTTTTTATTATAGTAAAATATGGATGTGCTTCTTAAAATGTAAAACTCTTGAAAGAGAGTGAAGTTGATTGACCTTTAATGGACTCCTGGCTGTCCCAAGTTTTTGGAAGTTAATTAAATATTGGCTTTGGGTATCTCTTAGCAACCCAATAAGGGTTTTTATTGCATGCTTTTCATAGGTTGTAAAAACATTCCTGAGGAATGTTAAATGTAATTGGCATTGAACATGCTGTTTTGCCTTGTGCATGACTCTGAAGTAGTGTATTGAGTGAGATAGATAGGCAAGACCTCAGAGTTATGAACTGACCAGTCAACCACACACCTCATTTGGAACAGGAAGTATGCAATCAGGCAACAGCAGAGACCAAAAAAAAAATGGGGGGGGAGGAAGCAAAGAGTATGGTATTGTGGTAAACGTAAACTATCAAAAAGAAAATAAAGGGGTTTAAAAAAAATTGACAAGGTAAGGAAACTGTTTCTGTTCTTGTTTCTTTTAAATTAAGATTAAAAGCAGCATTTTTTCTTCTGCGTAAAGTTTCAAAGCTGTATTAAGTTAACATTCAGTTGTAAACTTTTGAAAGAACAACCGTAATGTTTTGTTCAGGGTTACAAATGTTTCAGAGTTACTAACAACCTCCATTCTCAAGGTATTCAGAACTCTGAGGTTCTACTGTGTAAAAAGGAAAAAAAAATCTATATCTAGTAAGCGACTGGTGGCAGTAACAGCAGTGTGAAATGGGCAAGCATCTTGACATTTTCTTTTTCTCTGCAGCTTTAAGAGCACCAAGGAAACTTGCTCAACACTTTTTCAGAGCAGCACCAAGACATTAAGACAACAGTAGCAGGGACATGGTCCTTGCCACATGGGTGGGGAAAGACTTCAGAGGATGGGAGTTCACAGCCTTTAACTGGAATGTTTCCCTCTTTTCAGTACAGCTCCAGTCTGGAGTGGGTGGCGGGGAGGAGGGAGTCATCCAGTCTGGGGTCTAGTGTCCCACTGTCCTGCAGCAATTGAATTGCATACTGATATTTTCTGGGGTGCACTGGGGTTTGTAATTTATCAAACTCCTTGCATAGGATTCTGTGCAAACTGCTGGCCATTCTACAGTACTTGCCTGTTCTAAATGTTCCCCTGCTTTACTTCTGTGGTGCATGATCCCAGCTTAGTGCTTTGGTCAGGGAGAACCGCGTCTGTCTCCTAATTTTCTAAACTTAATTTCTCTCTTTACTTAAGAAACTTGGTGAGCTTCCTTATTTGCCTGAAGAATGTTCTATACTGAGTGCTTCCTGAAGGACCCCATGGAGCTGACTCCCCCCCCCCCCCCCCTCAGCAGTATCTCCAGTTTTCCTACACAGCTTGTTTACATGGCAATCAAAACTGCTGCCATAAGAATTCTTGAGTAAATTGCCCAAATCATGGAATAGCCCAGGCTGGAAACAAGAGAGTTGTAGTACTAGTGCTCCTCCCTCCTCAAACCCCTTGTATCAGACCATCTAAGAGAGAGTGCTGGAGTTCATTGCCAGGGTTTGCTGCTGCTCCTAGAAATCTTCTTCACCAAGCTTACCCCCCCCCCCCAAGAGTAGGGATAAGAGGTGACTTATTCATGGCATAGGAATACCTGCATGGGGAGACGACATAGAGGGCCCTTTATCTAGCAGCAAAATGCACAACCAGATCCAGTGGCTGGAAACTGCAGCTAGACAAATTCAGACTGGAAATAAGATGCAAGATTTCAAGTGAGGGTAATTAACCATCAGAACAAATTACCAGGGGATTGGTGGATTCTTAATCACTGAATTCTTTAAATTGAGATTTTTTTTTTTTAATGAATATTCTCTAGCTCATCCAGAGTTAGAACGCTGGCATTGATGTAGAATTTCATCTGGTAATTTGTATGCCCAGTATTGTGAAAGAGGTTAGACTAAATCATCATAATGGTCCCTTCTGGTTTTAAAAATCTATTAATCTACCTTGCCTCACAGCAGGGACAGCAGCTCTTAGGCTAGGTGATTGAGCATAAATAAGGAAATCTATTTTTTCCCTTTGTTGGAGATTCCTTCTCCCAAAAGAAAATGTAAGGCCAAACATCCTTGGACTCTATCCAGAGAAAATGCCCACTAAAGAAAGGCGTCACAGTCCAGAAAACTCAATCTTATGCACACTCAAGGTGGCACAGGTCATCAAATGATCATCCTGTGGAAAAAGCTCTATTCTAGAATAACACAAAGTAAATCCAAAAACCCACTTCAGGATAACCTAGGGAATAATGTTGTCATGGGAAATATTTCCTAGACTAACAGTTTTCTCAGTCTTTCTCTTCAGTCTCAGAGGTTATCTCTCAATATCTATTGAGGTCTCTCAATATCTTGCAGCATCTGCTTTTCTGTGCCTTCTGTTGCTAGGAATGATGGTCACTTGTATGGCAGCTGTTCCTGGGCTATGCTTGCATCTTTTCCATTTGCAGATTTTTTTCTTCAAATGTGGAATTTGTCTGACATGTCCTTCTTTCTGCACATAATCATTGGTCTCTGCTCAGTTTACCTGGTCATCCAAACAGGAAATTTTCATGGGCCTGAGTGTTGCTAGACCTTCTAACTATTCAATACTGATGCCAGTTCCTTTGGTGGAAAGGCACGGAGAGGATGTCCTTTCACTTGGACAATAAGTAATCTAACTGCCTGAAACCTGAGGAAGAGCTAAGAGCAGCATTCTTATTCTGAAGACCTGATGGCTTTCTGGTTTTAAAAACTGGGACATGCAAAAGAATTGAGAATCTGATTAACAAGTGTGTCTTCAGTGTTGTTAATTCTTTCCATTTGGTGTCTTAAATACATCTTTGTCTTTTTGTTTGAAGGCTTCCAAAAAGGGTTTAAGATTCAGACCTCATTTCTCTGATTCTAGCTTGACTGCATCCTTACAAGTGCGTTCCCTTTGGACTGTTTCAAAGATCCACAGTACAGTAACTGGTGGAAGAGTGGAATTTCACTGCCATGCTAGAGGTGTCCTAAAACCACCAATTGAAGAGTCGGCTTCAACTGGTGGCACCCTTTCCCCCCAAGAAATATATCAGTCGACTTGAGGGTTTGGGAGAAGTACCTTGAATTCCTGGGTCAAAAGACAGAACGCTGTGTAACAATTTGCAGGATGGACTCTGATTCTCAGGACATTCTTTAACAAAACACTACCAGATTGATGTCTTCTCCTCATCTGATGGACACCAGGTCATCTGGTTTCTCTCAATGCCAATTAAATTAGTATTTTTTTTTAAAGGGAAGGTTGTTCCCTAGATGGAATTGTTCTTCCTGATCCCAAGTTGTTTTATCCTTCTCTGGGTCTAATTAGTATTGCTTTATTTTTTCCATACAATCATAGCCATTTCAGTCGATGCCAAAGTGTGAGTAATACTACCTCTATTAAACATTGATTTCACCGCACACAGACAAAAAATATTTCCCCTGATGATGATCAACATTTGTAGATAAGCAAAGAAAAATGTGGCTTGAGAACTTACTACAGTTTGATTTTAAGGATATTTATTTTGTATATTATAACATGTGATTTTGAAATTCAAAAAGTTAAAGCTTTTATAAAAGTTAATTAAAACTGTCACCATCTACTGTCATTGAATAATTGTCTGGCTCCTCCATAATTTCCTGCAAGTGGGAAAATTTAAATAGAAAATGCTTAAAAATAAACATTGCTATTTGCTGAAATTATTTTAAGAAAATCAAATTCTGCCAAGCCAAATTATACAAAAGGAAATCAACTGATCTGGTCACTCCTTACTACAAAAATGATAGTCCTTCCATAAAAAGAAAGGAAATAGTCATGCTTATTCAGATGCACCCCTTTTTTAAAAAACTCGCAACTGAGTCAATAATAATACACCTCTACCTTGATATAATGCTGTCCTCAGGAGCCAAAAAATCTTACCGCGTTATAGGTGAAACCACGTTATATTGAACGTGCTTTGATCCACCGGAGTGTGCAGCCCCACCCCCTGGAGCACTGCTTTACCATGTTATATCCGAATTCATGTTCTATCGGGTCACGTTATATCGAGGTGGTGGTGTATTTTAGCAGGGGTCATTCAGCAGTAGAGCCTTCAGTGCCATCTCCCTAAACCTCCAGTACAGCTAAACTGACTCCGTAGAGTGGATTTGGTAAAGGTAACCCTGTTATTTTGACTGTCATGGATGCTTTAATATGGTAAATGCTTTTGGGGTGAGGAAACCTTTGGGGTAAGGTTTCTAGGCAGACCTGGTCTACTGTGGAGCAGAGGCCCATGACTTTTTCTTGCTCTTAGGAGGCTATAGATATTTCATATATAAGGAGAAGTCCTTTCTTAGTAACATTTTTCAAACATCATCAGAACCTTGTCACATCTTTATCTCTAAGACCTTTTAATCTAAAAACATTTAGAAACCCCCTACTCAGTAAAAAAAAAAAAAATTCTTTCAAAGGGTGGCGAGGGGGGGTGGGTGAACTATCTTCAGTACATTTCACATCCTACAGGGGAACAGCTCAAACACGATGTTAGCATAGCTGCAGTGACAATAAAAGCATAGAGCATGTGCTTAAGTATGGCGCATTCCTGCAAGTTGTCTTGTGGTTAGATGTTGGGAGTATATATGGTATCCCTTCTGTCCCCCATGTCAGCACACCCACGGTTTTCTCTCTCTCAGCCTTAACACTGTGAGTGTACATTTTCTTTGGGTTATTTGGATTTTTCCTTGTAACCTTTAGTTCCAGGAAGAGAATAGATTTCCTATTTCTGAAAAGACTGATTCCAGAAACTTGGTGAATCAGTGGGGCAGGATAAATGGGTTCGTGGTTAATCTCTGCTCCCTTCTGAAAAGTAACCATGCCTCACCTACCGTTCTGGAAGGGGCGTTTTGAGGTGGCTCCTCCGTTCAGACAAAAATGAAATTTAAAAGCACTGGAGAACTAAAGTTGCTTTATATTTGTTTGTACAGAGAAAGTGTACCAAGAAACTTGAAAAATATATCAGATTAACTTGACTAACTTGTTGCGTTCTCTAAATATCTAGGGTTTTGAACTAGTATTTTAACAACTTATTGAGGAAAAACTGGCTCACATTCAGAGAAGAAAGTGTCTATTTAATTTGATTGTGTATTTTGTATAGGGTCCTCTTTTTGAAAGAACCCTTATTTTCCTGTCTTTCTTGAGCTTGGTAGATCTGGACTGCCCAGGAGAGGTAGTGCAACGAAAACCCAAACCTTAGTCTCTGCCTTTTAACTACCGATTAGAGTAAGTAAATCACAGCAAGTCAGAAAAGGAAAGCTCAACCTAAATCAAATTTACAGGCGATAACTCCTTTGCTTGCCACCATCTGAACTCAAGCCCAGAAATTCCCCTTTCCCACAAGTTCACGCTGAGGTTCTATCCTGAATGTTACTGATAGTTGACAAGCAGATGGGCATCTTTTCTGTCCTTCACCACCATGCTCACTTAAGCAGCAGCCAATATTTGTTAGATTGCCCACTCCCATTCCTTTAGTGAATGCAGAAATTAAGGAATGTTAATCTTGGAAAAAGGGACCTGGAAGGTGCCTAAAAGAGCTTATTGTCCTATAATAACTGCCTGGAAATGACACTAGATCCTCCAGAAAGTTCAAGAAGTAAAAGAAAATCAAAACCCTAGGCAAGTGCACTGTGTGTTTCTCCAACTCGTCCTCACACTTTGAAGGGGGAACAGTGACTGCAGAAACAGTTAACTCACAGCACACTGCCTGGAAAGAGACATTTTTCAGTGGCAGCATGACTATCATTCTGGTCCTGGGATTGGATGCTCCACCAGAAGAAATAAAGGAAGTGAAACTAAAAGGCCGAACAGCCAATCATTTTTTTTACCTCCAGGAGCAAGAAGAAAATTGGCTTCCCATTTCAAAGAAGCCACTTTTACACAAATAGGGCTGTCATATTGGGCTTCTATCCCAGGTTGTCCACAGACCAACCACTGGGGAGATCAAAGTTGCACTAGATTCAAAGGTTCTTGACAGATCAAACTACAAGATTTTTTTTTTTTTTTTTTTTGGATGAAGAGGCTGACCTCAACTCTAGTCCGCATTCATCCAAGGAACGAACTTGTGTCAAACTCTTAAGCATACCTGCCTATCTCCATCAGACCACTTCTAGAGTGCATCTTCTGCAATTTCCAAAAAAAAAAATTCCCTTCCATTTGGGTTCTTAAGAACATGCCCAGGGTTGCCTGGTCAGTTACATGTATGTATGTATTTTGGGAGCCTACCTATATTTTTTTTTTTGTGTGCTCATCATGGACATCTATTGCCATAGGACATTAGCAACCTCAGAACTCTGAAGGTCATGTGGGAATGTGGATTCATTCTCTGGTTACAAGAAACAGATCTTCACCATTACTCACAGGTGGAGAATTATCTGAACGATGAAAGCAGGGATAATTCCTCTTTTCAAGGAATTTAGAAATGCACTGTAATCACCACTGTATTGATACCATAAATAGAAACTGAAGGACACGGACTTCCAAAGAGCAGGAAACTGGCATGGTGCTTAGCAGACATCAGTTACATACGGGTATAGATGTTGAGGACTACTTGTGAGAAACTGGAAGCACTTTCTTGTGGTGGTAGTGATGGTAGAAGATGCAGCACCAAAAGTTGTTTTGTTTCAGATCGTGTGGTGGGGCAAGGCTAGATGGCTATAGAAAAGTAATGGGAGATAGATGCATTAGCCCCAGGTTAAACAAATCCCTGGTACCAGGAGAAGTAAATGGCAGCGGCTTCATGTCAATAAAGACACCTGGGGCCAATTAAGAGCTTTCCAGAAGGCAGGGAAGATGCTAGGTTGATGGGGACACCTGAAGCCGATCGGGGCTGGCTGAAACTAGTTAAAAGCCTCCCAGTTAGTCAGGTGGGCGCGCATGTCAGGAGCTGTGAGAAGTTGCGCTGTTGGGGAGACTGAGCTATACACACCATACTAGGCACATGGAAGGAGGCCCTGAGGTAAGGGGGAAGTGGGGGCTGCTGTGGGGAAGTAGCCCCGGGAATTGTATGTGTCCTATTCCTAAAAGGTCCGCTACCATAGCTGATACTATTAGGGTCCCTGGACTGGAGCCCGGAGTAGAGGGTGGGCCTGGGCTCTCCCCCTTTGCCCCCTGATTAATCACTGAGACTGGGAGACAGAGACTGTGCAAGGGAGAATAGCTTCTCCTCACCTCCCTCGCTGGCTTATGATGAAGATGGCTCAGTAGACTGAGACCTCTCTCTCGATCGATCGATATATATGTGTGTGTGTGTGTGTGTGTGTGTATATATATATAAAAATAAAAGTGGAGGGTCACAGTGAGCCTCTGAGGCTAGTGAAATCCATCAGGAAACGCAGGACCTACGGAGACGAGGGCAAAGCTGTGTCACAATAGGTTTTGGGGATTTTGACTCAGTCTCTAATAGGACGTTACATATGTTGGTTGAGGTCCTGCTGCATAGAACTACCTCTACTTCTTGACCACTATGTCGTAGGGCTTGACAGTTGTCTGACAAGCTCCGCTCTTTTGTTGGGTCACTGAAATAGCACACTCCATGGTCAAGTTAGATCCTTAGAATTCAATTGAAGGATGCTAACTTACTCTTGGAAGGAATTAAGCAGCTTGCCGTGTGTGTGTGTGTGGCAATGGTGTGATGTCTTGCATCTCTGTCCTTCCCAGGAGCTATCACTGCATTCTATGTGGGTTGTAGCCCTTCCATGTATCCATCTGAGCCAGAGGTAGAATGAGTTGCAGTAGTCTGTTCACATCCAGTAGGGAGGGATGTAGTTTTCTTTCCGGATGGAGATGATTTGCTTGATGAGAGGTTAGTCCTTGGCAGGTGAATCTCATTAGGCTCATCTCTTGTCTAGGATTACCTTGAAGCAGCTGCTTTTCATCTATATCTTTCTCTTCCAGACAGATGTTGCAATGTGGTACCCTTTTCTTTCCCCAGGCAGGTTCAGATTTCCTTTCACAATGCATAGGATTTGCTCACAGAGCAATCCCAAAATTGAGACTCCATTAAGATTTCTAGAGATTTTGACCTGCATCTGAATCCCTCCCCCCCCCTTGATACACTAGCATGTGAGAATTACAGCATTTCTTTCACTTGCCATTATGCCATACAGGACAGATGTAGAATGGGTCTTGTAGTTAAGCTACCTGAACTGGGACTCGTGAAATCTGGGTACGTTCCCAGCTTTGCCACATTTCCAGCTGGACCTTAGTCATGTCACTTAATCCTTTGAGCCTCAATTGTCCACTGGTAAAATGGGGATAATACTTGCTTTCTCCTCACTTTGTCCCTTAAGATTGTGAGGTCTTCGGGTGGGGATTGTCTGAACCCTGCCTAGGAGAATGAGGCCTGCTCTCAGTTGGGGTCTCTGGAATAATGCTGGAATGTTTATATTAAAAAAAAAAAAAAAAAAAAAAAAAAAAAAATCACGCCAAATGGCCAGTGGAAAACTGCATGATTTAGTACAAAGTCTTAATACCAGGAGTAGTTCTGGACTTCCTCTACCAGTGGGCGACCAGAGACCTCAGAGGAGTATCACTTGAGGTCCTGCCTACAGGGTGACTTTTAAATCAGTGCCAGCCTCTAACTTTGCTTCAGTGTAAACATATCCTGCAGTGATGCTACAGTGCTGTTACTAAAGAAAGGGAGAAACCAGGAAACCTCTTTCAGTGGGTAGGCATTCATCTAGAGTTGCAATAGGCTGCATGTGTTCAGGACGGTTGGGTTAAACAGATGCTGCACCCTGCGGAATGATCCTTTAGCTGTTCGATCTTTTTCACCGGATAACCTCAGTGTTCTGTAAACTGTACACTGATTGGTCCGTTTTCAGCTGGGAACACTTTAAAGACCAGAGATAGGAGCAACTGGCACATCTTTATCCCAATTTCTTTCTGATCTGTATAATATAGAAAATGAAGAGGGACTTGCCCAGTGTAGTACAAATGTATCCACCTTGGTCTAAGAGCTCATGGTTCTCCTAACTGCTATGGTTGGCAACACAACGAACGTTGAATTTTCCACTTAAACCTGCTCATGCACAACTTGGTAAGAGAACCAAAGAACCATGTAACCCTTGTAATATGGCTGCTGATCCAGGTGTAAAGAGACAGCAGTTTAGGCGACGTTAACCCTGTTTTTGTGACATGGTGCACTGAACAAAATATCAACTGCAACATAGCCCGCATACACTACATATTGCAATCACCGCCTCAGCCTGACCCTAGAGCTTTTGGCTAATACCCCCAAAGAGCCAGGTAGCAATGTATACTAGTGTCTCTTCTCAGATGGAAGGATAGTTGACAGCTCACCTCTGTGTAGCCTGATCTGATTCAAATCATTACTATCAGATGGCTGGCTGGCAGTTGCAGCCCAAGCCCTAATGGGCATAAGTGATACTAACAGGGACCCTTATTGATGGTCCCTAGTCTTTATGCTGAGACTGAATGGACATGAGATCTGTTCTCTTCAATCTCCGAGGTGATCCTTGACCCACACATTGGTGGGAAAGTGTGGAAAGCCTTCACTCCATTTGTCAGTGTTTGTCAATCTGGTACCTTTAATGAGCACCAAACTAAAATAACAAGACAGTCCTAAAAGATGGCACTGGTCCTAGATTCTTCTGGTTCATATTTTGATGGAAATGATCCACCACAGCACTGGCTGTAAATGCAAGGTCTGTGTTGAAACATAGTAGATTTGGGTCTAGTATTCATTTAATTTACACTCCAGGATGGAACTGTGTTAAGTAACCTTTAATAAATGACACTAGTTTTGCAGAGGTCGAGTTTAAACTCTCTTTACAGAAGGAAATCTAATTTGTTGTGTCTTCAGTTTATGCACTGTTGGCTAAAACAAATGCTAGCGTGAACTGGCTCTTCTGACTTGGAGATTAATCAAGGTTAATATGTGTTTAACAAGGCAACTTGATGCATATATGTGGAAGATTTTCTGCTTAAAGCCGTGGTTTTCAACCTGTGGTTCTGGACCTCTGGAGGTATGCACACTAAGAGTGCCAAAGGGGTCCGCACCTCCATTTGAAATTTTTAGGGGTCCGCCAATGGAAAAAGGTTGAAAACCACTGGCTTAAAGCAAATAGAATGCTGGAAAACGCAACTTTTACCGTTCAGGTTGGGGGCAGGCAAGAATTACTCATTCAGAATGGAATTGCAGCAAACTTAATCATCATTTCCGGTTCTGAGGATAATATTAAACTGTCTAATGGCAATTGGGATTTGAATTTCCTCTGCTTAGTGCTACAGCATCTCATTACTAGTAGTAAGGTCCCAGAGGAAGAGTTCTTGACTCCTGGCATCCAAGCGGTTAAGTACTCCTAATCTGAACCAAAAGAATCTGTCATAAGACTAGCATTTGAAAACCACAGTGTAACCATATTAAAGAATATTTCTTTGCCTTCTGTTGTGCTGGCATAGAAAGGGGAGTTCATAAAACATCTGTGTGGCTTGCAGAAATGCTCAACCCCTGTTTTGAACAATCTGCTTCTTGTCATCATAGTCTCTAAAGCATGTACCTGTCCCTATTTTCAAAGCCAATTGGCAATTATTCCTAAACAGATACCATCTATGACAAATTTCAGTTTGGAGTCGATTTGTGTTTTCAGGCTGATGGATCTTGGGGTGTTGCAATTTATTTAAAATAACAAATGTATATCCAAGAGTCAATTTTAAAGACGTGAAATTGCAAGGAAGTTTTAAAAGTAAAAAGGAATCCCTGTTGATTCAAAAACGCTTCTAAAAGTGTCTTCAGGTGATAAACTACTCTTCTTACACCCCCTCATCCCCCAAAAATATGGACTTGTCATAGATTATCACAGCACTGAGACGTATGCTGTAGTAATTACTGGTGCCAAGGAATTGGTGGAAGTTTTTTATTTGTGAAGACCATGTTCTCTCTGCACTTTTTTCAGCAGTAATTTGTGATAGTAAGAGAACAAAAAGCTGAAATCTAGTAATGGATTATTTTTAAGAAAAGCATAAATCTCTCCATTGGTTACTGAGATTTGGAGCTAGTTAGTTAGTATTTTAAAAAGGTAGGTAAAAATACATAGTTTCACTGTCTTTTCTTAGCCACTGTTTCAGAGCTGTTTTTCTAAGAGCCACTGTTTACGCTGCAGTTTGTAGGTTAATGGAAAATTCCAGTAAAACGGTCTTTAAATTGGTGTTTCCAGTGTAGCAGCGTGTTGAGTGTTGTATTATGTGTATCATCTTTAAATATTAAAATTGTAGGCTTTCTGGCTGCCTCTCAACTTAGATTGTATGCTGAGTGGTTTTGACATTGCATAACCTTGATCTTTAGCCATTAAATATTCACCTGTTGAAATAGCTGTGAAAGTAATTTTTAGCTGTTAATTCAATGCATATAGATTGCATGAATGGACTGCATATAGAATCATAGTTAAGTAATTACTGTACTAACGAAAGCCTGGAGAAGAGATGCAGGGTGGGAATAAGGAATAGGAGGCACTGTACTTCAGTTACCATATTGTAGGTAAGCAACCAATTTCTGTGGGGTTTTGTGTCAGTAGGTTTTAGAAACTAATTAGCAATCCCAAGTAAGCAAATGTGCCTCGTGCAATGGAGTTGGACCATCTGTAGATACCAGTCCCTTCCTTTTTTCTGTGACAGTCTTGAATTTTTCTTTAGGAGCACTAGTTTTGTTAAGCATATATTATCAGTTTGATATATTACTAGGCATTTTCTATTCTGATTGAGCTTCCTGTTCCTTCCTTCCTTCCTTCCTTTTTTTAACACTCTTGCTCTTTTCCCTTAAAAGGACTCCTTTCTCTTCTGTGAATAGATCACTAATGTTGCACACTTCAAGCATTAAACACTTATTTCTGTCAGTAGTCTGATACAGGATCGCATT
This sequence comes from Malaclemys terrapin pileata, assembly GCF_027887155.1. Taxonomy (NCBI): domain Eukaryota; kingdom Metazoa; phylum Chordata; order Testudines; family Emydidae; genus Malaclemys; species Malaclemys terrapin. Next base: position 21,766,993 of record NC_071510.1, read on the forward strand.
TATCTGCTGCTCTCTCCTGTGTAGCTTTCTGTTAATAATTGGTTAGATGAAAGGGGGCATGTCATTTTGTCTTTTTAGTTTTGGTAGCTGTTTGTGACCCAAATGCTCTTCACTTTTACAGTGAAGCCAACTTGTAAGAATTACAAGTAAAACAAGACCTCTATGCAATTCAACTCTTTCCCAAACAGTTTATATGAAAGGGATTGCATTAGTGCTCGTAAATCCAGTGAAAAGAATACTTCCGTTTATGTGAATTTGAGTTTTGATTGAAATTTGTGTCCACCTTCCCCCCCCCCCCCCCCCCCCGGGTTCAACCACAGAGCACAAATAGAAAAGTATTGGTCCACCAGTTCAGCATGGAAGAACATACTTTCACCAGTCAGTCTCTGGGTTTGTCTACATTGCCCGCTGGATCGACGGGCAGCGATTGATCCAGCGGGGGTTGATTTATCGCATCTAGACTAGACGCGATAAATCGACTGCCGAGCACTCTCCCGTCGACTCCAGTACTCCACCAGAGGAAGAGGCGGAGTCATTGGAAGAGCATCAGCTATCGACTTACCGCGGTGTCTTCACTGCGGTAAGTAGATCTAAGTACGTCGACTTCAGCTACATTATTCACGTAGCTGAAGTTGCCTAACTTAAATTGATCCCCCTGGTCTCCCCCCCCCCCCCCCCCCAAATATAGACCAGGCCTCTGTCAGACAAAAAGGTGCAGAAGAAAACTATTAAATGTTTGGTTTTAAAAAAAGAAATATTTTGACAGATGCTTAGTAGTTTTCTACTGTAATGTGAGGAGAATGAGGGAAGGATAAATGAAAGAGGAAGTACTTTTTAGAAACTTAACTATAGGTTTTCTTGTTACAAAAAATGCATCTGAGATACGTAACAAACCGGGAATATTGTCCTGTGGGTCTTAGTGTACAACTCCTTTGTGATGGTTTTTGCCTTGCTGGCAGAGAGGAGAAAAGAGAACTAGGGTCCTGTTTCTTTAAGAATGGGGGAGGAACCTTCTGAATTGGCACCACTGCGCTGCACAGAAATAATGTGTATTTCTACCCAATCCAGTCGAATGGAGACAGACCTGGTTTTATTTTTTTAATTGAAAAATCATCTTGCTGCCATGTTGCCTAAATATCCACACCTTCCCTGGGGTCTGCTTTCATGGCATAGAGCAGATCTCTTCCTTCTCTCTGAGCCGTATGCATGGGATTCCTTTCTCCTATTAAACTAGTTTACCTCTCTTTTTTTCCGCTCACACTTGGAAAGCATGAAGTGTAGGCTTGAAACAGATGCCATTAGCATTAGAAATCCCCCTTTCTATTCACCCAGTGTTTATTCCTCCCTTTCCTCCCCCTACCTACTGCTGTAGCCAGCAGCTTAGTTGCCTCCTAATGGTACAATGTGAATTGAGGATGTTGGGAGAAGAGAGGGGTGTCAGCCAAAGGCAGTTTTAGCATCTGATGTTAAGTTGCATCCCCTCTCCTTGCATCTGAAGAAGTGAGGTTCTTACCCACGAAAGCTTATGCTCCCAATACTTCTGTTAGTCTCAAAGGTGCCACAGGACCCTCTGTTGCTTTATCCCCTCCCAGGATTACCATGGAGGTCGCAAGCAGGGAGGCCATTGCCTTAAGGCTGCTATTAGTGATTTTGTTGTTGTTGTTTTGGAACCAATAATGCCATTCTGCTTTTCGCCAGAGCCTACAAACAAATCTGAGTACAAACTCCCTCATTGGGGCACTGGGCAGTGTCTTGGATGGAGAAATATCAGCTCTGTTAAGTGTACATGCAAAAGTGCTGCCTGGTCTTCAATACATAATTTTTTTTTTTTTTAAGCAGTACAAAATTGAGTTGTCATTCTCCATGGATCAGGCAGTAGATAAACAAAAAATGTCTATTTATAGAGATGTAGAAATATCTGGAATTCAAAGCTAATTGAATAGACTTAACAGCATATTTATAAATGTTGGGCTAATTATGGTTTGTAGAAACCTCTCAGTGGGAGATATCTGACCTACAGTCACCACTTTCCTTTATTTGTAGTGACTTACCTTGTGTTAAACTATTTTATTACTCTTTCCCTACATTGTATATGGATGTGTCACTGCTTGCTACTTCCTGTGAGTGCTGGTGTCTGTCTAGAGCAATGGATCCAATGCAGGCGAGAGGCAAAACTTTGTTTTTCACCTGTAATTTTAAACTTGGTATGGAGCCACTACTTTGGATAGAGCGTCTCTGTATATGTCTAGTATTGTAGATGTTTAGTTTAGCATGGGATTCTCTCATTTAGTGACAAAGGAGAAACATTAAATTGGGGCTGAAGTGTCACAATAAGGCAACACAGCTAATGGTCCTTTTGTCAGTCCATTACTGACTCAAAGGGCCAGGAGTGCTCCTCAGCACAAAGGGACTGAATTAGTCACAAAAGGCCCTTCATTACCATTCTCCCTCTCCATGTGTTCTTAGAGCTGGGATTCACAGCTGAAAATTCTCATAGATGTAAAATTCATCAGTTTGTTTACAACAGTGACTTGCTTCTCACAATTTTTTGTTTTTGCAGTGCTGTCCCCACTCTCTGGGCCTTGGATCCCATTATGTGTTCCAGGCCATCACCTCTTTCTCACCCCCCAAATACGTGCAAAGGAAGCTTGTACCTAGCTTCAGCAATTCATTGTCCCTACTTCTCTGAGCTTTGGCTATTGTGCTCTTCTACAGGCTGGCCAGCTTAGACAACTCAATCCCCTACTCCTTGGCTGTAAACTGGACTCCTGCTCGGACTCCTTTGGGGTCCATCTGCCTGGCTGCCTGCTGGCCTGAGATTATTGAAACAGTAGAGTCCCCTATGAGCTATTCTTCCGTCCTCTCTGCAGCCTCCAGAAGTCAGCCCTGCAGTAGCTTATGCCTGGGTCACTCAGTGTTACCTCCCCAGAGCAGGCTGTGGCCGCACCGCCCAGCCCAGCCTGCTGGAACATGCTGCGGCCGCACTGCCCAGCCTGCCGGAGCAGCTCCAGGCAGGTCAGAGACCTCCTCCCTTGGCCCTCCCCAGATAAGGTGGGAAGGGATGGGATGGGGAGAGTTTGGGGGTCCAGGGCTAGTGGTGGGGTCATGGGGGTGGTCATGGGTTACTCCCCTGACTCCCAAACAAATTTCCCGACCAGTTGCTGTCCCAGCCAGTCAAGTTAAGCAGCTGGCGCGCTAGGACATTTTGTTTATTTAGGTTTACCTCCGTGCCTGCGGCTGCTCGAGGTAAACAAACCATCTTGTACCATCAGTGGCTTATCTTAATGGCCCGGGAGCCATAGTTTGTTGACGCCTGAATTATAGGGTCGGCTTCTGAATGGGTTATAAAAAATTTCCATTTTTACTTATCCATTTTAGGGGGTAGGGATTGGCTTATAAACTAACTGGCTTATGATTGAGTAAATACGGTACTTCAGTCGTGTCCTTCTCACCCCAAAATAAAAAACATGCCTCCATTCCTCTAAAACGGATAAAGTGGACTCTTGTACAGCTTAGTGAATCAATAGGAGGGGAACAGAATTACAGCTAGGAAATAAATTTTGCCTTTCCATAGAAATGTCTTAAATTTTTCATCTGCCGTATGTGAGGCTGTTAAGAAACGAGAATTCTGCAATGTGTGAAATGAACAGCCTGTGCTTGAAGTGCCTGTTACCCTACCTTTTCTCATCTCTGCTCTTGTTGGTCTAGTTTAAAATGTTTGTAAACTGGTTTGGTAAAATTTTTACCTATGCCGTGGATAACTTACCTTACCTAATACTGTGACATGATCGTAATCGATCTTTACTACTGTAGCCTTGATGCCATTCAATTAGCTTACTAGCACAGGTTACAGGACTACAGACATTCTAGACATTTTCCCCATGTGAAATGTCTAGCAATAAATACTCGGTGCAGTAGGAGATGCCTGAAAGTAGTCCTACATGGACATACGATAGGACAGAGATTCTCAAACTGTGGTCCATGGACCACCAGTGATCCGTGAGCTCCATTCTGGTGGTCCGTGGATAGTTCCCTCTAAGATGCACGCCTGGGCAGCCGCACAAGAGAAAATAGAGACCCACCTAATTAGTAGAGCCATGCAGGTGTGGCTCCACTAATTAGGTGCCTGGAGAAGACACACATGTAAGTGGTGGCCTTGCGGGGAATAGGGGGTACGTGGGAGGGGGCAGTGGGGTGAGAAGAGGGGGTGGGGGGAATTTGGGACATGCAGGGCTGCGGCGGCCAGAGAAAGGTGACTTTCCCCACCTCCAGGGCTGCGGTTGCCGTGGAGAGACAGCCCTCCTTCCCAGCCCCAGCTTGGGGACTGCCGCAGCAGGGAGGAGAGGGCACATCGATCACATTCGAAAGGTAGACTACTGATACTAAAATATGAGTTGTGTGCTTTTATTTGTAGAACAAAAAAAGTTAATTATTAAGGAGTTTTTTTATATAGCGCTTTTATCCAAAGCACTTAACAGTACTTAGCTAGTGGTACAAACATTTGGCAAGATCATTAAGTGGTCCGCCGAGATCCTCAGCAATTTTCAAGTGGACCGCGAAAAAAAGTTTGAGAACCACTGCGATAGGGATTTTTATCACTATGGAGGTTATTGGGCGACAAGAATGGAAAGCTAATTCTACAATTTAACAAAATCGGCTTTTAAACTTCTGCTCGCAGGCTTGCCCTCACCAATGCAAATGGACAAACTGTTTCATTTGGTGGTATAGTAACTGACCAAAGTGTCAGTGAAATGTTTTATTTTGATTTTAATAAAAGTTAAGCTTACTGCTGCTGGTTCCAGGTAGCTGGCAAAATGTGACTGCTTTCTATATGCCAAAATGACACTATTACTTCCAGTTGACTGAGGTGCTGGTAGTATTACGTAGTCTCCCTTGTAGTCTAGCTCCTAGTGGGCACTTTAAAAATCGTTGATTTATGATACCTAATGAGTATCTGTGATTGCAGTCTTGTCACAGAGATCCTGGGCTGTATGGAAATAAAGGTTTTGTTTTTTTTTTGATTCGATAAATGTCAAATAACGGGTGGGGGGGAGGAAATGATCATCCAGATTGATAAAATGTAACCTGTCTAGCCACTCTAAATGGAAAGGTGCCAAATGATACATTCTGCCCCTCGTGCCCTGTTTATACAGACTTTTGATTTTAATGTGCTTTTTAGCAATAAAGGTGACAGTTCAGTTATGTTGATTTCAATGGGAGTGCTGGATTCTTAGCATGTTAGGAAATCAGGCTGCTTCTTTAAGGGCTTAAGGATTTAGGAGCCTGATTTTAGGCCATAGTCCTGAAAACCTTGGCAGAAATGTTTATCCCCATTGTAGTAGGTGTCTTGAGTAGCCCTTAAAGTAACTGGCTAGAGTTTCCCAATATCTGATGTCCAAGAGAATCTGGAGAATTTAGACTATCAGTCGGATTTGGTTTTGTGACCCTAGCATTGTTTCAAAATGTGCAAAAAAAACTAGTATGGTATATGCCCACCCTGGCTACTTATTCTTAAAAGTAGAGTTATAAAATTTAGCAGTTTTAGCCCTGTTTATCTAGTTCTGACATTTAGGAATGATTGTATTTTATTTGGGGGAGTCAGACAAATGTGCAAGAGGAGTAGGGCAACACCTTGAATACTGGAGTAGCAAAGCTGCCAATGTGTTGGATTGCCTTTCTTAAGGCATCTATGGCATTGATCTCAAAGCAACTTTAAATCTTGCATTTTTAGTGTGTAGGGAGATTGAACTGAATGGATAAAAATAGAACAGATTTTTCTGATAAAGAAATGGATAGGATATTTATCCGTTTTAATCTTATAACAAAGGGCCTAAAATAGTGTAAAAAGAGCACTTTTATTCCAACGTCCGGTTTAAGTGTCTAGTCACACACACAACTCTTCTCCTTTACTCTGGAATATGGCTTTAAATTACAACTTAACTGGCTTGGGGTATTCAATAAACCCTATTCCTTTGCCTTGTGGTGCTCTTTTGATTATTTGACACTCAAGGCAACATTTGAAAATAAGTTTTATCTCACTGAGCAGTATTTTTGTAATTACCTTGTAGTCATTTGAATAAGTGGGAGGCGCAATTTTTTTGTCCCATTTCAGTCATGGTCTGAGTAGTTTTTTTAAAAAAAAAATAAAATAAATTACCCTCCCTTTCCCAAGGTTTCCTATGCGCGACCAAGTTCAGCTTCTATCAGAGATGCAAATTTGTACGTCAGTGGACTTCCAAAAACAATGACCCAGAAGGAACTGGAGCAGCTCTTTTCTCAATATGGACGCATTATTACTTCTCGTATTCTAGTTGACCAAGTCACTGGTAAGTAGGCAGCTGCTCTGCACTGCCTCTTTCACTTTCTCAGACTGGCAGGTTGTGAAATATTCCGCCTTCCAAGGCAGCAGACTTGCCTCCAGAACATATCAAAGGTATATGTGGGCCAGAAAATACAATTTTCTGCTGGAATTGTTCATAAATATGCATGGACAAAAATAGATTGTGGAGTGTAGTGAGCCAGCCTGAGTCATTTCTACCCTGAAGGTGCAGGTTTGAAGCCTGTTTCATGGCTTGTAATAAATTTACAGCTGCTATAATCTTCATTTCCAAGCTGCTGCGTGAAAATGGTCCCTATGCTCCTTATAAAATGCTAATAAACAATCTTTTTATAAAAAGCAAAATTTTATGCAGTAATGCACAGCTAGTTCTCTCAGGCTAGGATTACACAAGACCCAAACTAGTAATTGCTGTTAAGACTGTTTTCAAGGTTGCATCGTCTACTGTGGGCACTTAGAAAAATATGAACTGTGAGATCCTTAGTACAGAATTTATCAGCTCCTTAGCAGTGCTAGCACAGACTAAAAGCAAACTAGGAACTCTGGTAGGTTACTTTTTTAGCATGTGCCTCCGATACAGGCTGGATGGCACAAAATGTCCAATGGCATCTTTTTACTAGTCAGAGTTGGACAGTGTGTGTAATTTTTCTGTGTACTCCTGAACGTTCAACTGGCTGACTTGAATTTCGGAAGCAGTACATCTTCTGCCTACACCAAAGTTGTTCTGTAAAGGCTGGCACAGAATATCAAATAAAGGAGACGTTTTCACTGACTGTATTTAAACAATGTACAAAAGGGCTGGGGCACAGAGACGGATTCTCCTCTCAAAAACCTTTCAGTCCCTTTCGTTCCCCGACCCTTTCAAGTCTTTTTTTTTTTCCCTTTCTAATCCCATTGACCCGCATAGTGTCAGTTTAGTGGATGGGAATTCCAACTGTAATGTCAGTGTAGTTTGACAAAATTGTGGGAAAGAAACCTTTTTGACCTTTCTAATTTGTTCTCTAAACAGGATATAAAGTTAGCTATAAAAGAAAAGTAAACTCATGCTTTCAACAAAGTTCTAACACCAAATTTAGTTTGTTGTATGTCTAATAGTGTGTGCAAACTTATCGATGATTAGTGAGCAATTGCATGTAGGTGTTCTATAGCTGGAGAAACTGCGTGTTGCAATCTGCCCAAGTGAAACACCAATTTTGTGGTAGAGCCAGAATTAGAAAATGCAGTTTCCCAGTCCCAAGCCCTAAAAACAATCCACTAAATACTCATTACATTTCTCATGAGTATTCATGTGCAAATAGCATGTATGATCTGGTACCAAAACAAACAGGTGACTAGACTTGTAAAAGGTATAAATATATAGTGTGTAGTACACCCTAAATACAGTGGGTAGAAGACCCTAAATACACATTCTCATACGAATTAATGTAAGAACTGTTTTTCATCCTAGAGAAGTATTGTGCAGCCTTCTAAGTATTTTTTTCACACTATTCTAAAGGTAAAGGGAACAGGTAGATTCAAAATGATCTGAATAATAATGTTGTGACACAAACTGACAGATAAGAAATGCAAAGTTGAGCCTGTGACATTCAGCTCTTTAAACTTCCTTACTCTTGTTCCTTGCCTTTTTGATGTTAAGTTGTCATTGTTAATAGAATATTTTTTTCCTTAAAAATTTCAAAAAGAGCTTGTGGGCAAACTTCTAACTTTTCCTTGTCCTTTCACTGATGAAATAAATGCAATAGACCTATGAATAATTGCAGTTTTCCCCCCATTCACGTTAATTTGTCCAAGTAAACTAAATTCATTTTAAGCCATTTGTTTGAGGTTTAATGTGCTCCTTAGACCTTCCCTCTTTTTTTTTTCTTTTTACTATTAGTACCCTCCTTGCTTCCTGCCCACACCAAATGTTTCCATCTCGCCGCTTCCCTTCCACAATATATATCTTAAATAATCTATAGACAAGGAAAGCTGGAAATAGGCTTTTGTTGGGGGAGATAAAATGCTGTGCAGTGAAGTATTGAAATCATGCATCAGGTTTATAGGAACATGAACACTGAATATTAAAACAGCAGAAATTCCCATTGTTGCAACCCAGAATCTGTACTTCAGTCTTGAACATGGCACAATTATTGTAGGCATCCTTTCTCCAGTGCACCCCTGGGTGGTCGGATGAGGCAGGAGTCCCGGGGGAGGGGATTAGGTGGGGCGGCGGTTCTGGGGGTGATCAGGGGGTTGGGGTGGATGGGGCAGGAGTCCCAGGGGAGCTGTCAGGGGGCGAGAAGCGGGGGGGGGGGTTAGATTGGGGGCCGGGCCACACCTGGCTGTTTGGGGAGGCACAGTCTCCCCTAACCAGCCCTCCATACAATTCTGGAAACCCAATGTGGCCCTCAGGCCAAAAAGTTTTCCCACCCCTGGTCTGGAATCAGCTGACATTATTTCAGAATTCCTCCCCCCACCCCAACTGCTTGAATCCTGTCACAGCTAGAATTCCCTTTCCCCTCCCCAATCTCCTTTGCATACAAACTGGCTCAGATGTACTTTGTGGCCTGTTGTATTCCTAATTGATAGGATTAGAAAAGTCACATTTTGTACTAGTTGCCAGAACTGAATCTCTGCTGCTGGAAGTTCCTTGTTTATAGTAACCTGTAAACTTACATTTAATCTTCCTAATGTTGGGCATTCTACAAGTCTCCTGAATTAATGAATCAACATGTGCTTCTTTCACTCTATGCAGGGGTATCAAGAGGTGTAGGATTCATCCGATTTGACAAGCGGATTGAGGCAGAAGAAGCTATCAAAGGTTTGAATGGGCAGAAGCCTCCAGGTGCCACAGAGCCAATCACCGTAAAGTTTGCTAACAATCCAAGCCAAAAAACCAATCAGGCCATCCTTTCCCAGCTGTATCAGTCTCCAAACAGAAGGTATCCAGGACCTCTAGCTCAGCAGGCTCAACGCTTTAGGTAAGTCAAATACGTTACGTTTATGGCTGAACCATTGACTTCTGAAATTCCCATGGGCCTACCCATTTCAGTTTCCTCCTGAAGTAATCTCCATCCCCGCCCTTCATAAGAGACTTCATATTTTTGAAAGTCTTCCAAATGTATGGTGCGGAACAATTTGTTTTAGAAAGCAATGCCATCTAACCAGACCAGAGTCTAAATATCTAGTAAACTATTTAATTAGCAACATTTAATGTTAAGCCAGGATATTTATTTCCCCAAGCCGGCATCAGTAGAGAATCATGATTTTTAAAGTTACTTTTAATTTCTTAGAGTACTATTGACTTCATAAGCAAGTCAATTCAGTTAACGTTGGTTTAGACAATTTAATTTCCTCCTTGGCCATATGGTGTGCCACAGCCAAAACACTACCTTTCACTTACTTTTTTGTTTCTAGTTAAGAGATCTAAATTCTGCATGCCATATCTCCTTGTTTGACCCTACACTTCCATTTTGAAAATGTAGCCACATATCTTGTGTGGTGTGTATTTTTTTTGTGCATCTTTTTTTCCCATGCTTTTGAGTTTACAGCCATAAATGTTTCTCAGTGATATTTAGTGTATCGAAAAGGACAGATGGTGAGAAGAGAGTGAAACAAATACTGTATTATCTACATTCATAAACCCGATGGCTTTTTCTTTTTCTTTCAGTGATTTTTGCTTTTTCTTTTTTTTCCTGGGGTGTGTGACTAGAATGCATTAAACATTGAAAAGCTTAAATATACAGTAAAAACAGTCTGTTCTCTCTAAGTAAAAATTGAATCAGCTGATATCTCCTTGAAAAGTGTGCACACAGTTACAAAAGCGGCAAGCTGGCCACACTCACTAGAAGGCTGAATGCCCAAACAAACATCATAGACCACATTTTTGGCATTTTTGGTAAACGTTTATTTACATCTCTGCTAAGCAGCTCACCAGCGACTACAGTCATACAGCTCCACAACCTCTTGGCATTCAGTGCTGGTGACATGAAGTGCCCCCCTGCCCAGTAATGCTCCAGTGCTGACCAGGCAGTCTGTCTTAGGGGAAAGGGTAACTGGTTTAATTCAGTATTCAGTGGATTTCCTTAACTAGGGTATAAAAAGATTAAGCTCCAGAAAACCGCTGAATATTGAATAAAAATAGACTTGCCCTTTTTCCATATGCAGACTGCCTGCTCCAGTGCTGACTGCAGGAGTGGAAATTGCACTGCTAAGACGACACATCCCAGAATGCACTGTACTGAAGTAAGATCATGGGGGAGTTGTTTTGCGGACCTGAAAACAGAGGTAAATAACTCTTGGTGTCAAGGCATCTGTCAGTAGAGTGACCAGACACCAAGTGTGAAAAATCGGGACGGGGTGGGAGTAATAGGCACCTATGTAAGTTAAAGTCACAAATATCGGGACTGTCCCTATAAAATCGGGACATCTGGTCACCCTATCTGTCAGGCCTCTGTTGTGGCATTCAGCACCTTCTGGTAAGATTGGCCATCAAAGTCCCGAGTCACTCCTATTTTAGATACAGCTGTTTCCATTAAAAAGTCTATTTTCTTATTATAGCCATTATAACTGAGGTATCTCGAATACCAGTGGTGTAGTATCTGTAAGTGCTAGCTTTTGAATAGTGATCATGGTGTCTGTCCCAGTCTTTTAATCTAGTTATGTGACTAATAGGGAAATGCCAGCTATTACTATTCCCTAAAGGACCCCATGTGTTCCACAGCTATGGAATTTATCCTGTTCTGGTATCCTGGAACATAATTTTGCAGGTTTAATATAAAATACTCTTCCTAGTTGATATGGTTGCAGAAAGAGTGCAAACAGATGCAGTGATGTCTGCTTGTGTCTGAAAGCAGCCTGAAACAATTGCTGTGAGGGAAATATTAATTCCTATCAAACCCAACAATAAGGTATAATATTGTTTGTAATATTTTGTGTTCAAAACACTCTATAGACACTAACTAATTGAATCTCACAAACTCTGAGTTAGCTGGATAAGTATGGTCTTCCCATTTTTACAGGTGGGGAAGGGGAGGCAGAAAAGTGAAATTACTGGCTAAAGGCCACACAGTGAATCTATGGCAGAGGCAGGGTTAGAATTTGGGCCTTCTGTCTCATTCCTCCTGAACATGCTGTCTTGTCAATAGGGTGTTAACTTTCAAACTGTCATAATTTTACATCCATTCTATATATCTTATGGCTTGTATAGCAGACATAATTGTAGTATATAAGCTCTTCCTATTTCATTTGTTGATTACTTCACGAGAAACATCTAGCTAATATGTTGGTTCCATAATCCCCAATATCTCTCAAACTTCCCTCAAATAGCTTCTGCTGTGCAGTTACATGGGTTTTGATAAATAATTTGGTGGTATCCTGAAAATGTATGGCCAACATAAACTTTAATTAAATTTTCAAATGGAAGAACACAAGGGAAATTCTGTTCTACTGATTATATTATCAGGCCCTTCTGAACTGTTGTGTTGAGTACCCAGAAAACAAGGCATCCAAAATCACTCTTGAAAATCTTGTCCCTTTAAATTTAAAAACAATCTGAAACTCTCACTGAATTTCCAGTCTGGTGCACTGGAGCACTGTAGAATCCAGAGCCTGTAACTCAGTTTAAGTCAAGCTCACCAGTGCATATGAAGCCTTACTACGGCCTTGTCTGCGCAAACAAGTAATACTGCTGTAACTACAGCTGTGTAGCTATACTGGTACAAACCCCCTCAAGTAGATGCAGTTATTCTGGTATAAATGTGCTTATAACAGTGTGGCTTTATTCCTGCACAGGAAGGAGAATAAGCTACACTGGTATAAGCTACCGTTATACTGGTTATTCATGCATATAATAATACAGCCCTCTAGTATGAACACAATTATAACAATATATTAGCTAAAAGATGTGATGTTTTTAGCCTATGTAGTTATACCAATACAACATCTTAACATAGAGCAGACCTTATGTGGTAAATTTCTTTCCTTCAGTGAGATGATGCCTACTGAGGGTTGACCTTAAATTTGTTTCTAACTTAGTTATCATAGAAAAATTCCATCAACATTAAATATCAGTTTAAAATTCTGCCTAAATATATTGACTTTTTTTAAAGGTTTAGAGCAGTTTTAAACTTTTGTACCTAAGTTTAAGGCACCCAAATAATTGGCCTGGGTTTCAGATGTGCTGAGCACTTTCAGCTCTCAGTAGAAATACATAGGAGGTGAGTGTCAAATGCTTCTGAAATTTAAACTGTTTAGGTGCCCAGGTTTGGAAAACTTGGCTTGGTTGTTTTGTAAGTTCATTTTAAAACACTTCACAGTACGATAAAAGGGTGGGAGAAGTGTATTGTACAGGAAATATAAGTGGGGAAGGGACACTAATAAATATAAAGTACTTAATTGTGGTGTCCTTTGGTTTTACTGGTGTACCAGTCATAAATTAAAGCAAGCACGATCACAAAATGCTATTTCATGACTAGTGGTTCTTGAGTAAGTACTGGGTGGGCAAAAAAAACAAACTCTCTATCATATTGCATGTTAAAAAGCCTATCCTCGCCAGAAGTGGCTGTAGCTTTGTTTGAAATTAAAATAATTTTTTTAATTATGCTACTCATTTAATTTTGTGCTTTAGAAAACTATATAAATTATAGCAGTGTTTGATCAGAATTTCTGGGTTACTGAAAATTGGAAATAGGAAATCAAACTGCGGTGACGTAATAGTGAAATTTATTATTTTGAAGGGAACTTGGATCTAGTCTTCATAGTTAGAAAATATTTAGTTTTATTTGTTCAGTTGTGAGCTTAGCTTTGAGTTACAGCAAGCAACGAGCCTCCTTTTCTTTCCCATTATAATACCTACTAGGAGATGCCTGCTGTTGCTCTTCAACTGCTGTATTAAGTTGGTTTTATTACCAAAAAAAAAAATTTAATGGACAAAGTTTTGCATCTGTAATAATCTTTCTTAAAAGTAGTTTGACTAATATATTCTAGGAAGACCATAGCTCCATGTATTGCAGTGAAGAAGCTTGGAGTATACTGATTTTTCTAAAGTTTTCAGAAAACTATATAACATACATGACAGTATTTCAGATTTCTTACTATTCAGGAACAGCACTCATGGGGTAGGTTTCTTTGGGACTCCCATTTTTCCTTAAGGCAGCTCCTGTGTCAGGAATAAATGACTCTAGATTAATTGAAATTTCACGTTTACATTACAGGTTCAATCAACTCAAGTGAGTAGACACTGAAAAGTTGCAATTTGACTGTTCAATAGCATGACATGACAAGCTTTGGTGATCTCAGTCCATGTTCTGTTTGATATGATCCCATCACAAAACACCTTCATAAATGGTGCTCATTGACCATCTCAGAGAAAAATTATTGAATGTACATTGGAAGGGGAAATCCCATTTTGCCCTTTGAGGGTAGTTCCCTATCTTCATCCTCCCTTTAAATAGGTGTTCAATGAGATGTTGATACAAAACATTATATTGCCTTTCTGCTTGAGGTATAAGCATTATTCAGGCACTTCCCAATATAAGCATATCTTTTGGTTGTCTTATTAAAAAGAGTGCACTGTGGGTGGATGTCCTAACGTGAACTGGAAAACTTTTTTTTTCCCCCCCTTGTTTGGCTGATTTTTAACATCTCTCTCAGCATAAAATAAACCACTCCCTTTTTACTGAATGTACAAGCAATTCATATTTTGTAGAGTCCTAAACAGTAAAGTAAGAGGGAATGTTCTAGGTTTTTTTTTCCCCCTTGGCATGCATGAGTTTTCCCAGAAGGAAGTTGGAGTCTCTCCATGGAGCCTCACTGTTTGAGAAACACATGGTTAGATGTTAATTCATAAGTTTTAAATCTTCAAGGATGCTCTGGCATCCTCGCATTTGTTGCATTCCTCTTATCAAAAGATTTGCAGCTGGGCAAGAAGGCATTAACACCGCTGCTTAACAAGTTCTGGGGAAAAATTGTAAAGCTAATAGCAAGTCTGCCTTACTACGCTGGAAATAAATTTTCAGTAAGACAAGAACAGTGGAATTAAAATTGTTCTATATTCTCATGTTTTTTATTTCTATCATTTGATAAGTCTTCTCCTAACAACTGTCAATAATAGAGAAATATACACTGATCTGGGTACGTCTGTGCTCCCCATCGACATAGTATCAGTGTCTCTCAATAAGAGCTGAATCTTGTATGAAAGCTGATTTTTCTGGAGAACTCCAGTGAGCTTGTGGTCACTGGTGACTGCTTAACTTTTTACACTAATCTGGAGACTGGAAACTTGTTTCCACACATGACTACCTGATGGAAATGTGAGCATGTGTGCAGTAACCCCGTCATGTATGGTAAGGTGTCACAGTTCTTAGCAGCTTTCAGACTTCGCATACACATTCTGTGGAATACAGTTCAAGGAAACTGGCAATAATATACTGAGTTTCCTTAGAAGAATAGGAGAAAATCCAGAGACTGAATACTTTGCTAAATGTTTTGCAGGTTGGACAATCTGCTCAATATGGCTTATGGAGTAAAGAGGTAATAAAGAATCATATTAGGTTGATAATAACTTTCCAACAAACTAGTTTTTTAGAGAAAGTATTTTGGAGTATTGTAAATACCATTTTTCCCTTAAGGTTTATGTTGGGTTCCTTTTGCATGTCGAGATGTTCAACTGAAACTGTTTTCATTTCAGTCCATCGTTCACTAAAGGGAAAACCTCTTGTATCTATTCCATGGAATTCCTCTTGAGTTTTTTATCATTAATCCTCAAGTTTTTGGCATGGTTTTTCTTTTTTTAAATGTTTATTTCTTCTAGCCAGACACTGTTCCTCACTTGTGTAGTGCCATTCAGCATTGTGCATAATCTCTGTACACTTTGAATGTAATTTACAATGTTAAATTTAAATTGGTTGGAATGTTCATGCAAACTGTAAATAGTCTGCTTAAAAAAATAGCTTTGGGGGGAACTGACTGTATAAAGCCCCTCTTTTATTCTTATTCTTGATTCTTTGTTTCCCACATTGTTTAGTAGGTTTTCACCAATGACCATTGATGGAATGACCAGTTTGGCCGGAATTAATATCCCTGGACATGCAGGAACAGGATGGTGCATTTTTGTGTACAATTTGGCACCTGATGCAGACGAGAGCATTTTGTGGCAAATGTTTGGACCCTTCGGAGCAGTAACCAACGTGAAGGTCATCCGTGACTTTAACACAAACAAGTGCAAAGGTTTTGGATTTGTGACTATGACCAACTACGATGAGGCAGCCATGGCAATAGCCAGCCTGAATGGATACCGTCTTGGGGACAGAGTCTTGCAGGTCTCCTTTAAAACAAACAAAACGCACAAAGCCTAATGAGTTCTCCTCAATCCATTTATAGATGAAAACTATACAACAAAGGCAAGTTCAGAGAAACTTTATACATTAGTCAATGTCTTTGTAAGTCAGTGTTGAAATGGGGATAAAATGACTACTTAGCATCCTAAGAATATGTGAGATTTTTTTATTGCTAGTATTTGAATTAAAACTTCTTAAATATCTTTTATGTTTGAATATGGACAAGAGGTACAGGGTTTTTACCTGTCACAATGCATTCTATTGCCTTCTTTGAAGAAGGTGGACCTTTTAAAATGTTTCAGCTAAGGGAAGAAGTTTCTTTTCTTTTTACATAACTGCCTTGAACCTGTGAGTTAATATTGAGGCTTTGTGTTGTAATCCCTAACTTGGTTGTTTTATGTTGTGTTTTCCTGATTAGCTTTGTGTTTAATTTACATTTAATGCATTGCTGTTTTGTCTGTTCAAGAAAAGTATTTTGAAGTTTACATTTTATTTATAAAGTTATAAACAGTATTTATTTTGTAATTATGATTTGGGTTGGGGATGGGGGGTACATTATAATAAAAGCTTATTGTAAGAATACTGGAGAACTTTTCGTAAAGCAGTACCTTGCCAAAGAGATAAGAGCCTCTTTGATGTGGGTTTAAAAAAAGCATCTATTTTTATAAAAAAGAAAAATTTGGAGAAACTTTTTACTGGTCCTGGAACAAATATTTTGACTTGAATACTTTGAGAAATCTCTTCATATGACACCTAGTGAGCTTTTAAAACTTACCAGGAAATTTGCAATGGTTGGGGGAAAATTTAGAAAGATTTATGATGTAGAAATACTTTTGAGACCTTTGTATTAAGAAGTAGAATCAATGGGAAACACTGTTGGTTTCATTTTTGTAATCATCAGTGAAATCTCTGATCATCCTGGTTATTATGTGATAGGTGGCTCACATTAATTTGTGATTTTGAAACAAATGAAAATTTAAAAAAAATATGAGCAGGCAAGAAATTTAAATTACCAAGAGATGGGGGAAAAAAAAATCTGTTCTTCCTAAAGAATTCCCTTCAGATAGAGCTCATGGTGTTTAGTGATGTACTTGCAGTATTGTTTGAAGAATTGTTTTGTCTTAAGAAAAGACGTTGCACATGGTTTGCACTTCAGCAAATCAGCAAAAGCAGTCTGAGTTGGATATAATTGAAAGTATTTTGAAAGTTACGTTCAAGGCTAACACCTGAGCTTTGTGTAATGTAAATAAGACCTTGCGTTTATGAACCTTTCAGCTAATTTTGGTTTTGGTTTATTTTTGACTTACATTGCCAAGTGATGTTCAGATTTTGAATGTTTTCGTATGAGTTTTTTCCTTTGTAAATGGCATTAACATTGTTACTTGAGGTCTGCTTATTCATTTTCATTGTCCTGAGGACTTGAATTTACAGTGCATCAGATTTGTTGCTAATTTTGTCTGTAGATAGTCTAGCTTCAGCTGTTTATGGTGATGCTACATTTTTGTTTATAAATATGTTTGTGGTAAAAATGAGTATAACCATAGGATTTGAACAAATTTCCTTACATTTTTCATACAAAAATCATAAATACCTGTATACTATTAAATTTAACTTTGTATGATGCTTAAATCACTATTTGGGGAAATAAAAGTCTTTACCATGTATTGAAGAAATTTAAGAAAAAATACAAAATATTTTCTGATTAGCATCTAGCTTATAATAAATTTTTTAAAAAGCTGAGGGCTATAATGCCTTCACCAGGATGCACTGACAACTATATAGTTACGTCCTGCTTTTTGTATAAACTGAGATGCTCATATGCTTCCCCTTAGAACAAGCAATGTGCTATGCATAACATAGTTGTACATTATCTTTGCAGTTGCTTTTGGTTCTTCTTCTTTTAGACTGTAGTTATAAATTTTTCAGTATAGTACAGTACATATACTGTGAAGCGCGTGCTAAAGTGAATAAGCGAGTTTTCATGCTGACCCACTCAATGCTATTCAAAACTCAATTGACTTCCTGAGCACTCTCTCATTCTTAGGTGCACTTAGATCGTTGAAGCTAATCCTCTGCATTAAAAGTTGTATATACTTTAGAAAATAAAAACTTTCCAATATGGGGAAAACAGTAGCTACATGCTTCTTTCCTATACTACTGTAGCAAACAAAGGCATTGATGAGAAGGCATGTAAATTGGGCTTCACTTTACAGTGTTTATCAGAGCACTTAATAAAATGTAAGGCTGGTATTTATTTGAAGTTGTACAGTATTACTTCACATCTGTTGGAATAGAAAATATATTCTGTTTAGTATTTAAGAGGCTGTACATGTTTTCTTTTGTGTTTGGATCCTTTGTACTTTTTCATGTTCAGTACATCAATAAACAAAGTTGAAGGGAAGACAGTCTGACGAGCAGATCTTTTTAACTTTTTCCTCTGCTTTAATGGCTATGCTTTCTCATTGGGTGAAAGGTTTTCCTCTAGTGGACAGGTTGTTCAGCAAGGGGTGAAAACAGTGGAGCCAAATACTGCTCTCTCTAAATCCAGAATCGCTCCATTGGTTTTACTGGAGTTATTCTTAGCTTGTGCTGGTGTAAATGAGGACCGAACTCAGCCAGTCTATAAGAACCATATATAGAGAATTTTTTTTGTAGCAAGCTGAGAGATTTAAGCTATGTAATTTCAAAAGCACACATTGGATAAGTGCAACCCTGAAAAGAAGCTAAGTTTACCATGTAGAGGCAGTGTCATTTTAGTGATTATTTTACAGTATTGATCTTTGTCCCCTGTATCCAAAACCAGGGTTATACATTTCTAATTAATCTACCATTCTTCTTGTTAGTGTATGTGTTGTGGAGACAGTTCCCAATTAGTATTAAAGTTCTTCCATTAGTCTGTTTATAAAGAGTTTCTCCTAAGCTCACTGGTTTTGTTCACTTCCATTCCCTGAACATCCAACATCTGTAATAGAGCATCAGAAATTTCCTATCATTGCAGTTCTTATTCATATTATATTCTGAAGTTGCTTTCACCTGGGTTTTCCACTTACACTCATGGTATTTGAAATGCATAACCATATGGTGTGAGTTCTTAAAGTGCTGCTTCTTTGATTGATATTCTGTGTTCAAGTGGAGTTTACTTGTGTGTGGGGGGGAAAGAGTTAGATATAGATATTAGTACTTAATAGATGGCATCTGTGTACATTAATCCATAACTATGGTGTTAGAAAAAGCTTTAGTCTGCTATAGCTAAAATAATGTGTACACACGGACTTTCACGTAATAATCATATCCTTTAGTGGCTGGAGGCCTGAAAAAAGGATGCAAGAGCTTCTATGCCTGGCAGCAAATAAAGATTTTTTTTTTTTTTTTTTTAACCTCAAGTGGTTGAGTTGCTGCTTTTTTGAGTTACAGTCCCAGCAGGGACAAATCTTCACACTAGGGGAAAGGGAGAACCCATGGTTTCAAGTTACATGCTTTCATCGGAAGATAACTTCAATACTCTCTATATATTCCACTCAAACCAATATTTTTAAGTGAAGCTATTGCTTAGGTTAAACTATACATAAATAATGTGAAATCTATTTACACAAATATCTGTTTTAATACAATATACTTGTTTTTCAAAGGGCTATGTACACAAGCAAGTTTGCAATTGGGAACACAACCAGTTGTGCCAGTTGTTATAAATGCAGTTTTACAGAAGAATGTTTTGTTTGGGGAAACACAGATTCAAAAGTTCACAGCAATGTATTTCTGATTGGCGGTGTTAATAATTGGATTAAACAAATTTAAAAGTTCTATGTGAGGGTCTACAGAAATGGGTTTTGTAACAGATGTAAGCTTTTGTGTATTCAAAAGAAATAGGATGGGAGATGCAAAAATTGTTTTGTGGGTAAAATTGTTTTGTTGGGGCAATAACTTTTGAAGTATAATATTTATTAAATATATCTGACAAATATAGTTTATATATATATTCAGCACCTTATGCTAGACTATCTGTTGCAGACCCTGGTAAATCCTTTGCTTGTTCATTAATTTGCAATATGAAAAATTTAAATTAAATCACAATTACAATTAAAATGTCAGATCCAGGAAAACATTTGGAGACTTACAGAATGGATTTAGTACTTGTAAGAAATGCAGATTAACTGTGCTGGTGATTGACATGTGCAGTCTTTTATATAGAAGATGTTTGAAACACAAGTTGCCAGCAGTGGGACAAACTTACCATCTCTATGCCAAAGCTCTAGTCTGGAAGAGAACTGCTTCCAGTGGTAAGCAAGCATTTGTTTTCTCAGATGGCTGAGTGTAACTTCTTGTAATGTGTGTGCCTGTTTATTAGGAACTGGATTGAGACTACAAATGCATTTCATATAGACTGCCAATCAGCTATGGGATTGAAATGATGAATGGAATGGAAGGCTGTCTTCTATCACCAATGTGCTGGAGAAGTTCATAATCTTTAAGCTGTGTTTTTGGGACATGATTTTCATATTAGATTATGCTATGAAATGGATTATGAATATTTAGAAATAGTGAGTTGATGTACAACATTTGTTACCACTTTCACTGTTGAGTTGAAAAGCAATAGACTAATGGCATTTAACAATAAAATTGCTACAGTTTTACTTTATGCCTATCATGAGAGAGAATCTAAATAAAGTTCTGAACTAAAGCTACTTGCCAGAAATGAGGTTCCAACTCCTCCAGGGCTAAGATTGTATACTTATTTCCAGTCTGAGTTGTTGTCCTTGCCAGACTTGTATAGTAGCACCTTTGTAGCTGGACCAATAACCATACCAGAATATGAAACAAATCACCTGGAACTTGCTAATAAACAGAGCTCTCAGAACTACAAGATAACTTAATTTTTGCATTGAATTCCTCATTATTAAGCTCATTTGAAAAAATAATTTGTTTCAGTCTGTTTAATGCATGACCAAGACGACATCTGACTGCTTCCAGTGTGATATTTCATGGCTGCTGACAGAGGATTAATCATGAAAACACACTGCTTCATATGTGGAGTGTTCACTGTAGACAGATGCATTGTGGTAATGCATGGAATGAATCCTACACTTAGGATAAATCAAATCTGAATAACTTGTCCTATTTCCCACTCTACTTCTGTTCCGTAGATTTTAGTTGTTCCTGGCATCACCTTCCTGGGACTTGTGCTTAAAAGTACATGGTAAGGTGCTATTTTTTTCTCCCTTCAGAGTGAATGGCGTTTACCAAAAATAACTAGAATTTTATTACTACTAACAGTAACAAGTTGGAATTGTGTAAAATCCAATAAATATAAATTACTGATGACTTCAAGATGGCAACTTTTTGCATTCGTTCATTTTTGACAAAATTGTTAAGGTCTAGTCTAACCTGCTGGGGTCTTGTTGCTGCTTTTCCGGTAACTATTACTACAACTTCTATGTTAGTGTGGCCTACTACTCGGAGAATAGAAAGTAACTGACTTCCTTTTTTGTATCTGGTACTTCCACTTGTCATGACTTCCTGTCCTCTTCGCCTCCTTCCCCCTGATACTCATTAATTTTCTATAGTTGTATTTGATTTTAATCTGGCCCAACGGATTTCTGTAATTCATTTGCATTACTTCATTTCACAACCAGACATAAATGATGTGGTCTCATGTAACTTTAGTCAGCATCACAGTTTACTGACTTTCCAGTTTGTGATGGGAATTAAGACCAAACTTGTTTTGCTTCTATCAAGGACAAGACCAGTGTGGCTTAAGAATGCATAAATTTATATTTAGCTTGTGTGGCTTGTTTATAATCTGAAGTGATTTTTTTTACCAATTCAATTACAATATTATATCCCCCATTGAGACAAGCACATGCTTATGTTTAAATTATTTTAATGAAACATAAGTATAGGCTTCACTTGGGGCACATCACTTATCTGCTGAGGTCTTGTGCTTTTTCCCAAGAGTGAGTGTGTGTGTGTGTGTCTGCTGAGGTGTGTCCTATAATAATTTAAACCAATATTTTTAAAGAATAGACCAAGATTGGCTTATTACTCCTTGTGATCTTCACTCTGACCCTCATTTTTTATGACAAAAATAATTCCAAACATGCTTTTTAAAAATTACATGTGGGGTTGAGGAAGCTTTCTTTTATTGGAATGTTAAATTTCTTTGCGCTGTGACATGCAGTTGCGAAGTGTGGTCAGTGAAAGGCAAGTGGCAGACTATTTATTTTTCTGTCCTTGATTAACATTGGCACTATTCTGGTGGACCGAAACAGTTTAGTTGCATACTTCACTTCAGGCTGCTTGTGTATGCTATTTGACAGCTTGTATTTTCTGCCTGAAAAGTTTTACTCCAGAGACCTGGTTGGATCAGTTACTTTCTCAAACTGATCTATGTTGTAAATTCACTACAAAGAACTGCAGTATCCACCTTAGTTTCCACAACCTTGGCCTTGTTGCAGAACTTTCTAGTATCTCCAAAATAGAATTTTTTATTTAGGTATAAACAAAGAATACAGACCAACTTTACTTCTGAAATTAGTTTAAAAAATATTTAGTTCACTGTTGTAAAATGTGATGGGCTGATCCCACTGAAAGGGAAGCACTTTATCTGCCAAAGAGTGTCAGTTTAAGCTTCCTCACAGATAATGTTCCTGGTTTTACAATCACACCTAAAGGCCCCAACCAAATAGAGGCCCCCATTGTACTATGTATTGTGTGAACACATAGTAAGAGGTAGTTCCTGACCCATTCTTTATGCCCCCCCCCCCCCCCAAACTTATCTCACTGTTTACTTAGTTTGCAAGTTCTTTGGAAGTGACTTGCAAACATCATATTGCAGGTCAGTGGCTGAGCTGGGAATGGAACTTGTTTCCTGCCTGCCCTGTCCACTTTGCTGTGCTGCTTTTCCATTACCATCTAAGGGTGAGAGCTTGCAGTTCAGCCCAGAGCTGTAAAAATCAGTCTCTCTCCTGAGGGTAAGGGTGCTCGCTGTGACGTAGGTGGCAGTTTGACTTGGCCCATGCTGGCAGGTGCAAGCAAATCACACTGTCTTGAGCAGGGCAGAAAATGTTAATTGTTGAGGATCAGAGAGCTAGCACTCTTTTTAGGTAGGTTCTGGGTGTTCCTTCCAAGGGAAGTGTCTGAAAATACATGCCATGCGGTGTGATGTAATGCATTCTGAAGGCATGTCATTAGTTCTTGCAATTAAAAACCAGTACATATACAAAATTGCTTCCAATGATACATTTATCTTTGAAAAATTTAACTGTTTCATTTGCTATTGTAACCTTACTCTTCACTCCATGGGGTTTTTTTTCCTTCCTGTTTTCAATCTTGGTGGATCTCTCTTCTGTGTTTTCAATGTAATTCCTATTGCACCTCTTGCTATTCTCTACTGCCTCGTTCCTCTTCCTTTAACTATATTGTTCCGCCCCTCTTTTCTCTCCCTTCAAAATCTCACTCCATCTCTTTTCCCCCCCACACACACACCTTAGTCCCTCAGTTTCTCCCACCATTCCTCTCCAGTAAAAGTAATACCCCTTCACAATGTGCTTCGCATGGAGCAGACTGTAGAGAGACATAGCTCAGTGGCTGGAGCATTGGCCTGCTAAACCAAGGGTTGTGAGTTCAATCCTTGAGGGGACCACTTAGGGATTGGGGGCAAAATCAGTATTTGGTCCTGCTAGTGAAGGCAGGGGGCTGGACTTGATGACCTTTCAGGGTCCCTTCCAGTTCTATGAGATAGATATATCTCCATTTATTATTATTATTATTATTATTATTATGAGCTGGTTTTGATGTGCTTTGCTGTTCTTTTTGGGAATGGATTGGGTTGTACTCAGGTAACTTTGGCCTTTTGTTACAGGGAAGATCCAGAGGGTGTTATGGGCTAATGAGGGGTGCCACAAAGCTCCACATTGTCACCCTTTTCTATTGAATGTGTGTATGAGGCCATTAGAGTTCAGTGGGAAGGCATAGGCTGAAGTGTTCTCAGAATGACGATAATGCAGTGTATTACTGATACCAGCATTTTACCTCCATTTCCTCCAATCCAGAGAGTACATTCAGATGCACTTCCCAGTGTCCGGGTGCAATTGGGGCATGGTGAAAGCTCAAGCCAGATAATGTTGAGGTGGTGGTGGGCTGGGTTGAGGGCTTGAAAATGTGTCTTGAGAGGTTTTGTACAAGTTTGGCTACACACTTATTAGCTGATAGATGATCAAATGGCAGCAATGACCAACACTGCCTTATTTTCCTGTATCTAGACAGGAGCTTGTTCTTGGACAAAGACAATACCATCATAATTCTCCTTTCCAACCTCTCAGATGGACTACTGCAGTGTACTGTACATGAGGCTACACTTCAGTCAATTCAGAGATTATAACTTGTGGTTTCTTGAAGTGAGCACATTAAATCTTTCCAGGTTCTGCACTATTTTCTGGCTAGCAAGTGGAATTAAAGGTATGTTGGCTTTGACTTAAAATTCCTAAATGCAGTAGCTTGGGACCTTCCCACCTGAGAAATCGCCCCTTTCCTAGTGAAACAGAACTGTAGTTGAGATCAGGAAGGGGCGCTTGAACTGGATTTACCTTCATAGAAAAGCCAGGGGACCCCTTTGGAATGCTCTCCTCACGCCCCCATCTGAAACTGCACAAGTCTCTGACCTTGTGTGTGTGGTACAACACCACTCTGTTTGAGGGGGCACTGGTGGAGAGCGGAGGATGAAATGACTGTCAATTTTAAAGAACACCCAGCAAGTAGCCGGGAGTTCTTAAATTGTATTGGTCTGTTGACTAGTAAATAGATGAGGGTGTGATAGGACAAAGGTGTGGAAGAAATGCTGGCTGCTTTTGATGAGTTATCGTGTAAGCACCTAGAGAAACTTCAAACTTTTTTAAAATGTAAGAATCCAAAGCTTTGCATGGATGACTTTTGGTGTGGAGCTCTTTTTAGATTGAAGTCAAAATCTTGATGTATTCATGTCAGTTAGGATGCCTTTCTTTTGGTGGCTTTTAGTCAACAGGTTACCTGATTGAGTGCCACTTTCCCTGGTTGTAGCTCTTGCTCTTCCTTGGCTCCAGCAAGCTTCAAGTTATTCAGTGTGAAAATAAAAGTGGGTTCTGTGGGGATCACCTCAGACTGTCATATTAGCTGGTTCCTGTTGCTATAGAGCTCCAGGGAGGGCCTTCGCATCAGAACCTTGGTGTCTCCTCTCTCCTCCCCCTTGCCCCCATCAATTGGGTCTATGTAACCACACCATGTCCATTTTCAATAAGGCCACCAAATTCTGTTCTGTCACAAAGGTTTCTCATCCTTCCTTCATGTTGGTCAGAATTGATCTCACTCTGACACTAAAAATGTTGATCCCAATTGACAGGGTTGGTCTGACAAAGGATTTTATAGGGTGGAAGATGGAAAATTTTTAAAAGGGGCTTTGAATTGTCTTCCTTTTCTTCATATGCTGTGAAGGCTTGGATGTTATCCATATCAAGTGAAAATAGATTAGTTAGATTCTCCTTTTACTTTCAGAAGATTCCATAGGGATCAAAATGGGGAAACTAAAAAGGAGATGGATTCTATCAAAGTGGCATTGTCTTTCCGCTTCAGCCTCTGTGTTGTCAACCAGATTATCTTTCTTCTCTTCAGTGTTCTGTCTCAAAGAAATATGGAGAAACTGTGTCATCTGAATCCAGATCAAAAGACTGTCTGGTTTAGACTTTGATAAGGTGTCCAATCATTCCTTGTCAAGATACTCAAAAGCTTCCAGTCATTTTGGCACCACTCCAGACCTAAATACCAAATCCACCTATGTGGTTCTTTCATTCTCTCATCCACCAGAGAATCCTTTCCCAGCACGAGATATTGAGGGCTGCCACAGAGAGGGTTTTCTGTAAGACAGTGTCAGATGAGGTCCACCAGAGGAACAAAAGCTCAAGAACTTTTTAAACTGGACTGGTACCATTTAAGACAGATGAGTTCTTTGGATTCTGGTACGAGGCCTTCTCATAGGCCTTCAAAAGCTAACCCCTTTAGTATTTCCTTCTTTTCCTGTCCTTCAGGACTGTGAAAAGATCAGTTTCTGGATGACTAGCAAATATCCTTTCCCTTAGAAGAATAAATGTGATTCCGCCTAAATAAAACTTGTTTTTATTTCAGGTTCACAAAGATGAAAAGATCCAGAGCTTTGTGTCCATCCTCTCTATCTCTGTGTACAAAATTCATGTCAAGGTGGAGACTTCATCTCTTCTAGTCCAAGAAATAGCTCTTTATCCCATCTCAGGGAATCTTTCATTTGGCCTCATGGTATTGCTGAAGCTATTTGATAGCATTCAGGTTTTTTCCTCAAGCAATTCCTTGATACCATCCCTGGGCATCAGCACACAACTGCCATCAGCTGATCAGCATGAGTGGGTGGTGTTTCAGAAACAGTCCCTTAATCAATGGTTGACTACCTTTTTTCAAACTTCCTGATTAAAAAAAAAAATAAAAATGGAGCTCTTGCCTGTAGATAGGATCACTAATGCTGGAAGGAATAAGAGGGAAGGTGCTCTCATGGATTGGTAACTGGTTAAAAGATAGGAAACAAAGGGTAGGTATAAATGGTCAGTTTTCAGAATGGAGAGCGGTAAATAGTGGTGTCCCCCAGGGGTCTATTCTGGGACCAGTCCTATTCAGCGTATTCATAAATGATCTGGAAAAAGGAGTAAACAGGCGGCAAAATTTTCAGATGATACAAAAATACTAAAGATAGTTAAGACCCAGGCAGACTGCAAAGAGCTACAAAAGGATCTCTCAAAACTGAGTGACTGGGCAACAAAATGGCAGATGAAATTTAATGTTGATAAATGCAAAGTAATGCACATTTGGAAAGCATAATCCCAACTATATATACCAAATGATGGGGTCTCAATTAGCTGTTACCTCTCAAGAAAGAGATCTTGAAGTCATTGTGGATCTTTTTTTTCACTGCCGCTGCACATTGAGTGGATGTTTTCAGAGAACAGAATGCTGAGAATAATTAAGAAAGGGATAGATAATAGAACAGAAAATATCATGTTGCCTCTATATAAATCCATGGTATGCCCACCTCTTGAATACTGTGTGCAGATGTGGTCGCCCCATCTCAAAAAAGATATATTGGAATTGGAAAAGATCAACAAAAATGATTAGGGATATGAAACTGCTTCCGTATGAGGAGAGATTAATAAGACTGGAACTTTTCAGCTTGGAAAAGAAATGGTTAAGGGAAGATATGATTGAGGTCTATAAAATAATGACTGGTGTAGAGAAAGTAGATAAGGAAGTGCTGTTTACCACTTCTCGTAACACAAGAACTAGGGATCACCAAAGAAAATGAATAGGCAGCAGGTTTAAAACAAATAAAGAAGTATTTCTTCACACAACGCAGTCAACCTGTGGAACTCCTTTGCCAGAGGATGTTGTGAAGGCCAAGACTATAACAGGGTTCAAAAAAGAACTAGATAAATTCATGGAGGATAGGCCCCTCAATGGCTATTAGCCAGGGTGGGCAGGGCTGGTGTCCCTAGCTTCTGTTTGCCAGAAGCAGGGAATGAGCGACGGGATGGATCCCTTGATGATTACCTGTTCTGTTATTCTCTCTGGGGCACCTGGCATTGGCCACTGTCGGAAGATCGGATACTGGCTAGATGGACCTTTGGTCTGACCCAGTGTGGCCATTCTTATGTACATGTATCTCCTTCAGGATCAATAGCCAGGCAAACTGGCTCAGCTGCTGTAAGCTGGTTGAGAGTTGTGCTCACAAATAGAGCAGGTAGAAATTTTCTGAACTTTGATTTTTGGATTTGGAAGAAAAAGGGGATGAAACTTTTATGTGGAAAATTATCCTGTTTTGCAACCATCTGTATTATCAAATCTTCAGTTAGATAGCACTGAAGTGTGATTCCTTCAAGTGGACCTGTTTGTAATCCAGCCCAAAAGAGAACCAAATTCTGCTCTTAGAATTGACAACCATAGACTTGTAGGAGTTGATGCTCTTGTTGTTTTCCCAGCTGGTTCTTTATAGCCAGAGTCCCCAAAAAAGATAAGCCAGGATCAAACTTAATTAATCCTTATCCCTTACTGGCTTGACTAACCTTGATTTCCTAAACAGATGCCAGTATCACATGCTCATTATGGCACTCCATGGTCTCTCAGGACCTCATTCATCAGGGTCCCTTGACTAAGCCAGACTGGACACTGTTGTTCAGATTCTATGCAGCAGGCATCGATCATCTCCTGGTACGTGGTTACTTTCTATATTGACTTAGTTCTCAAATCCAGAAAACCATTCAATAGTTAAGGTTTGTAGCAGCATTTTAGGAACCTGTTGGTATTGCTATAGGAAGAAGATGATCCTGCTGCAGTTATTTTCAAAAATACTGGACTTACTACCAGACTGTTTTCATGATGGTCTGTCTTCTTGAAAGTGTCTGTCTCATTGCTAGGTGCCATGTGTCATTTCACTTCTGGTCTGCTTCTTCATGCATATCTCTGTTGCTCAAGCAGCATCATTCAAAGACCTTCCCTCCCCCCGCCCCCCTCCCCCCAAATCTGATGCTCCATTGTCCCTTAGTATCAATTTAGTACTACACTATATGTTTATGCTAAATCAATTTTCTGGCCACTGGGGTTAGAGAAGTGTGCTTGCATTTTCTAGCTAACATTTTTTGCCCACTTTTTGGCCATTACTGGTGTCTTGGAGGTCAGTCATTTTTTTCCATCATGCCAGCCGTACCTTCCACTTTTTTCCTGATGCTGTGGCTTACGTAACTTTCAGCTTCATTCCCCAAGAGACATACAGCCTTCCACTCCAGGCAGTCTGTTTCCTTTACCTTCTTTGTCGTAAACTCTCAGCCTGGAAAAACAATTATATGCATCACATGTGGTCAGGGTGGTAAAATACCACTTGCATAGAACTAAATTGTGGAAGAAATCTGGTGTTCTATGGGTGTGTTTGTGGGGACTTTGCATCCTTTCCAAAGCTTCACAATCCTCTTCCATAGTTATGAGAGAGGAAATGGTGAATCTGTGTTTTTCTTTTGGCAGGGGGGGGCGTATGTTCAGCTGAAGTTTCAAGGTCTAACTTGGTTTTTCTTCCATCTAGACCTCTCATTCTTTTCTCTGGCAACAGAGAAACAGGTACAATTCACCAGGTGAAAAAAGGATCCATTTTCGTGGCTGACATGGGGAAGGTGGAAAAAGTTAAGTCAATCTCCAAACTGCTCAGTGGATTTCAGTGACCGAATGATAAAATCATAGGTAAGAAAACTAATTTTATTGCTTCATGATTTTAATGTAGCCTTTTCTTGGCATGCTAGAGAAGTTTGAGCAAAATCCCTTTAACAGTTGTATGACAGACTGAGGAACTACTTTTTCCAATTCGTGGGAAAAAAAAATCCAAGTGAACAAGACCAGGATATAGCAAAAGTAGTTGGCATTAAAAACTTGACTGAACTGGACTAAGGCCTTTTTGAGAGTTTGAAGATGGGGACATTTTGAGTGTTAATTTTTTTTAGCTTTTGTAAAGTGTGTGTGTCTATATATAATCATATAGAAAAATAGTATTAGTTACTGAAGTTGCAAGTCCCTCACTTGGAGTGATCTGTGATGAAGAACGCTGCTCTGAATCAAGCAGAGCAGATATGTGAAACTGGGTCTTCCTTATCCCTGGCCAGTGCCCTAACCATCAATCTACAGACAGATTTCTATTTTTGCAAAAATGTTTCAAAAGGTTTGATTTCGTTCCATGGTGGAAAGAAAACAAACTTTGAAATCTCAAAGGTTGCTGCAGAATGGAACTGTCGCCATCTGGATAGCTCTACTGTTACTCCAGAATGTGGGCTGCTGGCGTCATATGCTGAGTCCAGTGGAGAAATAGGAGGGAACTGGTCTTGGCCCAGCTCTCTCCTTTCCTCCATTGTCACCTATGCACAGCTTGCTTTCTAATATATTTCAAAGGTCTGCTGCAAACAATATAGTATGAGCTGCTCAAAATACCAAAAGAATCTCTTATAAAGGAGCGTCAGGCAACCTAAATAGAAGGGTTGCTAACCCTTGATATAATAACCGTAATAGTGTATATGCCTGAATAGGGTAATCATGTGCTTTCACGCATCCCACTTTTGTTTGCTTTCACGTGTTTTGCCATGTCTGATGTTTAGCTTGTAAATGTCTTGAAGTCTATGGAAGATGCTAGCCCCTTTGAAAATAGGTCACTTATTTCTGGGACTAAAGGATTTAGGACAGGGGTTTTCAAACTGGGGGTCGGGATGGGACCCCTCAGGGAGTCGTGAGGTTATTACATGGTCGCGAGCTGTCAGCTCCACCCCAAACCCAGCTTTGCCTTCAGCATTTATAATGGTGTTAAATATATTAAAAAGTGTTTCACTTATAAGGGGGGGGGTCACACTCAGAGGCTTGGTATGTGAAAGGGGTCACCAGTACAGAAGTCTGAGAACCACTGATTTAGGAGATGGAGTGTATTTTTAAAAAATCATGGGTCTTGTCTTTTGTATATGTTCTATAAAGCACAAAGTAGGTTTTGAGTACAGTGAAATAACAGCTGAGCATGCTCGCTTGGCATGTGCTAATATTTTAGGAGACTTTAATGAAACCCTGTGTGCACTCAGAAATCACAATGCCCATTTTCACTACACAGCCTAATATGCAAAGACATTTTGCCTTTCAGGCTGTTGGGATAAAGTGGATTTTTAATGAAATGCGTACAGCAAAATTCTCACCCAAAGCCCTTAATTATCTGGTACCAGGGAAAATGCTTTTAAAATGTGCTATTTAATATATGGGAATATTAAGCAATTGGTACCCTTCAGAAACAAAGGATCTGGTGAGACTAGCACCTCATACAGGCATAGATTAGAACCTACCAACCAAAGCTGGTATGTCCCATAGACCACTCAATTCTTCAGGTTTTCAACTTGTCCTATAAGGAAAAATCCACAAATAGAAGATCAAGACATCAATAAACTAGTTCAAAATTATAATCACCATTGATCAACTCAGAGTGGTGATGTGTAAGTGTTCCTCTTCTCTGAAGACCCTCATCTTGTATGGTCAGTCAGGGATCCATATAATGCCACCCTGTCCTCAGTGTTTACATGCGCTTACTCAGAGATAGCAAGATGCCAGGGGTTTAGCTGCAAACACTATGCCAATGACACTCATTCTCAAATGATGCAACCACTGCCACTACCAAAGTGTCAGACAGACTGCCTACCAGAAATTAGCTCTTGGTTGAACAGCTGACTCAAGCTGAATTAAAACAAGACTGAAGTGCTGCTGGTTGGAAAGGGGAAACTTTTGAAAGAACTAGCAAAGACGACATCACCTTCCATTGAAGGCCTCCAGCCTCCATTCCTGAAAGTTGTGTAAAGCCATGAGATCCTATTCGATGCTTCACCAAGCTTGGATGACCAGGTAGCATCTCTCAGGGATCCTAGCAAGCTCTCCTTCCTGGCCACCCACTAAGACTGCAATGAGGGGAATCCTAGCTTCTGTGCTCTGGATCCCCTGGGGTATCCTCTAGACCCTCTGCAGGCTATAGCAGTGGTTCCTCCACTTGGCCTCTCTTGGGCATATTTCTTGGGCACTGTTCTCAGTCACAAATCTCTACCTGGAAATGGGGCTTCCCAGCCCACCTGCTCAAGGTCTCTGCTGCTAGTACCGACCCCAGGGACTGGGAGATACCCATCTCCCAGAACTCCATCCCAAAGGTGTGACACTTCTGGTTTACAGTTTAATTTTCTCAGGGGCATGTAGCTTTTGTGGAGCAATCCACTCATGCACACGCATGCATCCTTTGCATAGTCTGATGCTCTCTTATACTCTTAATCATGCACAGGACAAGAAACGCAACAATAGACATCTGAAGCTGCAGTGTCCCTCACTTCATTCTTCTCCTGTGAGCCCAGGCAGACAGGCAAGGTGTCCCCTCCTCATACAGACCATTGTATGATGTCTATCCCTTACAGAGCCACTTCCCAGCTCCTGCCTCAGTGCATTTGTCACCTCCAGACTTTATTTACAGTGACTCACTGTATGTGAAGCACGTACAGCTAGTACAGAATGTGGCTGCCACCTTCTCTATGGCTCAGGCTGCCATGAGCACATCAGGCCTGTGCTCAATACCCTCCACTGGAGTTCTGTCATATTCCAATGCTTGTTTAAGGGGCTAAAGCAACTAATGGATGAAAGCCCAGCTACATTAAACATTAAAGACCAAATTTCCATCTGTGAACCATCACGATGGCAGCGCTCCTTGCTTGGGACAATTCAGATCCAAGTTCAGAACACAGCACTTGAGCGGAGGATAAAGCGGTCTGGGGATCTGGAACAAGCTTCCAGAGATCAGGCAAATAGAGTCCACAGACACTGCAAAGCTGCCTTCAAAAAGGTTTCCCCTGTAAGAAGCAATATTAAACCCAAGATAAGGAAAGATTGCCGTTCAGATGGAATTTTTTCACTTGCAAACTTTTTACTATTAGTGTACCTTTAACCAAGACTTGAGACAAACTCTGGCTGCTCAAAAATGCATTAATATTTTACTGGCAAAGTGTCTCCTTCCTGTAGTGATTGTTTATTCTTTTTGTTGCTGGGAGCAATTAGCTAGAACAGTCATAGTCGCAGCTGTTAGATACTATAAGCTCCAGCAGAGATCACACAAAGCCTTGTGTGCATTTAGATTCTATCGGAGTTGTTTAAATGGGTGATTCTTTGGAGTATTCTGCATCAGTGAGGCTCTTGGCAATCAGAGGGTGCACTTGAAATGAAATACTTACAGTGTGGTCATTGGCTCAGTATCCTCGAAATCATTTGAACACCTTGTTTATACTCGTTGAAGCAGAATTCATGTCACACAGCAATGTGCTGTAACAGCTTATCTGTGTGGCTTTATTCAGAGAACAGCTTCCTCTCCCTCTGCCCATTGATTCCTTGCAAGACACTAAGCTGTTTGCTCAATAAGTCTCCTGTATGTTTCTTTAATTTGTCACTTTGCATGTTAATTTTCTGGTGAACAGCTGGGGGTTGTGTTGAATAATCTCCTTGGTAATACTGGTATATGTGGAATATAGATCATTTGACTAGTTCTTATGGGTTTTTTTGTGTGCACCTTTTGCTTTTGCTGGCCTGACAAAGGGGCTTCTTTCTGATAACTTCTCCAGGGGCCATACGGACCACGTGCCTGCCAAGGAGAGCTCCCTCTGTAGCTGCTTTAACTCCCCAGTGTCCATTCTGGCTCCTTTTCCTTGGTGAATAGAGATTTCCCATCCCCCTTCCCCTGTTCTAACTACTATTGCCTTTTGCAGTAAGGCCTATTGGCACTGAGGCTGCCTTCTCCTCTTGTCTCTGCTTATGGGGTGACTTCGCACCCATCACATCCTCTCCCAGTTAAGCAGGCAGAGTGCACAGTAGCTCCAGCTGTCCAGGAAGAGAACTGCAGCAGCCAAATCCACCTTACTCCCTCCTCCTTTTTAGTCATGTGGCTCAGCCCCCACGCCACTCAGGATCAACAGCTGTTCTTCCAGTTTGTGGTTCCTGGACTAGCTAACTCAACACCCTTATGGCTGGTCCACACTAAGCCCCAGTTTGAACTAAGGTACTTCGACTTCAGCTACGTTATCTTAGTTCAAACTTAAAGGTACTTACTGCGGGTCCACACGCGGCAGGCAAGCTCCCCTGTCGACTCCGCCTACTCCTCTCGCGGAGCAGTATTACCGGCGTCGATGGCGAGCACTTCCAGGATCGATTAATCGCGTTTAGACAAGAGGCGATAAATCGACCCCAGAAGATTGATTGCTTGCCGCCGAACCAGCGGGTAAGTATAGAGGTACCCTTAGACCTACTAGTTCTTCCTCTTCTTTCTCAGCCCCCTAAATCTGGCAAGGGAACAAGGCTTCATCAAGAGAGACTGGTTCAGAAGATAAAAGCCCATTAAGTTCCCAATGGACATTGCACCCTGAAGTTTAAGATAGCAAAGGACATTGAGTCCAGAGCTTCCCCTTCTGAAGCAACCTAGCCCCAGCAGATGCCTACAAATTATCCAGGATCTATGCTTCCCTCCATAAGCTCAAAGTTAAGCCGATACAAAGAGGCAAGAGCAACCTCCTCAGAAAAGGAGGAAGTTCCGAAGAGAGCATTTCAAGTGGTACCATTATTAAACAAGTGACTAAGGCCTAGAGAAATCTCTTCCAGAACTGAGGAGCCATAAGAAGGAACGGAATAAAAAAAGCAAAGCTTGATCAGATCAAAGCATCTAGTGAATAATGCCCGCAGCAATTTGAGTCAGTACGTTCTTCCCCTTCCAAAAAAAATCTACAAAGGTATAGTCTCAAAGACTTGAAAACAGCCAGGCAAAAATTATCCTCGTCTAGGGTCATCAATCAGTACAAACCTTCATTCAGATAAAGCTAGCAAGTGTAGTATCCTAGAATTGACTGAATCCTTTGTCTGCCATATGCCAGACATCAATATATTTATGCATCTGACTTAAAGAATAGGAAAAAGTATTTAGTTTATTAATTCTTGTCATGATGCATGATTAAGGGGACATTCAATAAAATTGAAAGGAGTATATTTAAAACCAGAAAAATAAATCCTTTCTGGAGTGCACTGGTAAGCCTGTGGAAGTCATTGCCACAAGATACCATGAGGCCAAGATATCAGCAGGCTTTAAAAAAGCATGGTTTATTGTAAATGGATAACTAGTTGCAAATTTTTAAAAATTCTTTACTATTGTAAGTGATCTAACTGCTCACATTTCTGGGCATAAGCCAGTTATTGAGTTCAAGAGAAAAGTTTCCCTGTGAGAAGGTTACTAAATAACTGCCTGCCTGCAAGGTTTCTTACACCCTCCTCTGATACATCTGGTCCTGGTCACTTTCAGAGACAGGATATTGGACTAGTGTGAATTCCTGTCTGTTGCAGTATGAAAATATATAAACAATACAAGGTAGCTTTCAAAGCTCTTAGATTTGGAGTCTGGTCTTGTGTTCTTGTGCCTCTCAAACTTTCCTAATCTAGTTCCAAAATTATATTAAGGATTTCACTCTCATAGATGGAGGAAATTGTTTTTAAAAGTCACCTGCCTTTTTTTGTGAGGTGACCCTCAAGTTTAGAGCTAGGATAATGGCAGACAATATTATAATTAACCGTTTTCTGGCCACAACTTTTTGGTTCCAAGGACTGCCTGATGGCCCTTTCCTACCATGAAGATAATTTGTTTAAGGACAGCCTCTCCCAGATCTTCAAAGCTGTTCTACTCTACAAGGTTCATGGCTAACAGAAGAGGGAGCATGTAGACTTTACCCTAATGCAGCAGCAGCTCTCCTCTCTGCCCAGGAGATAAAGCATCACTTGAAGTTCCATATATGCTTTATTAGAAATTAATCTTGACAATGTTTGCAGATACAGACACATCTTTGGCAGGCCTGGGCTAAGAGCTGTCACGTTCTGCCTCAGTTATACAGGCCAGGGAGCACTGCTACTTAAAGCCCACTGGTTAGAGCATTGAATGGAACAGATGAGAGGATTTTTCTTTTTCCTCTCAACTGTAAACGGTTTCCCTTTTCTACAGACTTTCTATTTAATAATCTGAGAAATACATCAGGCCAATTTCTAATCCAATGTAAATTGTATATAGAATTGTTTGAATAGTGAAATGCTTAACCTGAGTTTTGTTGCATCTTTAAGATTTATGACTGGGGAGTTTGAGCCAGCAGCAAGGGGGTGGGAAGTGCTTAGTGGGAGGGGGGGGGGTCTGTGTTTGGGGAAAGACATCAGAAGGAATCCAAGTGACTAGACTGAACAGGTAAAACCCATTGGTGGGTAGGAAAAGTTCCCCTTTCATGTGAAGGGAAATATGAACCTTGTGTATGACCTGCCTTTTTTTTTTTTTCATGCTTATGCATGCGGCAAAGCAGAGGAGAATCTGCAGCTCACAACTGAAGTGGCATGGAAAATATTTTTTCCACTTTCCAGTTTAAATGTTACAAGATGCTCAAATTCAGTTTCAGTGTGAGCCCCAATCCTGATTAGTGCTTTTGAGCCCAAATTCAATGAAAATAGAGCAAACAATGGAAATGCTTGATCACACTCACTTGTCAATATCCTCTTCCCTGTAAGTGGGTTAATCAATTTTACTTAATGTTTTTTCTTACATAAAAGTAAGATTTCTTATTTTAACAGTTCTATTTAGACTGTTCCATTTCAAGAGGGCTTATAAGAGCTCAATATAGTCAACTAATTTTTACTGCGATTGCAATACTGAGTATAAATCTGTCCTTTTTGTTAATTTCATTGTAGGCAGGGATGATATTCCAATTTTGCACCCACAAGCCAGATAGTGGTAGAAAAGATTATTTGTGAAGCTTAACTGCCTGCTAGTTATGAGAGTCAGGATGCAGACTCCCTTATGCAGGTTACTTTATTTTATTCACAAGACTTTTAGCAAGTTACTTTAAAAATTGTGCAACTAAAGGGCTAAGTTCTAGATAGATTGCAGGCAGAGAAAGGGGAGTGAATAGGGGAAGGGGATCTGGATGGGAAAAAATTACAGGTTACCCTTCCCAAGAGTTAGAAGAGGGTAAATGGAGTCCCTGTCCAATCAGTCAGCCTGCATCTTTCAATGGAAACTTTTCATATTGAAATGATCACTAACTCACCTTTTGGGTTCCACCTACCAGGAGTGATAAAGCAGCCTGATCTTGTGTGGACAGGCTGGCATATGTAATATGATCACATAGATACATAAAGTCCTGTCAAGCTCCACAAATACCTTGCTTTGGAAGAAAAAAGAAACCACAGAGGCCTCTGTTTTGTTCTGTTCTTGTGGTTCTAGTGCCAAGGCAAATACTACTTGACTGACTGAACTTGAGGGTCATCAGGGTCAATCATATTCTTGGATTTTCCTGAGCCCTGTTTCAGTGGCTAGGATAGTGGTCCCAAGGGGACTGGGACAGTGAGGAGGGATCACACCTCAGTCCCTGGTAAGAGTTAGGGTTCAAAGCAACTCTCAAGACCAGTAGCTTTGTGATGCCACGCTGCTGGCTGAAGGAAGGAAGTTCTTCTGACTGGGTGTGATTGGTTTCCTGATATGAACTCCCCTCTGTCTTGCCCAAATCACCTAACTTCTGCTCTAGTTTGCCCATTTGTAAAATGGGGGTGCTATTTATTTCTCTGCTTCTCCGGGATATTGAGACTTACTGAATGATTCTAAAGTAATGTACAAGTGCTAGGTTTTACTTACAATGTCCTCCATATCACTTTTGCAGTGAAATAAACTAGTGTATGAGATATTGAAGGAATGACCAAGCGACGGTAGAGCCCTGTGAGCTAAAAGTAAAAATTAGCACCCATGCATGCTGTCTCAAAGAAGAAACACCTGAGTTATGAAGTGTCCTTCCCCATCTATTTCTCAAAATGCTCTGAAATTGATTTCCCTTATTTCCTTATTGACACTCAAAGAAAAAAAAGGAAAGGGAATTCCACCAAACGAGAGAGAGTTTTATAATATTGTAACTTTCTTTTCATATCATACATAGCAGAGTCTGAAATGTCACCATCCAGAATAAGAACACAGACAAATACATCTGTTGCTTTCTCTGAGAACCAGAGGCTAACTAGGAGGAGCTGAGTACTTTTAGGTATCTGCCCAGATCCTCAAAGGTTCTGGACCTACATTGTTTACTGCAAGAAATGTGACTCAATATTATCTTATGTTTTATGAAAATACTAAAAAAAAAGAGAAAATCATCCACGCTTTGTTGCTATTGTTAAACTACACTAAGAATCAAGCAATGCACCTATCAAATCAACAAATGAGGCTCAATATTTGATCCGAATTAAATCCTCAAACTAGTACAAAAAATAATCCTTATACATTTAAGACTGTAGCTGTTCATTTGGTTACAAATCCCAACCAAACAACTTTAGCAGAGGCAATTGAATGTATAACTTGAAGCTGGTCAAGGAACTTAATACTGAAACCAAATTATTATCCAAAGTCGGGACCAAAACGTCAAAGCCAGTTATAAAGACCCTTCTATAACAATTCCTGTGTGGTGGTTAATCCTTTCCTCCCACTGCCCACCCCAGCAGAGCTATTATAATGCAATTTTTAACAGAGCAGTCTTGATGAGCAGAAGTTGAACAACTTATTTACCAGAAACTACAGGTGAAAATCTGTCCCTTAGGACTTTTAGATATAGAACACAGAATACACTGAGTAATTTTTATAAGATTGTGTTTAGGGCTATTTAAATCTGGGAAGTGCTTCTTTTGGGAACCTTTCCCATATGGACTTCATGGATGCACCCACTCACTCATACATGTCCACAGCCACACTTTCACTTTCGTGGCCTAAAACTACAACGGCTGGGATGTCTCCCAGTTCATTTAAAAAAGGAAAAACAAGCTACTTAAGATCAGAGGGAGTCTGCAAAATCTTTAGCTCTTGCAGTCTTCTGGACTCCCATAGAGTAACAGCTGGAATTGTAGTCAAACAGGCCAGATGGTGGTGATCTGCTGGCACAGCACTTCTTGCTAGGAGTTCTTCTTCAGATGCAAGGAGAGACTGCTCGGAGATTGGAGAGTGACCTCTTTGTCAGTGTCTTGTCTTCCTCTCCACAACATGATCAGTCTAGGAGAGTCTTCCCTTAGATGTCTTGTTGTCCCAAAAAGAGAAGCTCTCAGCCTTACTCTTGATTGATAACTAAGAAACTTCACTTAAGCAACTTTGTAGCACCTCTCAGGTGTGAAGCCTATCTTAGAGTCATGACTTTTTGGTCCAGTCAGGTTTGAATTAGGTTGTCTTTTAGTGAGATCATCTTGGGAAAAGTCCCACTTAAATCAGTTATTTTAAAAAAAATTCAATGTTTTCCATCCCAGAGGCTACAGATCTGTTAACCCCCAACCAAAATACCTGTATAGCTATAAACTGATTGGGAGAGGGGACCTTAATAACAACCAATCACTCAGTAGTCATCCATCAGCAAAAATAAAATTAAGTTCAAACTTGTGATCAGTTTCATCCTCTTTTTCTTCCAACAAGGCAATTACAGTAACTTTCCTATTTTGAAACTAGACTTAAATCAAATGGCTTATCTTCTGGAATCTTTATCTGGATAGAGAAAAATAACTAAAGCTTATCAAGATGAAGATATTCCCATAAAATCTATTCTCTTACATTCTATGAAGTATTTATTAAACTCCACAAAAGGGATGGAACAAGGTAAGTGTATACAATTAGGAAAGGTCATGGTAGATAACACCAAGGAACCAAAAATGTAATGCTCCAAAATGGACATTTTCCACTTTCTATCAAAAATGAATGAGAATTGTATTAAAATGGGATGGTTAATTTTACTTTTTGTGGATCTTTCAAGAGACCTAGTTCCTACATGCATGGACTGGTAAGTCTGTGTGCTGTAATGTCTGTTGTGATTCAGTGCTCCTTTTTCTTGAAATTCCACGTTCATAAATTGTGGAAGTTCTAACACTGTTAAATGTTAAACAATTTATAAAGTATTGCTTTAATAAGCTACAGAAATATTAATGTATACTTTAAAACAGACTGTGATCACAGCAAGAAGTGATTTTGCCTTTTAGAGAAACACAATTGGAAGTTAGTGTGTGAAGAGTGGAGAAGATCTACAGTCGCTCAAAGTTTATAATTGTTTAACAACTCATGAGTTTCTTGCTGCACTTTGTGGGGGAAAAAATCCACAGAGAATACAGCGCAAGTGAAAGCACACATTATCTTGGTAATTAAGCTATTACAATCTACAGTACAGCATATTCGCATGTGGTATTTTCATAAAATGCAAAGCAAATGTGTTGTGTTCTAAAATAGTGCAGTTATACAGGTTCTTTTTGAGTGATGGTCCCTATTGTATCCCACTGTGTGACACATGCACAGTGTGTGTCTGGAATCAGAGGATTTGAAAGTTGTTTCAGTGGGTCCATGCATGTGTCCTGACTCACCTAGTGCTTCTGTTCAAGGTGATAAAATGCGGAGAGGACCGACTAAATCTCCAGTTCTTTCTCACTGCTGTGTGGTCCGTGTCGGAACCTTTAGTGTAGTGTTCATCTCTGGAAGTATCTCATGGAAATGGCCACGAGACCATAATCGGACTCAGGTTGGAGAACCCCTCTGTACATCGGGCTGATTCAGCAAGACACACGCTTCCTGCTGCTGCTATGTCCAACTCCCCTGTTGGTGGAACCACTCTCACAGACCCCATGGTGGGGCCCAGTCAGGAGATTAGGAAGCACTCCCATATGCGTAGGACTGTCTTCCTCCAAGTCCAAGAAACTGGATATTTCCTCCACCAACTCAGCCCAAGGGGAAGTAGCTCTTTCTAAGGCCCACAGGCCCGAGAAGACGATCCATAAATAGTGGGATCCAATGGTTCCAGGCAGCAAACTGTCCATATCGCAATCTCTGGCACCTCATAAGCCGCAAGACCCTCCTGCACAGGGGAAGACTTAAGCGCCAGTACCAGCGAGCAGGGGTGGGGAAGAGTGCCCTCTGCACCAGAGAGATCTGGATCTGTGGCTGCACCCCAAGACATCTTTACCTTGCTATATCCAGAGTCCCCTTCTCAATCAGGTCCCTCCACTTGCAGGGAATTCCTATTCATGCCACAGGATATGCCTACGGTATGGGGGTCTATCACCCCTCTCAGATGTATTATACACCTCTCCAGCATCTCCAATGGTACCACCATTGGAACCAGAGTCTGCCTGTTCCTGTTCCAACAAATCAGAACTTGGAGAAGAACTGCTTCTGTGTACCGTCATGGAGACTGACAAGCCCATATGAACTGCTTTCTCACCCTCTTGGCCTTGGGGAAAATGGCACCATGGGCAAACTTGTTTTTTGGTGCCCTTGGTCCCGGTGGGTGTGGTTCCTCACTCTTCTCTCCCTCCCCCCCCCCCCCCCAGACCCCTAGGAGGGCATGGAAGAACATTGAGGGGATAAGCAGTATCTGTGTGTCACCACTCCACTTCCTCCCACCCCCACCAGTTCTTCTCCCAGGAGGAAGCAGGGAGAAATCTGGGGGTCCCCTCACTCAGCACTCCCTGCCAGCTGAGAGCAGTTTCTGACACTACACCAGAACCACACACTTGTGCCCCCTTGACCACTGGGGGGTTGACCAAGTGGTCCACCCCTAATGCCGGTCCTGCTCTCCAGAGCCACTGGTAGCCATGCCATGGGGGTCTCTGTGACCTACTGTTGATCCTACTTGTTGCCCCCAGGCCCCAATATTGCAGTATCCTTCTTTGGAGCCCATCCAGACCACAAGGGAGTTGCCACTTGCTTCCCTCACTTCCCCCAAGGGACCCCTCAAGTATGTCCACAGAGTTGATAGAGAAGGAAGAATTTTATATCCCAGTTCCAGCAGTCCCACTGGAGTCTACTACATTCCCATCCTCATTGCTGGACAAAGCTGTTACTGCATCATCCCCTTCCCCACCAGAAGACTTCAGACAATTTCAAGATCTTTTATGGAGAATTGCAGGGGAACTACAAACCCGGCTGGAAGAGATCCAAGACTTTCAGTATAAGCTTCTGGACATTCTTCACACTTCGTGACTAACAAGAATAGCACTACTGATCAGCAAGGTCATACTGGAGCCAGCCAAGACAGCGTAGCACACCCCGTCACATGTACCACCACTGCTAAAGGAGCGGAGAGATTCTACTATGTCCTGGCCAAAGGTTCGGAATTCCTGTTCTCCCAGCTCTGAAGTCATTAGAGGTTCAGGCTGCTGCAGAGATGGCTAAGCAATAACTCCCTTTATCTACGCCTGCAGATAAGGAAGGGAAGCACGTAGATCTACTGGGGAGAAAAGTCTTCTCTTCCTTCAGTTTATAATTCAGGATCGCCAATTATCAAGCACTGTTGGCTAAGCATGACTTCCTGACTTACACAAAATCCAAGGAATTTGCTAATAGTCACCCATAGCAAGACCCTGCCTGCTTTGAGACCCTTGTCAAGTAAGGGAAACTAATAGCCAGGACTGCCCTCCTATCCTCAGTGGCCATGGCTGATTCTGGCTACAGCCATCCTGATGCAGAGAGTCTTGGCTTCATGCTTCTGGTTTTCCGAGAGATGTCCAGAACACCTCTGAGGATCTCCCTTTTGATGAATCCCAACTCTTCAACCATAAGACGTATGAGTCTTTGCCTACACTAAGATTCCAGGGCTACTCTTCACTTGTTGAGCATTTACAAACCTGCCCTGAAACTAAAGTTCCACTGCCCGAGGTACAGGTCTCCACAATTTTATCAACAGTGACCCTAAGAACCACCACACAA
Source organism: Malaclemys terrapin pileata (assembly GCF_027887155.1). Taxonomy (NCBI): domain Eukaryota; kingdom Metazoa; phylum Chordata; order Testudines; family Emydidae; genus Malaclemys; species Malaclemys terrapin. Next base: position 21,808,997 of record NC_071510.1, read on the forward strand.
ACTCCAAAGGTTTTGCTTCCCTGGGTTCCCTCCCCTCAGGCTTCAACATCTCAAACCCAAGTACAAGCTAAGAGGTGTTTTTTTTTTTTTTTTTTTTTTTTTATGCAAGCTTGAGAGCTGCCAGCTCCTGACCCTAACACCTCCCAATCCTTCAACTCCATTTGGGAGTGGTTTACCATTCTTTTTCCACACTTGGAGTGTGATAACTGACAAAAGGGTGCTGAATATCATCCTCCATGGCTATACAATCAACTTTGTAATGCTACCTCATCCAAGACCGCCCTCCCCGTCCCCATTCAGGGACCACTCTCACAACCATATTCTCCCCCAAGAGGTGAACTCCTCTATTACGATAAGGAGCAATAGAACATGTTCCTGTGGCATATCAAGGAACAGGGTTCTACCCAATTTACTTCCTAGTACCCAAGAAGAAAGGCAGTTGAGACCAATCCTCAACCTCCATCTCCTCAATCACTTCATCTACAAACTCAAGTTTTACGTGGTCACACTGGTAGTCATAATTCCATGCTTAGGAAAAGGCATGTGGTTCATGGCTCTCGCTATGAAGGATGCTTGCTTCCATGTCAATATTCACTCCACCCACAGGTTTACAGTGGGCCCCTGTATTCCCAATACAGCATACTACCCTTTGGGATAGCTATCACTCCGAGTCTTCACCAAAGTATTTTCCATAGTAGTGGCTCACATCAGGCATTATGGTCTCCTTGTTTTTCCATACTTTGGCTCCTAGCCAACAGGTCCAACCAGGAAACCCACACCTCAATCTGTTACTCAGCCTTCTTTCTTCATTGGGATCAGCGTCAACACTGAGAAGTTGATCCTCCATCGCACATGATCATTGGACTTCATCAGGGCTACCTTAAACTCCATCATGGCATGGGCATATCTGCTCACAGACAAATTTCAGGCAATGAATGTTGTCATAGCTCACATCACAATCGTTGTGTACCAGCCAAGACTTGTTTGTCTCTACTTGGCCACGTGGCCTCATGCACTTACGTGATCCCCTTCGTGAGACTGTTTGTTGCCTTCAGACATGGCTACAGTCTGTGTGCTCACTGAGCTGCCACTCCACGAACCTTATCCTGACTGTCCCAGCCAAGGGAGGTGGATATTTGAGAATTCAGCATGCACATCAATATCCTGGAACTTCAAGCAGTAAAGGCGTGCAAATTCATTCTTTCACTCATTCTGTCTCATGTCTTGATCATGTCAGACAACAGGACTACTATCTTCCATATCAGCAAACAAAGGGGAATGAATTCAGAAGCAGAAGCGGTCAATCACTCTACCCTCAGCCTATATTCAGAGGATGTAGAATTTGCTTGCGAACTCACTCAACAGACAATTTGTGATCAGCCACAAATGGGAACTTCATAACAAAGTGCGATACAACATTATCGCAAAATGAGGGACCCCAACCAGAAATCGCTTCGCTTCTCAGACAAACAGTAAGTGCAGCATGTATTCCTCCAGGGGGAGCCATTGGTAACCACTCCCAGGGTAATGCTCTTCTGCTCTCCTGGTCACATCAACTCAACTACGCCTTCCCTCCACTCCCACTTCTACCTCAGGTGCTACACAAAATCTAATAAGACAAGGCGACTGTCATTCTGATGGCCCCCTTCTGGCCCAGACAGTACTGGTTCCCCATCTCCTGTGCATGTCATCCCAACTTCCAATTACCACCCTGAACCTCCCCAATCTTCTGACCCAATGCAATGGCAGAATCAAGCATCCCAATCCATGACCGCTCCACCTCAGAGCATGGTATTTCAAAGGGTATCAACCATAGAACAGGCGTGTTCCTCATAAGTACATGACGTTCGAACAGTAGGAAAGACTCCACTAGACAACGTTACTAAGTTAAGTGAAAACGCTTTTCATCTTGGGCACAACACACAGGTATTATACCAGAAGATGGGGAGATTCCCCTAATCCTGGACTACAGTCTATTTTTTAAAGACCTCAGGTCTCACCCTCCGCACTTTAAGAGTCCCTCTAACGGCGTTCTATACTCCTTCAGAGGGTTACTTGGTTTTTACACACCAGCTAACTGCTAGATTTTTGGAAAGTCGTCCTAAGAACCTTCCAAATCTCGAAACAATTGTGCCTCAATGAGACCTGAATCTGGTACTCAGTATTAACAAAACCCACCTTTGAAGCAATGGTGTCTTGCTCCATGTCCCTCCTCTCCAGGAAGGTGGCAGTCCTTGTTGCTATCATGTCAGCAAGAAGGGTCATGAACTCGGCGCTATGATGGAGGTCCGCCATTTACAGTTTTCCACCAGGATAAGGTCTCTTTATGCCTACACCCAAAATTTTTACCGAAGTTTCATATTAACCAATCCATTCACTTACTGTTTTCTTCCTTTAACCCAATGTATCCGCAGAAAAACATAGGTTCCATTCCCTCAAGGTCCACCAAGCTTTGGCCTTTTACCTGCAGGGAACAAAAACTATTAGGAAGTCCCCAGACTGTTTGTTTCAGTAGCAGAGAGAATCCAGGGACAGGCTGTCTCTACCCAGAAAACCTCAAAAATGGATTTCCGGTTGCATTAAACTCTGCTACCAGCTGTCAAATCTATGACCTCCCTCTTCCCCTGGGCATGGGCTACCTCCACTAGAGCTCAAGCAATGACCACAGCATCTCTTCAGACGTATGCGGAGCGGTCTCATGCAGTTCTGTCCAAACGTTCACAACATGGTATGCCTGGATGCAGGATTCGGCAATGGATGCCTTCTTGGCACGGCAGTTCTCTGCACAACCCTTCTGTCCTCATCCTGGCACCCTTCTCCTGCTTAGGTACTGCTTGTCCATCACACTTAGTGCAATACGATAGAGACTATCACCTGAAGAAGAGGAGGAGGTTACTTACTGGTAACTGGAGATTCTTCGAGATGTGTGGTCCCTATCTGTATTCCACTTCCCGCCCTCCTTCCTCTCCACGTCTGTCAGAATCCAGTTGGAGAAAGAACTGGTGACGCGATCAGTCTGCCCTGTCCTTTATAGCCTTTGACAGAATCACCAGGCAAATGAGGGCACATGTGTGAATCAATGGATGCTACTTTCAAATTCTCTGACTCTGGGCATATGGTGCACTTGCATAACCCACAGATAGGGACCACAAATCTTGAAGAACCTCCAGTTACAAGTAACCTCTTCAAATGCTGGAGTGTAGTGATGTAAGGATGAAAAGTTGTTTAGAAAGCATCAACCCTGTCTTTTTATCTAAAATACTATACAATAACTTTACAATATATAATAATAAAAACACAATATGAACAACATAATCACCCTTGTTAAATCACTTGTTTCTTAACTCTTGCTTCCATAACCTTCATAGAGATGTGCACTTCATTGAATAAACAAACTAATTATAAATGTATTTAAAATGAAAAGTTGAATGTGGTTCTGGAACTTAAATTCCCTACAACTGCAACAGTCTGAGTGCACTCACTTAACCAGACAGAACTGGTGTTATAGTTCTTGCCCTGAGGGTCATGAACAGAAAAAAACAGTGAATATTGGGGAGTAAATGTGAATGAGCAACCTTCTTCATCTGACGGAATATATTTGTCCTCGGTGTTCCTAGCTCAAATGTTGCCTTGTGTCTTAAACTAATCTTTGTGTGTGTGTGTGTGTGTGTGTGTGTACAAAGATAAATTTTGCTTTCCAGTTTATGCCCTCTGCTTGTGACACTGGAATTGTAGGATGCTGTCTTAGATGGCCACTAAGGGAATAGTGTAGTGTCTTCTGAGATGGTTGTAGGATATTTGGCAAAGCCCTTGCTTTTGAACTCTTGAGGGTTAGGAACAAAGTCTAAATCTCCCTGAGGTTTCTATGTGTTTGATATACACAATTTTTCTAATGTGCTGGGGGGTGCTCGCCCTGCCCCCACCCCGTTCCTCCCCTCCCCGGAGCATGCTGTGCCCTCACTCTGTCCCCTTCTCCCCCATGCTTCCTGATGCCTGCTTGCTGTGCAGGGGGGAGGGAAGGAAGAGGGAGGCTAATGTCAGGGTGTCCCTGGGCTCCTGCACCTCGCTTACCCCAGCTTCCATAGAGCGGGGTGGGGACACACCAGGGCTCAGGACAGAGGGAGCTTGCAGCAGCTGGTCTCAGCAAGCTGATCTAATTAACAAGGCAGTGTACTTAATGGACATGCGCATATCTCTCTCCATTCCTGCTGCCTTGTAGAGTGAGAGAGTTAATCTTTGAGGGCTCAGCCAATTGCTAGTTCATTATTTAGCAGTAAGGGAAATATCCCACCCTCTGACTCCTCCACCTCAACCAAGCTTCACAATCATTACTGTGTACCAGCATTAAATTATTTATTTAAAACTTGTACTCTGGGGGGGGGCTTGGTCTCGTGTGTGTGTGTGTGTAATGTCTTTGGTGAAAAAAATTTCCTTGGAACCTAACCCCTTCATTTACATTAATTCTTATGGGGAAATTGTATTCGCTTAACATCGTTTTGCTTAGTCGCATTTTTCAGGAACATAACTACAATGTTAAATGAGTTACTGTATGCTTTGCTTTGGTATGCACTCTTCGGAGAAATCATGGTTGGAGAACTGATCCTCATTGCTTAAAGGAAGAAAACTAAAGAGTTGGGGGAATAAGTGGATCCTTTCTTCTTTACTGACAGTTATACTTACCTACAGGCCTCCAGCTTCTATCCAGAACACACCACACGATCCATTGTCTACAGCCAAGCTCTAAGATACAACCACATTTGCTCCAATCCCTCAGACAGAGACAAACATCTACAAGATCTCTATCAAGCATTCTTAAAACTACAATACCCACCTGCTGAAGTGAAAAACAGATTGACAGAGCCAGAAGAGTACTCAGAAGAAATAACCCATCCAACAATATTAGGAAGTTCTGTGTCACAAGTCTCTGAAAGAAAGGCTCCAAGTTTTGTCAGCAAATTGGCTGGAGTAATAAAAGTGCCAACAGCAATTAGATTTTACAAAATTAAAAAAAAAAAATCCTTGTTTTGCTGGATACTCCAAAAAGTGTGTTTAAAAAGATAAAACCCATCTGGACGTGCAAAGCATAAATGCAGCAAATAGAAATGCTTGTTTCTTTACCTCTATTTACTACAATTCCCTTCTCATGACAGAAACCAAAATTGATTCCTAAGAACATAAGAATGGCCCTACTGGGTCAGACCAAAGGTCCATCTAGCCCAGTTTCCTGTCTTCCCAAAGTGGCCAATACCATGTGCCCTAGAGGGAATGAACAGAACAGGTAATCGACTGATCCATCCCCTGTCGCCCATTCCCAGCTTCTGGCATACAGAGGCTAGGGACACCATCCCTGCCCCTCTTGGTTAATAGCCATTTCTGGACCTATCCTCCATGAATTTATCTTACAAATTGTATTTAGCTAAATTTATAAAACATTCCCTCATGCCTCTTAACATACACTATTTAAATATAGCTCTTTACCTTCCTTTGCAATTCCTTATTTGGTAAATGCTTCGTAAGTTGTCTAGCGTACTTTTCTTTTCAACAAACATTAACAATTATAAATGTGATGACTGTGTCCCCTTTTTCTGCTGCATTTACCATTCTCGTATCATTTTTGGTCCAGATGAAGCCTCCGTGTCTGGCCCATTGACGTTGTCTCACTGTAGATAAAGTGTGCAGATGAGCTCCCAGCAATAGGATTTGTCACCCTCAGTCCAGTGTCATATCTGCAGGTGTAGGTGGACAAGAAATCCCACCAGATCATGATGCGGTTCCTCTGGCTGAGCCAAGATTTGGCAGTCCTTTTCTTGGGCCTGTTCTCTACGGTCCTCTTATGATTTTTGAGACCAGCAAGCAGCTATTCTCACTTTAGGCCATGTTATCATAAAAGCCAACAGGAAAGTCCCACATCATTAATCAGTTGCTTCCTGCAAGTCCCCTTTGCTGCTGGGACTTCCCTTACTAGAGACACTGTGTCCTTTGGTACTGTTTCTCCTCCTATCCCTGAGGCAGAGGACTTTCAGCATTGCAGGGTCTTACAAGAATATTGTACCACAAGAGGAGACATGACCAGTGTGATGCTGTGGCTCCTCTCATCTTCTTGACAAGTGATTGGTCCCTTAAGCCTATTCCAGGCTGGAGTTAAAACGTTACACACTGAATCTTGAGTTAAATGTTGGCAAGTCCCTTGGGACTTAAGCCTATTCCAGGCTGGAGAAGGTGCCATACAGTGTGAATGGAATGATGTGGTAGCTACTGCTTTTTTGGAACCCCCCTCAGTCTTAGGTGGCCTCTGCTCCTCACTTTTAATTGTTTTTCCTATCTTTCTGTGTCTGCATTTTTTGGCACCCCCAGGGGAGATCTACAATCACTGGCAGCTCCTGATGCAAGGGTCAGGTGAGGTTTATAAAGGGCCCAAGGGACTTGCCAACGTTTAACTCAAGATTCAGTGTGTAACGTTTTGTGATCCATCTGCCCCACGTTCTTATTCCATGCCAGCTGGGGTGTTCAGTCCTAACAATGTGTGGGCTGCAAGTTGAGAGTCCAGAACAGGTGTGTGTGTGTAAGATAGGAGAGGTGGATGATTGTCACAACAGTGCTTTTGTCAGGATGAAGCAGCACATAGCCCGCTCCATACAGCCCAGCACACAAGCAACAAATATAGCACTAGCGTTTCAATCGCTCTTTGGTGCGCAACGTTTCAGTTTGTGTTTGAGCAGTGTAAGCTGGGCACTGGTTGCTTCTGCAGCTTTCTTGTTAACATGGTTCAAAGGCTTGTTCCCTTGGAATGATCAGTGGCTGTTGGTCCTGGCCAGAGGAGAGCGGTCCAGGCCAGAGGGAGATATTCAAGTCACCCCGGGAGTTACCCCTCTGCCTCTTCTGAATATTATAGGATGGGATTTTTTAACTCTAATGAGCCTACATTTGGATCCTCAAGGAAGTAGCGGAAGCTTTAAGCAAACTGGCCCTCTATGGTCTGCACAATGCTACAGTGTAAAGCTGGCTGCTCAAATTACTTCCATCTGAACTGAAGGTACAATTTTTTTTCCTGTACTTTAGCTACGTAGAGTAAAGCTTCACTATGGGTAGTTTTTAGCTTTACAACAACTTTATCCCTTTTTCTCTTAGATTGGAGTTTTTGCCCAAATTAATACATTTTGTTAATGTTACCTTAAGAGGAATGGTATCTCAGTAGAGTGTTTCAAACCTTGGTTCATACACTCTTCTTACTTATGCATAGTCTACTGCAAATCTTTTTCTTATTCCCTATTCCTCTATTGAAGCCCAAAACATCAAGCAAGAACTTGGAGAACAATTGGCGGCGGCGTCATTGATGTTGCTGCTTGCTCGGTCTATTGGACTGATGTAAAACCAGTCCATCCAGATTGGTGGCAATGAAAAATAGAAATCTAAATTACAGGTAAGAACCATTTCCTTCATGTGTTATAAATGAGAAATGTTGATATTAGGATTGTATGAAGCACAATGACTAGCTTTCTACAAAGCATGAATGAGAAGTTCTGAAATACTGAAGATTACTCTGCTAGAATGTAATTGATTAACAAGTATCTACATCATAACCACAAATTTTTGTTCCCTCTCAAGTTAAGTATATGTGTGTTCTTTGGCATATACAGCAGCATTGTATATAGATATGCTCACTCCAAACACAAACTAAAATTTGACAGTTCAGTAATAGTGGTTTTTTTCAAAATATCTTTTGAATACCAATGTGCTCTGAGAATTATTGCTTAATTATGTAGCATGAGGTTTGCAAATAATATACAGGCTAAATATTCACAAGATATTTAGACATGGCTTTATATATAGTAATATGTAATGTTGAAATCAATTTTTTCATGCTTTTAATTATATTAAGTGTTGAATTCATAGTTGGGCATTTAGGACATCAAGTCTTTGCATATGTATGTCTGCTTCATTAAGCACATATCTTGCCATGTGGTGTCTCAAGATTAATGTCTCATGTGCTGTCCAAAATGGGGTGCTGTGAAGACCTCTGGGTCAGAGGTCTCTTGGGGATATGGCATTTCATTAACCCACTGATATACATACAAGGCAAAGTGTTTTAAATGTGATTGCCCACTTTAAATACAAACCTCTTATTTCGAGCTCTCCAGCTTGCAAGTGCTTTTGTTTAATTTATTGCCAACTGAATCTACCCTTTTTAAAAATAGCAGTCTCTCTCCTTGGATCATAACGAAATCTACAATAAGCTGTCACAAATGATAAAGCACCACTGCTAGAGATTCTTCTCCACACCACACTTGCTCATGATAGGAATGGGGGGAAGGGACCCTATTCCAAAAAAATAACCAACCTGTTTGATCCAAATCCATAACATAGCTGAGGTTCTTTGCTTTATCCTCCTATGCTGAAGTCTGCCTCCATATGGTGCAGCGTGAAACTTAACTGTAATTTGTTGTGATTGATCCCTAACATAAGTGTTAACTGTGGCTACTTGCCATGAATAGGCAAGTGAGACTGTGTTGTTTATCTAGACAAGAAGTGATACCAAAATGAGACAGGAAGGTGTGATTTTCATTTGCACCTCTCTTTCATTTGCTCAGCGGATCTGCATTTCTTTCTCAGTATTTCAGAAAAGTGACAAAGGGAGACTAACCAAATGCACTGTTCACAGATGTCGCAGTCACATTCAGCTTCAGACACACCGTCTATCATTCCTGCTCAAAGCTTTCTTCTTAGCATATATATTGCAAGGAGAGTCCTTAATAGCATAATTTGTTTATTAAACATCAAACACTTTAGGGCTTTTTTTCTTTGTAGAAGTTAGTACTTCCGCCTTATCTAGATGCTCTGATGTATTTTTAAAGGGCAGAGATGGTGTGTATCACTGAATGTTCTCCATCAAGAACTGTGGAAGTCAAGTATAACCTTCCTCTTCACGCAACAGAGGGTGATATCATCCGACTCTGCCAAACAGCATATCTAATTTTGGTAATGAGTTATATCAAAGAACAATGCAAATTACCAAGATTTCGTATTACATTTATTTAAGATCAACAAGTCTCCGTTTCTTTTAGCACTTAACACATTTATCACACTTCCAAGGGTTCATTTGTCTTTAAGGTACTTTGAAGAGTGTTGTCGCATCTCTTTGAATAGATTGGTCCAAAATGGACAAGAGCAGAATATTAAAAGTAATTGCTTAAAACAATTATTTTCAATCTCTCTTAGGGCAATTTGCTCGGACTTATAAAGGAGTTGAAATCCAAAATATGATTACTTGAGGTCTCAGAGTATAGACTTACCAAGATAACCTACAGTTGTTTGTATTTCTTTCTTTTCTTTAATATAATTTTTGAGATGAAATTTCATCACTTCCTCTTATTCCTGGGTTGAGGCGAGTTCTTGCCACACAGCTAGTCCGGGTGTTGGTCGCATTTAGGATTCTGCCGCTTTTTGTGTTTGTTTCAGTCAGCTCTCTTTAGCACATGGTGACCGCAGTTACTATTGTATAACCTAGTTTCAGGGCTTATTGAAGAGGGCCACCTTTTGATTCCTATTGGACATGTGCCAAGTGGGTCCTTAAATTTCACCTGTTTCTTTATTGCTTTCATTGGTATCCAGCAGATGGCAATGATGTATAACAAATTTCCATAATCCTTTTCTTATCGGAGGCTTTTTCAGTTTGATTCATTTCAAGGATTTTATTTCATTATTTGCTCTTACTATCAACTGGATCCCTCCTTTTCAGCAACTTCTTTTAATATCCCAAAGTAATACTATGGTTTATATCTTTCAACATTTCTCCTTCTTTGTGCCAGAGAATTCCTATTACTACTTCAGTGCAACAATTAACAGTGAAGAGTAATCTGTAAGATGAGTATGGTGTACAACAAGAAAACAAAGCATCAGCACTCAGCAGAAGGAATGACGTACCTATGACTGGCAGTTGGTTAAGCAAGACACTTCATATCTGTGGATTTAATGTAGTTAGATGTAGACTGAATTTTTCAAAGCAAGACTAGGCAATTTTTCTCACAACTCCCATTAACTTCAGCTGAAAACTTTGTTGTTTTGACAAAAGTGTAACTTTTCTCAGGGAAAAACACCAATTTTCCAACTCTTTCTGCTATAAACTACGCTGTCAGACCAACCCAAGGGCTTTAAGCCCAAATATATGTTCTTTAAGGAAGGTCTACAGCAGTTTTCACTGATGTGATCCAAATGATGCTCCGTTTCTGAAATGTATACAAGGGACAGCCAGGGAAGATTCTGGAAGGCACAATTGGAGGATGGTACAAACACATTTATGGGCCTTTCAGATCATTGATAAAACAGGCTTTTTTTAAAACAATGTGCCCCCTCTTATAGCCTGGTTCCAAGGTGCTTAAATTCATGTATTCCAAGGCCAGCAAGAACCACTGCAGTCATCTAGTCTGCTCTCCTGTACAGCAAAGGCCCTAAAACTTCCCCCAAAATATTCCCAGAGCTTATCTTTTAGAAGAACATCCAATCTTGATTTAAAAATTCAGTGATGGAGAATTCACCAAGTTTCTTGGTAAATTGTTCCGATGGTTAATTACTCTCATGATTAAAAATGTAGGCCTGATTTCCAGTCTGAATTTGTCTAGCTTCAATATATAGGTTCATTTGTCTATATCAAAATCTTATTGGCTTTCTGTTAAATAAGGTTCCAGTGCTGTGCATTCAGCATGAGTGAAAAGGTCGGCATAGCACACTTTTCCATGAACAGGAGAAAAAATGGCAATGTTCTTCCAGAACTTTCTGAACCAGTGTGTTTTGGTTTTTTTTTCCTTTTTGGTTTGGGTTTTTTGTTTTTTAGTGGGTGTAGAAGGTCATTTCCTGTTCTGTTCTTCTTGCTTTCCTTGAGGAATGACTTCAACAGCTGAGCGTGAATTAGCTGGCAAGGTGTCATAGAGTGCAATACTTCACTTGTGCACAGCGAATGACAGTTGCAAGCAGAGTCACCTGTGCATAAAGCATTGTTCAAGTTGAAAAAATAGTCTGCAAAGCTTTTGTTCTCTATCCTTTTAGCTCCAGAGTGGGCAAACTACTGCTTGTGAGCTCCAGCCAGGGCGCAGGGTCAGGGGCCACACCATGCGGCTCCTGGAAGCCACGGCATGGCCCTGCTCCAGCTCCTAAGCGCTCCAATGGGAGCTGTAGGGGCAGTGCTGGTGGATGGGGCAGTGTGCAAAGCCGCCTGTTTGCACCACTGTGTAGGAGCTGGAGAAGGGACATGCCACTGCTTCCGGGAGCCATTTGAGGTAAGCACCACTCAGAACCTGCACCCCTGAGCCTCTCCCCATGCCCAATCCCCTGCCCCAGCCCTGATCCCCCTCCTGCTCTCCGAACTCCCGCACCCTCAGACTGAACCTGCACCCCTTCCTGCACCGCAACCCCAATTTTGTGAGCATTCATGGCCCATCATACAATTTCTATTCCCCCATTTGGCCTTCAGGCCAAAAAGTTTGCCCCACCCCTGTTCTAGCTGCTTATCTCCATAGCCTTAAGCCATTCAAAGCTTTGCTTGCTTTTCAGGTATTTGTCCAACTGGTTTCTGGGCATAATTGTGTGAACCACGGAAAGGCCTGGGGTAGTAGAAACCAAGTTTGTGATCTGTTGATAGTCCTATTCTTTGCCTATGGCACATAATAGTCTAGTTTCTGATGTATCTCATTTACCTTGGTCTCATTTCCATTGTTGAGTGTAGTGTGTGGATTGTAGGTAGTGCTGTGATATACAGGTGGTCAGAGTAGATTTAGTGGTCCCTTCTGATCTTAAACTCTGATTTCATATTCATGCTGTGCTAGAAATTATGGTTCCCATAAGCCACCCATTTTCTTTCTCACAGCACAAATTGGAGCATGTGAACAGTTCCCTGCCATAATTGGGCAGATGAATATAACTACCTAAGAAACTGCTGTCCAAAAACTGATCACCTGTTACTTCCTGAAGTTCCCTTTTCTGCCCCCCTCAGCCTTCTCTCACCCCTTCCCCCCCCCCCCCCCCTAAAAAAAAGATAGAAAGGAAATCTGAGCAGAAGCCTGCTGGTTATCCTTGAATAGTCTGAGCCTCATATGCATCTGTTCGGAGACATGGGGACTGCAGAGGTTCATATACTTGCAAAGTCATTTAGGGACACATTTTTTAATTACGAAGTGGCACCAAAGATATTTCTTACACAGGATATAAACACTTTTTTTTTTTTAACTACAAGTTCATCTAGGTATTTTATTGAAAGGGGGGAAAAAACAATAGCTGAAGTGGGACTGCAGTGTTGCCTGAAAAGAACTGATTATTGTAACCTAAAAGGATGAAGGGTACACCCGATCTGTGCTTCAGATGATTGCTTCAGCTGTGAATCTCAAGCCTTTGTGAGGAAAGAGGGAGGGAAAGGAAGAGAGGCTGCATAAACTAAGAGGAAGTGTGGATGCTTCGGGTTCTGTTGCATACAAGTCTTTTTTTGACCTTGTGCAACAGATGTTGACACTGAATGTGACAAATGTGTTTTTGCTTCATATATTCAGCGAAACATGCTCAGGGACCAACATCTTCCTTCTTTCAAGAAAAGATGAAAAAAATTGCTTTAGTTTCCTAGTAGAACCTGTCAACTTGTTCAGCCCCAAAAATGAGGGATGCGTGAAAGCCAGGAATTGAAGCTCAAAAACTGTTAGAATACGGTTTGTTTTCTGACCCAGCTTTTCTCATCTATTATTAAATGAGAACTTACACCAAAACAGTATGCAAAGGTTACATCTAAGTGAAAAATAAAGGGTCATTTCATGACAGCATATGTGCTGTATGGTGTTTGACAAGCATGCCTCATCTGTTTTGCATTTTAAAAATTATATTGGTTGTTTCAATAATTCAGAGCGGGGAGATGTCTAGCACTGAGGAGCATGCATGGTTTTTGCTTACTAGTTGCAGCATGTCTAAAAAACATAACTTCATGCTTTGTGTACATAATGTGTGTGTGTGTGTGTGTATGCAGATGTATAAAAAATCATCTCTAATACCTGGCTCTCAGATGTGCTCATATAACTCCATTTAAAATCAGTGTGCAATGTATTCCTTTGGACCAAATTCTGCATTCAGACAAACAGACCAGTTCCTATGTAAATGGCCAAAAAAGTAGAATATGGGGAAGATGTAGGAGAGGGAATGATTTGAATTTTTTAACAGATCAATAAATTGTTACAAAAACATTCTTATAACTAAATTTTACAATTCCACAAAGAATAAAAAAAATAGAATACAAGTTCCGGTACATAAACTGGCTTTCAGAAATCTTTAAAATTTAGGATGGTGGCCAAGTAGCAAGATAGCCAATGAACACTTTTTCCCATCGTTAATATTCAAAGAAAGTCTTCAGTCCTCTCAGGTTTTGTGGCAGAGGATGATTCTTCCCCAGCAAATGCTACTAGGTTTCTAGATAAGCATACTTTTTCCTTCTTCCTTGTAGAGTTCTGATTTGATGGCTTTTCTAGTATTTCCCATACTTTTTGGAACTGGTCAGTTGATTTAGGGGAGTCATGTTTGTTTGTTTTCTATCAACTTGCAATTGCAATTCTTGCTGCAACTAACAAATGGGTAATCCATTATTTTGTGGGTTTTATATGATGCAGAATTTTCAGGCAAATTCAACAAGAACGCCAATGGGCTATCTGACAGCTGGCAATCCATCTTCTCCTAAATGGAGTTCCTAACTTTTGGGCAGGTCCACATATAGGTGAAAAAATTAGTCTGTTTTATTAGTCTTTTTCCAGCATTTTCACGTCCCTAAACCATAGATGTTGTTAATGTTAGGCAAAGAGTGGACAGCGGGGTAGATACCACTGGCCAAGGATTTTAACATTTTATTTTTTTGAGTGTGCATACTGAGGTACATTGGCCAGTGTTCCTGATACTTTTCTATACCCAAGCCTACATTTCACTTTTAATGAATGTGGTCTTTTTTCTTCCAAATAATTATTTAAAATTTTATATCTGATGGAAATGAGACCCTTGTGTTTCATAGGTGTGATGAGTAGTAGTTTTTCAGTCTGTCAACTTTCTGCTTAGCTTTATCTTTCTAAGAAGGTTGAGTTGAAAATGTTCTCAATTGAAGGTATTGGTACAGTGGCATTTTAATATCTTTTGCAAGCTGTTAAATCTTTTCAAATCTGATTGTAGCGTCTCTGAATAATTGACTAAGTCTTTTAATACTGATATGTACCCAGATCTTAAAGCTTCCTAGAGGTTTGTTTTGTTTTTTTAGCGTTTAATTCAGTGTTGTAAACTGTGGGCATTAGTTGCCAAGGCTTTCTAGGGTGCCCAGTTTGATTCTTGGCTGCTTGTGTCCCCGAATGAATCTGTTTATCATAGATTCCCAATCATCAAGAAGCTTCCCTGATAAAAGGACTGATAGCATTTGGAGGAGAAAAATTATTAAAGTTGAGATTCATTTTGACAAATGCAATTTTGCCTAGCCATGAGATTTCATACTTTGAACAATTCCTAAATCTGTTCTAATTTTCTTAATCAGTGGAGTTCAATGTTGTAAAGATACTGCCTCTTTTTTTGGACTTATGTACTTCCTGATATATTAATGAGATGATCACCCATTGATATTTATAATTCTACTCTAATTTTTTTTTTTTTTTGCAGGTCAGGATCCACACCAAGGTCCAGAAGTTCAGATTTATGATAGTTTATTTAAAAATCTGAACTTTATCAAATTTCCATATTGAAAAGGGAATATTTTCATTGATATAGAAGTAAAAGCTTACTCTGGTTCAGGACACTATAATAGCTATTACAAAGATGCTACAGTTATCCTAAAAGGACATCTGAATTTGCTTTTCCAAAAGAGCAGTATAAAGCTACAGTTCAAATAATGCATTGTTGAATCTGTGTCCAGAAGGAGCCTAATGCTGATAACATAATAAGGTTATTCATTTTGTTGACAATGTTATGCTATAGAACATGAAAATCAGAATCCTAACTAACTTTTTCTGGCTAATGAGTAGATGTATGCTTGTGTGTATAAAATATATATATGCCTCTCTAAAAGCAGCTAGTTCTTGGTGCAGACTAGTACCCTGTTACAGGGCTATAATAGGCGTTTTAGGATGTTGTAGTTTTTAAGATACTCCGTTTTTGTACTGCCACAACATTAATAAGACTTTGGAGTTCTGTTACCAGAAGTTTTTGCTTGTACTACCAAAACAAGAAATAATTTCAAACATTTATTAACCTTAGAAAGAGAAGAAAAATGGTGGGCTGAGAAGAGGATTCAAAATATGTTAAACTGAAAACTGTTTCATTTTACCAAGATGCTGTATCCTTCTCACCCCCCTTCTCCTTTACATTTGTGGAGATTGTTTTGAAGAGAGAAGACATCCATTTCCCTGGTGGGGAAGAAGAGGCCATTTAGAAGGCAACTCTGTCCAATGCTTTTTCTTAAGATAGAATTAGTCAAATGCATTTTCTTGTCTTTTGCAATTCTTTTCCTCCTCCCACTTGGTGCAATTACTGGGTATCCTGCTTGGTGTTCAGTTGCTGAAATACCAGAGGCATAGCATATGACCTAGTTAGCCTCTCCCTGACCCCAACGTTATTTCCTGACTCTTGAAAATATCTGACTACCAAAGGCTGTTTTCCTAGGGTCATTCTGTGGGGAACAAATTGATCACAGCAATGTGGTGCCAGTTAAATTTGTCCTGACTGGGGAAGTTGGGTTCTTATTAGTCAGGAAGAGAGAGGAATAAGATTAATGGGGAGGAAATTGTTGACGCATACAATTTGTAGGAAGTGTAGTAGAAAACTAAAGTGCTCAGGACACAGCTATGAAAACTAATTTTTGTGGCTGGGATGTGTGTGTAGATTGGTTCTGGCATGATTTTTTTTGAACCTTAGGATTGGCAATGCTGCTCAAGCAACCCCTAATCACCCTTCTTTTAATTTAAACAAACTTGGCTTGAATAATACACTATGTATTTTTTGTTTCAAGAACCACCTTACATAACACGTTGTTTAGACATAGATGAACTCCACACAGCCTGCTCTCTCGACTCGTACAGAGTTCTGTTCAAAGTCAAGGGGCTTCCTTGTGGGCTCAGGACATCAGCCCACGCAGAACTGATTGCAGGATCAAGATAGGTTTGAACATAACACTTCAGTGTTTTTCTACTGACTGAAATATTCAACACAAAAATACATTAAACCTCTGCTCTGAAGCTGTGGTAAGGGCTCATGCCACAAATGACATCAGTGACACCGCTTCAGGAAGTACTTCTACTTCACATTTTCAAGGCAGCTATACGGCATTCAGTCCACACAATAGTACGACGACATGCTCTAGTAGAGGACTCCTCAAATGGCTCAGCTGCCTGCATCCTCTCACCCGTCTCCAACTTGAGTACTGTGTCTGTCACCCTCCGTGGAATATACATACAGGCCAGCACTCCGAGGAGGAGTAAGTTAGTTGTAATAACAGGAGTTTCTTCAAGATGTATGGTCCTTATCTGTATTCCATTACCCACCCTTCTTCCCCTCTGCGTCAGATGGTTCCAAAATTGACCCATCCTCCGCCGCACTCCCCCCACCCCAAAAAAGAGCTAGAGAGGCGGTCGGTCCACTCTGCCCTTTTACACGCTCGGTCTGAGGCACAAAGAAAGCAAGGGTGCATGCATAGAGTAACAGACACTGCTTGCAAGAATTTTCTGACTCTAGGTGCATGGAGTGTGCATGCACACCCACAATAGAATACAGATAGGATCACACATCTCAGAGAACCTCCAGTGACTACAAAGTAAGTGACTTACTCATTCCTATTTTGAGTTGTCCTATCTATGCATGTGAAGTAGGGGGGAACTGGATTTGTTAAAGAAAACCAAAACATGTCCATATGTCCACTTATTCTACAAGGTTAAAAGTGTGCATGTGAAGAGACCTTTATCTGTGCTATTTTAAAGACCTAGTCAACACACATTGCCCCAAAATTTTGGGTGCAAGACTTAAAAAAAAAAAAAAAAAAAAGTCCCAATTTGTTTTTGATTCCAAGGGAAATTTTGATTTGTTTAAATACATTCTGCACTACCTGCAACCCCACCATTGCAGAAAATACAAACATAGGTGAAACTAGCATAGTTCTTCTTCTTTGTCCAAACAGAAAGACATGCAAGAAGTAAACCAAAGTAAAAAATCAATTTACTCTTTACTAGTTCTTTTGTATAATATAAATTGTTACTTTTACAATAGGTGATGTGTGTGGTTGTTATGGTGGAGTAGTAGCTCACCATTATGAAGGTTGCATTACAGATTTCAGTTTGAGTAATTTTTAACCTTTCTTTTTTAAATCTCTTTGAAATGTCAAAACGCACAACATAAACTTTTGTGCAAGTAATCTAAAGCACTATAGAATCTGTTCTTTTGTTCATATTGTTGCTTGCTCCTCATGTATTGTTTCTTAGAATACAGGCCTGTCGCCTCTTACACGCATTTAACATGCGCGATTTGAGCAGACAAAAAAACCTGAAAAAGAGAAAAATAACCATTTTAATACTGTACCTGTAGTGTGGGTGATTCCGCCCGCCATTCAACTCAATGTAATTTTGACTATACGCGGTTTTCTCTTTACGCACTAACCGCGGAACGGAATCTCCACGTAAGATGAGACTCGCCTGTATCAGCTATGTGTGAGAGAGCAGAATAACTTCCCAAATGCATGGAATATGTGACAGTCACATATCTTGATCTGCTGATATAGTTCATGTAAAAATGTGGTCTGAAATAGCCCAGATTCAGTGACTTCCAGGGCTCTGCGATGGACGCTTGTTTGATAGGGTGACTGGAGAAGTCAAAAGGTATGCTGTCCACTTCTTAATTACAATGCCACCAAAAAGTGAGAACAGGCATATGCATGGCACTGTTGTAGCTGGTGTCGCAAGATATTTACATGCCAGATATGCTAAAGGTTCATATGTCCTTTCATGCTTCAACCACCGTTCCAGAGGACCTACGTCCATGCTGATGATGGGTTCTGCTCGATAACCATCCAAAACATTGCGGACCGATGCATGTTCATTTTTATCCTCCGAGTCAGATGCCACCAGCAGAAGGTTGGATTTTCTTTTTTGGTGGTTTGGGTTCTGTAGTTTCTGCATCGCAGTATTGCTCTTTTAAGACTTCTGAAAGCATGCTCTACACCTTGTCCCTCTCAGATTTTGGAAGGCACTTCAGATTCTTAAACCTTGGGTCAAGTGCTGTAACTATCTTTAGAAATTTCACTTTGGTACCTTCTTTGCCTTTTGTCAGATCTGCAGTGAAAGTGCTTTTAAAATGAACAGTATGTGCTGGGGAATCATCCGAGACTGCTATAACATGAAATATATGTGGGTAAAAGAGAGCAGGAGACATACAATTCTCCCTCAAGGAGTTCAGTCACAAATGTAATTAACACTTTTTTTTTTAATGAGTATCATCAGCATGGAAGCATGTCCTTTGGAATGGTGGCCAAAGCATGAAGGGGCATATGAATGTTTAGCATATCTGGCATGTAAATACCTTGCAACACCAGCTACAAAAGTGCCATGCAAATGCCTGTTCTCACTGTCTGATGACATTGTAAATAAGAAGCAAGCAGCATTATCTCCCATAAAGTTAAGCAAACTTGTTCAGCCAATGGCTAAGACAAACAAGAAGTAGGACTTGTATGAGGTGTAAAATATTTAATTTCAATTGATAGTCTGTGATTATTTTTTTTAGTTAATCACATGAGTTAATGCAATTAATCGACGGCCCTACTAAAAATAGTTTTTGGTAATATAGGTAGAACTGATAACCACTTTAACAATAGGTGTAGCGCTCTCTCTCATTCGTGTGTGTGTGTGTGTGTATATGTGTGTGTGTGTGTGTGTGTGTGTGTATATATATATATATATATATATATATATATATATGTATATATATATATATACACATACATACACTCTCTCTCTCTCTCAACACTAGAGCTGGTCAAAAAACTTCAAATATTGAAACTTTTGAATGGGAAACAGGAACACTCTGATGCCAACTCTGTCCACATATCTATTCAAGTGACATCATCATAGGACCTAATCACATCAGCCATACCATCAGGGGCTCGTTCACCTGCACATCTACCAATGTGATATATGCCATCATGCGCCAGCAATGCCCCTCTGCCATGTACATTGGCCAAACCGGACAGTCTCTACGCAAAAGAATTAATGGACACAAATCTGACATCAGGAATCAAAATACTCAAAAACCAGTGGGAGAACACTTTAACCTGTCTGGTCATTCAGTGACAGACCTGCGGGTGGCTATATTACAACAGAAAAACTTCAAAAACAGACTCCAAAGAGAGACTGCTGAGCTAGAATTGATATGCAAACTAGACACAATCAACTCCGGTTTGAATAAGGACTGGGAATGGCTGAGCCATTACAAACATTGACTCTATCTCCCCTTGTAAGTATTCTCACACTTATTATCAAACTGGCTGTACTGGGCTAGCTTGATTATCACTTCAAAAGTTTTTTTTCTCTTAATTAATTGGCCTCTCAGAGTTGGTAAGACAACTCCCACCTGTTTATGCTCTCTGTATGTGTGTATATATATCTCCTCAATATATGTTCCATTCTATATGCATCCGAAGAAGTGGGCTGTAGTCCACGAAAGCTTATGCTCTAATAAATTTGTTAGTCTCTAAGGTGCCACAAGTACTCCTGTTCTTCTTTTTGCGGATACAGACTAACACGGCTGTTACTCTGAAATCTTTCTATGTAAATCTTCATGAAAAAAGTTCCTATATTTCTACCCGCTCTAGTATTTACTTACATTATCCCAATATGCGCTCTCTGTAAAAATAAGTGTTTGAGAGCACACATACATGGTTTTAAAGTTTGGCGATCCTTTTACATGGCCTTTAACCTGTTAGATTTGTGTGTGTGTGTGTTTTGCTTAGGTTGTGCCCTATGGAGCGGGGGGGGGAATATTTTACATATGGTTAACCTTTTTTAAAACCACAGATAGTATGGTATATATTCATGGATGTATTATGTTATTTTTAAGAGAAGCTTTGAAAGCAAGCTGTTGTATGAAATGCAGTAACTACTGCATGTGTGCAGCTGTTACTTTGTCAGTCAGAAATGGATATAGCACCAGAATTGTGTGAAGTAAAGATTAGCTGACTGTTTCTTACACTTAACCTTGATTTAACAGTGCGTCTGTCACTACAAAGCATTCAGAGGGAAGGATCGCCAGGCCTAGTGATACAAGCTGCATTATTGTTACTCATAGAAATAGGAAAATAAACTAGTTTTTCCTCAAACTGTTTACAGGTTGCCAGTTTTGTCATCAAATCAGCCAAATAAGTTTTTTTTATGATGAGAGAGGTGTAAGAGGGCGTCCTCTTAAAAAGGCATAAAACAGATTATATAATGGAATTATTTGTCTTCCTTAAATGCTTGCCATTCAAGATCTCTAAGTGCTTTAAAATCACACCTGAATTAAATGGTAATGAAATTGAGAATTGTTAATACTTTATTAGATGTTCCAAGAGCCATTGTGATGGGTGGGATCACAGAAATCCCCCTGGGACTCTGCCACCTGATGTACCAAGACTACTTCTACCTCTGCTTTCCTGCCCTGTCAGCTTAGGACTTCAGTTCCCTGTGTGGTTTGAGCCAGACTTGCTAGCCTGCTGCAAACCCAGACCCAGGTCTGAATCACGTCCCCTAACAGCTGTAGGCTTACCTGAAAGCAGCTTACAGAAGTGTTCTTGCCTGTAACACTCAGATGCCCAACTCCCAGTGGGGTCTAAACCCAAATCAATCAGTTTTACCCTGTATAAAGCATATACAGGGTAAACTCATAAATGGTTCACCCTCTATAACACTGATAGAGATGCACAGCTGTTTGCCCCCCAGGTATTAATGCATACTCTGCGTTAATAAGTAAAAAGTGATTTTATTAAATACAGAAAGTAGGATTTAAGTGCTTCCAAGTAGTAACAGACAGAACAAAGTAAGTCACCAAGCAAAATAAAATAAAACACGCAAATCTATGTCTAATCAAACTGAATACAGATAATCTCACCCTTAGAGATGCTTCAGTAATTTTTGTTTTTTTTTTGTTTTTTTTTTTTTGGTTGGTTGTTTTTTTTCTCAGAGTGGACACTATCCAGGCCTGGGCACAATTCTTTCCCCTGGTGCAGCTCTTGTTCCAGCTCAGGTGGTAGCTAGGGGATTCTTCATGATGGCTGCTCCCTTTGTTTTGTTCCACCCATTTATATATCTGTTGAATAAGGCCGGAATCCTTTGTCCCTCTCTGGGTTCCCACCCTCTCCTTCTTAATGGAAAACTACCAGGTTAAAGATGGATTCCAGTTCAGGTGACATGATCACATGTCACTGCAAGACTTCATTACCTACTTGCCAGCACACATGTATACAGGAAGACTTACAGGTAAAACAGAGCCATCTGCAGTCAATTGTCCTGGTTAATGGGAGCCATCAAAATTCTAAGCCACCATTAATGGCCCACACTTTGCATAATTACAATAGGCCTTCAATTATATTTCATATTTCTAATTTCAGATACAAGAGTGGAACATTTATACAAATAGGATGATCACACTCAGTAGATTATAAGCTTTGTAATGATACCTTACAAGAGCCCTTTTCCATGAAGCATATTCCAGTTACATTATATTCACTCATTAGCATATATTTATAAAATCATATAGAGTGCAATGTCACAGCCATAATCGAGGAAGGAGGCTATATTGGGTTGTTTTTTTATTTAACTGGTTTAGAGGGAAAGTGAAGGAAAGTATATTTTCTCTCTCTCACTCATACACATGAAGGGAAAACTGATAATATAAATCAGAAGCTTGGAATTATAGAAAATTGATGAGGCAAGCAAAGGGTCACAAGTAGAAATCTATGGCAAGCAGAGTTAGGAAGGAATTTTTTAAGAATATTAGGAACAAAAAAAACTAACAGTATTGGTCCATTATTAGATTGATGTCAAGGCTGTATCACCACTTTGAACTTTAGGGTACAAATGTAGGGGCCTGCATGAAAACTTCTAAGCTTAACTACCAGCTTAGCTCTGGTTCCGCTGCCACCATTTCCAATGGATTCCCTCCCTGGGAAGCCTTGAAAAACCTTCACCAATTCCCTGGTGAATACAGTTCCAACCCCCCTGGGATCTAAAACAAGGAGAAATTAACCATTCCCCTCCTTCCTCCCACCAACTGCTGGTGAATCCAGATTCAAACCCCTTGGATCTAAAACAAGGAAAAATCAATCAGGTTCTTAAAAAGAAGGCTTTTAATTAAAGAAAAAGGTAAAAATCATCTCTGTAAAATCAGTATGGAAATTAACCTTACAGGGTAATCAAACTTAAAGAGCTCAGAGGACTCCCCTCTAGTCTTAGGTTTAAAGTACAGCAAACAAAGATAAACACTCTAGTAAAAGGTACATTTACAAGTTGAGAAAACAAAGGAAAACTAACATGCCTTGCCTGGCTATTTACTTACAAGTTTGAAATAGGAGAGACTTGTTTAGAAAGATGTGGAGAACCTGGATTGATGTCTGGTCCCTCTCAGTCCCGAGAGCGAACACACTCCCAAACAAAGAACACAAACAAAAACCTTTCCCCCCCCCCTCCCCCCAAGATTTGAAAGTATCTTGTCCCCTTATTGGTCCTTTAGGTCAGATGCCAGCCAGGTTACCTGAGCTTCTTAACCCTTTACAGGGAAAAGGATTTTGGAGTCTCTGGCCAGGAGGGATTTTATAGTACTGTACACAGGACAGCTGTTACCCTTCCCTTTATAGTTATGACAATTGAAATAGTAGAATTACTAATAATCAGCAAAGTCAGAAGTGTTCAATAACTATTTGTTCTGTTTTTAGGAAGAAAACAGAAGATGTAGTCATCATTTGATAACACAAAAGTACACCCTCACTATAACAAACCCCTAGAGATCCACGCCATTTGTTTGGTACAGCCAGGGGTTCATTACAGTGAGGGGGAGGGGACGGGGACAAGTCCTCTGGCCCGGGGCTGCAGCCGGGGGCAGAGTTCCTGGAGGTGCTCTCTGCCCCCACTGTGGCCCCAGAGCTGGAGGAGGTGTCTGTCTCCCACCACAGTGGGGTGGGGCTGGATGTGGGATCCAGGGACCACATTCACTGTAGCTCAAGGTTTGCTATTGCAAAGGGCATTATAATGAAGGTTTACTGTATTTCCATTCCACTAGCATCTAAGGAAGATGTTAAACAGCATCTACTAAAGTTTGACATTGTCAGCAGGTCTGGACAACTTGTAATCAAGAGTTTTAAAAGAGCTGACCGAGGAGCTCACTCAGCTGTTAATGTTGATTTTTCAATGAGTCTTGGAATTCCAGGGAAGTTTCAGGAGCCTGAAAGAAAGCTAAGGTTGTGCCAATATTTAAGAAGAGTAAACAGGATGACCCGGGTAACTATAGGCCTGTCAGTCTGATGTTGATTCTAGGCAAGATAATGGAGTGATTTAACAGAGAACTTGATTAATAAATTAAAGTGGGGATAATATAATTATGCTAATAGGAAATAAATCCTGTCAAACTAGTTATTTTTTTTTTTTTGAGATTACAAGTTTGGTTGATAAAGGTAATAGTGCAGATCTAATATATTTAGACTTCTGGTAAAGCTTTGATTTGGTACCCCAGGACACTTTGATTTTTAAAAAACTAGAAAGATATAAAATCAATATAGCACATGTTAAATGGATTGAAAGTTGACTAACTGAAAAGTCTCAAAATGTAATTGTAAATGGGGAATCATTATCAAATGGCTGTGTTTCTAATGGAGTCCCATAGAGATCGATTCTTGGTCCTGCACTACTTAACATTTTTATTAATGATCTGGAAGAAAACATCACTGATAGTTTGCAGATGATACACAAATTGGGGGACTGATAAATAATGAAGAGGAGAGGTCACTGATACAGAGCAATCTGGATTGATTGGTAAGCAGGGTGCAAGCAAAGGATGTATTTTTAATATGGCTAAATGTATACATCTAGGAACCAAGAACACAGACCATATTTACATGAAGGGGCACGCTATTCCGGGAAGCAGTGACTCTGAAAAAGATTTGGGAGCCGCGGTGAATAATGAGTTGAACCTGAGTTCCCAGCACAATGCTGTGGCCAAAATGGCTACTGCACTACTTGGATGCATAAAGTAGGGAATTTTGAGTAGGAGTAAAGATGTTGATAAATTTAGACGGTTCAGAGAAGAGCCACAGGAATCATTAAACGAATACCAAACATGCCTTAAAGTGATAGATTCAAGGAGCTCAATCTATTTAGCTGAACAAAGAAAAGGTTATAAGGGGTGAGTGGATTACAATCCATAAATTGTTGTTGGTGTTGGAAGACAGGGTTGGACCATGATTGCTGCGTGACAGTTGTCTTTCCTTTCTTTTCTGGAGTTTTTCTGTGATCAGGGCAAGGCGATTTTCCTCAAAAGTGGACGTTCTCTCTCTGACAAGTCTTCGCCAATTATCCCTATCCTGGGCTGCTGTCTCCCAGTGTGTGGTGTTGATAAACATCAAGAGATGTGGCATCTTGAGGGTGTGTTTAAAGCGTTTCTTCTGGCCTCCCCATTTCCTTTCTCTTTTGGTGAGGTGGACATCCAACAGTTGTTTTGGTAAGCGTACGTCAGGCATGCGCACACAGTGCCCACCCCACCTCAGCTGGTCCTGGATAATCAGAGCCTCAACACTGTAGATGTCGGCCTCTGAGGACACTGATATGAGTACGATGATCCTCCTTCATGTTGAGGATCTTCCAAAGAAAGTGCTGGTGCTGGCATTCTAGGTTTTTCAGCTGTTTTCTGTAGGTCACACAAGTGTCACAGGCATAGAGGAGAGTTGGGATTACCACCCCTTTATAAACTAAGTCTAGTGTGTGTTCTGATGTTGTGATTGTTGAACACCCAGCGAGACAGTCTGCCAAAGGCAAGGCTGGCACAGCGAATTCTGTGCTAAATTTCAATGTCTGTCTGCCCTCTGTGAGAGATGGCTGCCAAGATAGGCAAAGTATTCTACATTTTCCAGTTGTTGTTTGTTGATATAGATTTTCCTTACTGGGTCTGATTGACCGGGGACTGGCTGGTGGAGAACTTTTGTTTTGCCGATGTTTAGAGTTAGCCCTAGGCTTTTGTAAGCTTCAGAGAAACAATTAAGAGCTGTTTGTAGATCCTCCTTTGAGTGTGCAACTACAGCACAATCATCTGCGTACCAGAGTTCAGTTATTGTTACTGATATTTCTTTAGTTCTGGCACAGAGACGAGAGAGGTTGAAGAGGTTGCCGTCAATCTGATATTGGATGCCAATGCCCTGTGGTAAACAGTCTTGGGTTAGCGTTTTCACCGTTGCTAAGAAAATGGAGAAAAGGCTGGGTGCCAGTACATAGCCTTTTTTTACGCCAGTTCGGATGACAAAGGGCTCAGAGGTGGAGCCACCTCGCAGGATGGAGGCAGTCATCTGGTCATGAAGGAGTCTTACAATGGTGATAAATTTGTTTGGGCAGCCAAATTGACATGATTTTCCACAGAGCCTCACGGTTGACAGTCGAAGGCTTTGATCAGATCGATAAAGGCCATCAACAGCTCCTGGTGGTGGTCTTGACATTTTTCTGGATCTGCCTGGCTGCGAAAATCATGTCAGTTGTGCCTTGAGATGGTCTGAAGCCGCACTGGAACTCTGGAAGTACTTCCTCTGCAAGAGGGAGCAGGCGATTCAGTGAGATTCTAGTAACAATCTTCCCAGTGATGGAGAGGAGAGCAATGCCTTGATAGTTGCCTGTCTCCCTTTTTTTTTTTTTTTTTTTTTTTGAAAATGGAGCTGATGTTAGCATTATGTAAGTCAGCAGGGATTTCTTCAGTGCGCCAGATTTTGAGGAGCAGCAAGTGAAGCTTGTTAGTCAGTGTTTCTCCCTGCACTTTCAGTACTTCTCTTTGGGCTGCCACCTTGACATGGTGGAGAAGCTTGTGTATACTTAAGACCCGAAGAGTGATGCCATCTGGAGTCCTGTACTTCTGGTAGGGTCACCCATGGTGGTAAGGTCGAAGGCGAGGTACCAGACAAAGTGCAGCCTAGCACAACACAACCCAGGATAAGACCTCAATGGCAGAACAGGCAGATGAAGCAGGATCACATCTCAACGGCTGCAAAGACGGACAAAGGCTGCAACGGAGGAGAAAACCCAGTCGTCTTGCACCTCCTTGCCACTGGATATAGGTGCCTCTTCTGCCAAGATTTGTGTGGCTGCTGGTGCACATCAGCTCCTGCACATTAAACTCCTAACATGCAGGCCTCTTTCACAGGAAAATTTTCCCCCCTCCTCTACCCTTGAATGTCATGTGGTGATGGGTGAGTGGCAACGGGGATAGGTGAAGTGATCATCAGGAGTCCCTAGTCACATACCCCCACACAGGTGGTAACTGCAAGATGGTTGTCATGTTCTCCTGGTCTGGGATAGGGGACATTTTCAGCAGCAGCAGTCATGACTGAGCAGGCCTGTTTAGGAATCCCTTTGCTCACCCCATATGGGGAAGGAGCTAGAAAAAATGCCCCCAACGTAGGCTGTCCCGCCATACCCGACTGGATAACCGTGTCCAGAGGGATCATTCCCAATGCGGTTGAAAAACAAAAAATGTCTGTACCTGACTAGATGATGAATCAAAAAATGAAAGACCCAAATGCAGAACAGCAATTGTTGCCCAAGAACTCTTGAGGTACAACATTGACATCGCTGCTCTCAGCAAAACAAGACATGCAGATGACGGCCACTTGAGGGAAGAGGGTGGCAGTTAGTCTTTCTTCTGGAAAGGAAAACCAGCAAGTGATAGGCAATCAAAAACCTTCTAGTCAATCGCCTGACTGAGCTGCCCATTGGCATCGACGAGCGCCTTATGACCCTCTGCATCCAATTGATCAATTAGTCATTTGCCACCATCTTCAGTGTATATGCACCAACTCTTAATGCTGAATCAGAACAGAGAGAATTCTTTTACACTGACCTTGATAAAACTGTCATCCATTCCAAAAACAGATAAGATAATCCTCATTGGGGTCTTTAATGCAAGAGTTGGCTGAGATTCTAATGTATGGAGTAGCACCATTGGGAAGGAAGGAGTGGGCAGCACCAGTTCCAATGGCATCCTTCTATTCAGTAAATGCGCAGAGCACGACCTTGTGATTACAAACACGATCTTCAGACAAAGCAACTTGGCAACACCCCTGCTCAAAACAGTGGCACCTCCTAGACTGTCATTGTAAAAACACAGGACCTAAGAGATGTCCAAATCACCCGTGTCATGAGAGGAGCCGACGATTGCTGGACTGACCACCACCTGCTGAGGTCAGTCATGTCCATCAGGATAGCTCCAAAAACATAAAAAGCAATCCAAATCACACAGACAGCAATACAATATCCAAAGACTTTAATCCTCAGTGCACCAAGAGAACTTTCAAACACTCCTCAGTGAAAAACTGGCCATATATGCACACCTGGAAATGACAACACAAGTGTTGAAGCAGCCTAGGAAGCCCTAAAACAGACAGACCATGAAGTTTGTGAGGAAACCATTGGCCTTGCTACCCGCCATCATCAGGACTGTTTCGACAACAACATGGAGATTACAGCCCTTTTGGACCAGAAGAGAGAAGCTTTCTGCGACTAGCAAAACCAACCACTATCCAGTCAGAAGCAGAGTTCTTTCCATCAGTTCAAAGCTGAAGTTCAAAAGAGGATCAGAGAAATCAAAAACAAATGGTGGGAGGACAAAGCAAAAGAAATCCTAACATTTGCTGACAGACATGATATGCGGAGCTTTTTTGGTGAGACAAAGACCCTGTATGGACCAAGCTCATGTGGCCTCACACCTCTGAGGTCTAAAGATGGTAGTACCCTTCTTAAAAATAACAAATCCATCAAAGAGCACTGGAAGGAACAGGACCAAAAGCTTCTAAATTGAGAATCGACCATGACTGACAACACCATTGACTCCATCCCTCAGCACCCAATCTGGAGAACTCTTGCCAACCCACCAACGCCCGAGGATATCTGCAAAACAACTAAACAAATGAACAATAAATCACCAGGTCCTGATGGCATACCAGTTGATGTCTATAAGTACCTATCTGGGGAACAAATATCTCATAATGGGCTCTCCAATCGGGCAGAGAAGGGTATAACACAGTCCAATGGCTGAAGGTTGGAGCTAGACAAATTCAGGCTGAAAATAAGATGTAAATTTTAGCAGTGAGAATAATTAACCATTGGATTAATTTATCTAAAGCTGTGGTGGATTCTCCATCATGAGCAATTTCTAAATCAAGATTGGATGTGTTTCTGAAAGATATCCTGAGAATTATTTAAGGGACGTTCTATGGCCTGTGATATGTACAGGAGGTCAGAAGAGATGATCACAATAGTCTCTTCTGGCCTTGAAATCTATTTATCAACTTATCTCCATCTGTTTAATAGGGAGCTCAAACCCAGAGGAGGCTAAAGAAGTTGCTCAAGATCATACAGGAAGTGGCCCTTCAGAGAATAGAATCAAGATCTCCTGATTCCCAGACCTGTGCTTTAGCCAGCGGCACGAATGATAGTGCACCAGGAAGATAAATTATGCTTTTAAGTGGCAATTTAAAAAGAGATTCTAATAAAGCTATTTCTCTCTACTCTGTTGCTCCGTTTTACAAAGCAATTCATTATTCCCTTTGCTGTAGGAAGGTAAATTGGGGAGAGGTTTGCTGATATATTTATGGAGATTTCCGTTACTCTGTTATGTGGAACACTGTCTTCTAGTTGATTTTTGTTAACTTTGGATAACCAGTAGACGTTTTCCTGTAAATACACCGGGTCAGCTTGTAGGTCAGCAGTAATTGCACTATAACGATTTTTGCTCCGTTTTTAGTCTCCGTGAAGGTGGGCATGTTTGTGAATCTGCTGCAGTATCATTCCTTAAATGTTTACATATAGTTGAAAAGCAGCTTGAATCCCTCTTCAGCAAGTCTTTCCCCCTTGCAAAATAAGCCATTGTAGAATACTTCCTCTCCAGATGATAGATGATTCTGTATCTACAGTTGCATGCTAATATAAAGAACTGATCAGAAATGCAGATCAGGGAATGAATAAATGGTTTGTTTTTAGGAGGAGATGGGATTAGATGCAGTAAATGTATAAAGTTTAATTCCTGTTCTGTCCGTGAATTGACTGTGGAAATTCATGAGAGTTTTTGAGTGGTAGGTTTTAAGCTGGCAGCGCTGTATATGTGGGGGAGGAAAACCATTTTCTCTAATTTTTTGCATTTTTCTGCTTTTGTACTATTTAATAACACAAAATCTACTTCCTTGCCAAGGAGGTAGTTTGGTTTTTAGGTTTGTTTTTTGGGGGTTTTTTGCAAGTAGATTGGAATCGTCTCTTAAATCTACCGGTCTGCATTGCTTTTCTCAGCATGTTTACTGGTATCTCCACAATTGCTGCTTTCGTTCTTTGCATCTCCTGGCCAGCAAGAAGCTGAGATTTCCTAATTTTCCTGCAAAATGAATTGCTTATTAGGAAATCCAGACTTAGTGATGACAAGGAGTTCAGTGAAAACCCACAGCTTCCCTTGTTTGTCTTGCTGTGCTTTGCAATGGCAAAGTCCTATTGTTAGTCTCTTTGGCTTAGCCATTTATACACTGAGACACTTAGCACTCCTCTTATTCTCAGTGGCGGTTCAATAAAAGTAGTCAGCCTAAAAAAAAGAAATGAAACCTATAATTGTATTTTTTAGTTCTCAAAATAAATAAAATATACTATTTTTTTTTTCAGTTCAAAATGCCTGAGATCAAGATGCCTGAGGACATTGGTGTGCTTTGATGCAGGGTATATAGTCCCATCTGTAGTTCTGTATTTAAGAGCATGATCACTCTAGTGACAGGATCACATTGGAGGGGGCAGCTGATGTCTCGGACGGAGGGAGCTGCTCTTTGAGAGGGACCTTGTATCAAATAGGGAGTTGAAGGACAGTGGCCCCGATGAACTTTCTCACAGGATCTCTGCAATAACGGATGTTGGCATTTTTATTCCCACTGTAAATGTACAGTATTATAGGCTTGCAATCTGTCAACAGCTAGGGTTGAAGATAACTTCCCATTATAAGGATGTACTGTGGTATTTTAACTTTTTATATTTGTGTATATGAATATAATTGGCCCAAGATGTATTTAAAACATGTATGGTTTGAAATAAGTAAATATGGTATTTAATAGCTTAGGTTAGTTTTTCTCCTCTTTGACCAGGAGGATATGATTACCTTCAACTGTAACTGTCTCATTCCAGGATGTCCTTTGTTGTCATAGCTGTGATTAAAAATTCACACCGCAGATCTTGCTCAGTAGTTGAAATGTGAAGGTTAGTCATGATGTTATCTTGTGTCCCAGAAACTTACAAGATCAGTCCTCCTGTCACACAAACAAACTTGAAGTTACCTAGATCTCAACCTAAAGAAAGTACATGGGAAGACTTCGTTGCATTCTTTGAGATGTTTAATAGTATCCTCACATAAATGTCTTTTGGTGGAGTATGGCGTGTGGGAGAAGCTGCAGTCTTGGTATTGTGAAGTTTTAAATATTCAAGTCGTGTCCTGAAAATGGATATAAAGCTGTCTAGTGATGGTACAAAAAGTAACATGCAGGAAAAAGCCAGAAGGGCACATGATTTAGAAGGCAGTGTATGATGCATCTCAAATAGACGTGGAAGCCTAGAATAGAATATTTTTACATATGTGCATTACACAACCACTGAAAACAGTATTTGCTATAGATGAATGCGGTATTTCTAGGGTGGGGATTCAACGTTTTACAATGTTATTGCTATAGTCAATAATGGTAGCCATCTCTGTTGTACTGCATTCAGGCAAGAAGGCAAAATGTGAGTTGAATAATACATAAACAGATTAACCTGCCCTTAATATATTTTTATCTTCGACAGTGGTGGTGTTTCTTCCCATCCAAGTAATAAAAATTAGAAATAGTTTTCTGAAGGGAGAGGGGAAATTAGTGGAAGCAGATGATAAACTCAGAAACAAACCAATCCATTTGGGAAAAAGAAACTCCACATCTAGCCCTTGATCCTAAACACTTTTGGCAGAATAAAAAAAACGTTTGTCCATGCACACACAATTTAAAACCTAAAATCTGGTTTAAGCCAGCAAATGTTAAAATACCAGGTCTTTGTGACCTTTCTGATGCTGTTGAAGCCAAAGGTGCTTGGAAGTTTGTTTAAAAAAGCAAACAATATCACTTGTGATTGTACTCTAGGTACTGGAGGGGCACACCATAGTATCTGTGTCCTTGGTGAAGTGTATTGTGTAAGTTGAGTAGTGCTGTACGTTGCTGGTTTTCTTCCATCATATGTCAGTCTTGCATTTGTAGTTTTTATAGTCAGTTTTGTGGTGGTGAATTATAACTCATGACAGCAGAGTTGGGGCCTCATTGTAGGAATCTAGAAGAAGAAAATGTATTTGCTTTTGTATACTGTGTAGCGTGTCATGGTGGAAAATCAAATCTAGGAAAAACTGGAAACTTTGTGAGAGGGTTGGCTTTTAACAAAATTGCATTAGTGCAACAAAAGGCTGTTAATACTTTAACATAGATATCTAATCTTGCTATTAAAATATTATGCATAGAGAGTGCCAATTGTAAGCCATACTTAATTTTTAAAGTCATAAATCCATGTATCTGACATCCAGATGATTATACCCTTTTAAAGAATATGCATGCGTCAGTTACAGAAGGATTGTAATTTAAATGTCCTAAGTTAATACTACTTCTAAGAGTAACTAAAAATCCCCCTTAATTTTTGTAGCATCTTATTTTAATAATTTAAATCAATTTTAACCTATTGGCTTTGCTAATGCTAATTCTAGGTTTCAAAATATTAAATATCACTGTTCAGTTCACATGCAGAAGTGAGGGGGGGGAAGGGAAAGAGTGGGGGAATTGTGCTGTGGTAAGTTGCACAACATTAATTTTTGTGTTGGTGTTCCAGTGCCTACCTGAATCACTCTTGTGGCTTGCCTCTAGAATCCCTCCGTGCTATTAATTCTTTATCTTGCTGTAATTCATTTTCTTCTTTTCCATATAAATCTCCTGTATAAGCCTAATGCACTGTATGTAAGGCAAAATCAGCTTTCTCCAGGCTTACAGAAGACATTATACTATCATGGAACTAAGTGTGTTTCTCCCATTACTTTAAAAACACTATCCCAGTTGTTCCAGTATTAGAAAGGGTGAAATGACTTTCTGGCGTTCAAAGCTGTAAGAACTTGAATTCAATCAGTGTTCTAAATCATTGAGCATACTGTTGAAAGGTCCTGATTCAAATTAAGTCTTTAAAAGCAGTAACCTTTCTTTTCAATTTTTGAGCAACTGGGAGATAATGGAGCACTTAAGTGGAATGAATTTGATTTACAAGTACAGCAATTCTTTTTCAATTGCTGGTGTTTTCGACAGAGTGTGTTTTACTTTTTCAAATGAATCAATAACGATAAGTGAAATGGCTCATTCTTAGTAGTTTGTCATATTGAAGAGCTTCCAGAGTGCTTCTTTTCCCTTTAGTCTGTATCACCTTAAAAAATGGCACTTAAATACAGAAAGTTGTGTCGAGCTTGTTTTTCATTGAAGAGTTTTACATGTGAACAGCTGAAAAGGAAATGCGGAACTCATCTATGTTCAGCACACCTGTGGATGTGCTGAACTTGTTCAATGACTAGAAAATGAAGAAATTGGTCATACAATACTCATCGCAATGTGGGAAGAAGTTTCCATGTTTCTGGGAAATTTTTTGGGGGGGGGTGCGGGGGGAGACAGATTAGGTAATGGTGCTCTACTGGTTAGAGCAAAGGTCTGGGTGTGAAATGCTACCTCTGTTGAAGTCAAAGGAAGTTTTACTATTGAAATCAATGGGATTTCACAAACGGCGTCCATTTTCCTGGGCTTTATTTTTGCCCATTTTAACTCGATGTGATCTTAGTTAAATCACTTCTGTATCTCAATCTATCTGCTTGTAAAATGAGTACAATATTATTCAACGACTTCTTAAGTGTGTGCTAGTAGATGTATTCCTATTTTAAGACTGAAGACTAAATCAGCCTGGTTTGAATTATTGTCCACATTTGTGATCACAAAAATTCAGTGAATGTGTGCCATTTATTTGTATAGCTGGGAAGATCTGTCCTTCTGCCTGTTTGGAATACCCCAATCTCTGTAAACAGGTAGGCCAAGATTTTCAAAAATTAAGATTCTGGATGCCTCCATTTTCTGATGTCCATATTGAGGCCACTTAAAAGGAGATAATGTTCAGAGGGTGGGGAGGTGCTCAGCACTTTCTGAAACTCTGACCCTTTAGGTGTCTTAAATTGCACACGCAAGAACTGACACATTCAAAACTCATTAGACTCTCATAGGAAGCTTCTCCTTATGGTAAAAATGGGGAATAGAAAGGAGCTGCTTGTGAGGGTTTTGTTTGGCAACTGAACCCTGAGGTTTTCACAGGTAGGCCTTTAATGTTGGAGTACTTTTATGTCCTCATAAGGAGCCATAGAAGTGCAGAATGCCATCAGGAATAGGTTGAAGAGGTGTAGGAATTGTTGCGTTAAAAACACAACGTACAAAGGAAAAAGTGACTTTTAAAAGCAAATTATTAGACCATTCCTATTGATAGATGCCCTAAGCAATGAATCCTAACACTACATTTAGGGCATGATTTTCCAGTTCTCAAGTGTATGCCTAAATTGTGTGTAGTTATTACAATTCAGTGTGCAAGCCAGGTATTTTTTGTGGGGTTATAGACCGCCAAGGGCCCAATTTTTACGTCAGGCCAGTTTAACGCTATTGACTTCAATGGCCCTACATTACATTTACTTTAATATTTACTCAGAAACAGTAGGAGTATAGCAACTGGCCATGATATCTAACATATACAGTGTGATTTCAATTTACCTTTGCGCATATAAATGCATTTGGGTGTATAGATTTTGTTGGAAAACTTCCTACCTAATGTTTCTTATAAAACATTTCCTTTAAACAAATTGTACCTCCTCCACCCCCTCAAACTTTGTCAGTTTTTGAAGAGCCGTTGTAGTCAGATTGTTGTAGAATTTATAAATGAAAAGCTTCCTGTAGACAAGGCATCTGTGACATGCTGTAGATTTGTGCATCAAAAAAGACAGGCAGAGAGCTTTCCACAAAGTTATCCCGAAGGCTGAATTGTGTAGCTCAGCGATTTGTTACATATAAGTCAAGACTGAAGACAACAGTCTAGCCAATAACAGCCTTCTGAACTAATGCAGGAGGGCAGTCCTCAAAAGCTACTATTCTTGATGGTTGGTCTCTGAAGTTATGATGAATTAAATTAGAACTTACGCAAGCTGTGTGTTTGACATGAATGACACTTTTTTTAAAGAATATCTTTTGCCAGTTACAGCACTTACAAATTTTTAAGAAGGGAAATGTATCTGGGATGCGCAGTTAAGAATCCTATACTCCAATTAACCCCTGTGTCACTTCTGTGTAAACTGTCATTTCTATATGCTCAGAGGAGACATCACTTTGCAGATGCAAACCCTGAATAATATTGGGAAAGATTTAAAGTTCAAGGGCAGAATGGAACAGATGTACTTTTTTTTTTTTTTTAAACAAACGTGTGAAAGCTCTCAGCTTCCCCCACCAAGTGCCATCTTGGCCTGAAGCGGAGTTGTGCTCTTCTGATTAAATTAGACCCAATGTCTGCGGTCTGCCAGATGCTGAAAAGAGTAGAATTTTAAGTGTTAAAAAAAATAAATAAATCTACAGATTAATCTTGGTAGGAAATAACTTGAGAAAGGGAGAGCAATTGCATTTCAACTTACTGACTTTTAAACTTTTCAACCTAAGAATTAAGCATAAATGTTTATGGCTGATAATATTTACTCTGATTTATTATTTATTGTTATGATCTATTGTGGCTGCATATCAGTAGTAGGATGTTTTTCTGCCCTTATGTGGTCTACAAAGCACTTTGTACAAAAGATATTGACCATATAAGTATGGGAGATAAAACACTGTTCAGAACCAGAGTCTCACACTTAACTCAACCTCATGCATTAGTTTGACCAGACTTTGAGCCAGATCTTTAGACTGGGTTTTCAAATGGGATCAAGGGAAATAGTTGTTCAACTTTTGTTGAAAGTCTACAGTAACTGGGTACCTAATGCCTTTGGTCCTCTTGGAAAATCAAAGCCTTAATACCTACCTAAGAGAGCCTTTTTGACCATACCATACTACCATTGTTGCGGTCAGCAGAGGCATTCAAATTAAATTGCCCCACCACCAACTCACTATAATAGGCTATATTCAGGGTGTTTTTTGAGGCTTCTGCAGCCCCACCCTCCCTGCCACATTGCCCCAAATAGGCCAAGTTTAACCTTCTGGGCACAATGCAAAAGCCATATTTATGTCAGAGATTCTGGGGAGAGCTGATGGTAAAGGGATTTGGATGGGGAGTATTTTCTGATGTGTGGTTTTTTCCTCAGTATTTTGCTGATGTGTAGTGTCCCTACATACGCTGAATTTAATTATTGTTAGGGGACACATGCCTTATGTAAAGGTATCTTTTTGTACATTAAATCTAAATAAATAAATACATAAGGTCCTTTATAAAAATAAGACCATGAATTTTTTTTAAAGCCAATTTCATCACATACTGTTTACCTGAATGGTCCCAACAATGCCAGTATAGTCATGTAGGTGTTTGTCCATAAATACTCACAAATTTTGTCTTGTTTGTATCCATGGTTATGCTTGAAAATTAACTGGCACAGTTTAATCATGAATATTTATGATCTATAATAATTTTGAATTAACCATAAAATTTAACGATATATTAGCTGCTTGACCTGATAATTCATCCAGCTACTGGTTCAATGATGCATTTTAATTTATATGAAATAATTAAAATGTATTGCTGATTTTGATGGTGGCTGATTCCATGACAGGAATACAAATATGTTGAATGCTTACAGAGTGCATTGCATCTGTAAATTGAATATGGAATATGTAAAGCAATGGGTTTATTTAGTCCATTTGTTTGCAACTTTCGCTAGGTATTTTTCCCAATATAGAATTTTAAATAGAAAAATATTTATTTCAGAATGGGGTGGATTGACTTAAATTACCAATATTAATCATGATTTAAATCAGGAGGCAGAAAACTTTGATTTAAATAATTGATTTCAATCTTGTTTTACATTTTTACTTTTTTAGTCTTTTTCGTAAAGAAAGGTTGATTGACATTGATTGGTAACCATTAAAACATGTCAATTTACAAATAAATATAGACTTAACACTAAATCTGGTGCCCCCTTTTTATTAACCAGGATGATACTTTATCTATATTCATTTATTTAAGCAATTATATAGCATAAGTTACATTTATTCAGAATCTTAACGTTTACATTTTTAATATGTTACAAAATGGCAAAGGATGCATTTTTTTTATTTGTGATTTGTCTCAAGCTCTGTTTGGATGGAAATTTGATTTTAATTAAAAATGCACAAACAGAGCTTTTAAATTGGTTTTATATTAATTCAATAAAACTACCCAAAACACATCTTGTATTTTAAACTAACTGGTTTATTAAACAGAGGAAGTATTATCTGCATTTAGTGAATTGAACTGATTTTCTGAGCACCATATCCTGTAAAGTTTTAGAACTAGTAGATCTCATTCTCACACCTTGTTCTTATTTATGGATTGGAACAGGAAAGCAAGCTTTCCTGCTTTCTCAGTTCTTAATATACCGTATATACTCGTTCATTTATAAGCCAACCCCCCTCCCCTCAAATGGATAGGTAAAAATAGCAGAAATTGTATGACCCTTTCATAAGCTGACCCTATATTTCAGGGGTTGGAAAACTTTGGCTCCCGGCCTGTCACGGGGGACATTTTGTTTATTTGGAGTGTATGCAGGCATGGAGCTGAGGGGCTCCATGCCTGCAGACGCTCCAGGTAAACAAAATGACAATGTATTAGATATTCAATTCAATTCAATGATTCCATAGAGTTTAAAATCATCAAATTTTGGTGTAGATTTGTTTCTAAACCGACCCCCGCTCTTTGAGTCACTTTTTTACCAAAAATATTCTGCTTATGAGCGACTATATAAGGTATGTTGTAGAAATTTAACATTGTATTTTAAATACATTGTATTTTTAAGTAAAGCTGTTTAATTTAAATAAATATCACTCACTTTTATCTATCCTGTTACAAAATACTTGGATATATAGCTGTACATCAATAGGCATTCAGGATTGACCACCCGTTGGTCTCATTTTTGAGAATGATGTTTTGTAATTTTCTGATCGCCTATATTTTGTTACATAGATTGTTGCAATTATCAGGTGACTCTCATGCAGGGGTGATTACCTTCCATCATCTTGATGAAACCATGATCTCTTACAGGCCACTGTAACTAAACATATGAAGTGAAACTTTCATTTGTTAGGAATTTAAAAAAAAAAAATCTAGTACCTCGCTTTAAGATTTATTACTCTTGTTTCTCTTTCATGACTCGTAATCTTCACATCCAACACGTCAACTCTGAAATCTTAATAAGCAGCACACTCACTTCTATTTATTTATTTTTAAGTGTTGTGTAAAAGATAGAGCTAGCACCTCTGCATATGAAAAGCTCAGATCTTATTTGATCAACAGTGTAGCACTTGCCTCTGATCTCGCAGAAGTTCATGTGGAGCTATTATAGTCTCTCTTGATGCAGCTGGTAGTAACTCATTTTCTCCTCTTACTAAATTGGCATAAACCTTTTTTGCAGCCTTCTTTGAACCAAACCTAGCTAAGAAAAGACAGATTAAAAGCACAAAGAATAAATCACTGAAATCCCTGAAGATAGTCCAGTATGTTTCCATAAAAAAGATTTTTAAGGAATCAAGAGTTCAGTTATCTCGCATCTAGTGAACTAAATTGAGTAGCTAGGGAAAACATAAGTCTTACAAAAGGTAAATGTAAATTCAGTTAACTAGGGTGATGAAACATTCCTTTCTGTTTGAATAAAATTGCATTCTACTAACTTCTTTAGCAAGAGGGAAGCTTTATCTTCATTTCCTGTTTACCTCATTGTTGTCTGTCTGTTGTTTTTTCTCGCCATTACTAAATAGAATTCTGTCACTGAGGGGTTAGTTTTGCAGACTTGTTTTGAAAAATGCAATTATTTTATTGAACTAACATGAAGGTATTTATTTGCTAGGTATCGTACGAGCCACATGAAGCATGATGAGCAAAAATCTGCTGAAAAGGAGATTTTGATAATGTACATAGGCAGAATTCTGCAGTTAAAATGCAGACTGAGTCTTTGTGCAAGAAAATAACTTTTTTTGCATGAGAAAATATTAAGTGGATAACACATACGCTTACTATAAAATGAGTTCAAGTTAAAATACCATCAAGGAAAGACAGGAGACTACCATCACAATAGGTAAATGACGGGGGGGGCATTCCAAATTCCATTGCTGCTAATTCCATTTGTGTCTGTGTATATAAATTATATACAGCTATATATAAATATACATTAGACACAACTATTTCTTGTGTTTTTCTACCTGAGGTGTCAAGTGTTAACTATTTAGGGTTCTAAAAATGGCCTAAAACATTTAATTAGCTAAAAAATATTTTATAGTCTATTGTCTCAGGCACTTTTGGAGGAAGAAGCAAGTGCTGTGTGTCCTATTGGGATGATGGAAATCTCCTCTTTCCAATGGCTGTAACTCCTATTTCAAGCCTTGCACACATACAAGATAATAGACATGACATAGTCATACTCATGACATATATGTATACAAAAGCTGTCACTAGCCTAGAATGGAGTTTTGCCCATCCTTGGGTTTTGGACAAGAGTGATTTATTTTTTGAGGGGGATTCTCCATGTTTTAGGAAAAGGAAGAAACAACATTTTAGTGGCAAGCTGACTTTCTTTTGTCTCTCTTTCAACTGTTTTCAGCAGCTTGGGGGTTGAAGTGTTTAAGTATTGGGGAGAGGAGACAGATTGGATATTCGGCGGATTGCAGGTGGTCAAAGGTGCATTACAAATGTTATTTTAGTGCATGGAATATTGCTTCCGTGTGTATGCAGATAGAGAGAATAATGTGGAAAAGCATAGCAGATACAACATATTTCATAGATATAGGAAGTACATAACTGTAAGAAATCTTGTTTAAACATTATGATGGTAAGTTGAACTAGAATCACAACTTAATTTTGCCATAATAAACTTCATGGCATTGAAGTACACACAAGGTAAGAAAAGGAAGAGTTTGTTTCTATATATACTCTCAGTATTCCCTACTTCTCGGTGACCTGTATGTGTTTGTTTATAATCTGGGTCCCAAACTTAGTCTAGATCAGTGGTTCTCAATCAGAGGTCTGGGGCCCCCTGGGCGGCCGCAAGCAGGTTTCAAGGGGTCTGCCACGCATGGCCGGTGTTCGGCTTTCTGCCCTGGGCTCTAGTGAGTCTAAGTCCCGGCACACGGAACTGCATCCCGGGGCACTGAGCCCCACCACCCAAGGCTGAAGCCAAAGCCTGAGCAACTTAGCTTTGTGGTACCACCTTTGGTGTGGGGCCCTGCCGCCCCGGGCAGTTGCCCTTGATACCCCCCCCAACGCTGGCCCTGGCTTTTATATACAGAAAAACCGTTGTCGTGGTACAGCTTGGGGGTTGTGGAGTTTTTATAGCATGTTGTGGGGTTGAGAACCCCTGGCCTAGATCTATCCAGTTATTGGCTGCATAAAAAGTGTATGACTTGAGGAACTCAGCCTCTTCTATTGTACCATGGCAAGCTACTACATTGGCTGTCTGTTTCTAGTTAAAGGAAAGAGTCACAATAAAAAATGGGCATTGATAATTAGCATTACAAAAGGGACAAAAATGGGAGAAGTATTACATGGATTAATGATAGTGAGCCTTTAAAACAAAAATGATTACTCTGTTGCTGTTAATCTGATGCATCAATGTTTGTTTTAATGCTACATTAACAGTCAATAAGCTTCAAAATTCCACCAAGTAATATAATATTTAAAGCAGAAATATCCTCAGTGTGTTCCTCCTCCTTTAAGAAGAATAATTTGGTGATTAGGGCCAAATTACCTTAAGTCACCTAATATCCTACCGGTGTTCTGCTTCACTCAACCTAGATATCTTCTGCAATGAGAGATTTTGCTGCTCTTTTCATTTGGTTTGCAAGTAGTTGAAAACTGGCCCTTGGAAACTTCATATTGGGCTGCTTCACAGTTTAAGCTGGAAAATTCCACCCATAGAAAGTGATTTCTCATTTTGAGGCAATTGGGTCTACTGGTTAGGGGAACTGGGAATTTATTTCCTGGGGTTTACTATTGACTCTGCCGCTGACTCATTGTGTGGCCTTTGGTAAATCCCATAATCTCTCTGCTTCCGTTCATTTCTGTTAAATAAGTATAGATATGTTATCTCAGTGTGAAGTTTGCCTAATGTTTGCAAAGTGCTTTTGAAGTGTTCAGGTAATAGGGTAGCCAGCTAGCAAATATGAAAAATCAGGACTCTGTGTGTGTGTGTGTGTGTGTGTGTGTGTGTGTGTGTGTGTGGTGTAATAGGAGCCTATCTAGGAAAAAGCCCCGAATATCAGAACTGTCCCTATAAAATCAGGACATCTGGTCACCCTACCTGGTAAGTGCATATTTTATTAATACAGTAGTAAAATGCATTATTTGTGATTGGAGTTTCTAGACAGCGAAGTGTGAGGGGCATGTGTGCATGCACACTTTTCCCATCATGCACTATTTATGTTTAGCTTCTTCACACTGCCTTTCCTTCCCTTACAGAAAAATCCTAGAGTTTAATAAGGCAGTGAAAAGAGCATTGGAGTGGGAGTTGGGGTCCTTGGGTTCTATTCCCTGTGTAGTCTGTGATCTTGGAACAGTCCTTCTCTACTGTCATTTTTCCTCCTACCTTATGCTTGACTTGTCTGTTTAGATTATAAGCTCTCCAAGGTAGGGACCCACACTTACTATGTGTATAGACCACATGTAGCACAATGAGGCTCTGCTCTCAGTTAAGGCCTCTAGATACTGCTGTAATACCAATATTTAAGGATGAAACTTCAGTTATATGGCTCTATAGAAATTACCATAAAATAATAGATAATATTGCTACTATGGAATTCTGCAGATGGTTTGGAAATTCAGTAGGCTACCATTTTATGTAGGATTTTTCCATAAAGTTTGAGTTCCTGGGGACCTCTTCACTTTTTTTCATACTATTTCACAGCTGTGTTTTTTTCTGCAGGGATGCTGGTATATTCTGCTTCCTCTGCAACAAGATATTAAAGATATTAATTAAAATCTATTGTCTGTTAATGGGCTCTGGAAGAATGAAGCAAACTGCGTGTACAGTAAATGAAGTTTAAGCACATTAATTTTAACACTATAACAAGTACTGACATGCCTGCATCCCTTCACAATATGCAATTTTCTTGAAGCTGGATAGCTGGTGTAATAGGTATTTTAGTCATGCAAGACTTTTTGCCATTAATTTAGAATATCATTATCTCCCATGGCCAAAATACTACCCAGGGGAACAAAGTAATGATTTATGCAATAAACAAATCAAGCTACCTTTATTAGATGGCAGAGACTGGGGGAGAAACTACATTTTATTATCTGCTTCTTCAGTTTATTATATTTAATCAAAGTATGAATTTGACAGCAACCTAGGGACTTGATCTAAACTTTCTTGCTTTCACATGCCTTAACCACCTCAGGAGCTTTTACTCACAAAAATAACTTTCCTGTTGCTGGACACATGAAATATAGAAAGACAAATAAAGGGAAATGGTTCTTTGATCTATACTTTCCCCATCAAAATCAAGTTAGCTCTGCAGCCATGCCATTTTGGGTAACAATCTCCTTAAGCTAAGTGGGGTTGAATGCTGTCTGTTCTTGGATAGAAATCTCAAAGGAAAATCTGTTTTACCTTAGAGGTGTTGATTCATTGAACAACAGTCTGAACCGGTGCTTAACCACTGTCACAGCATGATGTTCTAGGGGTTATTCTACTGTTGGGAGGTACCATCTTTCGCACAAGCTGTCAAACATGTTTGTAACTTTTTCTTATTACAGCCTTAGTACCTACGCAAATTAAAATTTGGTAGAGAGCGGGTTACTAGACCAAATGTATGCCTTTTGGTGGCTGTGATGGGGTGTCCACCCCACACAGGACTGATTGGGGTGAGGTGGCTGGGTTGGCCAATTAACTGCCCAGGCTGCATCTGGAGGAGGTGCCATGGAGCAGAGAACTTAGTGATTGCAGCAAGCCCACCTGTGCTGGAACAGGTGGGGCTTATAAAGCCAGATAGAGGGCTACAGACTGAGACTGTTGCTGAGGAAGGACAGTCACTCTCTAGGAACTGTGAAGTATTCCTTTCCCCCCACAGACCAAGAGATTAAACTATTAATGGAGAGAGAAGCTGAGAATCCTTGTCACAAAAAAGTTTGGTCAAAATGTACTACACTCAAAAATACTAGCTTCAGTTTTATATAAAATGAATAGCTCTAGATGACTGTAAGAGCTGAAGAAGAGCTCTGTCTAAACTCAAAAGCTTGTTTCTCAACAACAGAAATTCATCCAATAAAAGATTTTACCTCAGCCACCTTGTCTTTCTAATTTTAAAATGCTCAGTTATTAGAATTGAAGCCCACAGTAGCCAGTAACAGATAATTAGGAGACACTACTAAATTCCTCACCATATTCTATCCCACCATTCACCACCGTCCTAACTTTCTCTATCTTAAAGCCAGAGAAATAGATGGGCTTTGTACTGTATCCTAAAAGTCAGCTAATTCAGACTTTAAAACTGGCGTTTGGGGAAGCAATGAGTTCTAAAACCAAGGTGTCCCTCGTGTGGAAAATGCATGGTAGCAGCCTCAACCCTCCTGTACTTTATACT
Organism: Malaclemys terrapin pileata; assembly: GCF_027887155.1. Taxonomy (NCBI): domain Eukaryota; kingdom Metazoa; phylum Chordata; order Testudines; family Emydidae; genus Malaclemys; species Malaclemys terrapin. The sequence goes on from NC_071510.1 coordinate 21,852,084, forward strand.
AAGTGGGCTCCAACTGACTGCAACTGGGTTGGTGTGGCTTGGGGAGGGGGGGAAACAAACAGGGGTGTCCAATAGACAGGTCATAGCTCAGTTGGCGCTTTGTATGTCTAGACCAGGGGTAGGCAACCTATGGCACGCGTGCCGAAGGCGGCACACGGGCTGATTTTCAGTGGCACTCTCACTGCCTAGGTCCTGTCCGGAGGTCTCTGCATTTTAATTTAATTTTAAATGAAGCTTCTTAAACATGTATAAAATGTATTTACTTTACATACAACAATAGTTTAGTTCTATATTATAGACTTATAGAAAGAGACCTTCTAAAAATGTTAACATGTATTACTGGCACGCGACACCTTAAATTAGAGTGAATAAATGAAGACTTGGCACACCACTCCTGAAAGGTTGCTGACCCCTGGTCTAGACCCAACATCTTAAAATCTATCTTGAAGCCAGTAGACAGCCAGTGCAGACCACGGAGCACCATTGTAATCGGCTTGTAGTGAGAGATGCCACTTAACGAGCAGGTTTAATCTAATCTGGAGGCAACAAATACATGGATGACAGTTACAACATCTGCATCAAAGAGAAGCTCACAACTTCCTGTCCATACATAAAAGGGGTGGGAGGACCTGTTACTACCACCTGATCATGTAGTAGCAGATGGGAATCTAATCAGGCCCCCTAAATTATGAACTCAAAAAAACCAAACGATGGATGCACATCCACAATTGAAAGCGTAGAGGTTGTCCTCACCATATATTCTGGCTGCTTCCCACAATCAACATCACCTCTGTCTTACTCAGAATGACTCTTAATCAGTTGGTTGTCATCTCCATCTCAGTTTCTCAAAAGGGGAGATATTATCAACCACTGTTTCCTTGTGAGAATAGCCAGCTAAAGAACCCAAGGGCATGGTGATTAAAATAACTCGGTGCAGGAGGGATGAGCTCCCCAATTATGGTAGTTCTGTGGTGTCACTGGGTGCTTGCTGCTTGTCCTATGGTGAAGTGATGTTATACCATCTTGTGGCAAGGGGAGGAGAATGGGAACAAGAGAATACATATATCTGCAAGGTTTGCATGACCCCAAGAAGAGGGATTTTGAGAGAGAGAGAGCAAGAGAGAGAGTGTGTGTGTGTGTGTGTGTGCGCACGCACGCACGCAGGTAGCCGTATGGGAACATCCCTTGTGCTCCCAACTACCTCTCTACTTCCCTCCCACCTCCTTGCACTATATAATGTGATATTCAACTGACAGCCAGTGTGTTTCCCTTGGATTATGGCTAAGGGTGTGAAAATGGGAGGCAATTGGGTCTCCATTTTCAACCGAAGGGGAAGGAAAACTTTGTTTGCACCTCTGGAGAGGGTGGAGATGTCAGCAGAAGGAGAGATTGTACTGTCCTGTTTCTACACACACACACACACACACACACACACACACAATGCTATAACTTAATCAAGTGATTTTTCTTATAGATTGAGAACAGAGAGAGAGAAACTATTATTGTTACATCCATTTGTAGTACGTGAGTGTCTCCCAGGTATTTAGTGATAAACCATAAGGACCTAGATACAAGGATGGCATATTTCCACTCCCTGACTTGGAGGAGTTTAACTCCGAGTATCTCATTTTCCATACAAATGTTTGCAGATACAAATTCAAAATTTATTTTTTCATGAACATGCTGCAATATTTGCTTAAAATTCACTGAGTGAACATTGCTGCCAATAATACAATTGCTAGAATGTTCGTGATAACAAATGTGAGACACACAAACTCAAAGCAAATTCATTTAAAATCCATTGAACTAGATATTTCACAGGGAATTTCTGTATCCTTTGCCTGATTCATTGTCCACTGTCATGTTCTATGATGCTGTCACCCTCTTGCTCATAACCACCCCCCCCCCCAAAAAAAAATGTGTGGACATCTACAACATTTTTCCTACACATGGACTCTTTATACCAGAGTAGCCATGAAGGCAGGCTGATTTTGGGGGGGAATTCTGGGACCATACTTGGGCAACCTTTCCGTGGCCTTTGTGCTATCAGCTAGATAACTGCATACAAAAACAAAAACACAATAAAACCACCTCAGAGATATGAACCTTCATCTATTTAGACAAAATATTACCCATGTAGCTTGTTTATTTGCTTGCAACTTAGCAGCAACAAATTAGGCTTTTCTAGAAGTGAGTCACAGATCATGGGAAGCTATATGAATATTACATTTCTCCAAAGGATTATTTTTCTTCGGTGTTTTTATAATGTATCTGATAAAAAGCAGTAAGCAGCTCACGTTGGAGAATTTTCTTTTCCATCTTCCCTCCTCCACAAACCCAGTTTTAGAGACTAATAATCATTGCTGCTGCTTATGCTAAACATTAAAATAAAAGAGCCTCTCACTTGAAATCTAATCATGGGGAATCTCCTTGGCAAGGTGGAGGTAACGGATTTCCACTGAAGATGTGTTTTTAAAACAGTTGAAGGGAACTTTGTCATTCACATGTCTGCTGATGGTAAATAAAAAATTATGTTAATTGATGTTTCTAATTGTATGCACCTTCTCTTCCTAAGCTTAGTAAATTACATTGTGAGGGAGAGGCTGCAGTAGTGGATCAGACTGTACAATCCCATTATCTGCTCATTCTTCTGGACTCCGTAACCCTTGACCAGCCCTTTCTTGATGGTGCTATCAGAAGATGAAAACTGATTTTTTTTTTTCCATCTGCAAGTCAGGGGGGTTAAAATATTTAAAATTCTTTTATCTTTCAGCCAAAAAGGTTGGGAATAAAACCTTTACATAAATGAATTGTGATAGTTCAATTACTACCAAATTCATCTGATACCACCAGTAGGAAGGTAGCACTGCTTAGAGGGACGACAAACCTTTCTCTGCTCAGATGGCAAAGAGTCGAAATAATTTGAGGATATGGGCCCTATTTTATATGTTTAATTAAACATATTTTTTTTAATACCAGGTATCCCTGTCAATTGTCTCTTGCATTGTATTCTAAGAGTCCCAGAAATATCAAGATAAAAAGAGCAGGATGAAAATAAATCAAAGGTGAGGATGGACATTTCCTGAACCAACACTTCCGTCATTCTTGGGCATTGGCGTTTGAATCAAAGGTGGCTCTCTGCAACTCCCCCACTCTGATCTGTAAGTAGAAGCAAATGCAAATGGCATTCTATGCCACAGGCAGGATACTTTTGTGATTACTTGTTTAACATTGTTTTGGAATGAAAGAAACCATGGGTCCCATTTCCACCAGTTCACCTGTCCTGCTCCCTGCTAATGTACAGACACTGATGGGTTTATTTCCTCCTAACCTTTTTCAAGATGCATTCCCATTTGAAGCTGCACTTTGTTGAACGCTTTGGTGAAAAGAGTCTGTTTCCATGCATCAATTATTCTCTGTGCAAATAAGCTTTCCCTCAACTCCTCTGCTGGCCAATCTTTCCATGGATTTGCTTTGTGTGACCTCTTGGGTTTTGAGCTCATTATGCCTCTTTGAACACTTCCTTGCTATCAGCTGCCTCAGTACCTTTTAGGACTGTATGCATTATATTTATCACACTTTTATAGCCTCCTCTTTAAAAGCCTGATCCTGCAATCAGCTGAGCACCTCCTGAGAGAGGCTGAGCTCCCTCAACTTCTAGTAAATTCATTAAGAGTGGAGGGGGCTAACCCCTCGCAGGATTAGGCCCTAAATAAATCCCAAACTTATTCCTATATAACTTTAGCTGTGTGAAGAATATTCTCAGCACATGAAACCAAACTTTCTTGGCTTCAGGTATTGTTACTACTTGAGGCCGATGGACAGGTTGCTCACAGTGTGGGGAAGATGGGCTCAGATTTACATGAACCTAGGTTGATTTTAAATTTGTGGGTTTAAAATCAGGCAAAATTAACTATTTCATTGCCAAATCAAGTAGAACCAAAGCACATGCCTAGAGCCACAGCTGAGTGTCCTGCAGTGATGTCAGAATCTGTCTTGTTTTCTTAGTGTTTTTAGTCCTCATGACAATGTTAACTGAATGTATCAGATGCAGTGACATCTGCCTGAGTCTGCAGCCAGCCTTTAGAGGAGAGAGGGGCAGCAGCCATTAGAGACAGGGATGAAGCTTCCTTGAACCCATCACCTGAGCAAGCCAAGCTCCCTGCTCGGGTGGACCCACCTGCCATTGCCCAAGGGTGGAAGAAAGTCCTGCTGCTGTTCTCAAGGAACAGGGATCACCTACTACTTGGGTTGGGGGTCAGGGACCCATGTGAGACTGTGCCTGGGACCCTGGGAAGCTGCGAGTGGCCAGTGATGATTTGAACAGTTCTACTGTGGGTTTTGAGTAGCAAAGTAAATAAGCCAGTGTTTGGAGCTATATAGTCCCAATGCTTTGAATGGGACTGCTTGCATGTCTAATGTTACGGATGTACTTAAGTGCCCTGCTGAATCGAGGCCCAAATGCATATGAAGAGTAAACTTTTTGCAAACTCTATGGTTCGTATGTGTATCTTTCAAAGGGGCAATCTGGGATACCAAATACTCTTTGCATCCTGGTTACTTTTGAAAGTCTTAGGGAATCTTAGGACAACTCAGTATTCCAGCAACTGTCAGATACTCAACATCGACTCAATGCCACACCCATCATACGCCACTACGAAGAGCGAAGGTAATTTTTGAGGTATTCGTTTTTAAATGTGCAGATTGACATCTGTCGACCTTTCTCGGTTCTTAGAAATGTAATACTGGAGCCTACTTTGCATATTAATTGCTCACAAGTTTTAAATGTGAATTTTACTGCAACTAGTCTAGCCACTCAAATAAGCTGTATTCACTGGCTATAGCCACAGTACTTGGGCTTTTCAAATTTGGATGGCATTTGCAATTAAGTACTAACATTTGGCACTGTAAAAGCTTGGAACATGCTGCCTGCTCAAATGTAGTTTTAAAATCAGGATCTCAGCCGTGCACTATTTGCAGGCCTGTGGCATCCATGTGCCAAGTGAGGAATGTAAATCTCTCACACACACTCTGAAGCATTCCCAGTGCTTCCATGCAATGACTTGGAGTGTTTGAGTGAACCACACACTTACAGCATCCAAAGGAGTCTGAAAACTATTATAACAAAGGCGTGTGGGTTGTTTTCTGTGCAAGCTTTAATTTATTAAGGGGTCTTTAAACAGTTTTCCTTATCCAAAATGCCCAGTTGTGTGAGACAGGTCACACTGGTAAACTATCCAACTGTCATGATTTTTATAGGCTGCATAGATGATTGGCATCAGGGCCGGCACCAGCCAAGCAAGCTGGTGCTTGGGGCGGCAGATTGAACGAGGCAGCATTCCGCTCAATCCTAGGGGCGCACGGCCGCTTTTTTTTATTCCGCTCCGGCCGCCCTGTAGTGGGCGGTGGCATGGAGGATGGGACGCCCTGCAGCAAGCTCGGCAGGGCAGTCCTCGTCCTTCCCTCCCTGCCGACCGGAGCGGAGCCCTCCTGGCAGGCCACATGGCAGCGCCCTGCTGTAGCCCTGGCCGCCCCCCTTCTCTCTCTCTCCCACCCTTCCCCTCCCCCCTACTAACCAGTCCCCCTGCACCTGCGCTCCGGTGCACAGATCACTGGCTTTTTGTTTTTGTTTTTTGCTTTGCTGTTCTGGCCGCCCCGTGTGTGTGTGTGTGTGTGGGGGGGTTTGTTTGTTTGGGGTTTTTTTTTTTTTTTGCTTGGGGTGGCCAAAAGGCCAGAGCCAGCCCTGATTGGCATCTCCTTCAACCAATTGCAAGCATAAAACAAAACAGTTCTGCTTTTAACTCAGGAGGAGCAAGACATAGCATGTTATCTATATGTGACTCTCAGCTGCCCAGCATGCGGTGCCTGCCTCGTGAAAAGTCAACTCCCCGGCATCACGGCATTGTCAAAGACTCATTTGGAACAGAGTAACTGCAGATGAAGCATGTAAATCAAAACACAAGGCAAAGCTGTTTAACTCTAATTTGTTACAGTTAACTGAATCACTTTTTAAATCAGTCACTCTAAAAGCTGTGGAAATGTTTCTTCATTGTACAGAGATCTTAAAAGAAGAATTTGGCAGTTTAACCGCATAACCGAATCAGTGTGTTTGGTTCCTCTCCCCCCCCCACCCCCCCATGAACCAAGAACATGTTTCTGTCTGAATTTTATTTTAGATTGAGAGGAAACAACACAAGAACAAAAGTGAAGTCTTCACAAGAAAGCAGCGTGTTGGCTCCTTGTGACAGGATACATCTGAAATGGACACACAATGGCAGGTGCCTCCAGCAGACTGCTAATCTCCCGAAATTTGAAGATGCAGTATACAGAAAACAAAATCAGAAGTTACATAGCTAATGCCTTGTTTTGGATATTGACAGGGTTTATGGTCCCTAGGCAAAGGAATTTATTATCTGAATAAGAGCTGGTTGAAATGTTTAGAACAACAAAGCTTCTTTGTGTTTAAAAAAAATAACAGAACCCCTGGCAAATTGAAAGTTTTGAAGGAAAATATTGACGGTCAAAATTTACATTGAAAAACATTGTGACTTAAAAAAATTTAAAATGGCTTTATTTCAAACACTTTAAAATTTCCAAGTTGTTTCAAAAATTTCACAAATAAGTTGTTCCACTAGCTACAATAATAGCTTTTAAAATGGTTTAAATGCAAACAGTATCTCTAATCTCAAACACTGTTCACTTAAGCATAGAGATTTTTAGCTCTTGTGAATCATCCATATGAGGTTGAGAGATCTGAGACCAAGTTCAGTGGTGGGAAGGAGACAGTGATTACGTAAGTAGGAAATCATCCCACCTTTATTTCCTCCAATCAGGAGACCAGAAGTACAGCCTTGCAAAACAGCTGTCAATTGCTCATGTAATAGTTTCCCAGTGGGGCCGAACTCCTCCCATAATCTTTGCAATAACCCCAGACTACTTCTATCTCTTCTTATTTAAAAGGGAGAGCTTCTCTACATATACTGCTTGCAATTTTTCAGTATCCACCTTGTAATGCAAGACCTAGGATTGTACACTCATGTAGTCTAATTAACCCTTTGCCTGGTTTTGAAATGCAATCTTATGCAATTGTGCTCCATTTTTATATCTTGATTGATTTTTTTTTTCCCCCCTAGTTTCTTCCAGACATGTCTGATGTATGCAGCGCTATTGTGGCCATTATGGTTCCAGGATATTAGAGAGGCAAAGTAGGTGAGGTAATATCTGGTGACAGAGAGAAGCTTTTGAGCTTACACAGAGCTATTCTTCAGGTCTAGGATTTTGCTATCTGAACTGGAAACTCCACAATATGAAGAAGAAAAAAGCCAAACTGAACAGTGACATCTACTTCCTGAGAAAATGCAAGAAACAAAACAACATCCCCAGAGGCCTTACCATCTATAGCCCTCTGACCATTACATACAACTCCAAATATACCTGGATTTCAAATGTTTGCTCCTGGGGTAACACCCACAAAGTAATCAGCCAGATATGCCATGTAAGATATCTGCAAAGATGTCATAATTTGCCAGATAGGATGATCTTGTTTATATGTTTGTATCACCTTTGTATTATGAGTTATAGATATGTATGTGTGTCTGTATTTCAAACTTGTGCTATGCTTCTGGGTGACACCCCCAGACAGTTTGGCGTCAGCACTGCCTAGCCTGCTTGATGGCCCATTAAGGACCATCAGCTATACAACTGACCCACTAAGAGAAGGCAAATACACCTTATGACTCAGCAAGGCATGCAGGGAAATGCTTATGGAGAGAACTCTAAGGCTTCCAAGCCATGTGCTGGGCAGCTTGTGTTTGAAACAAAGGAAGCACAGGTCGCAGGGCAAGAGACTATAAAAGGCAGCTGCATCTTCTCCATTTTGTCTTTAATCCTGCTTCTTACCTATGGAGGAACTTTGCTACAAACTGAAGCTCTGAACAATGGACAGAGGACCAAATTCGGTGACGAATCTTTGTCACGTGCCATCTGACTACAACCCCAATGTATTGTCATTCTTCAACTTTCAAGCCAGTGGACCGGCATTTCAAATTTTTTCTATGAATAAAGTAAGGTCAATCCAATTGTGATCTGCTCTCTTGTTTGGGAGATAGCTTGTCTTCTTGCCAATACATTAAGTTTACTCTTGAAAATGCCTCTCAGCAGCCCTCTGCTGTGGATAGCAGGCTGTGCAGTCACTTCCTGTGAAGTCCTGCTGCTGTCTCTAATTGTTTTATACTGCCACCTATGACCAGGGCCGGCTCCAGGGTTTTGGCTGCCCCAAGCAGCCCCCCCCCACCCAAAAAAAAGCTGCGATCGCGATCTGTGGTGGCAATTCAGGGGAAGGTCCTTCGCTCCAAGTGGGAGTGAGGGATGGTCCGCCGAATTGCCGCCGAATAGCTGGACGTGCCACCCCTCTCCGGAGTGGCCGCCCCAAGCACCTGCTTGCCAAGCTGGTGCCTGGAGCCGGCCCTGCCTATCACTGTAGTATTTGAGCACTTTGCATGTAAAATCAATAGCAACAGTGATGTACCTAGTGTGCATTGTGGTGTCTGACACATCTCGCTTCTTGGAGCATAACTATGCTTGGGGTAGGGTTTTTGTTTTTAATGTTTTAGATTTTATCAATTTAAATCTTTTTATAAGTTGACTTGTGTCAGGGTAACTTTTTGTATTTTATCACTATAAAGTCCCGCCCCACCCCACAGTGCCTCTGTGTATTCTTGGGTGGTGGATCAGAGGTCCTTTGCAACCTCTTTACCTTTAGCAACTATGTGGATTGATTCAGTTTCAGTTTTGCTTTCTCTAATTTCCTCTCGCAGAAGCGATGATAGGGGTGATGCAGAAGCAGACCTAAGAGCGTGCAATGTGATGGTGACAGTGATGCTACTGGGAGCGAGCATGCATGCGCAGGGGCCTTTTCAATCTAGTGATAACTCTTCTCACCAGGCCAATCGGTAGCTTAAAAAAATCTTTGAATATGTTTTAGCAAGATAACAAGGACATTGTGGCCTGTTTAAATAGCCTATTCCTCCCTCCCCTACCACCTCAGCAGATTAGACCTTTTTAATACTTCTGAGCGAAGGGACCGCTGCTGTTACCTTGGAAATCGCTGTCTAGTGAGATCTCACAGCTCCCATAGCTCAGGGTCTTGCATGAGCCATGAGTTTTCCTAGACTGTAAGTCAAATTCTTCATTGGTGCAAGCAGGTACAAATCAACTGATTTAATTGAAGTTATACTTGCTTCCACCAAGGATAAATTAATTGCAGTGCTAGTTAAAACAACAACAACAACAGGCTCATGCACTGGTTTTGTTCCTTTTATACAGATTTGTTCAGGAGACCTCAGATTATTGCTTTTACTAACTCCAATATGAGAAAATGAAGCCAATCCCTATTAATTTTTTTATTATTATTAAAGGAACAGGCTTTGAAGTCGTATATTCTGCTAGTACTTGGGAAATATATGCAGATTGGTGCAAATGATTCCCCTGCTTCAGAAGTGGAGGGCACCTAAAACACATGGATCTAGCCATGAGGAACAAAAAATGGCATGTACCTGCAAAAGCCCCCTGTAAGAGCTCCACAGATATCTGGATCTGTAGGTGGGGAGGCCGGGGCTGGGGAGACCACTGTCAGCAACACCATTGCCCTCCACCTCCGAACCTATGGGGTTAATGCTAATTGCACTAATGCTGTATAGATGTCCCTCCTCTCAGCGTTAACCTCTCCCTGAAGAGGCAGAGAATTTTGTGGACAGTGGCCATCCTCGGGATTCCATAGCATCATGGATTCTTCAGTAGCTGTGCTGCAGGATGCTTTGTAGAGGATGTAAGGGAAATACAGCATCTTTGTATTTTGGGGTGGCTGAACTTCTGCCACTTCTGCACTGGCCAAATGTGCTTTGTCCAATGGAAGAACAAGGAAGAAGCCCTGCAAATGCAATTTCCATGAATAACCCATGTAAGGGACCATCGGCCCTTAGCAAAGAAGGAGGGAGTCAAACTTTTCTCCCTTACTTTCTGAATAGCTTTGCCCTTATTGCAGTTGACACAGATGCAGCTTTTCATGTACACTTCTTGATGTGTAATCTTGAAATGCAGGACATAATCATCTGCTTTCTCTATCATTATATCTCATGGGTTTTGGGGTAAGCCTGTTCCTTTAATAAAAATAATCAGTGTTTGAAATTTGTGTATGTAATTACTATATTAACAGTATGGATGTGAGGTGGGCGAGAGAAAACATGAAAGTTGCTGTGGAATGCTAGCTATATCCTTAAACCATGTTTATAACAGATATTTAATGCTTTCTCATCATTGATTATTTTAATAGAGACCTGCAAGTGGGTGTGAATCTTATCATAAGCAAAGAAATAGTATGTTTTGTAGGGAAACCAGTTACTCTCATTTGTTTTCTTAACACCAGCTTTCCAGTTCTGGATATCTAGACTTTAAATATTTGTACAAATTTCCATTTGTCACATTTCTCTGTAGGCTGGATTGCAGGGAATGGGAATTTCCCAAACAAATACAAGACAGAATGGACGTTAGAAACTAGCATGTGTATACTGGATTGGTCCAAGTGAAATGTTCTAATGATGAAATAGCAAGTTGGTAACCCCTCCTGGAACTTGTCTCTCATATTCCCTGCAAAATACCCTTTTTAATAGTTAGGGCCACTAAATTGTAAAAATGCTGATATATTAGGAGTGACACCATAAGTTCTCAAGTAGTTTCACACCATGTTAATTTGTAGAATTGTTTTCTGGGATCTCCTCCGTTGGGGTTATGGACTGTGCTGTGTGGACCAATGTGTAGATGTGTGAAGGCAATAGATCTACAGAACTGTGATTGCTAGTAAGTAATATCATTTTTATACACCTGCTAGGATGCTCAGTGAGTTTAATCCTATCATCCATTTTGTGTCATTTTACTTTGTGAGTCTGTCTGAACCACAAAAGAGAGTTGCTTTACCTACTTGCATATCTTTTGCCACTATTAAAATATACCTAACTCTCTCTATGTGACAACTTAAGTCTTAAAAGACAGCAGGACAGTGTTCATGTGCCTCTGGAAACCATGGCTTTGAGCTACCTGTAGCAAACAGGTGATGGTGCAACTGGGCAAGGCCACTACAGGTTCTTTAAATTGTTGTTTGTGGATGACTTTAATGGATCAAGAAAGGTAACTGGATGTTACCTTTATGATGATTTGTCACCCCATGCCTTACAAGCACATTTTTGCCTATTCTTTTCAAGATCTGTCACTTCTCATTATTGCACTTAGTTGTAGGATGGTAACCTCACAGGTTCAAATTCAGTCTTGCCAGTATTTTTCAAGGAACCTTTTGAAACTCTGCCTTCATTCTTTTTTTATGTTTTTATAAATAATCTTGAGCAATTTAGGGCCACATTCTTTCATACACTGTATTTACACTAGACTAATTCCACTGGGGTCAGTGAAATTACTCTGGGTTTACACTTATAATAATTTATGCAGAGGTATTTTTTTTTAAGAAATGGGAAAAAGCCTAAAGGATTCTCAAAGATAAACTCACTAGAAATTAGTTTTTCATGGGGTTTTAGGGATATAACGTGGTTTCACCTATAACGTGGTAAGATTTTTTGGCTCCCGAGGACAGAGTTATACGGGGTAGAGGTGTATAACTATATAGGGCTTTTTTTTTTCAAATCACACCCCTAAATAAAATAGTTACAGTAGTACAACTTTCATGTGTTGAGTAGGCCTTAGAATTTCAGGATATATCACTGCAGTGTCCATGCCATTGTGAGAAAACATTTTAAAAATCAGTTATTTTGCCTTTTATGTTTTATTGTGCTAGCCACAGGAGGGAACATGTGTGCCAGTTTCCTTGAGACTCAATCTTTTCTCATAATCCTTTTGCATAGTATACTTTCTCTACCAGTAGCTAAAGTAAAAACACCAGGTATATGGTGGTACTTTTATCCAAAAACATTGTTAGCTTAGTAGTACAATGAATAGCCGTAGAGTGAGTTGAGAACAAATGCTTTTTCCTGTTAATGCCAATCAAATTTTATATGAAATAAAACTTGCCCAGTAAGTCCTAGTTCACATCTGTAGTCTCTGCCATCTTAATCCAGTCATTTCTGCCCAATGCCCAGACTTTTATAAAGCTCTCTGTTTTCAGTTTTTACTGATTTTTTTTAACTGAAAAATTCCTGGCTTTTACAAAAGATATTTGTTTTTCACTGATTATTTCCACCCACCAAATTTTGGATCATCAAGTACATGAAAATACTGATATGTTAAGAAAATCAATATATTACTTTAGATTAATGTTAATAATAAATTAGTCTAAGTGCAAATGGGAGGCTGCCTGGTAAAATAAGGCAATGTAGTGGAAGATGCATGCTCATGCATGTGTGTGTGTATAATATATATGTATGTATATATATTTACTGTTATTCCATACTCTTATTTTTCTCTAATTGTTGCTTTTTTCGATTCTTCCTTTCCCAAATATGAACACTGATATTTACACAGGAAAATCTGAAGTTAATTTTTTGCACCGATTTTCACCCGTTTTCATGTTTGTTTAAAAAAACAAACCACTTGAGACGTTCCAGGAAATCTTTAACAAAATGGAAACCAAAAATGCAGCAATTTTTAGCATAGTTCTCCATGCTCTCTACCTTTCTGCAAAGCAAAGTATTCTAATTTACTAAACCGTCTAAGACACCCATTTAATAGTTTTGAAATCCATTTTCATTTTTATACTTGAAATGGTTCAAGTAATGTTGTTGTAAAAACTTGCTCAAACCTTCCAGTTCCATAAATTAGCATTGGGCAGCTTTAGTTAGTGATGTGTCAGTGCTCTACTCTAAAGTACTTGGCTCTGGCCACAGTATGAGACACAATACAAAACTAGATGGACTGTTGGTTATTCTGGCCTGGCACATTTTTGTTCTTTAAAAAGGATTATGTTCTTAAGAAGTGGGTTGGAGGCATCTACTTTCATATCCAATCTCCCTTCCATTTCCTGGAGAGCAGATAACTGTCTGTTCTCAGAGAAAACTTGGTGACTTCTCCACAAAGGCTGCTGGACCTGAGCGAGCCTGGAAAGCTGCCTTTGGTTGGTGGTCTTTCCACATATCCCTTGTGTAGAATTTGTATGGCATTGAGGCAGGTTTCTTGTTCGTTTAATTAGTAAAAAGAAACAATTTATAAGGTGAACAGAGGCTGATTCTAATGTAATCCAGCCTAGCTGTATTCTTGAGATCAGTCTCTGCAACTCTCTGAATCAATCGGACCTAGAAAGAAGCGGTTTCTATATAGTGCCCTGTAGGATGTGTGGCAACTTAAAATTTCCTGCTGAAGCAGTAGAGCCTTCACTTTAATGCATTACAGCCGGACTTCATAAAAAAAAAAGGTGATCCAGGCATCCCTGCTTATTTTCAGATGGCTGTTTCTCTGGGGACATTTTTCTTCAGTGGCATTTTCCTGTCACCTGTCTCCAAAGGAGTTTGTTAAAAGCAATAGCCAAAGAGGTGAGGCTTAAAATAGGAAATACCCAAGCTATTTCACTGTGGTGGGGTATGTATGAAAGCATCTGTTTCAACAAAGGGTTAAAACATGGAGAGCAAGATGGGGGTAGGGGAGGGCAGCTTCACGGACTCTTCTTGGTTTGAAGGAACCATGCTCACCCTCCTTCCTGCTTGGTACAATAACAGCGGCCCCTCTTGTTCCAAACTACTTGAATCATTGATTTGAACTCCCCTGTCAGTGAAACTGACAGTGCCCTCGACTTTTTTAGGTGCTTATTGTGTGCTCTAATTGTTTTCTTAACACATTTATGTTCTCTCATGTGACTCCAAATAGAATCAGGGACTTGAAATTAAAATGAGGAAACACTTGTGACTGTCTGTGGTGGAATTGGAACCAGAAGGGGGGATGGTTTTAGCATGCATTCTGTTCTCTAGTGTCCCTAGCCGTGAAAGCAATAACTAACGTTACATGGAAATATCCATTATAACTTTGTTCATCGCTTTCTAGTCTTTTCAGCTAAAATCGAAGTTTGTTTTGAGTCCAAAGATAAATTTGTAAACTTTTTGCAAATGTTATCCATTCATTCTTTGGATGAAAAAAACTATATCCCCCATGATACCCATCAATTTGTATTGTAATAGGGGCCCCAGTTGGGGATTGAGCTGCATGAGATACTGTACATACAACAGAATAAAAACAGTCTCTACCCCCAAATGATTACAGTTCTAATCCGTGATCCAGCAAGGTACTTCAGCATACTCCTAACTGTAAGCACATGAACCGTTCCAAACCCTGCTGAGTTACATACACCTCTACGCCGGTATAACGCGACCTGATATAACGCGGTAAAGCAGTGCTCCGGGGGGAGCCTGCACACTCCGGTGGATCAAAGCAGGTTCGATATAACGCGGTAAGATTTTTTGGCTCCCGAGGACAGCGTTATATCAGGGTAGAGGTGTAGTTGGTTCTTTACAGAGGAAATCCTGTGCCATTTGAAGGATCCTACCAACCATTTCACTTGATAAGTGAGTGGAAGCAAGAAATATCAGTGCAATAATGAAGAAAATCACTTTCTCCAGAAAATGTATTTTTCCCTTAACATTGTACAAGATACTATTAAATAACCTTATTACGCCCTTTAATGATGAGCTGATACTGTATACCCTATACTATGCCTAACATGTTTATTCTTTTATCTACTGAAATCTTCTGATCTTGTCTTGCGCTTCCTTTATCCTTTCCATTTGTCTAATCATCTTCCTCTTTACTATTTTCATGTTTTTAGATGCTAAAAAGCGTTTTATATTTAAATAGGGTTGTATATTTTTTTGTTGCTGAATATTGTATTCCAGGTAAGAGATTATTTGTGAACTAAAAGAAAAGACATATATTTAGGTAAATTTTTATTATACTTAATAATTTTGGGAGAATTTCTGTTCAGTTTTGACTTTTATGATAATACTTTACTAAATTAAAAAATATTTTTTTGCACACATGGAGCTCTTTTTGAGTTGAACTGCACAAACTGCTTTCCAGGTGGCTGGTCCTCCTCCTGGGGCACTCTTGGCTACTTGGCTATTGACGTTCAGTGTGAGTTGAGTGCCTAATACTAAGTTTTAATCAATCGAAACGTAAGTTTTGTCCCTGTATAGAGCAGAATTGCCACTTGAGTTAGAGCTATGATGCTATTTATGGTACTAGAGAATAATATCAGACAACAACTTCAACATTAATTATATTGGTTTGGTTTTGCACTGCTGTTTTACTGTGAATTTTTTTATAAATTTGGAACATGCAGCTGTGCTATACATATACAATAAGAAGAGGTTATTGTTTGAATGCATTAACTTAAGTGTTTCTGCTATTCATTTCACAATTTTAACTCTTCACAAGTCAGGAAATGCTGAAGTTAAGGTTATCCTAGTAATTTGGACTCTCCCTCACTGATCAAAGAGGGCTGATTTGCCCCATCCCGCACTCTGGATAGTGATTTAGACATGTGCATAGTGGGCATAAAATGCTACCATTCTAATTTTGCACTCCTTTTGCACTGGTGTAAAAGATTGTGCAAAGCAAAGACAGGTGTAACGTAGTGGAGAATCAGACCAGATACTTATCTTAAGTATTTATATGGTCCTTATTATCATAGTAATTGAGTGCCTCACAATCTTCAATGTATTTATCCTCCGTCTTTCACGTAGGGAGGCACAGAAGGATTTGTCTACACAGTAAAGTTTACTGGTGTAACTATACCACTACATGACTCACCTGAGGTCACACACAAAGTTGTGGTAGAACCATGTCTCCACAGTTCCAGGCTAATGCCTGAACCACTTGGATCAATCTTCTCTCTTATCTAATATCCCCTAGGGTATTTTGTGACACACTTTCTTGTAAATATGTTGAACCCATTTTGGCCATCTCATATCCACAGATAACTCAAATGGACTTAAGTGGGAGGTGTATGGAAATAAATGAGGGGGAAAATGACTTCATGTGCCATACACTTAAGGTCACTATTAGCTCCTCTAAGTAGGGAATGTCTGTATTTGTATCTTCTGAAATACCAAGACCATTCTCACTATTTAACAAGTAATACATAATCACCTTTTGCATTTCCAGGCTTCAGTGTTTTACAATTGTAACCTAAACTTTTAATATACGTGTGGCGTGGTGGTAATGGGTGGGAGAGAGATGTTTGGTATATATTTGTGATGATGCATATACACGTGAGTGTATAACTATACCACTATGATATAGTGGTCTGCATAATCTGTCAGCATCAAATTGCTGAATAGGACAGTATATAATGAACATGACACTGTCTTGCATAAGTGCCCTTGAACTACATTGTTCAAAAATGCTGATGACAAACAGAAATAACCTTGTCTCTTAAATGAATTAACTCTCCTTATAAAGAAGAAACAAAGATTCCTTTTATATTAATTGTATGTGAATTCTGACCTTTTGGTGGTGATCAAGCATTTAGAGTGAGATTTTTTTTGACAGATGAAGCTTTCTGCTTTCTAGTTATTTATTCTTCATTCACTGTTCATAGGACTAGAAACCTGGATTGAAATTGGGATGAAGGTGTTAGTTACGTTTGAACTGCCCACTGTATAATAGCTTAGCACATGGAATGTGCACCACTTTAAGTAGTGTGAACACAAGTTATTAATGATCCCAGAGCCAAATCTGACAAAAACTCCACAGTTCAATTCACAGACAAAAGCGAGATTGTTTGATTCCTAGAAAGATATAGAGAAAATGCCTCTGAATCTAAATAAAATAAACCTCCCACACTCAGTGAGGAACCCACCAGTGAACCTAGGGGCACAAAATTGTTACTGTACATGAGACCTGTCTCTCTCCACCTAATCCCACATCTCCACCTGTCTTGCTAATCATTCCTCCTGGGTGTTTTGCCATCAGTTAAAACTTAGCATGGCCAGAATTAAACCCTTGATATTTCCTCCAAAACTCTCTCTGCCTCCCCACATCCTCTAACACCGTTGACAGGAACACCATCCTCCCAGTCTCACAGGCCCATAATCCAGGGGCCATTGCTCCACTTATTCAGGCTGTGATCAGATCCGGTGTCTCTTTCCTCTATAACATTTCTAAGGTCTGTCCTTTTATTTCTGGCCAGAGAGTCAAACCTCTCATCCAGACCCCACTCCTCTCTCAGCTTAATTATTGTAATTACCTCCTCTATGGCTTCTTTAGTACCTCACCGCCCTCTAGTCCACTGAAACCACAGTCTCCAAGATCATCTTTGCCCCCTAGATTTCTGCCAGAATTTGCTGACCTCATTTGGTCACATGGTGCAGCCAGGTTCCCTCCTTGTGTGGGATCTGCCGAGCCAGCGAGCTGCAAGCTGTGTCCTGCAGGGAGAGGCAGGAGCAACAGCTGGGAGCTGCATGGGGGGGGGAGGATGAACTGCCGCTTTCCGGGAGCGGAGACTGGGGTAAGGCGAGGGCGGGGGGAGTTGTCTGTGCATAAGGCCCTCTTCTGAAGCATTGCCACCCATCCCAAATTTTTCAGGACCACTGGGAAGTCCTGGGGGTTGTTCCACATGTTCTGTGTGGCTGATGATGATTGGCAGCTGCCCTATGAGGTTTCAGAACCTTGCCATGTACGCACCGTGCTGGTAGCAGGGCTGAGGCCACGATGGCAGCTGGATGCTTGAAGGAAGGGAGCCTGTATGCTTTACTTCCTTGTGGTCTACAGCAGCCATCATCCCACATATGAGAACTGACTGGGAGCTGGAATCTTCCACTGCCTGACTCCCACTTGGTGGCAGCATTTCCCAGAGAGGAGGAAGCAAATGCCAGGGGAGGAAATTTATTCACCTTGGCTGTCATTCTGATGCCTTCTCCAGCACTAAATCCATTAGTAATTGTTTTGAAGCTGAAGTTTGATATATGCAAGTTATCTAATTTGCATAAAATGTTTGCAAGCCAGTCAGTATCATCTTTCAGGTGGAAAATATTTAGGATAACTCTCCCTACCTCTCCTTTAAAATTCCTCCTCCTAGCCTGTGGTAACACCAACCAGAAAGCAGCCAGTTTAGGTGACAGGCAGGGGGACACTTTATTATTCTGAATAGATAGAGAGAGGAGAGTAGAAAATCATATATTTATTGAATCACTCTATTCCCCTTCCTTCAGTTCATACGTCACTTATCCTGGTCTGCAAGCTCTTCAGGGCAGGGACCGTGTCTTTGTACTACCCTTAGCCCCACTGGGCCCTGATTCTAGTTGAGGCCTCTGGGTGAGTCTGCAATTTAATAATGCTAATGATATATTAAATGTGCACCAGCTACCAATGTGACTATTTTTTTCTCCTGCATCCTGGTTCAAAATTAAACAATTGCACAAGTGTTAATGCATTTTTCTATTTTTGCTTAAACAAAGTGTACAAACCTTCCATACCCAATCATCATGCTTAGTGCTCCTTTGAAGTACTATGGCTTTTATAACACTCCTTTATACTCTATACCATTCAGTAGCTGTGAAGTGATTTTTTTTGCTGGCGGTGAAAAATACAGGTCTAAAAGCTGAGGAATGGGGCAAATTGAGTCATATTTGCATATTATGATGTACACCCTAGAAAATGGCGGAGAGCTTGTTGGGAAGTTATTGGCGCTTCAGAGTGAGAGAACAAGACTGGTTTGGGGCAAGGTTAAAATTCCCCTGCCCTTATGATTTTAACACACAATGGTATACTTGCTATAGGTTCTTTGACTATCCAATATATAGTAAAAAATTATATCCCTGCTATTAAAATCTATGGAACGGTTTAAATAAATATCTAGCAAGGATATTATTCTCTATTAAAACCTGTACTTTCTCTTGAACCCTTTTAGTTTCATCCCTGCCAAATTCTACTGGATTTTCTATAAAGACAGCTTTTCCCTTCCTGTGCATACCTCCCAGTTTGCCAGTATGTTCAAGCACAATAATCAGTAGGGCACAGATTCTGCAATCAGATCTGCATGCACAGACCCTTAGTCCCCCATGGAGTACCGTTAAAATCATTGACTCAGAATACCAATGAAGCAGAATACCATTAAAGTCCATGGGATGTAAGAACGGATCCAGAGATGAGGCTCTGTCCAGAATTTGGCCCTATAGATGGCCTATTCCCTTTGTATTAGACATGCTAATGATATGTGTGTTGGTTCTTTACTAGATAGTCTGTCATTTGACCTTCATCAATGGCTATGAATGCGTGTGAGACTGAGGGTCCCTCAGGCTGAGTCCATGTTTCTTACTCAAGTATCTGCCCTGGTCAGCAGCAGCCATACTGTTGGTAGTAAGACGTCTGGGCAAAGAGAATGCCTGGGATCTTTTAGAAACAGGAATGTATTATCCCAGCTCTCTGAACTGTGCTCCCAGTCTGACATTTGGCTGAAATTTTGCAACCCTAAGATAAGGAGGATTGATGTGGTCAGGCTGGTTCTCTGTGCCACCCAGACAGCTTGCTGCTATTGGGATGAATGTAAACATTATTTAACACCTCCAGCCTCTTTTTATCTTTGCAAAACAATACTCGCTGGATATCAGCAATGTCAATGCAAATTAATTCCCCAAATATTTTCTAATTTTGAGTTTACACAGGATGCATTTGGAGAGAGAACATAAGCAGGGAATGTATCAAGGGCTAATGCTTATGTCTGTACAGCAGGATGTGCAGTTGCCATAGCAGCAATCAATCTGCTAAATAACTAGTAGCATAAACTGATTCAAAGGCAAAGACTGATTTAGGTCAGGGAATAACACTCCATAAAAGAAAGGCTTGTCTGAGACTTTTGATGGTTGTTTTGCTGTGGTGAATGCACTTGCGATGCATATTGAGAGAATGCCCGACTGCCAGAACAAGTATATGGGACTTGAGAGCCCCTGAATACGGTGAAGAACAAACCCATTTACAATTGCTTTGGCGCTTCCAGTGTGTCATCTGCAGAAAGAAGTGTAGATTAGGTGATAGTGTTGCTTGCTTTATGCTATTTATAGATTCCTTTTTCTGTAACTGATGAAAACAAATTCCCAAGGCCTTACGTAAGCACACTCTATTGTTAGAGAGGGGATGAGCTGGCACAGAAATGTGTGTGTGCCCTGAACTATGGAAGCACCTGCCACTTATGGGATTCTGCTTCTGCTATTGCCATTGCATCTTGATCCTGTTTGAATACTTGGTTGATGTTCATGTCTCTTTTTAAAGAGAACTTAGTGCTGGAGAGCCATAACTAGAAAACTAAATCCTCTCATTTATCTACGTTTTAGTTCACATTTCTAAATAATGTGCCACAGGTGTGTATTGAATGTTACACACAGGCTCTGCCTGTGTCCTCAAAAGCTTATAACTGAAGCAATCCACAGAACTAGGTACAGCTAGTACAGCATGATGAAAGCGATCTCAAAGTGTTCCCCAGTGCTGCTCTTGACTGACCATTTTTGGGGGGCAGTTCCACTACCTTGCCCATTTAATATTTGCTCTCTGTTGAGGCTGTCAGCAAGGGAGCAAATTGTGATGTGGGATTTCTTAGATGACATCTGGCCACTAGGAAGTAGACTAAGACCACTAATTCATTTCAGTAAGACCATCGACCTGTTGTCTGATGGCAACAACTTTTTAGTCTATGTTGACTTGGCCGGGATTCAAACCAGTGACCTAGTAATGAAAATCCCTGGCTATATCACATTACCAGTCCCTCAAGCCATCAGTCCCATGTATTTGCTCTTCTTAAATGATCCTCTGCTGCTTTCCCTTCTGTAATGGTACAGCAATGGTATAGTCCCAGAAAGAACCCAACTCCTACAAAATACAGCATTAAACCTTCTTGGCTTACTCTCATTAAGCTAGTCCTATGTAATGCCCCTGTGCAAAGGTGACTATGATTTGGCCCTACCCTTTTTGGTGTCATGGCTACAGATTTTACCTAGAGAGCACCAGTGACAGGATGTATGCTGTGTGAGCATCCCCAATTCGATTACTTGCCCATTTCTATCAATTGCCCCAAATAGAATTAATTTGTGACTGCACTGGTAATGTGATGGATTTTGTGGGATAACGAAATTACCGTGGCTCCAAAGTTATCTAGAGCACTCTGTCTAGATACAGACAGAATTCTCCAACACTAAGCACAAGGGTGGGTTAGATAGAGAAGGTAAAGTGCAGTACTTTCCTTCTGCAATGTTTTAAACTGTGCTTATAAAATGAAACGTTAGTCAATTTACAAGAGATTACTTGTGTTAATATACCAGGCCGGACGTCTCTCCCATAATGCTCAGTTCCCTGTGATGGGACAATTCTATGCTTCCTTTCCTCTCCTCTATACTTCAGCTCAGATTTGTTTTGATAATTTTTATCTCACCTAAATAAACAACAAAATAATATGGAGACAAATATCCAGCAGAGAAAAGGTGATAAATAGTGGAGATAAATTGTTTGTTTCCATCCTGATCCCCATTTCACCAAGGCAGAAGCTTAAACGAAGGAAGAAGGCAGATTTTGTGTTGAGGTTTGGTAATGTGGCACCAGGATGGAGTTCTTCCCAAATGGATAATGTATGCAGAATATGTATCTAGTCATATTTACAGATGATTCGGATAGCTATGGCAAAACCAGAATCTCTTTTCCCGGCATCATACTCCTTCCTTAGGAGCACACCATGTTCCCTAATTTGGGTTGATTCTAACAGAATGATGCCCTGGATAGATAAATTGATAAATAGTTTAATTGTTGAGTTTTATAGTTATTCCTCAAACCAAGTGTTTGTACCATATGTGTCTCATCACTTGATTTATCCAGGCTCCCTGAGCATTTATGGTTTGTACCAGTTGACAGTGTGGTGGCTCCGCCAGCATGTTTTGTAGTATCCTCACCCTTGCTGAGGATATTCTCAAACCCTTATTCAAACAAGAAGCCAGTATATCCTTGGCAGTACTAGTTGTCTCCCCTTGGGCTCTCTATAGTTTGTCATTTTTTGGGACATAATTTCCATTCTATATACTCCAGGTTACTTCCATGTCTCCCAAAATATATTAATTTTAGACAGCTTGGTGTATCAAGGCTTGAGATTAGCATCTTCTGCCTGTAAAGCAGAGATCAGTTCAGTGAAAGCTCATTCAGGTCCTTTTGCTATGTCCCCTGTCCCCCTGTGCTTCTGTAAATGCTCTGCCCTTGTCTCTTCCAGTCACTTTTTTCAAAGCTGTTTATCACTCATATTAATGAAAGGGGTGACACTGATTTACTAACTCAGAGAACAATAGCAACATCTTTTCTCAAGACGACGTTTACTTGGATTAGGTAGCCTACAGTGATCAAATATAGATTGCTCTTGAGATTCGTGAATACAGTCTGTCATTACAGTATATGTGGAATCTGAATAATAATTGTCCCTGGTATATGAACCTGGCTGGTTTGTATCTCATTACATTGTTTTGCTGAATACCGTTTTATTAAGATGGGTAACCATGCAAAAATTGGTTTTAGTTCTATGATCAGAGCTCCCAGAAGGTATTGGATGTTTACACCAGTTAGTACAGCCATGATTCTAGTAATTGAAGGTCTATCTTTAATGTTGACAGGACACAAACTTGAAATTTTGTTTGCTTGTAGTTCTTTATTTTATTTCCATCTCTGGGGGGGGGGGGGGAAACCATGAATGACTACATATAAATCAACCAGCATCAATAGCAGCAGTCCAAGAGTCCTGAATAATTTGTATACAAAACTGCTATTAACATCAACCCTACAAGAATGAACTGTGTGTGAGTGAGGGAGAGAAGGGCTAAATGTTTCCAAGGATCTCTTTCTCAAATTGAGGAAAAACTTATTTTCCAGTACGTAGGTGGGTCATCCAAGTGTGAGAGATTCTCACCATGAAGCAAATTACCTGTCCACAAATGTTACATTTTAGTATATGGAATTGTTGTATTACACACAGGCAGAGAGGAAAAACCTTTGTCTCTAGGATCATTTGTTCTGTACTGTTAAATTTGAAGAACTCTTAACATACAACTTGATTTTATATACTGCTCTAAAGCTTGTAATATTTTAGGTAGTCCAGTCACTTGTATTCAAATGTAAATCATACATTAATGCAAAATGAAATTTGCCTTACGCCTGGTGTTGACCATTTGTCCCATATCCAACACAAATACAAAGTGTAAAAATACACTTGAATGTCTTTTGGTCAATACAATTTATACTCATCTTCATTGTGGGTCCAATCCAGCTTCCAATGAGGGCTTTATGCTGTTTGTGTTAAGTGGTATAATCCAAAATCTGTGATCCAGTCCTTCCTTTATGAAAGCTTTCCACAGGATGAGCCCTACTGAGTTAAAAGGACCTACTAGCTCTGGTTCCCTATTGTAATAAACCCTTACAGCGCTGATACGGTGCTATACACAGTCAAAGCACGGTACAAATATTAAGTAACTAATCATTATACTAACCTGTGGCAGTTTTAGCCTTTATTAAAAATTCTTATTACATAGCACTAAAACCACCCAATTTAGTTTAACATAAATTGAAAACTGTTACTGAAAGTCTTTCTCTGTGTGCTTGGGGGAGGGAAGGAATCAATAGTACTCATTTGCTTCAGTGGTAATGTTCAGGTTTTATTTAAGAGAAAATCCAACTTTCGGTAAGAAAAATAATTGATGTTTTTACTCAGCATAGTTTAGGAGAAGTGCATTTGAAAACTGTATCTTGCCTGAAATTATAGCTGCTATTAAAGGCCATAGTTCACCGTTTGGAGGTCACAACTTTTGAGGAAAGGGAATGTGTGCAGTATGGTCTTGTGGTTCAGGTACTGGCCCGGGACTAGGGATACCTGGCTTCAATCCTGAATCTGCCACACTTCCCATGTGACTGTAGACAAATCACTTGAACGCCAGGTTAGTAAGGACATGAGCAGCCCCTTTAACTGCAAGTCAGGTGACCTATATTTCATTCCAGACCTAAATCTATTGATTTCCTGTAATACCCTGGATAACTTACAACCTGTCCATGCCTCAGTTTCTCCATCTGAAAAAAAGGAGCTGATGCTTGAGGCTGAATTCAGTGGCTTAATTGGCTTACGCATGTACATGAAGTGAGGCACATGCCCAAATACCTTTTCATACCAATTGTCTGTATGGTCAAATTAAACTGTGTAAGTATTTTGGGCAGGGGTGATCTCGTGTGATCTGCTTGTACAGCACTTAACATGGGATGCTGATTTTTGTTGAGGTTCCTAGGCACTCCTGTAATGCATAGAATTTGTAAGAAAGCTGCTTGGGGTAATGGACTTGATCTTTTCTTTTTTACCACATGTGTGATGGAAATGTAAAAGCTATTAACATTACTCTGCACCGATAGCACCTTCCGTCTGAGGATTTCATTTCAAAGCACTTTACAAACATTATTGTCTTCTGCCTCACGACACACCTGTGAGGTAGGTTCCATTGTCCCCATTTCTCAAATGGAGAAACTGAGACACGCAGGTAGAGACTTGCCCAGAGTGGTGCTAGGTAATCCATGGCAGGGCTGGAAATGGAAGCCAGATCTCTTGCCTCCCCAGTCTTCTGCTGGAACCATAAGAGCAACACTCCTCATCCTGACACTAGATAGGGTTATATCTGTCAGACTTTTTGTAAAACTGTCTTTAATTAAACAAGTCCCTGATATTTTTTTTTCTTTAACACTTTTCCCCCTCTGAGCACATCAAATCCTCAGTGGATATTACACAGAGTAACACTAGGAAGCCTTAGAATTCCTAATCTTAATAATGGAGCCTGGCCATGCATATACTCTCCTATGATGGCCATCTGTGCCACTAGTCATGCCAAGTTTGCAAAATTCATCAGCTGACTCAGAAAAGGTGAAAAGGAAGCGAAGTCTCTAAATACTATAAAATTGCAGTAATACGTCCAATGGCACCATCACTGAGGCTAGATGAACAAAAATAAATCAAAAGGGAAGTGGCAGAAAATTGCAAGATGGTGGAATATCTCAGACATAAGCACTGTTATGTAAATGCATTTTTTAAAAAGCAAGTGATTATGCCCTGGGAATTGCTTTGTGACAGCAGAACGGCTGACACCCTTCACACCATCAGACACTGTGTCAGCCTGAGACACACCCGCCCTCTGACAGACATTTGATCCTAGGGATGCATTATCTCTCTCACTGGCAGCTTGGTGCATCACAAAGCTATGCAAATAGTGTTCCTGTTAAACAAAAACTGCCATGTCAATTTCAGCTCCCTTCAGAGCATACTACAGAAAAAAAAAAAAAAATCCCCACCACCTAAAGTCTCATTTTGCCTTGGGGGAAAGAATATTTTCAGGCTTCTAAAAGGGTATCACAAACAGTGGAAAATACAAAATCACAGATAAAAGGCCAATGGGGTGCTTTATTTTTCAGCTAAACTACTAAAGGGCAAGGCTGAGAGACCTGGTGTACAATACTTTATTTTTTTTCTGTGAATGTGAGTTATCATTTCTAGGTTTGTAACTGTCATAAGGCAGAAAGGGTCTCACTAGCTGGCTTGCTTTTCCTCAATGACGAAGGAAGGCGGGAATAAGGAAAAAGGAAGGAACAAGACTGTCTGTTTTCACACACCCATGTATACTATGTAAATGTAGGTGTTTGTGCGTGGAGTGGTGGCTATTTTCTTTATTAAAAAAAAAAATCAACATTTGCCATCAGTTGCCACACTCTGGTCTGGGAGATATTAGTTCTTCTTCTATTCTTTCTGTTCGAAGTGTAATGAAAAACTCTGTGTGGTAATGCTTGACAACCATTGCCTTTTTCATTTTGTTTGCTGCACTTATAAAATATGTGATGGGCACCTTGAAGTATCCATTATAATTGACACTGGGGGACAAAAGCCTTTTATTTCATTAATTCATAGCTGCATTTTTGTAATAATTATGACTTACTATTAAACATTTATATTACTGTTGAGCCCACAGCCCCATGCGGATTGGGACTCCACAAGGTTGGGCATTGTACAAACTGGTAAAGAGAAAATCACTGTAGGTCTGCTGCATTGTTTTGATTCAGACAAAACAATATACCCATGTTCAGTAGGAGGAAGCCACTGGCAAGGCTCTGGTGCAGAACTCTAATATTACTATTGAGCATGGTTTTTTTGGTAGTGCCTAAGGGCCAACCAAGAATGGGGCTGGATTGCACTAGGCGCTGTACAGAGTAGTAGATGGTCCCTGCCCGACAGAGCTTACAGAATAGAAATACAGACACGGGGTGGGGAAGAGTTGAACACACCAGCAGAGTGAACAAGGCTGTGGCAGCAAACAGCATGTTCATTCCACGATTTTTGTTTTAATTATGAAAAAGAAACAAAACCAACAAACTGGCAATATTTCCACATTGTGCTGTGTGTCTGTCCTTTATTAGCTGAGAAGTTATACACCTGTAAGTAATTTGTTCGCTTTTCCTTAGCATGAACAATACAAATGGAAATCTGTTCAGGTTTAAAAAAAAAATACTATCATAGGCAAACATAATGCAGTTATCCTCTAAGAAACGGGGCAAATATGCTTTTGTTGAAATTTTTTATACTGTTAGTGTTAAGTTTTTTTACAGTTTTACTACCTGAGGAGAAGGTTGCAGATACAAGTCTCAATTTTCATACAGGCAGAACTCCCCTTAACATGAATAGGCAGAGAGACAGATTACCCTAAAATAATTTTTTTAAGTTAAAAGTAATTTTCAGGTTCTGCATCTGCTCCTGAGTTCTCCTGCCAATTTTTGTGGGTTTTTATTCAATTCATATTTTTTTTTTGTATCTCCTATGTTTCTGTATGAAAGACCCACATAAATGGGGAAAACTGATTAATTGACTATACAGGGGGCATAATGAAAGTAACAATACACTAAGTGCTGTCAACAGCAGAAAGTATGCAAAATGAAGAAGTTTTTTTCCTCTGTCAGTTATCACCTGTAACGGAAGGTAGGAAAGGTTCAGAAGGAAGGGTGATCTTTAAGTTGATGTTTTTTATGAACTGAACGTCTTGTCTTGTCTGGTAGGTTTTTGTTTAGTACTTAGAAGGAGACACATTTTGGTAAATCCTGAAGTGGCCAACATCCAGCCAATGAAACTGTTAAGTTTTATATGACCAAATCATACATCTGGAAATTATTTATATACTGTAGATGTCATTTAGAAGTCAACATTTACCAATTGTTATCAATGGTTAACACAGATTTCCTATTCTCAAAATAGGAGCGATATCAAAGGTAATCATTGGCAAATGTTGACTTTATAATTGAGATTGTGGTAATTAAGATCTATGAGAAGAGAAATTTATACCACTGTCCCGTTTCTTTAGTGACTTGAAATAGGAATGAAAAGTTTACTCATGTTCTATGTTTAGCTTCTGATACCATTAAATATTATTCTATGACAATCTGAAGTGAAAAGGAGAGCTGTATTAAGTCTGTCTATTTTGTTAAAACACAAGAACAAAATTTTAAATTGGTGAAATTTTGAGAAGTTGAACTGGGAGCAGTTTTTTTCCTAGTGATGAATAGACACTTCAAATATGTGAAGGCTGCTAACTTTTTTTTTGTATGTTTCATCTGGAAATGAGGGATGGTCCCAACTGTACTGTATATCCAGAATAAAAGTGGAAGCTAATTCCCTGTATTTCAAAAGAGAAGGTATTGTTTGGACTGAGTTCTCCCTGACATTTACTAAAAGAAAACTCATCCTTGAGACAAAAGAATTCAGCTAACTGGTCACGAGGAAGGACTGGTGACTCCCCTTTGAATTACTTGGTACTTGAATAAAAATAGAAAAAACTTCATTAATTATCTTGGTGCTTTAAGTTAAGGGCTCACTTATAGCTCTACATCCCTTGATGGAGGAGGAGGAACAGGGGCACTGCCCAAGCAGTGGTGTCTCAAGCCATTTTGTCTACATAGACCAGAACAGTGCCTCCATGGGTACTGGGGGCAGCGTGGTAAAAGGTAGCAGTTACTTCATCTGTAGAACAGGAGAAGCCCATACACTCTATTTCAGGCCTTCTGGTATATGGTTTGAGGGTCTTGGCCTGACTCTACCCCCCAGACATGTCCCCTATGCAGTGTCTGAGCACTTCTGGCAGTTCTAGTTTCCCCTGTTGCTCTGAGTGCTCTGCTTGATATGCATGCAATGATTTTGCTAGTGTCAATGATTGGGACAGGGAGTGGATATGTTTCAGAAGCTAGCGACGCTGCAGGGGCCCAGAAATAACTTGAGAGGGCAGAAGGTGGCTTGGCTGGGGTTATGAGGACATTTACTTTTATGGGAGGACATTTATTTATCAGGCCAGTGATAGGCTGGCAGCCAGAAGCTGGATTTACCTTCATTCTTATTTAACCCATTTGGTCATGAGAAATGTGAGTAAGATGACGACATTCACGCAGTCCACCTGGTTAAGTGGGAAACCACAACTAATGTCATCAAACTGGCAGCCAAACATCAACTGTTGACCTCCCAGTCAAAAGAGCAACAAAATAAGCCTACCTTTTCAGGGACAACCTATTAGGCAGATCAGACCTGGGGTAAAGATCTTCTAAGTGAGAGTTGAAGGCATCTCTTGGTCCAAGCGTGACTACCAGGAGAAAATGCTGAAGATGACCAACATCAGTGTTCTCACCCTCCAGGAGACCCATGTCGCAAATGATAAAAAAGCCCATTGCTACAAAATCAATGGCTATATACTTTTAGCCAGCAATTACCACCCAAAATACGGGCTGCTAATTTACGTGGAGCAGGAGATTAACGAATATGAGATTCTATCTCCTACAGTGTCTGAAGGAAAAACTACAATCTCCATGTGCATCGGCAACCATACCATCATTAATGCATATAAACCACCTGGTACGCAGTGGCCTCAACTGGCACTGCAGAATACACATCACCCTGCTGTATTTATGGGTGACTTAATAGTCACCACACACAGTATGTCTATGCAGAAAACAATGTGGCAAATGAAGAACTGACACTGGGCAGTGGCAAATGATATGCTCCTCCTTTGTGATGTAAAATAGCACATCAATTTCCATTCTGTAAGATGGGGCAAAGATGCTGCCCTGATTTGACGATTATCTCTAAAGAGGATACAAGCGTACTGACATCCATGTTGTACATAGTCCTTGATGACTTTCCAAACAGCCAGGACAGACCAGGACTGACCAACACTGGTATTCAAATACTGCACTCCTAATCTCCACTGTAAAGAACATCCCCCAGGGATGCAGGTCATCGTACACTCCTTGCTGGACTACGGAGAGCCAAGAGTTCCTCCACAAACATGAGGTGTAGAGGCACAGAAATGGGAAAAGCACTCCTGATGTCACTGGTGGATGCAGCCAGGTGGAAATGGTGGCTTGAATGTGTAGGTCTAAACTTCATGTACTCAAGCAGCTGCACCTGGAACCTCCTGAGGCAGCTGGGGGCTGCAAATCCCATACATACCATTAGGTGACAGGTGAAAGCCAATGCCATCACCGCTAAACTTTGGTGAACATCAAAACAGTCAGTGGACAAAAAGTATCACAGACAAGTCCAACATCAACTTTGGAACACATGTGCTCCATCATCCCAATGGTGCGGACCATCCACAAGAAAGGAGACCAATGCAGCCACAAAATTGGGGAAAAAAACAGCAGGAAAAGATGGTATCTATCTTGAGTTCTGAGTCCACTGGCATGGAAATAGATGATGTAGCTTTTCACCAACATCCTGGAGGCCAGTGAAATCTCCCACTTGTGGAGAGAAACCAAGGACATTGCCCTCCTAAAGCTTGGAAAACCTGCAGATCTCCCTTCTTATCAGCTAACCTTCCTCTTGAGTACCACCTGCAAGGTGATGGAGAGTATGATTCTGAACTGAATTGGACACCAGCCTGTCCAAGGAGAAAGCTGGTTTTTGACCACACAGAAGTTGCTGTGACCAGGTCCTGGCCCTCACTACAGACATCAAGGGTGGATTCCAATGAAAACTCAAGACCTGTATTACTTTCATCAATCTGTCAGTGGCATATGACACAGTCTGGAAGGATGGTCTGTTAGTGAAAATGGCCGAAGTGATCCCCTGGGTGTGGATTCTTAGGCTGCTGAACGCCATGCTTAGCGGATGAAGGATGCGCTTATACATCAGAGGTTAAACCAGCAAGCTGCACACTTTGAATAATAGGATACAGTCTTGTATTATATACCTTTCTCCAACACTCGTCAATGTATAAGCGAGCAATAGGCCTGAAACAATAGCACAGACGTTTGTGTATGCTGATGATTTGGCACTCAAAACTCAGGCCCATAGCTTTAAAGATCTTGAAGTGACCCTTGCATCTGACCTTAAGGTCATGGAGGAGTACCTCCAAAAGTTGTAGCTGAGACCAAATCTGAGCACATTAGTAGTCTCTCCTTTCCACCTTGACAATAGAATTGCCAAAAACAACCCCACCAAAAAACCCAACAACATACCCCCAACAATGTCTAAAATCATGAAAACCACTGTGGACCACATGCGACTACCTCAGGCTCTGGATCTGGCCAGGGAATGGCTAAATGTCTGGACCCCATTTACCATTCTAAACAAACACATTATTTTTGACTCAACAAGCTGCCCTCCTGCTTTTGACTTGCCATGCAGGCTTTGGACCCTATTGAACCACGTGCAAACAAACCAGGCAAGAGGCATCTCCTTGATGCACAAGTGGAAAATCAAAGACTCCCCTTAGTGTGCCTATGGTGAGAACATCCAAACCATTAATGCAGTGCCCCAAATATGGATTCAAAGGTGATATGGATGATATCCACAATGATACCTAGGAGGCCTTGAAATGGCTTATGGACCTACAACGGCATCTCTAGAGTGGTGCTAGATGCCATGCACAAGAGAGAGTGAGTGTGTATGGCATTGTACCCACACTGATCTGCCACTCCTCCATTCAGCACACCTCTTAATGAAGAATCCTTCTTTCCTGCAGGAAAGTTCTTTGAGCTCCTCACTTTGGGTGGGATGTTTTAGCCTTAGGTTGGCTTTTTGGGGCTTTATTTTTATTCCTTCCCTGGATATTTAAAACAGATGGACCTTCTGGGGTAATGTTTCACTAGTATGGACTCCCTTTTTGTGAGTGCAAACTGCACCTGTCTTGCATCTGCAGCTGAATTGCAGGAAGCTGGGGATCAACTACCCCAGTACTACAAACATCTGGCTGGCAGACTCTTAAGGCACAAGTTGCCTTGATTTTCCCAAGTTTTTATACACAGGCTGAAGATCCTTCTAGTCTGGGACCATCACTCCCACAGTTCAGTCCTTGCCCTTCAGGTTTTTCCAGGTGTGGTGGTGGTGGGAGAATGAGGTACCCTCGTGATGTCATTGTCCCCCTTTTCTACCCTCTTCCCACTTGCTGGAAAGCTCTTTTGCTGTGACCTGGGTCAAATAGTTCCCATTGTGTAGTGCTATCTCTGAGAGGTTTCTATTGTACACAGTTCCTGGGGTAATCCTTGTGTGCATTTCCTCAATAAGCCATTAACATTTTTTGGCCTTTTTACTGTTGTACCTGAAAGGCTGCTTGTAGGTGTTTCCAACCTCACAACATGTTTCAGTAACACATACATAGCCAAACTTCATAACTTCACATACGACGATAGCACATACCATCCAATGAGATATTGATGTCTAGCAGATCAAGACTTTTAGAATGATACCTCACAAGACATACTTTGTACAAAACACATCCTAATTACATGACAGTGGTGAAGATTGGGGTGTTGGGGGTCACAATGTCTTTCTTAACCAATTTAATCTTCTCCACCACAATAGTGTCGGTTGTTTTCCTCAGTCCTGAGCAATTTCACAACCATCATCATCTGCCTGTGAGCTGAAGACTTTCAGATAATTACAAAGTGATTTGTCTATAGCCACTTAGCCCCTTATTACTTACATTCTCAAGTGCTACAGTTTTATTTCATGGTACTGGCAAGCAGAATGGTTTAATTTTGAAGACTCTGGACTGAGACTAGGGTTGTGGATTCAATTCCTGGCTTTGCCATAGATTTCTCTGTGACCTTACATAAGTCACTCTTGGTCTCAGTTCCCCCTTTATAAAATGAGAATAACAAATCCTTCCTTTCTCCCAACCTCTGTTTTGTCTATTCATACTGTAAGCTCTTTCTGGTTGTTGCTATGTGTATGTACAGTGCCTAGCACAACTGGGCCCTGAGCTTGATGGAAGCTACTAAATACTGCTGTGATAATAATAAAGAATAGAGACTGTAATTTCTGGAAAACACCCTTCCAGAAATGTCACACGGTGGTTGTCATTAGAAAGAAACACATCATACCATATTACTGATTTTTGTCTCAATAAATTGTAATATTTTTGTATTCCTAGAATGCAGTTCCACAGTGAGATACATTTTACAAAGATGAATGTTCCATTTTTAATAGCCCCTGCTGTAGCTGTGCCATGAAGGCCATTTCCTCCTCCTCCACCCCCTGCTAGTGGGTAGTGAGATGTCGTTTCTGCTTTATTAGGCCTCTTAGATGATTTTGCTTCTCAGCATATCTGTCAGACAGTTCTACAAACAACTTCTTCCTGATTTAATTCCTCTGAAAAAGAAGTGACCTTGAGTTCTGCCAACAAATGAAAAGAGATATCCATAGCTTTGTTGTATGGCTGCTTATGATATCTTTGCTCTTTATTGTGTCTCTCTTTCAGTTCTCTCTAGCACGTATTTAGATTTTTTTCCCCCTAATATCACTTCGCAACCCAAGTATGTAGAGATCTGAAAAAAAGCAGTCCTCTAGGATCTGTTGAATGATACGGCAACAATAAACCTTTCAGAGCTTCTGTTTTTCCTTTCATAGAATCTGTTATGTGCAGAGTTAGCACTTTTATAATGGTTATGGATCAGAAGAGGTCACCAGCCGGAAAAGAGATCCTGATTACTCTGGGAGGTTGTATAGCATTTCTAGTGAAGCCTATGCAGAGTAACCCAGAGAGTTTAGCTTAACTCCCACAAGGTCAGCTCTTGTTTCCCCTGCACACACTTTACAATAAATGGCACTTAATGTCAAACTGACATTTCACAGTGAATTATGTATGTCAATTACCTTTTAACTGGCTAAATGTTCGCCATGGCTAAATATGAATTACCCAGAATGTAAATACTTAGGAATAGGCTATCAAGGTCATGACTATGTTGTTCCCTGTTTAATTTTCCGGTACTTCTATTTTAATTCCAGATTCCTACCTGTAATTTCTGCATCTGACCATATATTATTGTTGGTAGGGTTGAGGTTTTTTTATCTTGACATCCGACCCTAGAGTTCTTTTTGCAGTCTAGTTTCTGTTGATGATTGTTTACATTCTGCTAATGAACTCTGCTCAGTTCTTCCCTGAGTGTTCTGGTTTTCCTTTATAGTATAACATTCAGTCTGATTTGCTAATATTTGTTGACTGCATTCTCTGATGCTCTGATGTGTAACAATGAGTAATCTCTTCTCCCGCTCCCAAAGATTTTCATTTTAAAGAGTTTAGCTACCCAACTCACTGTCAAAGTCACTTTCTTCCTTTGTGGTTGATCCATAATTTACTTGTCAGCAATATTTCCTTTTGACTTGGTTCTCTTTGACCATTTCTCTGTCTTGTTTCTATTCCTTATCCAGAAATAGCTATATTTGAAAACTTAGTACTTAAACCACATACACACATTTTACAGCGGCAAACCTTGTCATGTGCATATAATTACCAGTTTTGAGCATAAACGTGCAGTGCATACTTGTTGGCATATGCATAGCCATATTTTGCAGGTGCAGCTTAGGTACCAAGTTTTGAATCCTTAGCATAAAAGGCTCAACAAATTGCATCTGTGAGGGTCATTAAATCAGTAGTGTGTTAATCTGGATGCCGTTTTTCCATATTCAGTGAGGCAATAGGTCATTGATGAATTTATTTGGCCACAGATGATTATCTTCCTTGGTAGGTGCTGTGTGCAAGTAGCAAGCATTTTTGAAGGAACTTTGAGGAACATTTGCTATTTCATTCCATTCTGTCTTGCATTCTGAAATTTCCATTGAATTTCATTAAAATAGTTTAATTTAGAGGTATGAGAAAAACACATGCAATCCGCTTCTTGTGAATTTTCACATAGACACAGAAGTGTAATACAGTGGAGTCGCATCATGGGCACATTTAACTTACGCAATTTTAACTATACGCGCTTGGCAAAACAAAACAGAAAAGAGAAAAATAACAATTTAAATACTGTACCTGTAGTGCGGGCGATTCTGCCAACCATTCCACTCAATGAGCGTTTGACTATACGTGATTTTTGCCTTATGTGCTGACTTCAGAACCTAACCCCCACGTAAGATGCGACTCCCCTGTCAAGGAGGGTTTTGGAAAATGAGGTGGCTAGAGAAAGAGAAACCCTAGTGTCTGTGTACCCAGGCCTCCCTTAAGTAAGGAGATTCAAGACTTGATACATTGAGAACAATAGGCTTTCACTAGGGAAGTTTGTTCCACCTATTTTAATGTTTAATAATCATTTGCAAGCCATTTGCCAAGTTTTCTGGAAGTTTGGTCCTGTATCCTCCTTTAGAGGATGATGATGTGGAGCCCAGTCCTTTGTCTTTTGACTTTGGCTTAAGGAACTTTTTGCCTTAAAGTGCAGAATTACTGGATGTTCTTAAAACCAAAGAAATGTGCAGTGATAGGTATTTACGAATGCTTTTTGATTCAATATTTAACTTTTTCCCCCTTATATTATTTTTCTCTGAAGTGCTTTGGAGTGTTTAAAATATTATCATCTAATCAGGTATTGAAGTGTGCACTCGGCACACACAACGTTGAAATAACACCATCGCTTTACAATGCGTTGAGGGCTAGACAATTTGTTAGCCTGTATAACCAATACAGGTAAAACATGGTGATTGTAAAAAAAAAAAAAAAAAAAAAGAGGGAAAATTATGAAAAAAAAATCTGCTAGTAAATCATTAATCATCAACAACAATGGAACCGATGTTGGTAAATTTGATTTTAAATGCATAGCTTATCCTACTTTTCCTTTTAATATGTAAAGCAGGGAGAGGAACTGCTGTCATATTTGCATGACTGACAATGAGATTACAATTTTCATATGTGACTAGTGATTTTGGGGATCTCAGTTTTTCTGTGCCCCATGGAGATGTTTTGAAGAGGCCTCATTTTCAGAAAGTGCTGAAGGGTCACCATGTGAAAATCAGGCTTCTTTAAAATCTCTCAAGTTGAGCACTCAGAACTTGAGGAACCCAAATTCATTAGTCATTAGAGCTGGTTAAAAATTTTGGATTTTTCAAAGTTCTCTTCCCCCCTCTCCCCCGACTATAGAACCAGCCAAAATGTTCAGTTTTTTTAGAAGAAAAAGTTCAAACTTTGAAAAACCATAGATTTTGAATTTTGTTCATTAGTTTTACTGTTTTTTTTCCCCCATCAGGTATGCTAGTCATTTCTGAAAAATTTGGCCTAAATGTTTGCATTGGGCAGAGAAGTGGTAGGCCATCCTACCAGGTGGATGTCATCAGAAACAATGAATAGGGGAGGAAGTCTTTGTCTTTGGACAGTTGTCTTTTTCTTTAGCTTCAGGACTCCTATAATAATTGCAGTCCAGATTCTTAAAAAATACATAAGAGTAACCCATCTTCACCTCCTAACCTTAGAAAGGAGATATCCAGGTTTTTTTCCTCCAAGTCATCCCCCCATCCCTTACTCTTCCCCCGGGGTTCCTATACTTTAGAAGAGAAGGAACTTTTTGGTTAATAGAGCTGGCAGAAAATTTTCCTTAAAAACTTCTCTTTGGCTTAGAATGCTTTTTCAACCCAAATGAATATTTTTCTAAAAATTTCAAATTTGTTTGAATGTTTTGGTTTTCAACAACAAAATTGCTTCATACCTGATTTGTTGGGGGGTGGGGGGGACCCCTGTTTCTTTCACTTTTCTACTCCCTCTTCCTGCCCCTTTTTGCAAGTGGGGAGCAAAGTAGACAAGTGAGTGTTTGTGTTTTCCCTTTCAAAATGAAACAATTAAAATAGTTTAGAAACTTTTTGATTAACTCTATTGGTGAATTATTTTGACGCACAAGCTGAGATGTTTTTCAAAGCCACCCAAGGTTTCTGCACATCGAATTCCTATTGGATGCCCATTAGCTGTCAAGAGCAAAATTATATATGTACTAAGAAAAGTTATCAAATTCTCACTAAGGAAAGTATGATATTTATATTCACTCTCCTATTGGAGTTCTCTGAAACACTTGCAAACAAGTGGTGAATGTCACAACAATAGGCAAATACAAATCTCAATTAGGCAGCTACCCAACAACTGGGCATTGACTCATGAGATAAATGTTCCAACCTTCCCCCTTCAGTTTGTGGTCCCTTTCTCCCTGCACCCTGGAACTTCTATCCTTAGTATTTGCATCCTTATGTTTAGATGCAGTGCAACCACTCAGAACCATTTCCAGTCATGCATCTACTAGACAAGTTGGTTGATCTGTGGTTATCCAGAAGATACAAATCGGGTCTCCCAGGCAGGACTGCCTAGAACATCTACTGGGGTTTAGTCCTCAGGTACAGAGTTAGGCATACCTACCCCTCTGCCTTTGCTCACTGTGTTAATTCTTTAACAGCTCTCTTGTGGTCTATCCCCTTTGGCCCTTTCATTAATTGGCTAATTTCTCTGTAGCTACTCTGATAGGGTCCTTTCTGTCCCTGGGCTATATCACAAATGTATCTCTTGCCTGGCTGCATGGTCCCTTTGTTCCTGGCTCTGTCTTTGTTTCCATCTAAGCCCCTCTCTTAGTGAAAAGCAGGAGGGTGTTTGTAATTGTCCTCCTACTTCTAGAGCCACAAATTCTAATAATCACTCCTGCTTCTCTGCAGTAAGGTGTGATTTCAAACCAAACATCTGAGCTGTGTCCAGTTAGGATAGATCATCCTGGTTGCTGGGGGGAACATAACAATAGCTGGCATATTTCCCCAGAAGCCTGCAACCTTTCACTGAGACTTTCCCATAGCAGTAGTAGCTACAATCCCCTAAGCATTCGCTTCATTTCAACAATTTGTCAGATCTCATCATGGCTGAACAACTTACACGTAAAATTCAAATTGCCTATGGATGTTTTATTTGATTAGGTAAGGTCCTGAGCTACAAAGCTTGAATCTAGATCAGAACTTTTCAAAGGTTCAGGGCTGTGCAGACCCATTTCCACAGTTAATATCGCATCCGTGTCACCTACTTAAGCATGGGAATTAGCGAGGTTTTGCCATTTAGCTTCTCACCATTTGGATCAATGGCCAGTGCTCTGTGAGGATGAATTTCACCTAACAGACCTTAATACTAAATCTTGTAATTATTTTTCTCAGAACACCCAGGCTTGATAACTTGAATACAATATATGCCAACAAGAAGCATTATATATGATACTGTGTAAATTATGGATAATTTGCAAGTGCAGCAAAAGCCAGCTGCACTTTAGCTTATAAATACACAAAATTTACAGTGCATTATATTTGTATGGAACACACAAGTCATATTTTCAATCTTGGAATCTTAACTACATGACAGCTTTTGTAAATTAGACTGCTGCAGTGTACGTGAAATAGGGCACAATGTGATATGTGCCTATATACACGAAAGTGAATGTATGTATATTCATAACATATATAATTTTATATATGGGAAGGTTATGATTGACAAAATAAGGGTTAAAATAGAAGTGAGAACTCAATCTTGACTACCGCTTGCTTTGTGCATGCCTCACTATAATAAAGCATGAGAGTTTAGAGGCCTCTTTTACACTAATGTTCTGTAGTAATTTTAATAGAATTGGTACAAATACTGATGAATAAATATTAATGTGTTATGGCATTTAATTAATTTTGGATCTGCAAAGGTTTGCCCGTATACATTGCAACTAAAAAGTAGTAGATCACAGCTGTGGTTTTTTTGTTTTTTAAAGGTGGGAGTGAAGCTGGTATTAAGTTTCCACTAACCATTGTAGTTTAAGGCTCATTTCTGTTGAAATAGTCAGGTTAATATGCATATGGGAATACAGAAATTTGACTTTAAGATGGTGCTGGTCTATGGGAATCTTCTTGGCAGGCCCCATTACTTGGATGCTGGGAACCAGGGCCCAAGTGAACTTAAATACATAGGAGGTATAGCAGCTGGGGATTCACGTGTGCCTGATCTCGGATGGTTTTCCGCTACCACTTGTGTGTGTTTGGTGCATTTTCATGCACCGAGATGTCTAACCCCAATAACAAATTAGAACAGGAAGTGGCATTGGTACCACCTCCT
This sequence comes from Malaclemys terrapin pileata, assembly GCF_027887155.1. Lineage (NCBI taxonomy): Eukaryota > Metazoa > Chordata > Testudines > Emydidae > Malaclemys > Malaclemys terrapin. The sequence goes on from NC_071510.1 coordinate 21,890,462, forward strand.
CTCCTGTGTGCTCAAGAGATAGTGTTGAGAAGACAATACAGAAAGCACCTCTGTCCTCACAGCCCTCTTCTCTCTGTTCTCTGCCTCCCCAGTCTGCTGCTGTTTAACTTCTGCTTACACATTTTAAAATGAAAGCTCCGAATGCTACAGTTTTTGCTCATTTTGACCCCAATAATTTTATACACCCAAAATTTCCACTAAAGTCACTGATAACACAGGGTGCACCGAGCATACAGGGCCAGCCTTTCCATGATCTTTCCATTAAATATATTTTTAAGAGGCCCCATCTTTCTGACAATAGGTGGCACATCTCCACTGGACTTTGATGGGGATAGAATCAGATCCTAAATAACAGATTCAAAGTTGGGCTGATCTTCATATTAAAATTAATAGCAACACTTGGGATGCTAGTTTGCCCTGGTGGGTTATATATTGTACATTATCTTTAAATATTGTTAACATACAATACTCAAAATATGAGTGATTTGGAAATGCAAATTACTATTTGTCTCCTCAGGACATTGAACATCACCTATGAATTATACATAAAATATGGTTGATAAGACTGCTCACTTGGAATTGGGATAGGAAATTAATATGTAGTAAATAAAATATTAATATATTCAAATCCAGAGGAATTGAAATATTGGAAAAGACGGGCTATTTACAGCCTGTACTGTAGCACTTGGTATCTACTGTGTATTTATTTCTCCCCTTTTAGTCTGATATTAATATATCAGAATACAAATAGTTCCTAAAAGTGCTACATGACCTTTACATGTTAGGGCTCCCATCCTGCTAGACTTTCTCACTTGGAAAATCCCGTTCACTACAATAGGAGTGTTGTGGCACCTTGCAGGCTCTGGTCCTTAATCTTCAACGTCTATACTGTGATCTGCCCTGTGCAGGAGGAGGAGCCATGCAAGAAGCCTAACTCACCTCGCTCCTTCCCCTTCCTGTGCCTTGTTTGTCATGGCTAAAGACAGTTCCTGTGAGAAGTTTTTTTTCCCTTCGAGGGAGAAAATCACCTGAAAAAGGAGGATATGAGGCCATACCTCCCCACCCCCACTAGCTCCCAGAGCAGGGCCGGCAATCTGAGAGAACAATCTGCACCATCCGAATAGATGGGGTGAAGGTGCATGAGTGCCAGCAGCCAAAGGCTCAGTTTTTCCTGATTCTCCCCACAGGGGTAGTGTGGTTCAGCACTGTTACCAGATTTGCCCATTACTTTGGGGTATGCTCATTTATTCGGGTTACTCCTCTGGGGAAGGGGGTTCTGTAATCCTGTCAATGTACTGCTTGTGTCACTTGTGTTTATATATGGAGCTCTACTTCTCCCTTCTGCAAGTCCCCTCCCAATGGAGCTATCCTGCAGGACCTAGGGTCCCTAGGGCTGGGTGACTCCCACCCCAGAACCAGATGAACACCCACACACCCACACGTACATTAACAGAGCAAGTCTGAGCAGACCAGGTCAATCAGCACTGTCAAGCTAACCCCTTATGTCTCTGGACTCACTGGGCTGGAGGAAGCAGCACTTTCAAGCTCTCTTTCCTTATATGCCCCTGGGCTCCATGGACTGGGTCAAGCAGCACTTTCAAGCTGTTACCCTTATGCGTCCCAAATTTAGCACATCCCTATCCCCACTCCCGCAACACAATTGTACTGGCAGTAACCTACTCGATGAGCAAACCCCACAGTATTTTGGGCACTGCAGGGATATTTAGCTTAGGTAAAAGAAGCGTTGCTGTAGAGTGAATGTGGGAAGCTAAAAACACAAACGAGTAAAGTTCAGCAAGAGAGAGAGAAGCAACCAACTTAACCATAGAAGTTATTTATTGAATAATAGTGATAACTACACAAGGAGGACTAAACCAACATAACATACATGATTAAAGGTTAATACCTAAGGTAGAAAGGAAAACAGAGAGGGGGGGGGGTCTCACCCACTCCATGAGGCTTGAACTGGTCAGGGTTCCCAGATGATGGTGGTAGCTGAGGGTTCTGAATGCTGGAGACAGGCAGAGCCCCCAGCACGATCAGTCAGGAGATGGAGTTCCAGTGGAACTGATGCACAGTGTGGATCTAAGCATCGGAACCCTGACTAGAAGGTGAGTAAGGATTTTTGTAGAGAAATTACAATGGTTCAAGGGAGAACACTAGATTTGTTTATAGGTAAACTGATGACTCAAAGGTTTTCTTTAGACTAGACAATAGGAGCTGATCACTCTTGGCTATGGGTGGTGTTGTCTTCCAGGGAGCTCACAATGCAACTAGGCTGCTTCAGTATTTGGATATCAATTAAGGAATCATTACTAGAATTGGTCTGATAACTGCTGAGCTGGGTGTGTGCAGACATAGGTTCATTCGCATCTGGAGCAGAGATTCCCATGGTGCAGTGCTTCCCTGCTTTTTCTGGTCCCAGAATTCAGTGTGGTTCTCTGTTCTCCATTCTGTATGTAAATTGAGATGTCTTCCTGTCCCATCTTTCATGCAGATGAGGCTGGGGGAGTTGTCTTTGCTCTCCATTCTGTATGCTAATGGAGATGTCTTAATCTTGTCACGCTTGTCAGGAGGGGTCTAGGTGTGTTTCCCAATGCCCTTCACTGCTCTCTGCAAGTTTTCTTCTTCTGATGGGTTTTGGTTTAAGCAGAGGCGGGGTGGTGGTGTCTTTCATGAGTCCGGCTGGATACTGCACCCTGGTTCCCCAGGAACACAGAGGTGTCTGGTATCAGCACCGCCTCCGTGCAACTGGCACAGCCGAGCCCAAGTGGTGCTGGTGGAAGTCATTGTCATAATGTGACTGACTTAGCTCCATGATCGTTCTGACAATGTGAACATTGATTGTGATGCTTTTTGCTAATGCAAAACTGAGTATAAAATGGCCCACATGGAACGGTCATTTATCAGGAAGACAAACAGCCTGATCCTGACGTCCTCCTGTGAGAGGCCTATGGGGTCTAAATCTTCAGGGCTTCTCCACTGGGTGGACAAGTAGTTACTTTCTACCTCCTTCTCCATGTTGGGTAAATGCGATTGAGCAGCAGGCTAATTTGGGCAGTGACTGGCTAGGTGCCTTTGGAAACTAACTGGTCTTCTCCCCTTCCCATTTCCTGTTAGAGTATTGTGCCAACAAGCCCAGGAAGGGAGATGAGTGAGCTCTGAAGAAAGTTCTATTCCCTTGTGTTCCTCAGTTGTCTGTCTCCTCTTTTCCCCCTCTCCACCCGGAAGCAAAGGATCTGCTCAGATGTCACTCTGTCTTGTCTCCTTGGTGCACATCTCTCTTCTCTTACGCTGCTGCCGTCATGGCTGAGATGCTGCTTTCCTGGACGGTTGCTTACAGCTCAAATACCATGAAGGTGTAATCCACACTGGACCAGCTCTGAGTCTCCCACAGCTTCTTAGCTACGGGAAGTAGGGTGGAATCTATGTGACTTAGGAGCACACATCTAAAATTTTACCCTTCATACTTTCTCACACAATAGAGGCTCATGGCTTCAAGTTCAAACCTGGATAACAGCACAGTGGGCTCAATATCAAAGGTGCCAGATTAAGTACCCTGTCCCCTTACTTTCCCAGCTTTTGATTGGAAGCAGAAGTGTGCAAATACTAAAACATTATTCTTACTGTGCTTATGGGCTGGATGAAATGAGGCTATACAGAAAACCTCATGAGAAACCGGATATTACAACATTTACAGACCAAAGGAATTCAGAAACTCTTGGATAAGCTATCAACAAGTGTACAAATGTTTTTAGATCTTTATCCAACCTTAAGAGGGTTTTTTCCCCCCGTATCTACTAGAGGCCATTCTGGTATAATTTTCTGTTCCCTTGGCCTTCAGCTTCCAGAGAACATTAGTAGACACTTTATCTGCTGAAAAATCACTTAATCAATTTAGATTAATTTTTCCTCATCTCTAGGATCACGTCTAGAGTGTTGCAAGTCAATTGTTGCTGAACTGCAACAATTCTTGCATATTTTATAAGTAGCACAAAATGCAGCTACGGGAGTGTTCTGTATTGCATGGGGGAAATCCTCCAATTTGTATTTCTCAGTATATTGATTTTAACATTTTAATGGCAGCTTATTGTTTGCAAGATGGGCGCTACCCGTAACTGACTAGTTTTGTTGCCAGGACATCATCCCTGATCTCCTTTTGCTATGCTGCTTTGACATTAGGGGATGTTTGCAGGAAGCAATGGATGTGTCCCTAGTTTCCCATAAACTGCTTGATTGCTGATGAATGTGTAACATACATCCAGACAGAATGGCGTGCTGTGCAGCTGTGAATCTTGCATGTACTGTATATTCTATCGCATCATTGGAAGGATACCAGAATAATGGCAAGTTCCAGACTCTGAAGTGGAGCACTAATTATGAAGGAATAACATTAATTATGGCTAATCCATTACTTTTTAATTACAGACAATGTGGGTGAAATCCGAACCCCACTGAAGTCAATGGCAAAACTACCATAGAGTTTAGCTGGGCCAGGATTTCATCCTGCGTGTTTACCTATACATGTGTGTTTGTGGGTGTAATAGAAAGAGAAGATATTCCTAGGACTTCTCATCCCAGTCCCAGTTTTCTTCCCAGCAAGTCCTAGTTTTATCCCTCCAGACTCCATCTCTTTGCCCAGCCAGTCTGTCTCCCACACCCCATCTCCCAGTTCCAATTTATTTCTCCCCGCCCTCCAGTTCTAGTCTTCCCCTACACTCCAAGCTTCTTGTCCCAACCTATTCTCCTCCCACTGCAGGTCCAGCTCTTGTCCTCTATGCATTCAAATCAGGCAGATTCCTCTTCTGTGCTGCCTGGACCCAGATTTGGGGCACTGAGAGCACAACAGAGGCTGTGTTCTCTGTTCAGGTAGCTGGTCGTGGCTGGCTTGCTGCAGCCCAGAGCTGCAGTTGCAGGGGAAGTCCTGCTCAGCCCTGGGATGGAGCATGTTAAATCCAGATGGACTCTTCTGGGAATTTAATGGTTAGAATCTGACTTTGAGTGTGTGCAATTTTTCAAAAGCTTATAACTTGGCCAAATTTGGGTGGATTTTCATAGGGAGAGCAAAAAGCACGTCCCTGACTCAAAAGGGGCTTCTGCTATGTTTCGAGTTTGTGCCCCAAAGCATGGTGGTGCTAGCGCTTAACAGAGAAAAGGTCACCAGAATTTAACACGGACAAAACATTTTGCTCTAGCCTCAGTCTCAGAAATGGTTAGACAATTTTGGCTGAATTTTTCCAGGACAATTCAGCCTGAGGCAGAGACCCATAATGAAAAATTTTGACCAAAATGGCTAAAGTCTGACAAAATTATAAGCCACTGGAAATAATATCTTATCATGGGAAGTATCAGGCCATCTTAAGAGGCAGAATTTGCAGCCTCACCTATAGTATGTTTCTGTGCATACTTGCATGTGTCTGTGTTTATAAAATATATGAATTTATATACAAGTATGTGTATGATGTATATCTGCAAAATTGGAAATTACCAGTAAGCTCAGTTTTAGAACTATTCTACCTTCATATTCATCTGTCAGAGACATAATGAAATGATTCATATTCATATGTGGTAATCTACAATAATGAAGTGCGGAGCAGGGTTTAAATGTCTGATAATTAGATAATGAATGCAATAAAAATAGAGTTTCTGTAAGTATAGTTGCTACTGATTTGTCAATATACAAGTTCCAACACTTTCCCCTATGTGTGTTACTGATGGAAGGAAGAATCATATTGACAGAAAATACTTATTACACCTCTTTTTCTTAAAAAAAAAAAAGACATTTTTGCAACTACCTCCCTTGCTGCTAATTGCTATTACCATTTCTCCCCAGACTGTTCTCACTCCCAGCCCACGTAGGATGTCTGAAGATAATTTCAAATTAAATTATGATGGTTAGAAATTTAAAACACTTAAAAAGAAAAGAAAAAGGGAAATACAGTTTGACAGTGTTGGAAGTGCCAGTTGGAAATACGCCAAGGAAGAGGCAATGGAGATACTGTAAAAGGCTGCTTTTGGGGTTCTGAAATATACCAGGGGAACACTATATTTCCTGCTTGAAATATTTTTTAACTGCCCAGTTTGGATTTGATCCAGTGCAAAAGCTTAAGTTCTATTTTAAAGTTCATCATACCCCATTGTGGGTTCTTAACCTTTCCAGTAGCAATTCCAATGAGTTCCAACCGAGCCAAGATCTAAAGAACAGCAGCTTTATTGCTGCTTCACACTTAGAATTGAGAGATGCTTTTCCACCAATGGCTTACTCTCTTGCAAGGTGTCTCCTTTTATCATTCAAACCTCTTGGTTTGGTCTTTAGGGCTCAAATCCTGACAATGGTTTGTCTGGCAGCAGGATGCATGTAAGCCCTGAATAGGATACATCTACACAGCATTTTGGAGCAAGCCTCCCAGTCCAGGTCCACAGCCTCAGTCCATCAGGGCTTAAAAATGTCGGCATAGACAGTGCTTTGAGGTGGTGACTTAGGCTGGAGCTCGGCTATTTTTAGACTGCTACTGTGAGCCCCATTAGCCCAAGCCTGTTGACACTACCTGGGAGGCTTGCTCCAAATTATTGTGTAGACATACCAATGGTGTCCTAAATCAGCTGCGCACCAGGCCGAACGACTATGACGTTTACTACTACATTGGCACCTATGAATTTCAATCAAGGGTCAGGGTCCCATTTTGCTAGATGCTGGACAAACCAGTAACAAGGCAGTACCTACTGCAGAGAGCTTATGATGATAGGATGCAGCAGGTGGACAAAATAGGCAAACTGGAGTTGGGAGGATGAGGTCTTGGCTGTCCTATGATGGGCTAGGGTTTTATCTCCGAATGTCCATGACTGGGCACACTCGAGTTGCCCCAGGGCAAGGTACTCATGCCATTGTAAGCTCTTTGGGGCAGGGACCTTGTTATGTTGCCTGTGAGTCTTACTGTCCTATACTAATGCTGTGTGTACCTCCGTTTCGCTGTGTATTGCACCAATGCCTAGGTGGTGGAAATATGGATGTGTGACTTTTGCTGAGGCCCTCAGGGCAGGTGAAGCTGCTCGGCGGTCTGCATGTAGGCAATGGCCGACGCTCTTCGTGACCTGAGACCCAGGAGGGGGATGTGATCAGGTGACACTTTGCACAGAAAGCAGGACAAAGACTGGAGGAGGAGCAACTGATGTGTCAGAGGCCAGGTAAGGGGATCCGGGGCAGTTTGCGGTGGAGAACTGGAAGAGGGGGAGTCCAGGCCATCTGGCCCAGGGTTCCCCCCAAGATGGACTTTCAGCAAAGTCACTGACTTCTGTGTTAACAACCTCTGCTCTACGCCGTGTACCTGTTGACCAGTAAACCCTTCTGCTTTACAACGCTGGCGGAAAGTCACATCTACTATGGAGTTGGGGTGCAGGGCCTTCTGGCTTCCCTCACCAAGGGGAAGTGTGCAGTGTGAACAGGGATGCTGAATGCTCTGAGGTCCGACCAGGAGGGCCAAAGCTGAGGAGGTTTTTTGCCCTGGAGAGTGTGCCCTGAGGGGAGTCACACTACTGATTTCATACAGCGCAGTACCAGAGCATCGGATTTGTGACTCTATCACACATTGTAAGCTCTGCGGGGCAGGGTTGGTCTTTGTTCTGTTTTGTATAATACCGAGCACAATGGAGTCCTGGTCCATGACTAGGGCTCCTACACACTACAGTAATACAGATAATAAGCTCTCTGTCTCCAGGAAGCCCCACATGAATACTAGTTCCTTTGCTGCCCACTGAGGCATGGAGCGCATGGAAATCAACATGGCCCTGGGGCTGTGCCAACCACTGCTCAGCTCCAGTAGAAGGAATTAAGGAGGGAAATGGATCGGGTATGTGGTCCTGGTCTACTAGCTTTAAGATCTGTGTTATGAAGGAGATCAGACTAGACAATTGTAATGGTCCCTTCTGGCCTTAAAATCCATGTATCACTGGAGCTTTATTCAGCCACCCCGCAATTGCTGGGAGAAGTTCTGCCCGATGAGCTGTGTTTGAAGCGTGACTGATCGATACGTTGTGGAACTGCTGTAAAGGGTATACTTTGGACTATTCATTGTTCCTGGATATCAGTCATCAGGGGAAGAACCCAACTTTCATCACCCTGATAGAGTGCTGGGCAAGTACTCCCTCATTTGATGCCTCTCTAAACCCTCCCCAAGCTGGGAGTCTGACTCTGTCCAACAGACTGCCATGTTACTCTGTCAGACCACTCTGGGCTGGCTAATTTATGTGGCAGTTTGATTGGCTAGAATTAGATTCCCTCTTTGAGGAAGGCTTATGGAGGTTGGGTATCTCAGTAGGTGCTGAGCAACTGTCTGGTGTTGGTGCTCACTCTGTGTTTGATGCTTAGATAGCATGATCTGCAAAACCTGGCCATGCATTGACCGGCTGATAACTCTGTTCCATGAATGCTGCTTATGCCAATATTTGCCCTTAGTCTTTAGAAGAAGTTGCTCCATTTGTACTGGATGATACAGTAGCTGTTTCTGTGTGTTCATTACCAGCGTGCTCAAAACAATTGTAATGGTTTTGGTAGAGCTGGGTAAATAATATGCAGTTAGTAAGTTAACAGATTTTGCTGCTTTTTCTCCATATGGGTTATACACAAGCCCAGTGTGCCTTTTTTTTTTTCCACTTATTTTTTCAAGTTTCATCCAGAAATTTATTTACTGGATAATTTTTTGTGTAGCTTATTCACAAACCAGTCACTGGACTTATTCAGTGGTTGACATGTGAACTGTTTTGATTGGTCACAAGTGGCATGGTATATTTCTGTTCTCTGAATGGATAAGTGTAACTCTTTAGAATCAGCTTTGCAGTGCAAATAATTTGTAATTCTGAATGGATCAAGTGGGAGAATTATTTAGAAAGGAGGAATAGAGCTGAAAGAAAAAAGGAGACTCTTGTAGTGGAAGAAAGAGTTTAAAGTTAAAGCCCACGTGCCTAAGTTGTTTGCTGACTATAGATGATTGTTGAATCAGAGGCTATGCTCAGTGCTTCCCCTTGTGTTAGTGGGGTAGTTTTTTCCCCTGACCAGCTGACTGATGGGCATTTCCTAGCTCTGGATGGGGCCTCTAATGAATTGAGACTCAAAGACTGTGTGGAGTGCATATACAGAACTCAGTGTACTGCTAAAGCTGGGAATCTATTTTTTTCAAGAGGAGACATGGAAGACATTTGAGTTTGCATAAATATTTGATATCTACCTTTTAACCAATGGAATATGAGCTTTTCATGGCAGATGAGTGTAGAATGAGAAAGCAAGAGGTTTGTCTAGGAGGGAAAAAAATGAAATCATTGGCCCACTTTCAGTTCTACTGATCCCAATGGATAGATTTTGGTGGGCTTGCATTGGGGTAACTGGGAGGAGAATTTGGTCCATCATATTTAGAACTGTAGCAGACTAGCATGGTGATAAAGGTGTTTGAGGCAATCATCTGTGAAAAGATTCTTCCTTTTGTCCAGAACAGGGACTAGAATATCTGGGCCCATATATTTCTGGTCTATGGCAGAACAAACCATTTTAGTATTTGTAGACATTTCACATTGTTCCATGCAAACAAATCTCCGGTAGTTAAAGAAAAGCCATGTTTCACAATTCTAATCTGTCTTCATTGTCACAGTGAGAAAGGAAGATGTCCATTGAATTAAACAACACTCAGTGTGTTCGCATTCATACAGCATTTTGGTAGAAATGTCTGAAACAAACACGCACAAGCATTTGTAGCTCAGAAAACAGTCCAAAGGGGATGGCAGTTTGAGATTTGCTTTTTATTATCGGTCATATCTCATTTACAAAGTAAACCGAATGCAGTAATTTGCTACATTCAGAGTTTTGTTATATATGTTTGTTTAATCAGAACTAAATAATACACAAAGTTTCTCTTGCCCTCCTGAGGAATCTAGATTCAACACTTCCAGTGCTGCTCCGTGCTGGAGACAGAAGAAAGTGTAACCATAGTGATGGAATGGAAATGATTTTCTTTGTTCAGAGGCTTCAATATCCAACAGACATTACAGTTTTCAAGGTCAAAAATATATTAAGAAGATATAAAAATTAAAGAAAAATGTGCTGGCTTAGCTACAAAAGCTAATTTAGTTTATGCGTTATAAATTATGTTAAAAATGACTAAAATGGGATTTCTCAGCAAGAACTAAATGTGTGGTTTCACAAAACTAATTTCCAAAGATGAACACGATTACAGAATTTAGCTTTAAAAGCTTTTCAGGCCATCAGAGAAAACAGCAAAGCTATCAATTATCAGGCTTTAATGGTGCCTCTGTCAGAAATATAATGGTATTTTTAGCATTCTCTGTGGCATTTGCTAAATTAAGAATGTCTGCAAACAAATCAATTAATTGGACCATTATTTAATTAAATAAAACTTATGATCTGTTAGGGAACCGTAACTGGGCTATAAAATGAAACATTCCAATAACTCTCTCCTTTTGACAGAAATAACAGAGCCCAGATGTGATGGGGTAAGAATTGTAATGTTGAAGATTTAATATTTAACATTCATTTCAAGAAACTAGTGAAGCTAATGCAGTGTTGACTACTCAAATGTTTTGTTTTCAAGTCCTTCCTAATGATCCTGTAACTGGTCAACTTGCTGCCCAGATAGACATTCCAGTTGCAATTCCTCATTGTGTTTGGTGCTTTTTCCAAAGACAATGGATGGGTGAGCACAACTCTTCGCCACAGTTATGGTTCTTGAAGTCACTGTAAGTGTAGAAATGGATTTATGTGACTCAGATCTTCACACTCTTGGCTGCAAGAGGCCAGAGTGGTTAAAACACCGCTCCTCTCTACCCCAGGTTTTGCAATGCTGATTCAGCACCACAGTACTTTGTGGCACTCTAACAGGCTCAGCAGTAAGCAATTCTTGCAGTTCGCATAATTTAGCTATGCCTGTTGGCAAGCTGTCCTATCAGTGAAATTGAGGGGGTGGAGGTAGGAGTTAAAATCAAATAATCTCTTTGAAGATGAAGGCTAACAGCATCCAGCTACATGATTCAACCAAAATGAGTCATGGAAAGTCCATATTCTCCTTCTCTCTTAATATAACTAAGACCACTACAGAGCAGATGTGTGGTCAGCGTTACTGCTGTAAGGGATTGACAGAGAGACAGGTGAGGCAAAGGGAGTGCTTGAGAAGATTGGGCAATGTGATTCTGGAATGAGGAGGCAAATTAACATATTCTATGTGCCTTTTCTAACAATCCTCTCTTGCCCACACCTCTCCCATTGTTGTAACCACAACCTTACAGAATCTTAGTTAGACTCTTAGTACATCTTGGGATAAAATTGCATAGGCAAGTCTGGTCAGACAGTCATTGTCTAGGAGCTGGGATATGCAAATCAATATGCAATGATACAGGGACTCATTTGGCCTGAGGTGAATATCCATTTACTCCCATTGAAATTGACAGTGCCTCATGCACTCATTTGAAAGCAAATATCTGATAAGTGTCCAATCCCTGTAACAGCTGGTGAAAGTGATATTTCATGGAAATGATCTTAATCCTCTATTGCTAAAGTACGGAAATGAACTAAAGTTAATAGTATGCTGATTGTGTGAATTACCTCTGATGTCATTGTCCTCCCACTCAACACTTCCACATTTGTCTTGAAGTCAAGCTGCAGCGCAAAACGTATATGTTGGTTTCCTTCTATGATAGCATATCCCCCTTCATAATTGGCTTGACTATTTAAATGGTTAAACCTTTTCCAATGTAGCTGTATCTATAGACCTAACATCCTTCTATGGCTGAACTTTCCATTTTCTAAATTGGCTTATGTTTTAATGTGTAAATGGTGTTTGTTTTAGGGCACATATTTAAGGGTTTTTTTTTCCGGTCATATAGAAAATGCATACAGTTTCCTCTCCATGTTTGTTATATAAAGTCCTAGGATAAGAATTTTAAAAGAACCAAAAAAGTTAGCAGCACAGGATCACAGCAGTATTTGGTTAGTTGTGCATTTGGACATAACTAAATGCAAGGTCATATAGCTAGGAAAAAGAAAGCAGCTCCCACTTATAAGATGGGGACTGTGTCTTAGGAAACAGTGACTCTGAAAAAGACTTAGGAATCATGATAACTAGTCGAACATGAGTTTTCAGTGCAATGCTGTAGCTAGGAGGGCAAACATCCTTGGATGGGTAAGTGGGGATATCAAGTAGGAGTAGGGAGGTGGTGCCTCTGTGTGCAGTGTTAATGAGACAATTACTACAATACTATATCCAGGTCTGGTGTCCAAACTTCAAAAAGGATGTTGACAAATTGGAAAGGGTTCAGAAAAGAGCCACATGAATTATCAGAGGTCCGGAAAACCTATCTTAGCTTCTGTTGCTTTAGTTTCTCACTATATTTATTTTTTTCAAGAGAAAATTAAGAAATGATTTGGTCACATGCCGCAAGTACCTACTTGGAGAAGATATTTCTGTTTGTAACTGGCTCTATAATCTAGGAGACAAAGGCATAATGACATTCAGTGGCTGGAAGCTGACTCTAAACAAAATTCAGACTAGACATAACATGCACATTTTTAACAGCGAGGTTAATTTACCACTGGAACAACTTATGGAGGAATGTGGTGGATTCTTCCTCTTGAAATCTCTTAAGTTTGGGTGCCTTGATTAAACATATGCTTCAGCTCATGTGGAAGTTGTGTGTGATGAAGAAATTACTGGGTGAAGTTCTTTGGCCTGCTATTCAGGAGGTCACATTGGATGATCATGTGATGTTCCTTCTGGTCATAAGTCTCTGAATCTATAACCAAATTGACCTGTGCTCTGAAGTCCTTTTAGGGGAGTTTGGGACTCCCACCCGTATTTTAGTCTTTTCAACCCTTATGACATTTGTTTCAATTATCATTGGGGGATTGCAATATCAGAATAGTCAGTCAGTTAAGTATCATAGAGTCATAGGACTGGAAGGGACCTCGAGAGGTCATCTAGTCCAGTCCCCTGCACTCAAAGTAGGACAAAATATTATCTAGACCAGTGGTTCCCAAACTTGTTCCGCCGCTTGTGCAGGGAAAGCCCCTGGTGGGCCTGGCTGGTTTCTTTACCTGCCGCGTCCACAGGTTCGGCCAATTGCGGCTCCCAGTGGCCGCGGTTTGCTGCTCCAGGCCAATGGGAGCTGCTGGAAGTGGCAGCCAGTATGTCCCTCGGCCTGCGCTGCTTCCAGCAGCTCCCATTGGCTTGGAGCAGCGAACCGCGGCCACTGGGAGCTGCAATCGGCTGAACCTGTGGACGCAGCAGGTAAACAAACCAGCCCGGCCCACGAGGGGCTTTCCCTGCACAAGCGGCAGAAGAAGTTTGGGAACCACTGCTCTAGACCATCCCTGACAGATGTTTGTCCAACCCACTCTTAAAAATTCCCAGTGATGGAGATTCCACACACACACACACCCCCACACACCTCCGGCAATTGATTTCAGTGTTTAACCACTCTGACAGGACATTTTTCCTAATGTCCAACCTAAACTGCCCTTGCTGCAATTTAAGCCCATTGCTTCTTGTCCTATCTTCAGAGGTTAAGAACAACAATTTTTTCTCCCTCCTTGTAACAACCTTTTACGTACTTGAAAACAGTTATCATGTCCCCTCTCAGTCTTCTCTTCTCCAGACTAAACAAACCCAATCTTTTCAATCTTTCTTCATAGGTCATATTTTCTAGACCTTCAATCAATCTCATTAAGGGGTGTGTGTGTGTGTGTGTGTGTGTGTGTGTGTTTGCGGGGAGAGGAGGTGGTGAAAATTTAATTCACTTTCTCTCCCACATGCTATGGCTTTGAAAGAGGTTGTCTTTTTCATTAGCTAGCAATAAGATTTTGCTATATCTATTAAAGGCACTATCTCAAAGTTCGTTGGCTTAAAATTAGACCTACCATAAAACCTTTGTTCTGGCATGGTCCCTTGTCTATATGTTCATGAAATCAGACAAGATATTGATATTTACAAGAATTCTGATCTGGAAGAAAGAAACCTTGATTAAAAGGGAATAGTGGGTATTCTTGTCCATAACTTGCTGTCTCACAGACCTGCCTGTGTGTTTTATTCAGGATGGAAGTTATATTTGGAGTCATAAACTATCCCATCTCCCTGTGGGATTTTTAGTCTTTTTATAGTTTAAAGTTTGAATTTTGTAGGTTTAATTGTTTGGCAGTCTGGAAAATACCAGTAATAGAAAGATGATTAGCTGTTTTTGTTTCTTTTTTTCCTTCTTCTCCCAAGTATCACCAGGATGTTAAAAAAGATCAGTGTTTAAGTTAATATCAGGTTTAGATGAGTCAACTTTGAGAATGGAGAGTTGAAATTAAAGCTGCTTAGCCTGTCAGCGGTTTTGGTCTATTTCAAAGAGGTTCAGAGGCTCAGTTAGGGTAAGCACTCAAGAGTCAGGATACTTGTCCAAACTTTGACCACAATTCTTCAGTCTTCAAGATTGGGTCAAGAATCTTGTGCAAACAGATTTTCTTGCAAGATTTCTGTTGTTCCTGTTGCTGCTCAGGTCAAAATTATCACCAGAACAGGGTTTTTACACAGAATTATGGAATTTCAGCATCCAGACAGAACTAAGAATTACAGAGATGAGGGTAAATGAAATGTAAATTGTTAGCTCAACTTTCTTTAACAATCCAGAAAGGTTAAAGGTTCTCTCAAAGTTTGGGGTGGTTTATTTTATCCATTTGCACTAGATTATCTCTAATTTGGATTTAGGGTAGCTTTGATGCACCAGTTAGAGGGAACTAAAAGAGCTCAATGCCCAAGAGGATCCAAGTAATTGTTATACATGTTGCTGTGTATCTGGGTCTTTTATGGTAATTTAACAGAGGCATTTTTTCATGCTGAATTTACCAACCAGTACTCTTGTCAGGAAGAGGCATTTGCTTTTTCTAAGGATAGGAGGCAGTCAAGGATACTTGCTAAAAATAATGGAGGTGGTTGAGCAAGAATAAAAAATGGTCTTGGTGACTAAAGCATCTTCTTCCTATTGTAGTAAATTAACTGCATTAGTGCCAAAGTAAGTTACGTTTCCCAGGTATAGGAATGACTCCATAGCTGCCTGAAGTTACCTGGAGCAGTGTTGAGGCTGCTTAGTGATCTGTGAGCCAGTCAGCTTCTTGAGTGCATTGTAGTCACAAAGACTTGGGTAGCTCAGACGTTCTGTCCAATAGAGGGATGCGGAACACACATACATTAGCCATTATGTTACTGTTTTAATTCATGCTCCAGTCTAGAAGCCCACTTTATCACTGTTAATCCTACCAATTACCCACCTTCCTCACCATTCCCAAAAGCCAACCGCCGGGGGAAAAAATGGGGAGAATTAAAATCCTTAAATGTACGTCATTGTCTAATTGTAGAACCAGTATCCATTCTGTCATGCGCCTTTAATTAAATCCCCATTACTCTGAATTATCTGATGTACAATCCCTGTACTGCCTCCAACATTGTTTTAATACAACAAATATGTGATAGTCATTATATAATCAGGAAGAGCTGCTCACATGGTTCAATATACCACTGGATCCTGCTGTTGACTCCTAGTGTCGCGCTGACAATGGAAGTGATGCTGAGAAGAAACCTTCTGATGATACATTGTAAGGAATGAAGCCGAATAATCCCCAATGGTGGTTTTGTTGGATTAAAGTGCTTAGGAGTAGGCCCCAAAATTTTGGATTACTGGCATGGAAAAAAGTTCGTCTACACTGTAATCTGGTCAATAACTGTGTAATGTGGAGGAAATGTAAATGAATGTAAGTTTAACAGCAAACTATGAAATGCCTGGTGAAGTAGCTTTTCCTAAATAAAAACTTCATTCTATCGTTTAATACTAAAATGGCTGCCTGGTTTTTTTGCAGTACTGATTTCCAGAGTCAGTGATCCCTCTCCCCTTCTATGTATACAAGTGCTGTGATTCAATAACATTAATGTCATTTCTTTTAATACTATTTGGAAGTACAAAAAATGGCTTTTTTTGAGTCTTTATTTTCGTAGAAGGCAGTTGATGAATTTTGAAGCCGTTAGGCTTGCTTTTCACTTGTGAGCTCTGAACAAAGCTATTAAACAGATTTCTTAAACAAGGAAAGTTCCCTGTTACTCAGGGAACAGGATGGCTCTGGAGTGCACACTGGTAGGTGAAATCTGCATAACTGTCTACTGACCAAGAAAGATTGCCTACCCCATGCTGTTTGAAGACTGTTCAAAATGTGTTGGTGGTCCAAGCTCTGTTACTAGGCAATTGGACTTCTCAAAAGTGACTGGTAATGGGAGGTGCCTCGTTTTTTGGCTGTCCCGTATGAAACATCTTAAAGAAGCCTGATTTCCAGAGCACAGAAACTCACCATTTTCTGAAGATCAGGCCCCTGTAAAACATGCCACATAAGACATCCCAAATCCTTAGTAACTTTTAAAGATCTTGGTCCTCATGTCCACATCACAACCTTCCCCCACACTCCTCAGATGAGAGCAGTAATTGGAAGTATCATCACACTTCAAGGACTGAGTAATTACTCTTGTATTTATTATGCATGGTGGGGAACTGTACCTTTAAGAGGCTCTAGCAGGAGCCAGTTGGTGCTGGTTAGGTTATGCAGAGGCTCATATTAAGCAAGTTTCAGAGTAACAGCCGTGTTAGTCTGTATCCGCAAAAAGAAGAACAGGAGTACTTGTGGCACCTTAGAGACTAACAAATTTATTAGAGCATAAGCTTTCGTGGACTACAGCCCACTTCTTCGGATGCATATAGAATGGAACATATAATGAGGAGATATATATACACACATACAGAGAGCATAAACAGGTGGGAGTTGTCTTACCAACTCTGAGAGGCCAATTAATTAAAAAAAAAAAAAAAAAAAAAAAAAAACTTTTGAAGTGATAATCAAGCTAGCCGAGTACAGACAGTGTGATAAGAAGTGTGAGAGTACTTACAAGGGGAGATAGTCAACGTTTGTAATGGCTCAGCCATTCCCAGTCCTTATTCAAACCGGAGTTGATTGTGTCTAGTTTGCATATCAATTCTAGCTCTGTAGTCTCTCTTTGGAGTCTGTTTTTGAAGTTTTTCTGTTGTAATATAGCCACCCGCAGGTCTGTCACTGAATGACCAGACAGGTTAAAGTGTTCTCCCACTGGTTTTTGAGTATTTTGATTCCTGATGTCAGATTTGTGTCCATTAATTCTTTTGCGTAGAGACTGTCCGGTTTGGCCAATGTACATGGCAGAGGGGCATTGCTGGCACATGATGGCATAGATCACATTGGTAGATGTGCAGGTGAACGAGCCCCTGATGGTATGGCTGATGTGATTAGGTCCTATGATGATGTCACTTGAATAGATATGTGGACAGAGTTGGCATCGGGGTTTGTATTAAGCAATGATGATCAACACTCAGATACTGAACGAAGCAGACTTGTGTTAGACTTCGTGGCTTGAACATCGTCGTACATACCATCTATGCTTATTTCAGTGTGCCGTGTGAGGTTCAAGCATGTTTGTGTATGTAATCAGGCAAAGTGTATTTACTATATGACTGTGTGATGGTCTCTTCACTGAAATATATGCACCTATGTTCATTTCGAGTTGCAGAGCTACAAATGTATGCATGCTTGCATGAGGCTTCATAATGTAATCGACTGTATTTTACTAGATAAAAATGGGAGAATATAGTGACTTTTAGTGTTCTCTAAACATGGTTCATTTTGATAAAATCTAGATTTTTTTTTTCTGAGTGAGAAATTGAAAAAGCAAGTACATAATCCTTTCACAATTTCATTAGCGAAAATCTCCTTCATTCAAATCATTTACCAGCATTATAATCAGTTACTCTCAGGACGAATTCAGAAACAAACAGGAGAAGAAAAAACTTTGGAACAAGTAGATGAACTCCCTCTCTGGCTGGTGCTCTGGATTCTTCATTATCTGTCCCTCTTCTCCCTCCCCCCATTTTACTAGTATCATAACAGTAACATCTAGGCACCCAAGTCCTAGACCAGGACCCCATTGTGCTAGGCATTGTACAAAGACAGTTTTTGACCCAAAGAGCTTTGCAATCTATGTATAAGACAACAGAACAGGTGAATACAGTCAGAAAGGTGCAGGAGCATAAAAAAACAATGAGAATGATCAAAATGAAAAGCAGTGGTCATGGCACACCAGCAGCCTAATGATTATTGAGATTTTTGTTGGCCTTGTGGCAGAGGAGAAACTTTAAGAAGGGGTTGGAAGGAGGGCAGTGAGATAGATGTTTCTCCTCTCCCTCTTTAGGTCATCCATCTAAGTGCCAGCACAAAAGTATGTGGTCATGACAGGCAGATTCATAGGTCTGTTCACTATTTTGAGTGTTAGCTACTGTTTGGGGCAGGATGTTATTACGTGTTTGGAGAGAGTTCATGATCTAAGATGATAAGCAACATATGAAGGGGAGAAGAGAGGAAGAAAGCACTTTAAATAGGTATCAACGATCCTCATGGGCCCTCTATGCAGCCATTATCAGTTGACATTTTCTAGCCAGCATCATGTGGAAGAGGCAATTGAGAGAGGGTAGAGAGTCTATGGAAAAGACCTGGGAAGGCATTTATCAGACAGTAAAAATCATTTTAGAATGTAAAACACAGTTTTCTTTCATGCAGCAGATCAATCAGACCTAAAAAGCATTTTTCCAAGTGGTTTTGTTTTATAAATGTCACTTTTTTGTTTGAGAATAAACAGGAGGCCAGGGTATACCCTGATCCTTAAGGCACTGTACTGGGAATCAGGCGACCCGGGTTCAATTCTTGCCTTTGCTGCCGACTGACTGTGGGTAAGTCACTTAATCTCTTTGTGTCTCTGTTCTCAATCTTCTACTGCCATGTTGTATTCTTTTCTCCCACCCCTTGACTATTTAGATTAAGATTCTTGTGATAGGGATTGTCTCTTGCTACCTGTTTGTATAGTGCCTGGCACAATGGGGCCCTGTTGTCAGTGGGGGGGGGGGGCGGCTATAGGTATTACTGCAATACAAGTAATAATGAGAAGTGGAGAGTGCCTAAGGGATTGAGGTGCACAAGTCCCACTGAAAATCAGTGAGGATAGTATTCCAGCTCTTAGGTGCTTCTAAAAATCTCACCCAATAATAAAAAATGTTAAATGCGCTGATACTATGGAGTTGGAATGGATAGAAGTACCTAGATAAGGTCCACTCATAAATCCTAGTTAAATACAATTTGGGGCATTGGCTCAAGGGATTGATAATAGGGAAAGATGCATTTTTGACATGGCTGTCACAGGAATCGTGGATTCTATGATTTTCATTTGTGGTTTTTTGTTTGTTTGTTTTGTTTTAGCTAATATCCATGTTTTCTGACCATTTGGAATTCTTGTGCTTAGGTGGGTGGATGTGATGGTAACAGCTGAACCAATTCATTGGGAACCTTGAGCCGTGCCAAGTTAAACCCTAGGTTATATGTGAGGCTAATAGAACAGTAGCTTAGCAACAACACTATGGGGACCGAGCTAGTGAATTCTCAATGTTTCAATTTCCTTTGGGATGATGAGGTTTCTGCTTCTTCCAATTTTGGACAGGTTAGGTTGGGTTTACAAGGGTCACTCCTGAATTGGCACTGACTGTGTTAAAGCCAGTGCACAGTTGCTGCAGAGCAATTATTTAACTAAACTGGAAACATAAGGTTATCTGGTGGATATTGAACAATGTTGATAATATTTTCTGAATATTGTATTTTCATGACTTTCCCCCCTCTTCACCATGACAGTGATCAGCAGAACAACTCTGCATCTTTTTCTAAAAAGTTTAATTGGTTATACTGCAGCTTTACTAATGGGGTATATTGAATCTTGCATCTCCAAGGTCACTGGTCTGAATGTAGTTTTGGTACGATGGTGACAAGAAGTCACTATTGTCTGAATGTTTGACCTTTGTGACAAGAATTTATAGTAGCAGACTAGAGCTTAATGGAGAAGCGTCTTCACGTTACTACACTTGGCTTTCTCAAGCTTGCTTTTATCATCAGAGGATGGTCCATCAGGCCAGAAATAAATCACATAAAAGGGGTGGGATGGGGAGTAGAGATTACTGGATGAGTGTCTTTTCCATCCTATCCAGTCATGCCACGTCTGCAAGACATTTTCATGTTTGCATTGACTCGTGAACAATTATATTGCAGTCTGCTTCATGTCATGCATATTCTTGTCCATCGTGTGACTCTGTTTTTCCATGTACATGCAGATATTTTTTCTCACCTTTGTGCTCACTTGAATGAAAAATGGTTGTGCCTTGCATGTGACTCACATCATGTGGTCACTTGTGGCTGAGGAAGCTCATACTGGCACCACTTATGGCAGGGAGTCTGACTTATTTGATTGTGTCCCCTTTATTTCTGTGGTCCTTTATGCCCCCCTCCCCCGCTCTGGCCACACAAGTAAATATACTGCCCCTTCTCATGTGCCCCCCCAGTTACACACAGTATCCCCCAGGGGGCACCCCCCACTTTGAGATCCTCTGTGGGGTACCTGTTCTGTAGATAAATAAGGAATGTATATGTCAAAAACTGTCATAGTAGCTTTCATATTTTTTTTTTAATGACGTGGCTGTGACTGAGTAGTCATCAGTTCTTACATGTAATCCTTTATGATGAAGTCCCTTACCATGCAAAAATCCTAAAGCCTTGGCGCCTTTTAAAGGGATTATATGAGAGAATGGGAGCAGGGAATCCTAAAACGTAGAGCCAGAAAAGACCTGCAGTGGTTCTCAACCTTTCCAGACTACTGTACCTCTTTCAGGAGGCTGATTTGTCTTACATACCCCCAATTTTCACCTCATTTGAAAACTACTTGCTCTAAAAATACAAGCATCCTGCACACTATTACTGAAAAATTGCTGACTTTCTCATTTTTACCATATAGTTCTAAAATAAATCAATTGGAATATAAATATTGTACTTAAATTTCAGTGTACAGTACATAGGGCAGTATAAACAAGTCACTGTCTGTATGAAATTTTCGTTTGTACTGACTTCGTTAGTGCTGTTTATGTAGCTAGTTGTAAACCTAGGCAAATATCTAGATGAGTTGATGTATCCCCTGGAAGTTGTCTGCCTACCCGCAGCGATTTGTGTACCCCTGGTTGAGAACCACTGTGTTAGGTCATCCAGTCCATCCTGTGCCACTGCAGCATGGTTCCATATCATTGGCATTGAAATAATTAATAATCACAATACCGCACATTTTCTAGCATTTACTCCAGTCTAGTTTTAAAAGTCTCAACCCAAGAGCCTTTCACCTCTTCCCTGGGGGACACTATTTAGCTGCATAATAGATCACATTGTCACAGTGTTGTGCCTATTCACCTTCAGTTTCCTTAAATGCATCCTATTATTTACTTCCTCATGTAGCACTAAGTAATTCCTCTCTTTTCTTGGAGTTAACACCCTTCAAATAGTTGTAGACTGCTGGCTAGGCAGGTAGGCCTTTGTCACAACTCTACCCTAGCTACACATGTTGAATCCATCTTGCTTCATAAGGCAGTCCCTTTTAATCCCCGGATTATTTTTGTTGCTCTTGCTGAATCCCTTCCAATTTGTAAATATTTTTTTCTAATGTGGTGCCCAGAACTGAAAGAAAGATACCATCTGTGTTTTCACCACAGCCAAATAGACTATCTGCTCCCTGCGCTGTGATGTGATAATTTGTGCATGCAGCCCCAAAATACATTGATTATTTTTGCACCCACATCCCATAGCCAACGTTTGTCCAATTTGCTGCGCTGCATCACCCTCTTTCAATGTGACTGCTTATCGAGTTTTGTTTCCTGTTTGTCACTGGATGCATTTTGCTTGCATTTTCCCCTGGTATCTCATTTGGCTATTTTCTGCCCATGTTTCTAATCTCTCTAGACTCCTTTATATTTTTTTCTCTGTCCTAACAGGTGTTTGTAACAGCTCCCAGTTTAATACCCTCTCTCAATATCATTAATGTGTAGTTTACTGTTCTTCCAGATCATTCATAAAGTTGTTGATCTTATCAACAATCCTTGGGCTACTCAAGAGTCGCCTTCCCTCGACTTAATGTATTGCCATTTATGACAATTTGTCCAGTCTTTTCAATCCATTTGAGAATAGTCCTGATGGCACATCTGCCCCCACCCTGGATCTGAGTGTGGCTCTATTTCACCATAGCAAGCTGCTTCCATGGCACCATCAGTATCTTTTCACACATCCCACGCACCCATGGACACAGTATACAGGGAGGGGAAGTGGGGGGAGGGATGAGATTTCTAAAAGAACCACGGAAGAGCAGACCTACAACAGATTCCCAGTAATCTGAGAGTTGTGGCGGTTGAAGCCCTGTCCATTCTGTAGCAGGTAGGGCAGGTGTGTGAAATCTGAGACCTCCAGACGGAACAATCTGTATGAAAGGTTATAAAGATGTCCTCCCTGTTGACTCCCCTGGTGCGTTTTTCCCATGGGAGAAGCCTAGTGTCCCTATCTGATCCACTTTGAATTGCAACCTTTGTTGCAAGTAGAATCCCATTGGTTTCATTGGTGATTGAAAGAGAATTGATTTTTTTTTTTAAATAGAAGGGATTTGAAGACCACTGAAGAGTTCTCCATTCCCCCTTTCCTCCAAGTAAAAATGCCCTTACCATTAATGCCAGAAGAAGCTGGAACAAGCTCACTAATGTGTTATATTTTTAAAAAGGAAATTATTTGATTTGTGAATGGATGTAGTTGGAGTCAAGTGTCCTATAAAACCTAACTCGCCCGTATGCTTGCTGGATAGGACATGAGCAAGAGGGAGAGAGATCCCCCGTATGGAATATTTGCACACTCCTTTCTATATAGTATGTAGCAATTTTGTTTGTTCCCCCCTCAGTCATCTGTATTCTTAACACCTTCCCCCCGTTAAGTGTTTCTCATAGTGGCAAAGCTCTGTAAATAAATCTGGCACTTCTTCATTTGAAACTTTGCTGTGTGTACTCTTATTTTTCTGATAAGAGATCATAGGATCAGAGAAGCAGTACACTGCACAGCTTAGAATCATGCAGTAGTGAGATAATGGGAAACTGGGCTAGTGCTATTAAAGGGCCACTCTGATGGTTTTAACATTAAATTGTTAGGTACAAACTGCAGGTGCATCAGTCTCTAATACTGCTATGCAAGCTGCTTTCCTACACCTGTGTCCATGCTGAGCTGTAGAGAAGTCAGAGGCACTCTGCATGGATGCAGGTGTCTCTGCTAGCAGATTGCATGGCAGGACTGTCATTTCAGCTTTTAACCTGAGGCTCTACTGCTTTGTTTTCAGGGTTTGCTTAGGGCCAGATTCAGCTATTGAATTTGATTTTGAACCTGTGGAGTAAAGTACTCCTCAGTGTGATCAAGGGTGGAAGGATTTGGCCTGTAGGAAGCTGCACCGGGGGCATCCTCCCCATCTAGTTTTTAAATATTGGAAATGGAAAGTGATTTTTAGCTATGGGCAAAAGGTATTTTACTCAGAGGGAAACTGAGCTGCCATCAGATCTTCAGTGTCCTATACGATTGCCCCATAGTAACCTCTTATTCTTCTAGGTCTTTTGGAACCCTCTAATACATATGAATGCTAAATATAAGGGCTGAGATGTCTTTTCTACTATAAAACCCTGTTTTCAGTTGGTTAACTCTGGCATAAAGAAACCTCTTGAGTTTGGCAAATGAGGCCTTATAAGTAAATTTGAAATGAGCTGTTTGTATTTTGAGTAATAGGAGTACATTTTGTTTGAGGGCTTCAATTTTTTTGTATAAATTAAAAAGAAAAAAAGGCAGTGTGGGGGAAAAGGGTTAGCTAGATGATGCCTGACTTTAGCAGAATAGAATGGCGCTTTCAATAGCTCTTAGAATACAAACACATCTTTTGAGGATTAGGTACCTGCAGACAAGGACACGTTATGCAAATTTGTTGGTGTGAAGGAAAGAATATTTCACCAGAAGAGGCGGACTTATGGGATAGCAGTGAGGAAGCCAGGGGGTTGCAGGCAATGGAGGCACAGTGAAGCTAGGGGCAGATGCCTTGGCACACAACCTCTGCTAAAAGCAGCCAGGCAGAAGAGAAATATGTAATATAAGACACATAATCCTTATTTTTGTTCCAGACTTAAGTCCTGTGACAAAGTTCCTCCTCTATCTTGGTGGGTCCTGCGCTTATTGGCGGATTTTCCTGCCTCAGAGATTAACCATGTGGGTTGGGAAACAGCCCAGAGACCTTCCCCTCCCCACAGTCCAGGTCAATTGGGAGGTTTGTGGGGAACCCGGGCCCGCCCTCTACTCTGGGTTCCAGCCCAGGGCCCTGTGGACTGCAGCTGTCTATAGTGTCTCCTGTAACTGCTGCATGACAGCTACAACTCCCTGGGCTACTTCCCCATGGCCTCCTCCAAACACCTTCCTTATTCTCACCACAGGACCTTCCTCCTGGTGTCTGATAATGCTTGTGCTCCTCAGTCCTCCAGCAGCACACCCTCTCACTCTCAGCTTCTTGCGCCTCTTGCTCCCAGCTCCTCACACTCCCCCCACAAACTGAAGTGAGCTCCTTTTAAAACCCAGGTGCCCTGATTAGCCTGCCTTAATTGGCTCCAGCAGTTTCTTCTTAATTGGCTCCAGATGTCCTAATTAGCCTGCCTGCCTTAACTGGTTCTAGCAGGTTCCTGATTCCTCTAGTGCAGCCCCTGCTCTGGTCTCTCAGGGAACAGAAAACTACTCATCCAGTGACCAGTATATTTGCCCTCTACCAGACTCCTGTACCCCACTGGTCTGGATCTGTCAGAGTCCTTTACAGCAGAGCTGGGGGTGGGAAGGATGTAGCCCTGCTTATGCAGACCTTTATAGATGAGGGAGTGGATGCAGCTGTGCTTTCTCGAGCAAAATTGAGGATTATTTACAAGGAGAATGTATATATTTATGGAGACACCAAGTTTTGCCTCTCACCCGTTGGAAAACAAATTCAATCTGACAAGGAATTAGGTTGGCTTGACTCATTTGACGAAGCGAAACAGTTACTCAACAGCACCGTTGGGCAGCAGCAGGCACTTCAGAACTCCTTGGTATTGCTTTTTGTCTTATCTCTGGAACCAAAATAATCCAAAAACTGCTTAACTGTGATAGATACGTAAGCAGAATGTTCGTGGTGAATGTTGAGTCAGCTTGTGTTTATTCCCCTTGGCTTCCTGAACTGGAGGCTGGAGAAAATAACCAAAACATGTTTGTCAGATTAAGTTGACATGGTAATATATATTACCACTATGCTTTTCTACCTGCACTTCAAAGGAAAAATGCAGCATCTGCTTTGTTGCATACCATTAAATTACCCTGTGTGTGTCTATCTCATCTAGCTAAGCTATCATGTTATGCATTTAAAATGTTTTGCTCACCATGGCACCTAGACACCATATACACAATTTAAAAAATAAATAGCCCAAAGGAACCATGTTTTCCAGTCTTCCGTAGATTTTGAGGATCTTTAAAATTCAAAGTTCTTTCTCTGGTTTGTTTCCTGGAGAAGATATTTTCTCAACGTTTCTGGGGTTGTTTGTACCCCAGCATGTGTTTTGCAAACAGATAAATCTTGCAGTACATTCTAGAAGAGGCAAGGCATGTCCAGCTCATCCTGATCTCTGGTGGTAGAGATCCATAACTGAACCCGCTGCATTCCACCCTTACCTCCGTCATCCATAGTGTTTCCATTGACCGCAGCTGTCAAAATGGGTTTTACAGACCGAGGCAAGCTTTGGAGGTAGCTTGTCCCAAGTCAAAGACACCAGGATCTAGCAACAGAATCCTGTATTGGGTTGGGAGCACATGTGATGCATCTCTTTCCTGTCTATATAGGTAGATTTATGCCTGTTGGAATAGATAGATGTTAAGTATGTTTCCACAGCTACCATCAGCTCTGTGTTTAGCCTGGAGCTGCGGGAGACCTGGATCCTGGTGGTTAAGTCCATGTCTGATAGGCATAGGCTCAGATTCCTACTGAGACAAAAATTGGAATTTCTGGCTGCTGCTATTGTTTGGGTGTATAGAAATAGCAGTAAGTCCAGCATGACTCCTAGACTGTGCACTACCTTGACAATTGGAGAGCAAACACCTTCAGTGGAAGCAGAAGTCAGAATTCCTGCCAGGTCCTCAAACTTCTTTCCACCTTCTACCAGCATCGTGTCTATTTAAACGTATGTTACAAGTGGAATGCAGAGCAACACCTAATTGTGTTATAAAAACCCTTTTCCCAAATGTTTTTAACTTTGTGAAACATATGACTTGAAATTCTTTCAGGCTTAGTTTTTGTCTCAAAGTTAATTTTCGTAGGTGTGTGTGTGTAAACTTTGAATGAAATTGATTCAGCCATGTTTTGAGAAGGAGGGGGAAATTATAGGAGGAACTTTTCCCTTCTTTAAAAAAAAAGCATCGCAAAAATTTCTTATAACAGCTCTTGCACATCAGCAGTTTTGGGTGGAAAACTGGGAAGCAGACTTGTGGTCAAAGATGTGCCTTCCAGTGGCCAGGAACAGTTTGGCTAAATTCAAATGGACAGCAAAATTAAAATCATGCATGGACAGTGAACGCTAAATAACACTTTTAAAAATAATGATTTCTGTGTTCGTAAGGAAAATGATGGGAGTGCACATGTATCTGTGTGAGATTTTGGTTTTTACTGAAAATATGTTGACCCTTGCCTAGAGTTTTGCTTCGTTAAACTCATGCCTTAAAAGATCATTGGAGTGCAGGGAGTGAAATGTTTGTTTGATATGAACAGAGACATTTTGGAGTTCAAATTTTTGTGTGGGGGGTGGGGTGGGGTAGGTTGTCATTCTGAGATTTTAAAATTTTGGTTAAAAATGTCAAACTCTCTCCCTGAAATCTGGATGGGTGATTTCTTGCTGCTGAACTATCCTTATTCTTCTCAAAACAGACTGAATTTGAATAAAATATTTCAACAACTTTGTTGTTGTTTGTTGAAAAACGGAAAACTTTACAAATGAGGTCTGATTTTTCTAGAAACCTCCATTTGATATGAACCATTAGAAAAACTTTTTTCAAACGCTGTAATGCTTAAATAAAATGCCTTAACCCTTTAATTGCTACCCTTCACTTGCCAGATTCTTTGTCAGTGTTTTAAGTAGCACATTAAATGACATTTTAATTTGCTTCAAACATGCCAGGTACACTTGGCAATGCAGGAGATATGCAGCTCCCAGATGTATCTTGTACATTTGCAAGAATTGAATTGATTAATTAACTTCATATTTATGTCTCTATTTGAGTCATAGGCTTGATTGACTCACTCTGGTGACCAATTTACATGAATGTCCTAGGGATTGCATCACTGAATAATTAATCTGTATATCCAAGCGGCTGGCTTCCACATGGATGCTTCTAGGATATTGCTTGTGTGATCTGTGCATTCAGGCTCATCACTGGGGCATGCAGTAGGATGGCATGAAGGAAGATTTTGTTCCCTTGCTGAGTCGAAGATTTCAGGGACTCCTAGGTCACTTTCCCTTGGGAGCAGAAAGAAGCAATGCAGAGACAAGGTGTATTCTTGTATACTTTGGTGTATATTTTGTAGATAAACAATCTTGCTTACCTGGAAAAGATAGTCATGAATAGTAATATGCAGAGACCTCAGTAAAGGCACCACTGCCCTGTCTCCAAGAATCAGCTGTTTGTTTGGTTTTTTTTTTTAAATCCAGTTGTATTTCATAGCACATTGGTATAGTGCTTAGTGCCATGGGACCCTGGTCCAGGATGTGGACCACTACACACTAAAGGAATGTGGTAAATCATAATACTAACATACAATATAACATACTAACATATAATATATTGCAAATGTATTGAGAGAAGGCAAGTTGTGTATTTAGAGCATGTTTGTGGTTCAGTTTAATCAATGATGAGTCAGATTAGCCATAACTATAACACACATTTGATCCTTTCCTAATTTTCATGGATATAATCTCTTCCCAGATGAATTCTCATTCTAATCTGGCTGTTTAGTACAGTATGTTTTGAATGGGTTAGTACTATATCTGGGATCTAGAGCTTTTAAAAACTGGGTGAGTTTGATGTGGCATTGAAAGTTTAGGAAGGAAAAGAAGAGTTGTAAAATGATCAATTAAAACCTGGGGCTGTTCACATCCGTGGATGATCAGTAGCACTGTGTCACTTCAGAAAAATGCACAAGTACCAGCTAACTTTGAGGATTTTGAACATCAGGCTATTTTTCTCACTAAATCTTCTCCAACCTGGGATTTTAACCAAGCAAGAGTCCAGAAAAATTAATAAACAGCTTTCCCCTCCCCACAACTCTGAGCAACCTGTCAAACTTTCCCACTAGCCCAATAAATGATTGGGGACTGCACCCATCCTTGCTCCTGACTCTTGGATATTCATATTAGCACAGATAATTGTTAGGGTTCATTACACTCAGAAGTTATTAGCTAGCCTCTCCTTAACCATGCTAGTCACTCTGACCCTGATTCATCAAGGCACTTATGCACATGCTTAAATTTAAGCACGAGTTGTCCCATTGAAGTCAGCTCAGAGGCCTACAGTTACTAAGTACCTTGCTGAATCAAGCCTCCTGTGAAGATTGGCCTTGAAAGCTGATGCTTCAGGGAAGCATGCTACTGAATGAGTGAAACGCTCTGAGTCATTCTGAGAAATAGCAGGATTCAAAGGGTGTGCTTTCAGCCCCGGGCAATTCAGAGGGG
Source organism: Malaclemys terrapin pileata (assembly GCF_027887155.1). Lineage (NCBI taxonomy): Eukaryota > Metazoa > Chordata > Testudines > Emydidae > Malaclemys > Malaclemys terrapin. Next base: position 21,919,214 of record NC_071510.1, read on the forward strand.
CTAGGAGTAGGGGGTGCTTTTGAGGAACACCAGCAGGTATGAGATGCACTATAATAAACTGAAAATGTCTGAAACCTCTATTTTAAGATAGGGTCACTTTTCCCTTCATCTGAAGCACCAGATAGTGGTGACGTTGAGGGTTGGACAGTAGATCAGATTAAGTAATGGGTTGATTTGCTACTGCAGCTCCACTGATGATCATTCACTTGTAATCAAAGTTGCTTGAAATTTTTTGGAAGCTGGTTTTTCAGTGAACTTTTTCTGCATAATGTTAATGTCAGAAACATAAAAAATTAGACCACTTTTGTACAATTAAGGTTGTACAAGAAAGCACAAACCTGGCATCTCCTAACTTTCAAGCATTTGACTTTGCAACCTAAAGAACATTTTAATGTATTTTATATGTAATATCTATATATGGGGATAGGATAAAAGATCTAAATCCACCTGATTCATAGCATAAGTCAACCATTAACTGCCTGGGGACAGGATGAAGTTTCCGTTATGGACAAGTTACTCCATATTAGTACATTTCAGGGTTCTTGCACTGTCTTGTGAAGCATGCAGCATTGACCACTGCTGGAGATGGATACTAGACTAAATGACTTCATGGTCTGATAGCATTTGGCAATTCTTTTGTGTAACTGTTACAAATTTTCACCAAAGAAAATTGATGCCTGGACAGCACTTGAGCTGTTATGAGTTGCCAACTCAAGGACTCTAATAAAACAAAACAGCATATTTAAAATGTATTTTTAAGCTAGTTACAACTAGCTAAACAAGTGAAACAAAACTCTACTGAAAAATGCACTACAATATCGCATGCCTAAGGCAACATGACTCAGATGGATAAGGTTTCAGATAAATCTTCTCCTTATTTCCATTCTATATTATGTCTGACATGTCATCACTGTAATCATTTTCGATGTGATGGTGACCTTTTGTAGGTTCTCCTCCAGAGTTGCTTCCCTGATTTTCACTCAATCTCCCTTCTATTCGTAGTCTCCCAGTTGCACTTCTAAACTGCCGAATACATGAATCAAGAGCAAGTGACTCAGCATGCAACATTTACCCTCCGACTTCTGGCTACCACAGAACTATGATGCACTATAGCGTCTTTTGCTGAGGAAAAAGCATCATACAGGTACTTGGCAAACTTGTTCTTTGTTGTTGTGGCTTTTTCATATAAACACAATATAGTCTGGCTATTTTTCTTTTTATGTGCCTGTTCCTTTGGCACAGATAAAACACAACTTTTACGTAAAATGACATTTTTAAGCCAAGGTCCTTTTCAACTGTGAAAGTTGGCTGCCTCTGGGAAGATTAGGGTTCCAATTTTCAAAGGGTTATCAATCCATGTGCTCCTTTTGTGCACAGTCTAAATTTCTCACCCAAACACCATGCACAGGGAGTGGAATTTCATGCACATAAACTTCTTGTCCCAGTGTGTTTTGCACATGTAAATTCCATCACCTATATCAGCAACTTTCAGTGCTTCAGCAGCACATACGCTGGTTTCTGCTTGTGCACAAAAGGAAGCAACATTCTGTATGTTTGACCCTATGTGCTCCAGAGTGCTTCTTGAGACGCGTATGGAATAACTCCAAGTGTCCTGGCCATCATTCTGCACTGAAGGAAGAAAACTCCACACAAGCCCTAAGACATGTAGTGATGGGCCCAGAGTAAATGCAACTTACCTGCCACCAAAAACCAGCAAAACACATCTAGGGGAACAGATAATTCCCAGGTCTTGCCTTCACCTTTGGAGGTGACTCTTTGGTGTGTAACTGATGTCCCACATTTTCCTTGCACCTGCTCATCTGCCAGGACCCAAATGGTGGCCATGTCCATCACAGCTGATGTCTACCAGTTCTGCTCATGTCCTGTAAACCAAGTGTCCTCAAGAAACTTGCAGAGGGATGTTCAGGATGAAATCGTGGCCCATTTATGTCAATGGCAAAATTTCCATTGACTTCAGTGGAGCCAGGATTTTCATTCCATATATGTTTGGAAAATATCAGAATGTAATCAAGTGATTGCAGCAGTTGCATCACCAGTTTTAAATTGGGGCTTCTCTTGAGTATGTGTCTTGAGCCCATTTTGTCAGACATTAGCACCAGCATAATCCAGGCACTAAAAGATGTCGGTTTTATGTATATGGCATTCCTCGTATAACTCCCTGAAATTCAAACCAGTGATCTCCTGTATGCAAAACAAGTTAGGACGTTTCCAGCTTCCACTCAATAAGGCAAATTGTTACATGTTTCCTGCACAAGAACTTCGCTGCTGGATGGGAGTGGGCCACATGAGGTAAGCAGAAAATTCAAATATATTTTGACTGAATGTGCTATACTATGTGCTTGAGTCATTTCTAGGTCAGTAAAACGCCATGATCTACTGACAAGGAAAGAAGTATATTTCTTTCCCTACCCTTCTTCTCCTCTTTCTTTGCGGTTTTCCATCTTTCATGCTTTGTGCCTTGGATTGCTCTTTTTAGGCTCATAAGTCAAATTATTTCTGTACTCAGGGGCATATGGGTGATGCCCTATGTGGTTTGGGCATTTCAGTGCACAACTATCAATGCCATGTCTAGCTTGAATGAATTCTATTGAAAAGACTCATAAATATTCGGACACCCTAAAACACTGTAATAAGGAAAGGGGTGTGTGTGTGTAACTATATCTATATATGTGTGTGTATAAATAAAAATAAAACCTGCTAAAGGATCACTGCTTGAGGGTTCATTTTTAATTAGAGAACTAACAAGAAAGAGTTAAATGAAACCAAACTGTAGTAAAGTCACAGTGCACTGTGTCTATTGTTCTGCTGCTGAACGGGCTACCATACTACAGGAGTATGGCATTCTGTTGCCGATTGGCACTTGCTGGGTGGTTTTTTAGCAGATTTCAGAGCTGTCTCTGTGCCTCACATCAATATGACCTAGAAAGGAAAGAAAGCCCAGTCAGCCCAGGACATCATCAGAGTTGTAACCCTCACTGAGATCTCCTGTTTCCCTGAGGTTGTCCTAAATATAAATTCCACTTTCTTGAGCAAAGTGCATCAGACTTTATTTTCTTCTTGTTTTGTCAAAACAGATTATTGCAAACTTTGTCTATAGCAGTGCCACAAAGTTCATAATGATGGGCCAACAAGAAATACAGCCTGGGATCAGTTGAGTTACAGGGTGATCCTAATAAGTGTTGGAAAGTTGAGTCATTTTGATTAGTGATTGTTGGGGAAAGCACTGCAGATTTGAAACATAACTCATTAATTTTTCCTTAGTACAGCACTTGTCAGTTATTTTTTACTTTACAAGGAACCAATTATTTGCAAAATATCTTTGGTCAGTTCTTCCAGACTTATAAGGTTGCAAATAAAATGTGGGTTGTGTTATCCAGGAGCAGGGAGTGCCTTTATTTCATTGTTTTACCTGTAATCCTCAGTGAATAGAGGGCAGTCGCATTTCATCATATCTCTTTAATAATAATGTGGGAGGTCTGCTGTATTATAGGGGAGCTTCCTTGTAGCTTCGTAAGGAAAATATTACTTGCTTCTTAATATGTTGGGCTCATATGATCAAGAAATTAGGCAACATGTTAAATGAACTGAATATTTGGTCAACCTCACTGATGTGTTTGTATCAGATTTGTTTTTGCTGAACAAGGGGCATGTCTACACTGCCCTGCAGTTTGGACTTGGGGGTGTGAATAGCAGCGTGCACCGAAATGCTGCACTGTAACTCTCCCGTGTGGGCATTGTTGACGTGATCTTAAGTCCTGAGGTCACAATAACATAGTCTTTTTTGAAGAGAACTGATCTCTTTCCTTTCACCTCTTGCCTTACTGAAAGTACATGCAACTTCATCTTTGCTTTGCTCAAACCTTTCCTGCAGAAGTTTCACTGAAGTGCGGAAGCTTGCTGTGCTTTGTCACCTTGTGGTTGCACATGCTTGCTTTTTTTTTTTTTGTAAAAGTATGGACACTTTGGCTATGTCTACATTTATGGTGGAATGTCGACGCTGCATGCCACCAAGTGTAGACAAAGCCTTCTTTACAATGCTTCTCTTCTCCCTCTGACCACTTGATTCATGCAACACCCCCTCCTCCCCCCACACACACCAAATCTCCTGTAGCAAACACCGTTGCTACTTTAAGTTTTATGTTGCTTTCAAATTATAAAGCACAACTAATTGCCAAGTAGTGAAAGGTGATGGCTCCCTGCAATTCTCACTGATTTCATTCCTCACCACTGGAACCGATCAAGTCCTACTTAGCCTCACTTGATTTGGAATGTGGAAGACCTCATTCCGTCTTTATGCTTTAACCTCTGGCCAAGGTTTTCAAGAGGGATTACAGATTCTGGATGCCAAGCTAAAGACACCTTAAAGGGGCCTGATATTCAAAAAATGCCATATGAAAACCAGGCCCCTTTAAAGCGGCTCAAGTAAGGCCTCCCAAAAATCTCTCTTGAAAAATCTTGGTCCTTGTGTCGACCCTCTGCTCAGACATCTGTTTGCATGGTGCACTTCCAAGGAACACTGTGTGCAGTTTATGTTCACAGACAAAGTTTAGCTTTACTTGTTCACAAGTTGGGGGCAGAATTTGCCCATGAGCATAAGCTTCAAGCATGCAGAGTTTAGATGGTTACAGACAAAAACTACCAGTTCAATCACTTTTATAGTAAGTCCTTCCTTTCAGCTAGTCCTGGAACCACACCACATGCTGCTTTAGAGTTAATTGTAGCTACACTGGCATCGTATTGTGTATCGCCAACAATAACATCAAAACTTCAATGGATAGGAAGTTGCAGCCTTAATAATAAGGCAGTTGTGCCTGGTAACTTTATAGACTGAATTACGAAGAGTTCCTGGGAAATGGGAGAAAATCACTTTAGAGTTCATAATGCATTTGAGAGGAAATTATGGCACCTTAGGCACCCTGTGTGAAGGCAATTCCATGATAGAAAATGGATAGGGATAATCTGAACACTGTAGGAATGAATCCAGCTTGAACCCAGCCACGTTGTCTTGTGGTTCCAAGCAGGTTCATAACCTCAGCTGGTGTGTGATGAAATATACAATGTGTTATGAAGGGTTAGGTAGGACATCATATATTGCCATGTTTCCTGTGGGATCTTAGTGTCACGCTCAGAAGTGGGAACCAACTTGAGAGGGAGTATACAACCCGGCAAGATTCAATTTAAAACTTATATCTTCTTGTTAGTCAAATAAATGTTACCCTCATTCCTGGCTCAGTTATCATTGAAGTTCTACAGGTGATATTACTAAATGTGTGGCAAATGAAAGAAAAGTGTTGCATGCTGGGGTTGGAAATTTGGTTTCGTGGAGTTAGATGTTAAGAATAGAGAGATAATCTGTCTCCTAATCATAGGCAACAAGTAGATAAAGAGACTGCCAAGTTTCAGCTTCCTATCTCAAGCTATTTCAGCTGTTCAGAAAAGGTTGCAAGACATTTTTTTATAATTAGAATTTTTTTCCCCTTATCCTCATGCTATTAAAAACCGAACCCTAGCTGAATCATTTTTGCTCAGACTTTCAAAAACCAGATTAACCTTCACACAGATATGAATGAAGCCCGGAGAATTTTACCTTGAAAAATGAAAGTTGCAAAAAAAGATGAATGACTGTAAACCATGTTAGAGAGGAAAATGTTATACACTGTTAACTCTAATGGCTGCCGCCTTTTCCATTATAGAGTATGGGTATGTTTATGTATATGCCCCAATAGATATGTGCAGTGGGATGGTGACACGTTAACTTTTTCAAACTTGAACAATTTCACACTTATTATTAGTTGTTATATTAAGGTACCACCTAAGATTCCAAACAGAGATTGGGACCCTTTATGTCTGGCACTGTACAGGCAGAATAAGAGACAGCCCCTACCCTGAAGAGCTTACTATCTAAGTAGACAAGACAGGCAAAAGCAGGAGAGGAAATGCAACCTACCCAGAGTGAATAGGATGATGGTTTGCAAATGCATGTTAGATCCATTATTTTGTGGTTTAATTGTTTGGGGTGTGTTGGGGAATGGATCAGCTAGACAGAGAGAAATGAGAAAACACATTATGGAAAGGGGGTATGAAGACATGGGAGGGAAGAAGACATAGAAAGAGGATAGTGAATGGCAGAAGTGGGACTGAAGGAGGGGAGTATGGAAGGGCAGGTGGAGTGAGCGAAGAGACTGAGATGGAGGGTGGCAGCGATTGACCTATGAGTACAGAGGGACAATATCCTTCTGTAGAAAGCATTTTGATAGCATCATCAGTACTTGAAGGTCCCTGTTGCAGCTGCTTGTCTGCTCACACCAACTTAACTTTCTTTCATATACCTTCTGTGTACACATTACACTATGTATGCTATTGTTATGTTGTTAAGAAGTGATGGTAAGTTATTTTGACACACAGCTTTACTCTATTCTGGTCCAATCAGTGAGTCAGTGGTTGTACTTCAACTGCAAGTTTCCCCAACAAACAGCAGGGCTTTCCATTTAATATTGAAAAGGCCCAACAGTTCTTTGGTTTCTTTCTTTCAGATGATCATGCTTGTTAAATGAAGCACTTTAGGCCTTTATGTGGCTTCTTTTTTGGTCACATTTCAATATTTCTGCATATCCGCTCCCAAGAGCTTTATCCTCTGAACTCCAAATGCCGTTCTAAGAAACGGAAAGGGGTGGAAAAATTAAAACTGAAGTTGTTCTATTGATCACCATGAGGCAATTTTAATAATAAATGACTTAGGTTGCTGTGATTCACATAGTAATTATAATAAACAAACTAAGTTAAACTTAAAGAATTTAGCAGTATAAACTCTCTGCAAGGTACTTAGGGTATCGGTGTACAGTGGTTTAAAAACTGCTTTCTTATGCACAGTATTAAATAAACATAAGAAATGCTAAAGCAATGTTGAGATTATTTGAATGTTGCAAACCACCCCAAGATTGGAAAATCAAACTTCATAATAGGCATTTGTTTGCTCTGCTCTCAACATACCTCACCGAGGCCAGGCTTTGGATGAGGACAGGTGTTTTAATATTTCAGAGTTTGTCGCCAGTCTTGCATCTTATGTGTATAGTCATTTATACCAGTGCAAAGCCATTGTAATATGTTCTATTCTGGTACTCGCTTTACACAAATGGACACGACTATACAATGTGCAAGCCACTGGTAAATCAGTCCCAGACTGTATAGTGAGAGTATTAAATTTGAATTCCCTGGGATTTGTTACTACATTAATGTTATGTCAGTGTTTGGCTTTCTATTAATTTTCCTTATTTTTCTTTACATAAGGTTACAAAATGCATCTGATTGATCAGTTCAGACTGCCTGTTGCAGATGAACCCCAACTTCTGCTAGGGATGCTTAGTCTATTGGAATATGTCTCCATGGATGGAGAATTCATGATTAACTGAATTCAGCTGCATAACTTACTGTATGACTAAAAGTTGTGTATACATGTCCTGCCACCCACGTTCTTCCTTGGAGGAATGACTGTGCCTCTAGCAAGGAAGAGTCCATTTTGGTAAATAAATATGCAAGTAGATAGTTTGTAAAATGCATATTAGTGACTCAAGTACATATATAATTAGACATTAGAAAGCAGTGTCTACCACAGAGATTAAACAGCTTCTTCAAAGTCTATTGGGTAAATTTGTAGTCGCGGCATTATAAATTTCTTGCTGTTTATCCAAAAAAGCTAGACTGATCTTGCAGATACATATTTTGTTGTTCGTTAAGCATGTTTAATCATTCATTTTATTGTACATGCAGAACCATCATCAAACCCCCAGCTTATCAGTCATTACCCATCTGTCATTCTCCTTTTGGTTCACTTTTATTCATCTTCACTGTGCATTAGGGCTGTATTGAAGCCCCCTTGTTTTCAAGTCGCATTCAGACTCTTTAGCAGTGAACCAATTCAATCAGAATGAGAATTATTCTGATCCAAAGCTTGAACTGAACCCAGAACTTTGAGTTTCAAAAAAGTTCTGATAACTTTATATTTATTCACATATTCACTCACTCAAGTCCTTCTGTACTTTATCTTTCATCCATCACTGAGCAACCAAGGGAAAAAGTTGCTCTCCCTGTATTTATGATTTTGTCTGAAATTGGAGAATACTGGAAAACTTGCAAGAGACATTATGCCTAATTTATAACCCATTTCCCAATAAAATTCCCAGACCATCTGAGTTTTGTTCAACATGAAGTATTGAGACAATCCTGATAAATGATGGATGAACCTCAAAAGATTTGCATTTGGAGTATGGTATGCATGAATAAAGCCCCAAACTTTAAGGGGTCAAATTCTGTTTCCCCAACTACTGCAATTTTATTTTGAAGTGAATAGGATTGTGCTCACATCTTCAATCTTCACCCAGTCCTACATCATGTTGAGACAATAGAACACTGGGAGATCACATGATGAAAGAGAAATCAGTCATCATAGGCATGAGTGTGCAGTGCCAATAGAGATAATTAGTGTAAATAAAAACCAAAAGCAAATAAAAAAAATCTTAAATCCCCCAAAACTGCACCTATTATCACACAATAAGAAACATTGAGCAAACGTGAAGTACATTTTGAAAACACTTATTAGTTTACTAAAGTGCTCTCCATCTAAAAGTGAGAAAATTATTTTATTAGAATACTACTTGCTGTTGACTTAACAAGGATGTAAGAGATGATGATGCCTGTTGAGGATGGGCTTTTGGACTTGCTCTTTAAGAAGGAGGGGCATGTACCTAGAAATCATGTGACCCTAGCCTCCTGAAATATAAATTGCAGGCTTATGAAGCTATATGTTTCAGTACAGCTCTTAACAGAGGACCTGGAAGCAAATTATGGAATAGATCCCTCTAGGAGCTGTTTATTTGCTTTGTTTTTCCATTCGAAAAGATATACAATGTCAGGATGACCATGAAGAGTGCATACTAGGAGGCATTTGAATACAATTGTGTGAAATGAATGAAAATGCTGAGAGATTTCTGGGTAATTTTTGCCTAAATTTTACCTGGATTATCCAAAACTATGGAAGGGTACTTGCAGACATCACTACACAATGCGCTTCCTTTAATAGACCTTAGGACTCACCTTCTACCTTCATATAAATTCTCTGGCCGCAAATGGCCTTGGCTCCCCTATGTTGTCTTGAGGGAATTCCAATGGCTTGTAACTTCTGTTTCAAGGCTTTGCAGCAGTAACCAGTGAATCTAATCTTCCCTCTGGCATGTTCAGGGGCTCCTTGAGACCTGATTTTTTCCCCCTCCCCAGTCATAAGACCCCTTATGGAGGCTTGGTAAGCCCATTTCTCCCTTCTTTTTTCATATGGGCTCAGCGGGCTCTTTGCCCTTTCTCTCTCTCTTCAAGGAGAAGTCTGATGGGCCTAATTGCCCTACAATCCTTTTTAGAGAACAGCAACAAATACTGTGACAATAGTCTTTATCTCTCCACATTTCCTGTTCTAGTCATGGCTAGAGTTTTTGCCACTTTTTTTGAAGTATTTTTCAGCTATAGATCTGCAGAAGAGCACCGATGTTCCTTTTTTTTTTTTCTTTAAAGATTGGGCTAGCTAAAGCCCCACAGAGCTGAGACTTTTATCTAGTGTGCTTGTTTTTATTCATGTGTAAAATATCCCATATTCTGAAGCCTTGTCCTAAATATTCCAGCAAAATGCAACCGTTTTCAGTTGTGGTGGGGGTGCCAGCTGACAGCGTTTTTACAGGGCACCTAGGGAGTGACAAGTGAGGGAAAATAGAACAGCAAAATAAGTCACTTTTATGTTCCCTTCATCCTCAGTGCAAGCGGTGGGCAAAAATACTTAGTGAATACTACTCTCTGATCCAAGAGCTGGTAAAGGATGTGTGGTGTATATAATGATTTTACATGGAAAAGGAATGTATACAAAGAGATTTTTTAAAATTTTCTGTTTAAAAATATGGAGTGAATTCTGTGCTACTGGAGGAGAGTGGACAATAGAAGCTATTTGAGACAGGAATATGACCTGATCCAAAGTCATTGGGAGTCTTTCCTGTGACCTCATTAATCTTTGTATAATGCCCATATTGTGGGGAATTGCCATGCGAGGTTCACACTCGAAGCCTGTTGTGAGAGAGAAGCTAAGGGTATAACTAAGCCCCACCTTAGAAATTGTGTGTGGCCTCAAAGTTTTGACTTTATGAAATGCTCGTAGGATGTCGCATGTAGTAATCTCACTTATAACATATGTACCCCATGTTATAAGGTTATATGAACTATTTGCTTTGTAAACTTCTGTAACTGTGTAACTCAAACAGGAAAGAAGCATTAACTAATGTAAAATCCTGGCTTCCTACAGCAGGTGTTAGGTCCTGCCCACAAGAAAACTGATTGAAACCAAATAAGCCATTGTGAAACATCAAAGAACAAAGACTTTGTTGATTGCTACCTTTCTCCCCTGCCCTCCCTCCCCCCCCACACACACACAAAGAAGAGATGTGCCTGTGGACTTGTCACATCAGCTTGAACGCGGGGGGGAGGGGGAATAAAAATCCTGAACAAGGAGAAATGGTATCTCTATGCTGCTTGGGCTTTGGGGGAGAGCAAGATTTCTGAGCATAGGAAGAGATCCCCAACTATTTAGCCTCAGTTAGCCCTAAAGGACATGTAGCACTGGCATATTACAGCAGCTTCCCTTTGAACAACCTTTTGAAACCTAAGACCATAGCTCATTTGTATTGTACTTGCTTTAACCTTGTAAATCTCTCTCATTTCTTTCTCTTAGTTAATAAATCTTTATTTAATTTATTATAGGATTGGTTACCAGTATTGTCTTTGGTATAGGTACAATTGACCTGGGGTAAGTGACTGGTTCTTTGGGACTGGCAATAACCTGAATATTGTTGTTTTTTGGTGTAATGGACCATCTATCGCAAAGGCAAGCTTGCACAGGTGACAAGATAGACTGAAGTACCTAAAGCGACTGGCTGTGACTCCAGGGTCAGTCTTTTATAGTGCCTGAGGAGTTTACACTTGATACTTGGTTGGTGAAATATAAGTATAGAATTCACAGCCAGTTTGGGGTTTGTGCCCTGCTGCTTAAGTCTGCCTGAGTTTGGTACTCAAGCCCTTGAGTAACTCCAGACAGCTTGACAGTCATTATAGAAGAGTTCTGACTAGTTTAAAATAACAAGGCAGGTACTGTCTGAGTGCGTCGTTTTTTTTTATGGTGGCCAAAAAGCTGAAAACCTTTCACTTATTTGAGGAGGCTCATTTGATTGTGTCTGTGGAATCATTCTTCCCAGCTTTGTGAAACGTATTTTATCTTCCAGACTCCATTCTGCCAGCAGTAACGGGGATCTGAAAAGGAAATATGCCACTTTCTTGTTAATATGGCTAGCAAGAGTTCTGTTAGGTAGATGGTTACTTTGATCAATATAAATATGCTGTCTTTAGTTTGTAATGCTGAAGCTATCCTCCCAAATATTAGTGTTTCACAAGATGCCAGGTTTATACTTTCCTGGCTGTCAACATTGTGAAATATTATACATCTCCTTGCAAACCTTAATGTGACCTTCTCATGTTGGTTGGAGATAACTGCTGCTTGAGTTCCTTCTTGAAATTGCTTTCTCATCTAAAATTCCATGCCATTTGGCCATCATTGTGTGTTGCCTGTGGTGTGCCCTTAAATTAAAATAAATTAAATAAATATCCTATCTCCTAGAACTGGAAGAGACCAAATGTCATTGAGTCCAAACCCTTCCTTCACTAGCAGGACCAAGTACTGATTTTTGCCCCAGATCCCTAAGTGGCCCCCCTCAAGGATTGAACTCACAACCCTGGGTTTAGCAGGCCAATGCGCAAACCACTGAGCTATCCCTGACCCCCTCCCACCTCCTGCTGTTTCTGACTTGTGAAGAGTGCAAAGGGTACATGTAATCTTATGGTCTAATGACTGTAGTACGCTTTTGACTTGCTAAGTAAAAATAATAGCAATGTATATAGGGGAGATCTATTGAAAATACTAAAAGGGCCTATTTGCCACTTCAACCTACCTAGCCATGATGCAGGTCAGCTTAATTAAATCTTAATGATACAAGGATATAACTTTATCCCTATCTCTTTTCTTTTCTGCCTTCTGTCTCTACGCTTACATTTGTACTTTTTCTTCCTCCCCACCTCATGTATTCAGTGTTTAAAACTAACCTTTCAAAGAGAGATTTTTGCGCCAAAATGACAGTGTAATATAATATTTACTAACCTTTCTACTTTGTAATCATCTTACACCAGTGTTTTGTATGATCTATTACAGAAAACTTAATAAAATTTTCTACAAAAAAGATGCTAAGCAGACAAGAGAGGCCATTAGTTCAAAGAGTCTGAGGCATATTCTGGTGGCAGTCTTTTCCATTTTGAATGGTAGATAAAGCCTTTGAAGTGAAGTGTGATAACTTTATCTTTTTGTGGAAGGACCTGCTTTAAGTCTGTTCTCAGATTAACGCCTGTGTGATAGCTACATTATGGATTTCTTGTGATTTATTAAGCCTAAACTAGGAAATGTATTATATGCTCAACAGATTGCCTATGTGGTATCCTCCGTGAACTTTCCCATTATTAATCAACAGATGATGTTGTGTACATTATGTTGATCTTGTAGTTTGAGGTGTGTTGCCACAAAGGGAGATGCATTTGGACAAATTCAGAGGCAGGCCTAACGTTAAATTAACTCGGCTGTAGTGATCTTCAGATAGTATTTGTGACTTATGTCTGGGCATATGATATACTTAGAAAATGGGAAGGTAAAAAGAGCCATCTGATAGACTGGTGAGGATTCCGAGTGGGCGGATGCCTAGTGAAGATTCCGACTCCAAGTGGGTGGATGGCTGGAATGAAATCACACAGAATTATTGATATCTCAGCACATCATTCTAATAATTACAGGAGGCAGCACTACAGAGTAGCTTCAGGAGAGAATGGGCTCATTCACTTGAAATCTCATCTGTCTCAGCAGCTGGAACTGAAGACAATTCCATCCAAAATGAACCTGAAACCTCAGAAAGCCAAACTGCTATGAGAACACATTATTTTTTGTTTGAAGAATTCACAGAGGGAGCAGAATATTAAGAAAGAGAATTTGGGCCATGAACAGTTTGAATGATGGACTTGGAATCATTGAGCCAAATTCAACTGTTGTGTAACTTCTCTAACCTCCACTAAAATTTGCTATGGAATTACACTGCTTTAAAGGGGAGCAGTCTCACTCTCTATATACAATAAAATATATTTTATAACCAACTATTTTAAATATCTTTTAAGGGATTATTTTATCTTTCAGAAGGATGTATGTACATAATGGGTAGTCCTTTCTTGGTCAGTTGGTCTCTGAAGATTCCAGTTTGAACTAATATAGGTGGGTGTCTCCAGGTGGTGGTACTTCTCTGGAGGTAGTACAGCCTGAGTGAATTTGCCTAATCACCCCCAGCTGTTCTTTGTTTCTCAAGGAGCTGTGGTTACCCTTTCCCAAGGAAATACATACAATCTCTGTTCCACAATGATACATAAACTTAATACAGTAAGATCTCGCAAAGACACTGCAGGAAATTGCCTTATCTCATATCTTTCACAGGAAGCTCCTACAATGGTCCTACATCTGCAGAAGGCTGTCTCAGGGTGGTAGATTTTCTTCCACCCCAAGTATCACCCCGTATCTCCCAAGGCTCAGAAACTCCTAGGGCCATGGGAAATGCTCTCTCATTCCACTATTCCTGAATTATATTTATTTATAATTATTATTTATTTCTATTTATTTATAATTGTTTATTTATCCTTTATATTAAAAGGAGAAGGGAGCTCTAGGGTGCTGGTTCGGTATCAGTAAAATTATATGGCTGGTAAGCTAGCATGCTATTAATTCTTAAAAGTTTCATGTGAAAAATGGGAACAGGGTCCAAATTTTGAATGCTTCTGAAATTGCTGTACATTATCTTTTCTCTATTTAGCTCCGTTTCATTTCAATAAATTCTATTATTTTTCTGACATCTTACAAATCTGAAAATATTTAGATAATTAACTTTTTGGCATTTGTAGATTGCTATTGTTATCTGGCTGGTATTCATGTGATTGATATTTATTGAGTTTCTTAAACTTTAGGTTAATTTAATTTTGCTCAGAAATAAACAGAACAGAAATATACTGTCAGTACAATCACAGCAAGGTATGTGCATGGCAATTATTAATGAGTAGGATAAAATAATAATCATAAACACTACAGCACTGTAATACTGTTCATGAGGGCTTAGCATTTCTAATGAGAAAGGCTCTGATAATGTTAAATTCTGTAGCTGAGATAAGAATAAGCTTTTAACGCTATATGAATGCAGCACTTTAATGTCTAATTTTGACGTACATCATATTGTTTTGTTTGTTACATGGATTTCTAAAGTTCAAGTCAGTATAAAGAACAAGGAGTTCAGGAGAGCTGGCAGTTTCTCAGAGACGCAATATTAAAGGCACAACAGCAAACTATCTTGTTGTGAAGGAAAGATAGGAAGAATAGTAAGAGGCCAATATACCTCCATCAGGAGGTCTCTAATGACCTGAAAATGAGAAGAAATCCAACAAAAAATGGAAACATGGACAAATTGTTAAGGATGAATACAAAAAGTATAGTACAGGCATGCCCCTTGTCCCATACTTGTAGGGACAAGGGGCATATTGGGCAATAAGTAGAGGATCTGTAAATAGATTAGGCACAAGAGAAGGATGAAGGAAGCTGTAGGTCCACTACTTAGCAGGAAAGGAAAGTTAATAATGGATGACATCCAGAAGGCTGAGGTGTTTAATGCCTATTTTGTTTCAGTCTTCACTAAAAAGGTTAATTGTGATCAAATGCTTAACACAATTAATGTTAATAAAGGGGAAGGAACCCAAGCTAGAATAGGAAAAGACTAGTCTAAATTAAAATTTAGACAAGGTCAGATGTAGTCAAGTCAGCAGGGCCTGACCAAATTCACCCTAAGGTATGTAGGGAATTAGCTGATGAAATTTCAGAACTGTTAGAGATTATTTTTGAGAACTCATGGAGGACAGGTGAGGTCAGCTGGACTGGTGACTAGCAAATGTACCTATCTTTAAAGGGGAACAAAGAGAATCCAGGGAACTATAGATTAGTCAGCCTAATTTTGCTACCTGTAAAGATCCTGGAACTAATATTAATCAATTTGTAGGCACCTATAGAATAATAGGGCAATAAATAATAGCCAACATGGATTTGCCAAGAACAAATCATGCCAAACCAACCTAATTTCCTTCTTTGACAAGGTTACTGTCTACTGTAGAGAAGCAGTAGATGTGATATATTTTGATCTTAGTAAGGCTTTCTACACAGTTCCACATGACATTCTCAAAAGCAATGTGCTTTAGATGAAATTATTATAAAGTGGGCGCATAACTGGTTGAAAGATCGTGTTCACAGTAGTTATCAATGATTCACTTAAATTGGGATGACATATCCAGTGGGGTCCACGGGGTCTGTCCAGAGTCTAGTACTATATAATATTTTCATTAATGATTTAGATAATAGAGTGGAGAGTATACTTATAAAAATGAGCAGATGGCATCAGGCTGGGAGGGCTGCCCCCCCATCAACTCCCTGTTCCCCACCAGGAGCCGGGGGAAGCAGCCCGGGGCTTCTCACCCCCAGGGAGCGTGGTCCAGCTGCCTTGGCTTCCCCTCCCCGCCTCCTGCCCACTCCCAGCTGGGAGCCGGGCAGCCTTGTCAATTTCACGGCAGGGTGCGGGCAAGCATAGGGGGCTGGGGGCCCCGAATCCCAGCTGGGAGCAGGGTCCGCAGTCACCAGGGCTCCTGCCATGAAATTGACAAGACAACCAATAGCAGATGTAAGGGCTGCAGTGTCTACACAGACTCTGCATGTGCCTAACTACACTGACATAATCCTTACGCCTCTCATGGAGGTGGAGTAGTTATGTCAGTGTAGTACGGCAATTACATCGGTGGGAGGAGGGTTGTACTGTAGTCAATGCCAAAATTAGGTTGACGTAAGCTGCCCTAAGTCAACCTAACTGTGTCATGTAGACCAGCCCTGAGATTGTAAGGAGTAGTTCTTTGGGGCAGGAGCCATCCCTTTGTTGTGTGTTTTTCAGCACCTAGCGCAATGGGGTCCTGGTCCATGACAGGATCCGAGGTGCTACTGAAATATATATAATAATTATTGGAAACACTTGAAACCTCTGAAAACCAGGTCCCTTCTATTTAGATACCCAAATATGGACTGAGGAACCTAACTTTAGGTGCACAGGTTTGCAAATTTTGGCCTTGGTTTCTAAATGTACTTCTATAGGTCTAATAGAGGAAATAATCCTGAATAAACAGTGCATTTCCCAGTGCAAAGCTTTTTCCTTGGAGTTTATTCATAAAACTGAGCATACTTTCTCTGGGTGATAGAAGTCTAACCTTCATATCTCTCTTTTCCTGATAGGACTAATAGTAGCTTTAAAAATGAAATGTATCCAGTAACTGGAATGAGTCAGCTAGGAGGAAAAATACAGAAAGGGGTGCCAATGAACATCATCGTCGCAATCAAGCTTATCAGAGTAGCAGGTGAGGCTTGTTCTGTGGCAACTGGTTAAATTCTCTCAGGCAGCAGCTGCTCAGCAAAGCATTTTGTGCAGGAACCTGACAATTCAGAATGCTGGCAACATACCACGGAAAAGTACAGATCAAGCAGCCAAATCAACGTTTAACTGGCAAGCGGTTTGCTTGGGAGCCTGATGTAGTCACTCACATGGTGAATGTGGATGCACCATCTGCTCTTTCCTCGGAAATGGCCCATCCTTGATTTTCACCTTTAGAACTCACTTCTCTGTGAGGTAAACAATATGTTTGAAGCACAAGAGATGCTATGCAGCTTAGCAGAGAAATGATGTTTTATGAAATGTCATCCTGTGGAGCCATCTGCAGACGACATGTAAGCTTGACCAATGTAAGCTACTTTCCCCATTAATATTAGCACAACTTTCTACTCAAGAGAGGAAATGTCTTTCTTTATTGGGTTAAAAGTCAAAGCATGTTCAGTTCAAGAAGCATGGCCTGTTTTACTGAAAAAGGCCCATTTATTTGGCCTGGCCAGTGGATAAAGTGTGTGAGAGGTTGAATCAGAGACTCAGTCCACTCCAATCAACATCAGCCATGATAGGGTGAAGCAAATTCATATAAATTGTGCCCCCGAAGAAATTCTACAGAGGGCAGGATTAATGTGAATTGGTATGTGGGGTTTTAAAAGTGAGGCAGAGGAAAAAGTGCAACATAGTTGAGTAGTAAATAGTGAATTATTTAAAAATCAAGAGGTTCATTTTAAAGCCAGGCTCAAGAGATAAAGAAAAGTTGCTAAAGACAGTTTCATAAACATTAATGAAAGCTGTCTTCATTTATTGAAAATTAGTTCTGTCAATTAGTAGATCCTGTATGTTCAGCTCTTAGGGCTGGTCTACATGGGGGGATCGATCTAAGATACGCAACTTCAGCTACGAGAATAGCGTAGCTGAAGTCGATGTATCTTAGATGGATTTACTTCGCATCCTCATGGCGCAAGATTGACGGCCGTGGCTCCCCCATTGACTCCACTTCTGCCTCTCGCTCTGGTGGAGTTCTGGAGTCAATGGGGAGCGCATTGGGGGATCGATTTACCGCGTCTAGATAGATCCCCAATAGATCGATTACTACCCGCACTCTAGGAAAAGTGCATTGCCTGGGGCACCGAGAGTGGGGAAGATGAATAATATTTGTCAGGAAGATGAGTATTCACATCCTGATTACCTATTTGGTCTTAATTGTACTTAACCAAACACGTCAGCAATAGAGTTGAGGTAGGAACGGACAGTTACATTTCTGTGCAGTGGCCAAAGTATGATTTGAGAGAAATATGATATAGAGCTGATCAGCCAAAGTATGCTGTTTTTCTCTAAGCTGAAATGTTTCATGGAGACTTTAGGTGGGAAGTTGTTTGGGTTGGGAGGGAGAGACTCCATACCCACCCAGAATTTTTCATCTCAGATCCTATTGAATCAGGCAGTGCAGGGACCTGAACCTGGATCTCTGACATCCCAGGCCATTGCCCTACCCACCAGGTTGGAGATCGACAGACATGGGCACACACTTAATACAAATTCTATTTTTGTGAAAGCATTTGAAAAGTTTTGTTTTTGTTCAAATGTGGAATGAAAACAAATTTTGAATCCTCAAGAGTTAGGCACCTTGTGTCATTCTTGCTTCTTCATCTTAAGTACATAAACTTCAATCATTCTGGCATTTTTCATTTATTCAGATTAAATGTCAAGCTAATAATTAATTTGCAATCCCCTCTTCCTCTGTTACACGAGCTATTGGTTTCTTAATGTCAAAATATTAACCTCAAGGGTTCCTTTGGCCACTAATTCATGTGGTCCCAAGAGGTTCAGGTAATTAGGATGAATGAGCACTTCAACTTGGGGCCCTTAGCTGAACTAAACCTTTTGAAATTGTAACAAAGCTTTGCAGATAGTTATTTTATGGCTATAAATGGATATTTCCTTCAAAGGAGAATGTATTCTTAACTACCACCGGCCAATGCTGCTGCTCCTTTACCCAAGACTAAGCCCTTGTTTTGACAATGAGTAAGTCTGTGCTTTCTGGAGACTTCATTGCTCAGGAGTTTTGGTAATGTAATACAAAGCCAGTTATGTTAGGTCATGGACAGACGTGCCAAACCCTCAAAAAAGCCCACAGAAATTGGGATTGTTTTTGGCTTAATTGGCTTGTGAGTTGCTTGTTGGCTAGTTTTTTGCTTGTAGCTTTTTTTTTTTATCAGCTCCCGGGAAGCGGGGGTGGAGGGGGGGCAAGCAGGGGTAAGGGGGGAGAGAGTCAAGGGCGCACAGCGGGCCCACCACAGTCCCAGACTGCACGCCGGGGGGATAGTGTTGGGGTTCTTAGGGACTGGCTTGTTTTGGCCTTGTTTTGAAATGGGATTAGCTTGATTTTTGGCTTATTGTGAAAGTCAGGGTGCTTATTTACCGCATGAAAGTTGGCAACTGTGGTCATGGGTTCAAATCCAGACCCTGTTTGGTTGTTGTTGAAAGCTGTTATCTGACCACTGATCAGTAACCCAGATGAAGTGCCAGTCTTAGTTCAGTTCCCGCTGGACTTATATACACAAAAACAATCCTGACCTGTGGCAGTAATTGACACCATCATTGGCAGCCTCAGCAGAGAAGCCGAGGAATGAATGGCCATAGAATTGAACTACCTTTTCCCCACTGCAGAAGAGGAACATTAATGGGATAGGGAATAAACAGAGGACTGCAAACACCAAGGTTCTGAATAGGATGTCTTTCCGGAGCACTAAATTAATACAACATTTATTTAAAAACAGCTATTAGCAACTCACTCAGGATTGTGGGAAAGCATGAAAAAAGGCTAGTATGAGCATGAGCTATATCTGCTCAATTCGAGCACTGCAAAAAGCACAATGAATTGGAGAAACCTTGGGAACCAATGGTGCTGAAAAAGCATTGTGTGCAACAGTGGACAAGAAATTGGACATGAATGCGCTGTGGCAGCAAAAAAATAAAAAGTGCTAATGCAGTTTTGGGTGGCATATCCAGAAATGCCATGTTACAAAACAAGGAAGGTGTTGGTGGTCTTCTCTTGCTGTGGTGCAAATGTACCTAGCATATTGCATTCAATTCTGGGCACCACAACACTGGAAAGATAGAGACAAACTCAAGGGAGTTTAAAAACAAACAAACAAAAAAACACTTAGATTGAGTTAGGAGGTTGAAAATGACTGACCTGTGGGGAAAGACTGAGACCAAATATCCAGAAGTATATGTGCATTTTTGTGTACCCCCAGGAGAGGTGCGAAAATACCCCAATGCACATGTGTAAGTTAGCGATTTCATGTACACACTTGTGTGTCCAAACTGCAACTTGAAGACACTCACACTATGGCATTTGTGCAGCTAAATGGGATGTGCACTTTTGAAAATGTTGACCTGAAGGAGCTGAGCATGAATTTATAGGCTAAGAGAGGATTAAGGAAGGGATTTAACAGTCTACAAATAGATTGGTATAAATACCAGTAAGGAAGTGTTATTGCTTAGAATGGCTAAAGATGTTCACCGTCTCCCAAGGGAAATGGTCGGTGCCTAATTGCCTGAAATATTAAAAACTACTCTGGATAAAATACTGAAAAATATGTACTATAGGGAACAATGTTTTATGGGAAAGGAGATGGAGCAGGTGACCTAATACTGTCTCCTCCATATTTCACTTATGTGGCACACATTGAGTGCTCTCCTGACCTGTATTCCCCGTAAGCTGTGCGGGTGGGCGGCTGCCCAGGAGAGGTTCAAGAGCCGCGCAGTTGATTAGCAGAGCCATGCACGTCCAGCCAACAGAATGTGTTCAGGTGCCCCTCCCTCCCGCTGCTTTGCAGCCACGTTGTTCCTGCAGCTGCTCCTAGGACCCTCCTGCTGGCTGTGCAGTGTGTGTGTGGGGGAGGATGCTGATGTCAGGGTGTCCTCCTCCCCCTCCCCCTGCCCCTGTAGGCCATCTCCACAGAGCAGGATAGAGGGGACAGGGCTCAGGACTCGCAGCAGCTCTGAGGTCTGAACAAGCCTTCGGGTGAGTAAGTGCCTTAAAGAGACAGCTCACGGTCTCTCAGACTTTCCCAGCAGCCCAGGTGCGCTCTTCCCCCTCCAACCCCATGTACCCCATCTCCGCAGAGTGCGGTTGGGGGGACCTGGTTCAGGAAGAGGAAAGCTTCAGTGAGTGCCTTAAAGAGACAATGGACCGTCATCTCTCAGAAACTTCCCCAGCAGCCAGCGCACACAGTGTGTGGTGTGTGTGTGTGTCTCTCTCTCTCTCTCTTTCTCTGTCACACAGCTCCCAACACTGTTGTTGTTACTTCTTGCAATGTATATATATTCTCTGTAATTTTGTTCTTTCAAAGTGTGTTATTTTAGTTTTTTGACTGGTCAGTGTATTTCACAAATTTTATTTCTCTTACACATAAACTTAATTGTTTGAGTAGTGAGTTCTAAAATGCCTAACTTGTGCTGGCTAGAGTAATTATCCCTACTGGTAACTTCTTAATATATATGTATATTATATCTAGTTTTTTTTGTTTCTACTGGTGGCACACATCCACACATTATCTTGATGCACATAACAAAATTCATTCTGCACAAGGGTGGAAAATATTAGAGGGAACATTGCTCCTGACCCAGTATTTATCAATGTGTAATTTCCTTATGTGTGGGACTTAGCAAAAGTAAGTTGCAGGCAAAAAATGGAGGGGATGTAGGGAGAAAGAAAGAAAATGGTAGAAATGAGCAAGCAACATTCCTAAATGGAAAATCAGAATCCCTTCTGAAACAAGAGTAAAGACCAACAAAAAGTGGTGGTTGGTTTGACTAATAGGATCAATTTTTTTCCAGGATGAACACATTGTTCTGTGCATTGTTTCTAATGTATTGGCAAAAAAAGCCCTCCCTATTTTCCTCTTGAACATCAAATGTACTTGCATTTTTTGTTCCTCTTTTTGTTTGTAATGAAATTATACATATTAAGTATGTCTGTGAAATAAAAACTGCATTTCTCTTTGTGTTCGATATCCTATGCCCATTCATGTATCCTGAGGCAGCGGTTCAGTACAGTATCCGGTTTCAAATCTATCCCATCTTTAGGAGGCTATGTCTCCCCCTTAACACCAGCAATTCTTTGGACCAATTTGTTTGCAACAGTACGTTTTTCCTTTAAGAAGTGAAATGAAATAGAGAACGTAACATAAGAATGGCCATACTGTGTCAGACCAAAGGTCCATGTAGCCCAGTATCCTGACTTCCAGCAGTGGCCAATGCCAGGTGCCTCAGAGGAAATGAACAGGTAATCATCAAATGATCCATTCCCTGTCACTCATTCCAGCTTCTGGCAAACAGAGGCTAGGGACACTATCCCTGCCCATCCTGACTAAAAGCCATTGATGGACCTATCCTCCATGAATTTATCTAGTTCTTTTTTTAAATCCTGTTAGTCTTGGACTTCACAACATCCTCTGGCAAAGAGTTCCACAGGTTGACTGTGCGTTGCATGAAAAAATACATCCTTTTGTTTATTTTAAACCTGTTGCCTATTAATTTCATTGGGTGACCCCTTGTTCTTGTGTTATGAGAAGGAGTAATTAATACGTCCTTATCTACTTTCTCTACACCAGTCGTGATTTTATAATCTGTCATATCTCCCCTTAGCTGTCTCTTTTCCAAGCTGAAAAGTCCCAATCTTATTAATCTCTCCTCATATGGAAGCCGTTCCATACCCCTAATAATTTTTGTTGCCCTTTTCTGAACCTTTTCCTATTCCAATATATCTTTTTTGAGATGGGGCGACCACATGTGCACACAGTATTCAAGAAGTGGGAGTACCATGGATTTATATAGAGGCAATATAATATTTTCTGTCTTATTATCTATCCCTTTCTTAATGATTCCCAACATTCTGTTTGCTTTTTTGACTGCCTCTGCACATTGAGTAGGTGTTTTCAGAGAACTTTGATTGGTAACAGCTAATTTAGACCCATAGTTTTATATGTATATTTGGGGTTATGTTTTCCAATGTGCATTACTTTGCATTTATCAACACTGAATTTCATCTGCCATTTTGTTGCCCAGTCACCTAGTTTTGAGAGATCCTTTTGTAGCTCTTCACTGTCTGCCTGGGACTTAACTATCTTGAGCAGTTTTGTATCATCTGCAAATTTTACCACCTCACTGTTTACCCCCCTTTTCCAGATCATTTATGAATGTTGAATAGGTCCCAGTACATACCCCTGGGGGACACCACTATTTACCTCTCTCCATTCTGAAAACTGACCATTTATTCCTACCCTTTGTTTCCTATCTTTTAACCAGTTACCAATCCATGAGAGGACCTTCCCTCTTATCCCATGACAGCTTACTTTGCTTAAGAGCCTTTGGCGAGGGACCTTGTCAAAGGCTTTCCGAAAATCTAAGTACACTATATCCACTGGATCCCCTTGGTCCACATGCTTGTTGACCCCCTCAAAGAATTCTAACAGATTGGTGAGGCATTATTTCCCTTTACGAAAACCATGTTGACTCTTCCCCAACAATGTTCATCTATGTGTCTGACAATTTTGTTCTTGACTATAGTTTCAACCAGTTTCCCTAGTACTGAAGTCAGACTTACCGGCCTGTAATTGCCAGGATCACCTTTTTAAAAATTGACGTCACATTAGCTATCCTCCAGTCATTTGGTACAGAAGCTGATTTAAATGATAGGTTACAGACTACAGTTAGTAGTTCTGCAATTTCACATTTGAGTTCCTTCAGAACTCTTGGGTGAATACCACCTGGTCCTGGTGACTTATTACTATTTAGTTTATCGATTTGTTCCAAAACCTCCTCTAATGACACCTCAATCTGGGACAGTTCCTTAGATTTGTCACCTAAAAAGAATGGTTCAGGGAAGATGAGGGAGCATCAGAGGCAATTATTACAGCAATGGAGGAATAAGCCTCAGCATGAAGAGTATCTGATAGAGGCAGTTCTCATTCATATGGGCACCACCATGAACCAGTAATGGAAGGGGCTATTTCTTTGTTGAATACAGTGTGAAGTCTGCAAGCCAAGCTGAAGTACACAATTGTCTCAGACAATCAAAAAGAGAGATTTCCACTTGCCCTTACTTGATATCTTTGAGAGTCAAAGAATCCCTTCTAACCAGATGTGCAATGGAGCACGTACTGTTTTATTTATTTTGTACAGATGGTTCTTTGCTGAACACTTTGCAGTCAACCCATGCATCTCACTATACAGAGAGAGAAATCCAGTGAAAATAAAGATAAAGCCATTGAATTGAAATGTTGGGTAAACTATATCTGGAGCCACTTCTAACCAACCCAAGAAGCAGCAATGCTTAACATCACCTCTCTTCTTTGATGCATCAAGTGAGGAAAATCACCACATGTGAATTCCACTGGATCCTTTCCTTGTATATATGTATATTTCAAGTTGCTGCTCTTTCTTTCTGATTACCCACAAAGGGCCAGCGGTTGCGTATGGGGAAAGAGAATATTTTTGCAAGCAAATAAAAGCTGAAATAACCAAAGTGAATTACATAGGATCAAAAGGCTTCAATTTTCACAAGGGAAAGGGGGGGGGGGGGCGGGAATCAATAAATACAGAATCAGAGAAAAATCCACAGCTGAAAAAGAAAATTCAAGAGTAAGAGCAATACCTGGTGAGGTAACTCAACGTGACTCAGTAGAAGAGCACTTGAAGAAATTCATCTTTCAAACAGCAACCAGTGCTGAGAGAGATTTAAATAAATGAAGAAAAGAAAAGGTTATTAAAGATTTATCATACTTTGATGCAAGAAATTTTGCCTTGATAAAAAAACAAAACAACACATAATGCTATCTGCAGAATCAGATATCACAGAGCTCCATTGTAATCGTCCAGCTCAGAATCACTCTGGGCTTTAGAAAGAAATAAAAAATCCTGTGCCAACTGAGTGCCGAATTCAAATAAAAAACAAACAAACAAAAACCCCAGCCAAACAAAAAGACCCCAACCAAACAAAAAAAGTGAGGTGGTTGATGGTGAGATGAATAGAGATTCTGAAGGAGAGAGTGCCGGGTGGTGGTTTTTGGTAACGGATTAGCCTTTTAGTATTTATGCTGTATGTGCTGCTTCATGCTTCAGACTTTGTTTCTAATAATAAAACTTTACATTTCTGTAGTGACTGCCATCCAATGATCTCAAAGAGCTCTGCTATTTAATTGAATTAAGCATCACAACACTCCTGTGAGGTAGTAATTATTTGTATTTTAAAGACAAGATTTTAAAAAGTGACTACTGATTCTGGGTGTCTCAGCATTCGGGACACCACAAAGGAGCCTCATTTTCAGCGGGTGTGTGCTCAGAACTTTCTGACAATCAAGACCCCCTAAGGTGTCTCAAGTTGGACATCCAAATACTGAGGAACTCAAAATCACCAGCCACTTTTTGACAGTCTGGACTTGGGAAATTTGGGGAACTGCTTCCATGAGCGGTCCATGGCCACACCAGACTTGATGCCAACACAATCTAAAACCCTCTCCTATCCTCACTCCTGGTTTCCAAGAGTAGACTATAATGCCCTGCTGATTCCCTTCAATAAATGCGTTTTAACTGTAGTCAGCTTGCAGACTATCTTGTATTTTTCAAACTATACATCATTTATTGGCACTCACCGATGAACAACATGAAGGAAGTGGTAGATTTAAGATGACTTTATCTGAACTTGCTTGCACAGTAACTCTGTGGGTGTTCTGCCAACTCCTTGTAAATCTGTGCATTAGTAGTGACAATTTTTGTGTGATATTTCCCTCTGTGATGGTCTACGCCTCTAGGGTCAGGGCAGCGTGGCCTAGCGGCCAGAGTCTATGGAGCAGCCCTTAGTGCAGGGCAGCATGGCCTAGCGGCTAGAGTCTATGGAGTAGCCCTTGGTTGCAGGGCAGCGTGGCCTAGCGGCCAGAGTCTATGGGGGTGGGGCGCCCACCAAGGGGTGTGGTGGCCCCAGTAGGGAAGCCCAGGCCCACCCGACTCCACCAGGCCCTGACCCAGGGTCCTAACAGTGGCATAGCAACTTGACACTGACTCAGCGAAAGGGTCCTACTGAAACACGCTGAGGTTTCCCGGGTGGGAGGTACCACTCTGTCACTCTCCCTGGGTCACTTCCTACCAGTTTCTGCATTGGGGTCTCCCATGAGATGTCGGGTTCTCTGTGGTCAGTTGCCTCCGGTGGCTGCTCCAGTCCCTGGGGTTCAGGCGGGCCCAGGGAGGCTCTGATTCCCGGCACAGTCCAGGGCTGTGGCTGGCCCTCCGCAGGAGCTTCCCAGACAGGTCCTTTCCCTGCGGCCTCCAGCCCAGAATGAGCTGGGTTTCCTACTTTTATACTGCTAGAGCATTTGGAGCATGCCCAGTCCTGCCGGGGAGGCGGAACTTCCACTGTCAATAATATGGGCTTAACCCTACCTGGGCTAGTGTGGGTTAAGCAGACCCCGTCACACCCTCATTTTCACCCTTTAATTTCAGGTCATCCTATGTCACTGAAATAGCACATTTTGGCCAAATTTTGGAGCAGCTGGGTTTTTGTTTGTTTTAATTTTAAACATGCAGAAACAGGAAAAGAGACCTGTTTTCAAAACATGGGGCTTAATATATTTCAAGCATATGTGTGAAATAATTTTATTCGGATTTTGTGGGGAAGGAGATATAAAGGTGCCATAGGTTCAGGCATTTATTATGCCACTGACCCTAGTGTTTCTGTCCATAATTCCTTCTCCAGAATAGACACAGTGCATTCTCTTATGTATATGTACTTGACTTTCTAACCACATGTCCAGATGACTGTTACAAAGCAAACTAAAGAAGTGACAGTATTTGTTTTAAAGAGGAGCATGACAGCATTTAAGCCAGGCAGCAGGCCAGAGAGATCAGCATCATCAACAGCAGGCTTGATATAGAACAGGAAGTTTAAATGAGAAATTATGAGCCTGTTCCATATCCTACCGAAGTCAACGAAAAGACTTCCATTGACTTCACTCAGTCAGACCCTACAATGAACAATTGCACCTATTCCTCTGCAGAGATATAGTTTGAGTTTTGAGCAAACCCTTATGGAGAGCTCCTTCAGCTTTTACTGGAAAACCAATTGTTCACATAATATTTAAGACAGCATATAGCATTCTGTAGCAGGGAAATAAATCATTGTGAAACACCTATTTAGTTTCCACGAATCCTATAAGTTTCATCCTTATCCAACTCTATAGAGCTTACTGGTTGTTGTTGCTTTTTAACTTCATTTGAAACAGTTCTCTCATCTTCCAGACTTTTAGGTGTTGAAAGTGACACTCACCTACTTCAGTAGTTCTAGAAGTGCCAGAAAAATACTTAAATATATTACAGATGCAGAAGTCCCCTTGGGATGAATGTACTATGGTGACAGATCTGCCATCACTCATCTCAGTCACAGCTGTTCGTGTGAAGGGTATCATCATGGCATGTTAGAAACGCAGTTTGGACTGCATTGTGGGAGTTACCTAAGTTCAAAGACAGCCTTGTACTAGCACCTTTGTTCCATCATTTGAAGAAGTTCTTATTTTCTTTACATGGCTTCTTTAATGACCTTATTATAGCGTAAGTGCTAGTTCTGTGTATCCTGCTGAGTTGTCATTGCTATAGGAACCTTATATTTTTTTGACTTGCCGTGCTTTGTGATTTCTCTACCTTGATAATGTTGCATGAGGGTAAGATTTGCATTTAATTACACTGTTTCAGCATCACCTTTAAAAGCTAGGTTTCCTTTTTCAAATGTGCTAAATATAAATGGGAGCTGTGAAGGAATGTGCGCAGATCAATAAAGCAGTACTGATAACTACTGCAGGCAGTGTAAGAAAAGTCATTTAAGATGCCTTGAGCCAGTGTCCCCTATGTACTTTCTACTGCAGATGACTGTGTACTCACTAGCATCCACATTCTCACTTCAGTGGGGTGGGGTTGCGCTCACTGTAACTCTGTGCAGAATTTGGGCCCTAGGTAAATATTAGCCATTGTTATTTATTGAACAATGAATTTTACCAGGGCACAATTAGGTCATGATCTGATGCCTATTGAAATCAATGGACTTTGTGTCAGGCCCTTATTCAGTAAAGGTATTTTGGCAATTATAATGCGTTGGGAAAATCTGAACATTCAGAGGTCCTTTGACTGACTCCTGTGTGATGTTAGGGGTCTAGTATTGTCATAACTATAAAGGGAAGGGTAACAGCTGTCCTGTGTACAGTACTATAAAATCCCTCCTGGCCAGAGACTCCAAAATCCTTTTCCCTGTAAAGGGTTAAGAAGCTCAGGTAACCTGGCTGGCATCTGACCTAAAGGACCAATAAGGGGTTTGGATCTTGATTCACCAGGAGTTGGTGGGAGGAAGGAGGGGGGATGGTTAATTTCTCCTTGTTTTAAGATCCAAGGGGTTTGGATCTGTACTCACCAGGGAATTGGTGAAAGGTTTCTCAGGGCTTCCCAGGGAGGGAAAAATTGGGAAATGGTGGCAGCGGAACCAGAGCTAAGCTGGTAGTTAAGCTTAGAAGTTTTCATGCAGGCCCCTACATTTGTACCCTAAAGTTCAAAGTGGGGATCCAGCCTTGACAAGTACACTGGCTGTTGTGTGTAAGAACTGCTTTTTTATACTATGTTCTTTCAATATTAGAGTATAAATTTTAGACTGATCAGGGAGTTTTCTTTAGTGATTCCCTCTGCTCCCCCAAAACAGTCTCCCTCCACCCCAATGGAATGTAAAAATGAGAAATACACTAAAAACAAGCAAAAAACCTCAAAAATTGTTTGTTTTTGGCTAGGAATAGGCCAATCCGATTGAGGGGAAAAAATTTAATCTCAACCAAATCTTCCCAAATTTCCAAAGTTTAGTCAAATGTATAGTCCATATGATCCAGTGAGAACATGAACGCTTTATCTATAAATACATTAGTTACAGTGTGCCCTTGTTTTTTATGTATTCGGCACTTAAGTAATTTTGTATTTTTAGAGAGATTCAAACAGCTAATAATTTAGTATGCTGGCAGGGAAGTATCTGACTTTTTTGTGTGTTTCAAAGGGATTTTACAGGGTGGGTACATATAAGTATATACCTAGCTACACAGGTAAATATTGCAATCACAGATTATTGAAGCAGTCTTGTATCATAAAAAAACATGAATTTGGTACAATATTTTGTAGGCCACAATATGCATAGGACCAGATTCTGCCATTTAGGAGACACTTTCCCTTCACTTCCCCTCCCTTCCCCTGACTCCCTATTCCTGCATGTAACCTCCCTAAGTATCTCTTAATGGTCACTGCCCTTCTTCCTTCCCCCTTGAGGCAATTCAGTCTCTTCATTGTAATTTGTTTCCATTTTTCTTCTAATATTTTCTTTAACTGCATGACAATTGCAAGGTTTTCTGTTCTGATGATCACGTAATGCATTCCCTTGAAGCCTAATGAATATTTAGAATAATAAATTTTGAAAGTTGGTCTTTGGAAATTCTAGAACAGAAGATTTCATTGAAATGTGGAGACCATTTCTAAGTTATAGTAAGGGAAAAGGGTAAAAAGAGAAATAGATGAGTAGATCATCCAGTGCTTGAGGCGGATGCACAAAAGTTATCCAGTTGGGAAAAGTATGTTTAGAAATTTTAATCAAAAAGGGAGGAAAAGTTTATTAAAGGCTAGTGGAAAGCAGATGGTCAAAGTGTTTCTCTTTGTCTAGACAGAGAGATAAGTAACATGCAGGTTCTCTTTCTCCCTTTCATTTTTCTGTGTTTTAAAGGGAATTTGTGTTTATGGATATTTGATTATTTACTTACGCGTCTTTGGATATTACCAGATCATAAACATTTTCCCATTACCTGTGTGTAGACATGTGGCTTGAACATTTTGGAGGGAGTGTTTATAGCATAACATCTTATATTAAAATACATTCCTGTCAAAGAAACCCAGAGTGCAAATAACACAATGAAAATGTAGCTTTCAGGGACAGAGGGAGGCAGCCCAACTAGTGCATTGCACAGGAGTGGGAGAAGGACCTTTTAGACAAGAATTCACTACTTTTACCATGAATGCTGTAGAATTTTTAATGCTCATGAAGTACAAACAGGCTTCTTTGTTACTTAAGGTCTCATATGAGGCACATAGTAAAATTGAGTATATTCACCTTAGAAAGCTGAAGAGATGATATTACCTTACAAAGAAGGGGAGGGAGGAAATAGGGAAGGGAAAAAAAATTACAGTGATTCATGATAGTCAGCAGAAAAGGACATCCATCAGCAGTGAATATATACAGGGAGGCATTAAAATTCGCTTTTCACTTTTTCTGGGAAAAAGACATGTCTAAGCTACATCATTTAATTAATATTTAGGCCTAATCTGTGTAAAGGATAATTGGCTTATTTAAAAGCTGATTAGATTAATGTTATTAATATGATGATGGTTAAAGTGGTTCTAAGCATTTCCTATTAAAAAAATTAAAAAGCTCTGAAAGACATGGAACATGGAGATGGTGGTGGGTGAGTGGTGTGTGTGTGTTTAGTATAATTTATGATATATTAGAGAAGGTGAATGGGGGACTATCAGGCTATTTGGATCCCAAAGCTGCTGTTTTCTCCATTATCTGCCACTTTAGTGGTATGGGGGCTAGACAACGGTAGTTCCACCTGCAGTCTTGCTCAGTGAGAACTGCAATTCTACTTGTGAGTGGTGATTGTGCTGAGGGCAAAGTGGTTTATCATAAAAGCAGATCACTGTGAAGTTTGATCAGTCCTAATGGGTAGGCCCAAGGGAAAAGCAGTTTTGGAAGGATGGTGTATTTGAACTTCATTTGGGAGTAACAGCACTGAGGGTTCAAAGTCTAGGACATAGGAGGTTTGGTTTGGGAGTGGTGGCAGCAAATATTCAACTGCTAGGTTGTAGAAGGGAGGCTGGATTATTTTGTTGTGGATGTTAATATAATTTTTTTCCTTGGTTTTGAGGATTTAAATGTATTGTGTTAAGTATTGCCACCCAGAGTGTTCAAAAATCATGAGTTAGGTTCCCCAACTTGGAGATTGGCTTAAAAATTGTGAGAAATTTAAAATTAAGTTTTGGGATCTTTTTACTTGCTTTTTTGGTTTCTGAGCCTTTAGGAGTTACTCAAGTAATTTTCCAAGCTTTCCCCACAATCACCAAGGCTAAAAACTTGCTCTTCTTTTTTTTTTAAAGAGAGAGAGAGCTGAGATTCCAAGAAGTTACCTGACTCCAATATCTGGGACTTTAAGGAAAACACCAAAGTTGCAAGACTCAAGATAAAAATGCAAGAGTTGGCAACACTGATATTGCAGTAGGCTGACTCGTAGTTTGCCTTCCCACTTAGAACCTGTTGTGTGATCAGAGAGACATATGTTTAAGCAGAGAACTGGAGAATGACCTATCTGGAAGTCTGTCAAATTCTGCCTACAACATATCCTGGTCCTCTAGGAACCAAGGACTCTGAGTTTAATTTAATTTATCTCTAGAGAGCCAAAGGCACATTTTATAGTATATCCCTGGTGTATATTTTTCTTTATCTTTCTGTCTTAGGAGAGTCTGTTTAGCTCATGCTTAAATCTTGCCAGAAGTGCTCAGATGAAATTCATTCCTCATATAACCCCACTGAAATCTAGGAAACATTCAGAGGGGTTTAAGCCAGATCAAAGCAATGGAGAAACACAACTTATGCCAGGGCTGAATTTGACCCAATGAAATTTTACCAGGAATGAATTTGACCCCTACTGCATAAGCTGGAGGCTTCGCTCAAAGTGATGCTCCTGTACAACTCACTGGGACACAGGTAGAAGCGGAATTTGGGTCTCTTAGTCATGTCTTTAAATCATCAGTCACCAGCTGTTATTCCTTTTCTTAGAGTACCTCAGTTCTCCATAGTGGTGTACTCTTCATGGTAGAGAAAAGATACGATTTGGTTTTATAACTGGAGATGCAAAGGGGCTACTGTATTGAAGCCACTGGAAACACAAACCTACCTTACCTCTCTACGTGCTAGCTTGTGCTACCTAGTGACATCAAACAGGGTATCCCTGTGCCCTGCCCGGGACTAAGCAGTCATGGAAGGGATGGCTAACCACTCTGTACATAAAGTGGTGATTTCATTTTTATGTATAGTATATGTTAACAGAAGACATT
This sequence comes from Malaclemys terrapin pileata, assembly GCF_027887155.1. NCBI lineage: Eukaryota > Metazoa > Chordata > Testudines > Emydidae > Malaclemys > Malaclemys terrapin. The sequence goes on from NC_071510.1 coordinate 21,951,037, forward strand.
ATTGGCAGACTGTATTGGTTAAAGATGGCACACTGATCTATTTCTTTATTTCACCATAGATATAAACTGTCTTTCTGTTCCAGTCGTCACTCTCCTTAGCTAACCTGCACAGATGGACAGAACGTCCTACACTGGAACTTAAATAGGGCAACATTCTCTTTGATTGGACCCTGTTGCCTCATTAATTGATATTAGAGATGGGGCAACATTTCAAAGTTTGGGCCCATATTTAATAAATACCCTTTCTCGTGTTAGACAACAGGCAGGAGTTCCACACGGAAAAAGAAAAACAAGTCATATTCTTGACTCAATTCTGTCTCTGATGAAGCATGCTTAAATTATTATTAAACATTATTGATTTCATTTGAGAGGGATAACATGATCCAAGTCAAAAGTACAGACACCAGCATAAAGTGAAGAATTGTGTTTATTTTATTTATATTTTGCTTTTGGATTATAGGACAATATTGTTTTTCAGCTGGTCTTCCCACTGGGCAAATTCAACTCCTTTAAATTGTGCAAACTTCTATTCATCTTGTCATGGGGACTAAACAAGATTAGCATTTTTGTCTCTGCGTCTGTCTTTCTCCCAGAATTTACCTTGGCTCACAGTATGGTTTTTGTTCAGATTTTGAGTGACTCAGACAAATCCTGTAGCTGAATATTTTGTAAGTGGCTGGATTATGTTATGTCCAGGTAAACGTGAGGATTGATTCAGAAGAAATCAGCTATAGCAAGGTCACATCTGGAGCAAGAAATAAAATTAAGACTTACAGAAAAGAGTAAATAGAAATCTGTCTAGTGTGGGGTTCAGTTCAGTGCCAAGTCACTCAAGGGCAGAATCTTCCTCACCCTGTAACCCATCTCCTCCACTATTGCACATAAAAGTGGATTGTGAAGTGAGCTGGAATTAACCCTTTGTTCCCTGGAGACCAGGCAGTACCTCTGCACCTTGTTACAGATACTAATAACAACTGTAGCTAAATCTGTAATGTGTGGTTTTTTTCAGAATGTGTGTGTTTGTGTGTGTGTGTCTGTACACACACACACACTATTATATATATATAATAATGTGTGTGTATACACATACTTGGTCTCCTATAGTGTTTGAGAAGTTATTCTTTCCATTTCATTTCCTAGCCCATATAGCACAGCATAAATTGGCCAGGTATAGTCTATATATGGTGTGGAAGGAGAGTTTTTTGTAACTCCAAAGCATCAAATGTTAAAACTGGCCTTCTTTAAAATGTGCAATTACTGGACATGGGCACTGAAATCAAGAAGGAAAGTAGCATAAGTATTTCCACATATAAAAAAGCAATCATATATTGTCAATCTGAATGAATTATTTTAGTTTAAGGGAACATCAAAACTAGAAAGTAACAAGAGATAAATCTCATTTGAGAGCACAGTAGTGTCTGTTTCCTCTCTAAAATGGTGCATCCACTATGGTTTACAAAATGGCAGCTGGTCCTGCAGAAAGGCAAATTTAGAAATTTAAAGGTATAGTACAGAGAAAATAAACATAAGTTCTATAGACTACAGTGTGTATTCTGAAAATGCAGTATGCTATTTTCAAATTCTTAGTGAGTAAGGAAGGGAATTAGGGTACTAGCCTGGGACATGGGAGACCCAGGTTTAATTCTCTGTTGTGCCACAGATTTCCTGTGTGACCTTGCATATGTCACTTGGTCTCTCTGTGCCTCAGTTTCCCCTTACTAAAATGGGGATAATAGTGCTTTCCTGTCTGACAGGAGTGTTGAGTGTAAATATATTAGACTGTGAGGGCCCAGATACTTTGGTGATGGAGGCCTTAGAAGTACAGTAGATATTAAAAATGTATTTTGATAGTCCCACACCAAGCCACCAACCCTACGATGAGCTTTATCTAGATGGAGGGGTCAGCCAGTGTAGCACTTCAGGACTTTCTACAGGCCAAATGATCCAAGCATAGATAATAAAAAATATTTTCTGACATTTTGAAACGAGGTATCTTAATTATAGTTGGTTAATTCCAATATGGCTGACATTTCTGTGACTTAAAAAAATATTTCTGGTCTGCATGAGAAATTTAAGCCCAAAATAATGAGGTTGGAGTGAATATGATATAATTCCTTAGGTGCAACCTCTACATGAGTCCCCTTCCATATCAATATATAACTTTAAAATAAAGATATAAAAAAGTAGCAGGGCCAAAACTTTAAACATATTTTTCCTGCTATTTCCCCCTCTTTTTATCTCAATGAAATGACTCCAAGATTCTTTGAAAATAATGACAATGAATATGAAGCCCTATCTACTTTAGGGCCTGCAGTGCCTGAAGCCAGACATAGCCTGGTTCTTCTTTCTGTTCAGATTTAAGTGGCTGTCACTCTTTCTGCAGGCTCTTTGAAGATGCACCAGCTTGGGAAGAATGCAGCATTTCTGAGACAAGCCTTTTCTAACCAACAATACTTCAAAGCAGGGGCAATTTTTAAGGCCTTTGTAACATTTCAGGAGGCAAATTCAGAGCCCTCTTCATTGCTCCCCCAGTACCCTAAGCCACTGCTGCTGTTATTCCTTACTCCTGTGCTCTTTGGGTTCTCTTGGCCATTGCTCAATACAGTATCTCTGTGACAAACTGAAGGCTAATGTGGAGAATGTGACCCAAGCAGCACCATTTCCTCTAAGTGCCCATTCAAGTCCCATGGTCTTAGGGATCCTGGCCATGGGCTCACTTCATTTTATAGGAATGTTATGGCATGGCACAATTCACATCTGTCCTTTACCTTGTGAGCATTACTCCCATCCCTTGAAGCCACCCAGACTGTAGAATATGACCTACAAGAGAAACACTGCTTCCCACATGACCCATCTGAAATGGCAAGTTTCTTTACCACTGAGGTAACCAGGAAGTCAGAATCCTATCATAACTCCTATGCTACCGTGCTCAGGACTCCAGAGGTAACTTAAGAGTGATGAGACCCACGGAGGCTGGCTTCTGGGTGAGGACTGCTGCCAAAAGTACTTCACGTACAAAGACGCATGAATTCTCTGTCCATTGCCCCAATCACTTCTTCAGGGGAGATGACAGAAAAGAGAGATGAAAGAGGGAGATGATTGACTGACTTATCTGTGATGTCATAATGCCACACAAGGAACTTTTTATAGGGCACAAAAAGAGGAGAAAGAAGTCAGTGGAGAAACCGGGTGGGAGGAGGGCAAAGGGCAGACCCTGACACAGGTCATACTCCTCTCGATCCAGGCTACCAGGTAATGTTTAGGTGAGTATATCACGCACATATATAATATAATAAGCAAAAGAATCAACATAAGTAGGGCCTCACCTAGCTAATGCAATAGTGTCAACTTTTTAATACACAATGCATTAAATGTGTTCCCAGCTAGAGATATGTAGACATTGTCACAGCGCTACTGCATTTAATGTGGTGTTTGCAAATAAAACAAAAGGTTCTCAAGCCGCCTCCAGTGCACACACAGAGGTAAGGACACACCCAGCTGCAGAAAGACACGGACACTGAAATCAGCTCTGCATGGGAAGACTCAGCTAAGAAATTGCCCAGCACTCAAGTGCACACCCCTTCTGGAGGGTAAAACCAAAATTGCATTGTCTTGCACTGCCCAGAGAATTGTCAAGTATCAGGGGGTAGCCGTGTTAGTCTGTATCTACAAAAACAACAAGGAGTCTGGTGGCACCTTAAAGACTAACAGATTTATTTGGGCATAAGCTTTCGTGAGTAAAAACCTCACTTCTTCGGATGCTATGCTTGCTGAGGGTGCTATGCATCCAAAGAAGTGAGGTTTTTACTCACGAAAGCTTATGCCCAAATAAATCTGTTAGTCTTTAAGGTGCCACCAGACTCCTTGTTGCCCAGAGAATTGTACAATGTAAGCTCATAAAATTTGCTCCCTCCCTCAATATGGAGGAAGATATGCTCAGCTTCCTCCTTCACCCCCCCCCCCCCTTATGAATTTCACAAACTGGTTTCAGAGAAAACAAAAACAAGTGTGTTAACTACAAAAGATAGAATATAAGTGATTATAAGGGTTAGCAAACAGATCAAAGCAGATTACGCAGCAAATGAAACAAACACGCAAGCTAAGCTTAATGCTAAAGAAACTGGCTACAAGTAGTAATTTCTCACCCTAAATGTTGTTTTAGGCAGATTGCAGAGTTTCTTGAAGGCAAGCTGCTCTTGCTTGCAGCTTAAAACTCCAGATATTTCTTTAACAGGCCAGACACCTTCCCAGCCTGGACTCAGCTCTTCTCCCCCCCTTCTTTGTTTCTTAGACATTTCCAGCAGACATCCTGGGTGGGGATTCAGTGAAGAATGAAGCCTGATTAGAATCATAGAAGATTAGGGTTGGAAGAGACCTCAGGAGGTCATCTAGTCCAACCCCCTGTTCAAAGCAGGACCAACCCCAACTAAATCATCCCAGCCAGGGCTTTGTCAAGCTGGGCCTTGAAAACCTCTAAGGATGGAGATTCCACCACCTCCACAGGTAACCCATTCCAGTGCTTCACCACCCTGCTAGTGAAATAGTGTTTCCTAATATCCAACCTAGACCTTCCCCACTGCAGTTTGAGACCACTGCTCCTTGTTCTGTCATCTGCCGCTGCTGAGAACAGCCAAGTTCCATCCTCTTTGGAACCCCCCTTCAGGTAGTTGAAGGTTGCTATCAAATCCCCCCTCACTCATCTTTTCTGCAGACTAAAAAGGCCCAGTTCCCTCAGCCTCTCCTCATAAGTCATGTGCCCCAGCCCCCTGATCATTTTCACTGCCCTCTGCTAGACTCCCTCCAATTTGTCCACTTCCTTTCTGTAATGAGAGGCCCAAAACTGGATGCAATACTCCTGATGTGGCCTCACCTGTGCTGAACAGATGGGATAATCACTTCACTTCCCTCGATCTGCTGGCAATGCTCCTATTAATACAGCCCAATATGCTGTTAGCCTTCTTGGCAACAAGGGCACACTGTTGACTCATATCCAGTTTCTTGTCCTCTGTAATCCCCAGGTCCTTTTCTGCAGAACTGCCGCTTAGCCAGTCGGTACCCAGACTGTAGCAGTCCATGGGATTCTTCCATCCTAAGTGCAAGACTCTGCACTTATTCTTGTTGAACCTCATCAGATTTTTGTTAGGACAATCATCCAATTTGTCTAGGTCATTCTGAACCCTATCCCTACCCTCCACCATATCTACCTCTCCCCCAGCTTAGTGTCATCCACAAACTTGCTGAGGGTGCAATCCATCCCATCATCCAGATCATTAATGAAGATGTTGAACAAAACTGGCCCCAGGACAGACCCCTGGGGCACTCTGCTTGATATCGGCTGCCAACTAGACATCGAGCCGTTCATCATTACCTGTTGAGCCCAATGATCTAGCCAGCTTTCTGTCCACCTTATAGTCCATTTAACTCGCTGGCAAGAATACTGTGGGAGACCATATCAAAAGCTTTGCTAAAGGCAAGATTTATCATGCCCACTGCTTTCCCCATATCCACAGAGACAGTTATCTTATCATAGAAGGCAATCAGGTTGGTCAGGCATGACTTGCCTTTGGTGAATCATGTTGACTGTTCCTGATCACCTTCCTCTCCTCCAAGTACGTCAAACTGGATTCCTTGAGGACCCGCTCCATGATTTTTCCAGGGACTGAGGTGCGGCTGACCCGTCTGTAGTTCCCCGGTTTCTCCTTCTCTTTTTTAAAGATGGGCATTATATTTACCTTTTTCCAATCGTCCGGGACCTCCCCCAGTGGCCACGAATTTTCAAAAAATAATGGCCAATGGCTCTGCAATCACATCAGCCAACTCCCTCAGCACCCTCGGATGCATTAGATCTGGCCCCACGGACTTGTGCATGTCCAGCTTTTCTAAATAGTCCTTAACCTGTTCTTTCAGCACTGAAGACTGCTCACTTCCTCCCGATACTGTGCTTCCCAGTGCAGCAGCCTGGGAGCTGACCTTGTCTGTGAAGACTGAGGCAAAAAAAGCATTGAATACTACAGCTTTTTCCACATTATCTGTTACTAGGTTGCCTCCCCCATTCAGTAATGGTCCCACACTTTCCCTGACCACCACCTTGTTGCTAACATACCTGTAGAAACCCTTCTTGTTACCCTTCACATCCCTTGCTAGCTGCAACTCCAATTGTGCTTTGGCTTTCCTGATTACACCCCTGCTTGCTCAAGCAATATTTTTATACTCCTCCCTAGTCATCTGTCCAGTTTCCACTTCTTGTAAGCTTCCCTTTTGTGTTTAAGCTCACAGAAAATCTCTCTGTTAAGCCAAGCTGGTCGCCTGCCATATTTGCTATTCTTTGTGCACATTGGGATGGTTTGTTCCTGTGCCCTTAATTAAGGCTTCTTTAAAATACAGCCAGCTCTCCTGGACTCCTTTACCCCCTCATATTAGCCTCCCAGGGGATCCTGCCCATCAGTTCCCTGAGGGAGTCAAAATCTGCTTTTCTGAAGTCCAGGGTCCATATTCTGCTGCTCTTCTTTCTTCCTTTTATCAGGATCCTGAACTCGGACCATCTCATGGTCACTGCTGCCAAGGTTGCCACCCACTTCTACTTCCTCTACCAATTCTTCCCTGTTTGTGAGCAGCAGGTTAAGAGGAGCACGGCCACTTGTTGGTTCCTCCAGCACTTGCACCAGGAAGTTGTTCCTAACACTCTCCAAAAACTTCCTGGATTATCTGTGCACTGCTGTATTGCTCTCCTAGCAGATGTCAGGGTGATTGAATTCCCCCAGGAAAACCAAGGCCTGTGATCTGGAAACTTCTGTTAGTTGTCCAAAGAAAACCTCGTCTACCTCATCCTCCTGGTCTGGTGATCTATAGCAGACACCCACCACAACATCACCTTTTTGCTTGTGCCTCTAAACTTAACCCAAAGACACTCAACAGGCTTTTCTCCAGTTTCATACTGGAGCTCTGAGCAATCATACTACTCCCTTACGTACAGTGCAACTCCTCCACCTTTTCTCCCCCACCTGTCCTTCCTGAACAGTTTTTATACCCATCCATGACATGGCTCCAGTCATATAAGTTACCCCTCCAAGTCTCTGTTATTACAACCACATCATACTTCCTTGACTGTGCCAAGACTTCCAATTCCTGCTTGTTTCACAGGCTTCTTGCGTTCATGTACAGGCACCTAAGATAACTAGCCAATTTCCCTACTTTCTCAGTATGAATCAGGAGGCCTCCTCTGTTGCACCCTCCTCCTTGTCTTTCCTCCCAGTATCCCACTTACCTCCAGGCTTAGGTCATCATCCCCTGGCGAACCTAGTGTAAAGCTCTCCTCACTAGGTTAGCAAGCCTGCCTGTGAAGATGCTCTTCCCTCTCTTCGTTAGGTGGATTCCATCTCTTCCTAGCAATTAAATCACTCCCCGGCCTTAAATAGGTTTTACATATAGTGGAAACCCTTTGTTTTCCAGTGTGGTTTCCCCACCCCGTGGAAAAATACTGGTATTATATCAACGAGTTCAGTACCATGTGATGAGATCACATGACCCTGCAGTATCAAAGCAGCCATGAGTCAGAGGTGGTTTGGGGCATCCCAGGAAAGCTCAGGAAGGTGGGAAATTAGCATCTTCAAAGACCTATTATTCTTCCTAGTGGCCCATCCAGGCTGAGTGCATTCTGTCTGGTAGGTGTTCCCGAGGTGTAAACCCACTTGTAATTGATACAAAGTTAATATTCCTAACTTCAGATACAGAAATGATACATGCATACAAATATGATAATCATATTCAGTAAATCATAACCTTTCCAATGATATCTCACATGACCCATCTTGGAAAAAATACATCTTAGATATGCTATAATCTTATTATAACAATATTTCTAGGAAGAATATAGGGGTAATGTCGCAGGGATCTCATAAAACTGGCAGCCTGAGCAACAAAATGGCAGATGAAATTCAATGTCGATAAATGCAAAGTAATGCACATTGGAAAACAAAATTCCAACATACAAAAGGATGGGGTTTAATTTAGCTGCTTCCACTCAAGAAAGAGATTGTGGAGTCGTAGATAATTCTCTGAAAATATCCACTTAGTTTTTTTTGACTGTCTCTGCACATTAACAGAATGTTAGGAACCATTACTATAGGGATAGATAAGACAGTAAATATGATAATGCTGCTATATAAATCCATGGTACACCCACACCTTGAATACTGTGTGCAGTCCTGTTTGTCCCATCTCAAAAAAAAAAATTAGAAATGGAAAAGGTACAGGAGGCCAAAATGATTAAAGGTATGAAACACTTTCATCTGAAGAGAGATTAAAAAGACTGGTACTATTCAGTTTGGGAAAAAAACAGGACTAAGGGAGGGACATGATTGAGGTCTTGAAAATCATGAATGGTGTGGAGAAAGTGAATAAGGAGGTGTTATTTACCCCTTCACATAACACAAGAACTAGGGGTCACCCAATGAAATTAATAGGCAGCAGGTTTAAAACAAACAAAAGGAAGTACTTCTTCACACAATGCACAGTCAACCAACCTGTGGAACTTGTTGGCAGCGGATGTTGTAAAACCCAAAACTATAACTGCATTCAAAAAATAATTAGATACTTTCTTGGAGGATAGGTCCATCGATGCCTGTTAGCCAAGATGGTCAGGGGTGCAACCCCATGCTCTGGATGTCCTTAACTCTCTGACTGCCAGATGCTTGGGCTGGATGACAGGGTATGGATTGCCTGATGATTGCCTTGTTCTGTTCATTCCCTTTGAAACATCTGGCATTAGCCACTGTCAGAAGACAGGATACTGGGCTAGCTGGACCATTGGTCTGACCCAGTATGGCCATTGTTGTATACAAGAGCATACATTTTAGTGTCCAGTTGCTGTGTGCAGTTGCGGTGACTGCATGCATGTTAGATGCCCAGAGAACTATTTTGTATGTACTTGATTTTCATGCAGTAAATTGGGTGTGCAAACGTAGGAGTATTATGGCATATACACAACTCAGGTTTTCTTTTTTTAAACATTAGCCCCAAAAAGAATGACTCTTTTAAACATGGGTCCTGTTTCTCCATTCCATCACACCTGTTTAACACTGGTGTAATTCCATTGACCTCACTGGAGTTACTTTAAATTTACACTGCTGTCATTAAGAAGAGGAGGAGTCTGGGGAGCTTTATATGTTACAGAATATCTTGTATTTGTCACTACTTTTCTTTTAAGGGGAAATTTAAAAGGGAAAGAGGGCAGAATGGGGGTTGGGTTTTTCATCCTATTTTAGGGATTTGCAGTTGAATGGTAATTATCGTATGCAATGCAGTGTTGCTGTGGAACACAGCAGGGATTAAACTGTTATTTATCTCTGGTTATTATCCAAGCTAAAACTGTAAAGAGAATCTTTTGTTATTTTTGTTATACATCTAATTAGGCATTAAGGCTACAACAGCATTTTCATGAAGGGATATATTTAAGATGCTTTTTTGGAATTGCAATAGTAACAACATTTGTTCTGTGTGGTAAACAGAAGTTCTTTTGGCAGTGGAATGCTTTAGTTTTAAAATTGCCAAGAATTATTTGCTTATGTAAGAAAATTCAACAACTCATTGTGCCTGTGAGTCATGTGGAAGCAGGGCTGGAATAAATATGGATCCATAGCAGAATGAGTGGGAATACTGTAAACCTGCATTATTCTGTTCACAACCTGAGCGACCTGTGCTACTCTGTTATTAAGAGGGGAAGAAAGAGGGATAGTGAGGGGAGACTTAAAGTCAAGCCTGGATATTCTAATGTAATTTGGAAGGGACAGCAGAGTTGTCTAAATGATAATAGTGTTTGACAGTCTGATATGTATTTATAGCTGTTACCAGCCCTGTCTGAATACTGTATAGGATTATCTGGGATTTTCTAGGTTTATCACCACAGGCATGCAGGATTAACAGCCTGAGGAAGTCAAAAAGAATTATTCAGCCAAGCCAATCCATATACGTATATAGTGCCCTTCGCACAAGGTCCCGGAGCTCTGTATGTAAAATACCATACCTGCCAGAAAGCAAGGCAAAATCAAAATCTTCAGTCTGGACTGGAAATCCACAAAGGAGGCAGACTGCTGAATATCTCTTAGTAAAGAATTCCAAGGGATCAGAGCACAGCAAATAAGAGACCCTAGTCATTAGAATCCCCTAAGTTAATACTAAAAATGTTTAGGAATTTCTTGGTGCTCAAACAGAGCTTTCACGGTGAGGCATCAGCAAGTCTCGGGGACAACCAGGGGTTTTAAATGAGAGCAGATGCATTTTTTTAAAATGGGAACATCGGATTTGCCATATCAGATAAAGCCAATGATCCAGCTAGTCTACATCCTGCCTCATGCAGTGTTTAGTGCCTGCTACATTTTAATGTACAGTGTTCATAAAAAATTTATATTGGCGTTGTGCAAAAATATTCATGATGGGGTCACATGAGATTCACCTGATTTCACAGGTTTTGTAACAAACTCAGCTCAGTTTTGTAGAAAGGTTTGCTAACCCTTCAGTTGATCTGAGCCTTCTTTTATAGCAAATCTGGGTCAAAATATGGGCTTGCATAGAAACCACACAAACGTCCCCATTATTCCTCCTGGTTTTGACTGAATCTTTCGTTTAGTGGTGGGGATAATTCAAATGCAAAGTTTAAAGCAAAACTCAGGGGTGTCTGATTCTTCTCTGTCTTGCACCTTGTGTGGCCATTATATCCTGTGCAGTGGGTATAAAAAAATACCATTCTGATCTGGTAGCATTTTGCACTTACTCTTCAGATGCGAACTGACTACACCAGGTGCTGCACTGAGCAAAATAAAAGGAATTGGTTGTACAAATCCTGCAAAACTAAGGCCCTGATTCTTCAAACACTTCAGCCCCATCTACACTGGCAAGTTTGTGTGGAGTAAAGCAGCTTTGAGCACTGTAACTCCCGAGGTGTACGGACTGCCAAGCCGCTTAGGCCTTGGCTACACTTGCAGCTGTACAGCGCTGTGAGGTAAACCTGTCTTCGTACAGCTGAGTAGGGAAAAGCGCTGCAGTCTGTCCACACTGACAGCTGCCAGCGCAGTGGTGTGGCCACACTTGTAACATTTGCAGCTGTGTTGGGAGTGGTGCATTATGGGCAGCTATCCCAGCATTCATGTGGCTGCAACGTGCTTTTCAAAATGGTGGGGTGGATTGTGACACGGAGTGTGGGGGGAGAGAGAGTGCTTTTTGGAGCATGTCAGCTCTCTATTTTGCAAGTTCTGAACTCCCGGCCCCCTGCTCATTAATTTACTCAGTCAAAGCAAGCTGCAAATTGTTTGCTTTTCTCTGCAGTACGAGCTTTGAAACCGGCACTTCCGCATTCCTGCAGCCCGTCAACAATGGAGAGGATTGGCCACTTGACAAGGTGATTAGTACAGCGCTGCAAGCGTTTACACTCACACCTGTGAGTCGTAGCCACTCCGCTGCAGCTGTTGTTATTATGGCTGTGGCTATAGCGCTGTGGTGCCAGTGTGAACACCATGGTGATTACAATGCTGCGACTGGCCTCCGGGAGGTGTCCCACAATGCCTGTTCTCACCTCTCTGGCCATCGGTTTGAACTCTACTGCCCTGCCCTCAAGTGACCAACCGTCAGCCCCACCCCATACATTCCTTTGCAAATTTGAAAGTCCCCTTCCTGTTTGCTCGATAATGTGTGCAGTGGTCTCAGCACATCTTTCCAGGTGGCCATGCCTGCTCCACGCACCAGGCGATCCCCTGCTTGGAGCAATGCAGAGATGCTGGACCTCATCGGCATTTGGGGAGAGGAGGCAGTGCAGTCACAGAATTATGATACCTATGGACAGGTTTCTAGATGCATGATAGAAAAGGGCCATGACCGGGACACACTGCAGTCATGGTCTTTCAGAGCAGGATGCGATTAATGGCCCTGCACGCTTCCATCAACACAATTCCAACAGTCGACTTTCCCACTCCAAACTGGTTAGCGACCGATCGGTAGCAGTCTGGAGTAGCCAGCTTCCACAGTTCAATTGCCACCCGCTTCTCTAATGACAGGACAGCTCTCATTCTCGTGTCCTTGCGCCACAGGGCTGGGGCGAGTGCATCACACAGTCCCATGAATGTGGCTTTCCTCGTGAAAGTTCTGCAGCCACTGCTCGTCATCCCAGATGTGCATCACAATGTGATCCCACCACTCAGTGCTTGTTTCCGGAGCCCAAAAGTGGCGTTCCACTGTGGTCAGCACCTCTGTGAATGCCACAATCTTGTGTTGTAGCTAGTATGTGTGTCACACTCCTCTTGCCTTTGTAGTTTAAGGAATAACTCCACTGCCACTCGTGATGTGTTGGTCAGTGCAAGCAGCATTCTGGTCAACAACTTGGGATCCATTTCTGCAGCCAGAAAGAGGCAGGGCAGGGTGCGCCATACACAAACCGTTGAAAGATGGCACCAAATGCAGATGGAATCACAGAGATTGCTGGGATGCGAAGCAATGCATCACGGGGCATTGGGACAGGACCTAGGATGCCCCGTGACCCCTTCTGCCTTCCCACAAGTCTTAGCGGCAAAAGAGGTGCTCTGTGGGATAGCTGCCCAGAGTGCATCACTCCGAATAGCGCCGCAAGTGTGAACGCGCTATTGTGCAGGCAGGTGTCAGTGTGAACACACAACAGTGGTTTTCCTTCGGCGCTTTCTGAGCGGTGCTGTAACTTTGCAAGTGTAGATGTGCCCAAGAAGGGACCTACTTCACTTTAAGCTCCTGAGCATTTCCAGTGACTTCAATGGCACTACTCACAGATACGTAAAGCATGTATCCAAATGTTTGCAGAATTGGGGTGTAGGCTGCGGAGATCTATTATTCAGCTCTATTATTAGTGTGTGATTTCGAGAGAGAGCGCAGAAAAGAATCTTTGGACCTTATTCAATATTAAAAAGCAAATGTATGTGCCCTATACAAAGTTAGGATTTTTTGTACATGGTGAACATTGTTCAACATACATTTTATTCCCAAAATAACAATTCTACTTAACTTTTAAACTTTTCACCTGGGTAGCAGTCAGTACATGTTCTAAGTTAATGGTGTAGCAAACACAAAAAAATATATACAGTGTTTGTATAATGGGATGAATACATTATAGATGTCACAGTGAGTTGGATGCTGTATAAAGGATATCAGTGATGGCATTACTGCTAACAGAAGAAAGCAGATTCTTCTTCACCCAGTAGGAAACTACTACGTTGGAGGCAAAGGCTCCAAGTTAAGTTTCTTATGTGTTTAAAAAAAATATTTAAAAATGTGGGGGATTTTGACAGTTTTGAAAAAAAAATTGAGACAATTTCCTTCCTTTAAATGTATTTTGATTGCTTTAAATATTTATTAAAAACAAAGGAAATTACAAGAAAAAATTTGTTGTTAAAAAATGAAGGTAAGCACTTTAATAGCACATAAGCCAGGAGAGTCAATACTATAATTTCCACAGCCCTGTAGCATAACCACATTGTGAGTAAGTACTAGGGATCAGAATACGGCTTGAATTTACTTGGCCCTGCGGGACCCATAAGGGGGAGACATAGTCCCTCATTTCTTGGAGCGGTCCCCTGGATTGCTGCTCTGGGTAAGAGGTAGAGAAGGCTTCACAGAATTAGTACTTTCTGTCCCACATGCAATGAGTGGAGAGTGGGTAGGATTTTGACTCTGCCCCTGCTAATCTTCTGGTCAACACAGATGAGTTGGCTAAAAAGGGAGGGAAATAATCTTTTCCTGGAAAGGAACTGTACCAGATTACTTCCTTGTGGAAGCCGTGGGATAGCAGAGACAGAATTTTTGCCTCTTAGAGTCGCAATTTGTTCTCTGAGCTCCCCCTGGGTTTGCACAGGCCTACGCTCTATTGCTTACACAGAATTAGCCTCAAGGCACAATCTACCTATGAGTGAAGAAGTGGGATTTTATACCCACGAAAGCTTATGCCCAAATAAATCTGTTAGTCTTTCAGGTGCCACCGGACTCCTTGTTGTTTTTGTGGCTACAGACTAGCATGGCTACCCCTCTGATACTTGGTACCTATAAGGTATTAGAGCTAACATAAGATGGAGGGATAGGAAAGAATACATAGTAAATGTATGTTTGTAGGGGTGCTGCAAATTGAAAAATAAATGAATTTAGGGCTAAAATTGCAATCAGATCTGGAGGTCTGCCCCATGTGTATCTGAGTGCAAGGTCGGTACCTTAGCGATTTAAATTTCATACTGGTTATTTCACATAGTTGTAATGACAACATTACTCCATTGCATAGTCCATGTTCCTGAGTGCAGCCATAACTGTTATGGGCACCTGAGCAGAAATTTTTTGTCTTGTAGGGAATATGATTTTTCTTTTTTTTCTTTTCCGAAACATAATGAAAACAAAAATACTAGAATTTTCCCGCAAAACAAAATTCTGGGGAAAAATTGTTTTGAGTCTATGGAAACTTTTGATAAAATCAAAATGTATTCTTCTGATTTTGACTTTTTAAATTTTATATTATTTGATATCAGATCATATATAATATGAAATGAAAAGTCATTTTGAGATGGAAAATCAAAGCATTCCATTTCAAACTCCTTTTCAACCTAATCAAAACACTTCTTTCAATTTTTACTTTTAAGCAAAATTTTGCCAAAATCTGCATGTTTCCACAAAATATTTTGCTTTTGGCAAATCAGCACTTTGCAAAGGAGCTTCATTCTACTGGAAAATTTCTGACCAAGTCTACTGTTATGACTGAAGGAGCAAAGAGGCATTTCAGTCTGCTGACTTCAGGTTAGTATTAATTGTCTGCAAGTTGCCTGTTGTATTCTGCAGATCCTTATACCACCCTCAACACTGCAGCATTTGAACACCTTCCAATAGGTCATTAAGTGACATATAGTTCATTCTCTCTCTCTCTCATCCTCTAATCAGGACGATGTTTGTGTTTAGTGTAATGTTTTATTTTGGTAGTGTTTTTTTTAAAATGTACCCATTGCTCTGTGTGTATTAGAGCAGACGAGGCCAAAGAAATACTCCTTGCACTAGGAGTGAAGGTGGTGAGGTTTGTGATGGCTCTTGGTTCCTGTGGGAATTCAATCCACAAGAAAGTTCTGCTTCCTGCACAGACCAGCTTTACCCTTGTAATACCCGTGCATGATGTTTGTGTGTATCTATAAAATGTGTGTACATGCATGGTACAGTACATGAACATCAGATGAACTTCACCCCTCATTTGAGCATATGCACACACATATACACACATACTCACAATGCAGAGTTCTACAGTACCTAGAGGGAAGAGGAAAAAAAAATCTTCATTTCCATGAAGCCATCCATAGGGTTACCAGGCTAATAAATGAAACATGAATTATTCATCGGTCATATGGCTCTTTTAAATTACAGCTGATGAAATGGCAGAATTGTAGGATGCTACCATTCCTACAAAACCAATTTAATTGTAAAGACACAATAAAATTTCTCCCCCCTTTTTAACCATTTGCTATTTTAATGAAACTAGAGGCAGCCTAGGTACATTTCCATAATATGCAGCTAACAAGACATAAGGCACATTAATAATTTATGGACCTGAAGTGCATTGGGCCCACGTGAAAGGACCTTTTGCGCAGACTATAATCACAGAAAAGCGGTCTCATATTTTCTGTGCAACTTATTTAACATAGGCATTGCCTGTATTTATGAATTTTCCATATTAGCGTATGACATGCATACTCTGGAGTCCACTGAGCTGAGGTGAGCAATATATTTTTTTAAATATCTTTAGGAAAAGCTCTCTGTTTTATTGAAAATTAACACGGGGGGGGATGTCATGTTTGGGGAAATGGGATTGTTTTAGAATGTGACATTAGGAATTTTTTTTATCTTCTGCCCCTCAAGTTTCCCCTTACAGGATATATTTTTCTCCTCTGATATTTACTAAGATTGTCTATAATCAATGTAGGTCAGCAATGCGTTGTTCATAATGTTCCCTTCCCTCCCCCCCTCTCTAACCAAACATGATAAAAGTGCAATGGTAAATTGAAAGAAAATTTACAGGTCAGATCCTCAACTATTGTAAATTGGAATAGCTCCCCTGAAGTCAACGGAGCTACATTGGTTTGCACTGGCCCCTTATTTTTGGAGCACGTATTTAGGGTACAAGGGCAGTACAGTTATTTCCCCCCCCTTATTCCTCCCCTACACATTTCTATGAATTCTCCTCCTCCTTTCTGTATAATGAGCCATTCAGTCATAATATTACAAATGAATCTGTTAATGGTATCTCACAAAAATATACACTTTGGACACATTTTCCATGCTTGGGTTCCTAAAGTTAGGTACCTAAATCCATATTTAGGCACCAAAATAAACAGGTTTGATTTAGGTCCCTCTTAGACACCCAAGTTTGAAACTTTTGATCTTTTTAAATGAAAGTTTAGTTTTTGTTTTGTTTTGGAATTTAGGAGCACAGGATGGCAATCTCATCGAAAAATACCAGCTTGCTGAAGTGCTGTGAGCCAGCCCAATTTGACCTTGGGCATGCAGTGTTGCATGCTATAAAAAACACTTTCGAATATTTGTGATATAATGGATGAAATGCTCACGTTTCATCTGTAGAACTAGGTTTGAAATCTAACTTGAGCTGCTAAGGAAAATGAATTGTATGGTCTCCATTCAAATCTCCAGTGAATGAGAACCCAAAACATACATATAGACATCACCCCCACCACACACTATCCCTGGCAGCTGTTGTTCAGGAATGAACAGGGGAGTGAATTACCTCTCACTCCAACACAGTCATGTGGAAATTACCTTACCTGGCCCCAGGTTGGGTGCTAGGCACTATAAACTGAAGTATCCCAGAATGTACTATTGCAACAGCAGTGCAAACTATGCCAGGTGTGAATAAGCCAAAATGTTTTGTTTTCATAAAGCACTGCTGTGTGGGCATACTGAACCATTACAAGCGCAAATGATACAACCAACAGTTTTGTGCAATCAATTCTCCCTGCAATGGTTTGCTTACCATAATAGCTCACCATAAAATGAAAGAGATCTTCTTGAGTCAGGCTTGGGATCTTTAGCAAGGAATGTCTAGGTAGAACATAGCAGCCATAATGGGTCAGACCAAAGGTTCATTTAGCCCAGTATTCTGTCTTCCAATAGTGGCCAATGCCAGGTGCCCCAGAGGGAATGAACATAACCGGTAATCACCAAGTGATCCAAAGAGCTGGAACTTACTAGTTGTGGATAAAAAGAAGAGCAGCTTCATTGCAATTTTGCCTATCTATCCAACTTCACAAGCATACAAATCCATCAACAGAAAAGCGTAATGAGCTGGGTTCTGCCCTGCCTCGCACATCAACAAAATTGTTAGCTGAGTTCTGACCTCAGAGTCTTACTAGTAGGTGATGACTTAAGAGGCAGAAAGATCCCAGCTTGATTTTCAGATCTCCAGCTGAGTTATCAGGCCTGTTAGGGAAAGCATCTTCTGACTTTTCAGCTGAGCAAATTCGATATGAAAGACATTGAGGTAGAAAAAATGTGGACGCTGTTACACATGATCATTTTTATGGAGTTATTTTTGTGACTACAACTGAACTGAAATGTAGGCAGAAAGTGCCATAAAGGCGTCACTTTTTCATTTTGGAAGTCTCATATCTGTAGAATAGCTAAGGAAGCGATTCCTAAAAATATCCTGAAATCCATGAAGAAGTGATTAGCAGCATCACAGTGTTGCCATGCAATAGGTGAATAGTGAAATCGTTTACATTATGCCAGAGGTGTACCTGTTGATGTACTGCGTGATGAAGGTGAGTACCAAAAGTACTCCATGAAAACTCCTCATTTTGTCCTCATTTGAGAGCAGGTGCCCAACAGGGGAGAAGAGCCAACATGGCTTCCTCCTCCCCCTTGTGTTCCCTGAATTAAGATTCAAGCACAATCACAGCCCCTGTGCTTCTCTGAGCAGAAATCTGTTTCTGACTAGTACATTCCTGAGGTGAAAGACACCTCACCAGGGCCAGGATTGTAGCCTGGTCCCTCCTCCACGCTGGCCAGCCATAAAAAGAAGAGCTTTCTGTATCCATTAAAGTGGGAGGGTCATGGTGGTTGTACTCCCCAGGTTGATGGGCATTTCTGTTGAGACATTGAGGCCTGTGGCTAACACTGGCAGTCTGGCCTCCCATGGTTTGCTCATTTTTTCAATTGCCATCCATGTGTCTGCATGGTCAGTAGCTAAGACAGCCTGATCAACCATCCAAGTTGGTATATTCTGGTACAGGAAATATATTTTTGTCATAAAATGACATTCTGACACTGTGCAGTCAGAAAGAGAAGTGATGTCCCTCAGCCAAAGCTAATGGCCTATGTGAGCTTTTGTCCTGGGACCAGAGAGTAGAATTTTGCTGCAGTCTGCTCATTTCTTAGAATTTTCATAGAAAAGTCAAAATTTCTAGTCTTGTAAAATGAATATTTCCTCTGTCCAGCAGAGTGAGTTTTCTCCCTCAAGAATAACTGTTGGTCAAATGATCCCAAATGAGCTGTATGTTGGAAGCCAAATGGCCCAGAGATCTTGAACCTGATTCTTATTTATTTTTCACCAATTTTACCCTGGCATAACTCCACAGATGGGAGTGGATTTAGTGCTGATTTACACCACATGCAAGTGAGATCAGAACCAGGCCTATTAATTGCAAAGTGCAAGGAGTCTAACAGAATGAAGCCTAGTTAGGCTTATTCATCTGAAGTGTTTGAAAGTGTAATTACCTTCTACAACCAGAGAAAGGTGATTGTATGAAATCTATTGTGTATTCTAGATGGTATGAAATCTATGGTGCAGATGTATTTTATTTCATTTTACCAATCCCGGTGAAATCAAAACCCTGGAGATGTACAGATAATAAAATACTATTCACCAGGGCATTCTGTGGTATGCTCTTTATCCAGGAGTCCAGCTGGTTGGAATGTTGTTTTTGATTGTGTGAATTCATGAAGGCATCATTTCTGGAAAAGTTTTAAGTGCATGTAAGTTAGCACTTCTGGCATTGGGACATAATTTTTAGTGATGGACTAACTCAAAATGTTCGATTTCAGAAAAACATTCACAGTTTGCGATGATTCTCTGAACTGGACATACCCACTGAGTTTGCTGAAAATCTCACTAAATAGGGTTTCTTGCAAGATTTCCAATACTGCCTGCTTTCTCTTCAGACTACAGATGGCTTGAATAGCCTTACTCATAGCATTTAATATTTGGACTCCCATTCTTACCTGGAACCAGGAAGGCTTATATGTAGAGTTGGTCAGAAATTTTTTGTAGAATGTTTTTTTTTAATGAAAAATACCTATTTGACCAAAATAAAATTTTTTCACCAAAAACTTTGGGGTTCTGTCAAAAAGTTTTGGGTTTTAGTTTTAAGTGAAAAATGTAACAAAAACCCTGAAAACATTTGCTGAAAACAGATTTTGAAAAAAACCCAAAACACTTTCCTATTTCAGTTTTTTGACAAAAAGTTTTCATAGGAAATTTTGGAAAAAAAACCTGACTCTATTGATTATTACTTTGTGTGTTTTTTCCTTTTCCCCCTATCTGCCGCACTCAGGTGGTTCAGCCCATAAGGTATTGGGCAGTGGCTCAGCAGAATTCTTCATAGCTGCCATTGCAGGAATGAGTGGCTGTGCTGCTCAGTCCCTTGAAAGCTTCCCCAGGTCAGCATGCAGGTCCTTCTTCATCCCACTGCCTGCTGCTGCATTCTCAACCCTTTCTCTTCTGGTGCTGCAGACTGCTTACTGCACTCCCTCCCTGTTGTGCCATCAGTCGGAGGATTCTTTTCTGAAGAAGCCAGACCATTTTCTTGTTGCCTTTGGTGCACTCCAGGCATACAGGTGGATGAGCAAGCTAGGACCTTGGTTGTGTGTGTGTGTGGGGAGAGAGAGCGTGCACGTGCGCGCACACACACACACTATTGTAGCTTTTTGTGTTTGTTTGAGAGCTGGTTAACAACTGCAGACCACTTTTCTCAAAAATAATTCGGTCAGAAATTAGAATTTTTGAAAAATGTTGACCAGCCTATAAGTTGAGGGGGAAACAGGCTAAGTTTTTTTCCGGTAAAAGCCTGAAATATATTGTTTTGCGGAAAATATCCATTGAGAATTTGATAATTTTAGAATGGCTCTGCTTTATTTAATTTCTTCGTCCTCATGCTCCTCTGCAACAGTCTCACTTCTCCTTTCCCCCTCCCATGATTCCAAGCCACAAAGAGCTTGCCAAAAGCCCCAAGGAGCCCTCTCTGTGCCAATAATCATGTGAATATTTGTGCTCTGTGTGTTGCTCTTGCTTTCTGTAAACATTCTAGTGAATAAAAACTCACTCACTGTGTTCCTGGATTTAGGAGATTAGGGTATACGAGAAAAGGGACTAAGGAATAACAGCAAAGTGAATTGGCAAGTTTTAACCACAAAAATAGTTGCAGAGCCCCATTCCTTGTTTCCCCACCCCCAAACTTTATTTGCCCATTTCTGGTTCCTACTACCAGTGTGGCCTCTTGGAACTAGAACAGATTTCTTTGTAGTGACGATGCTCTACTAACCATACATCAGGGGGCGGAGGGGAGGAGGAGAAAAGCCAGCTAAGATGTAGCAAACATTTTTACATCGATGAGGTCCTGAGATTCTAATATGATCAAACTGTATCTTTGCCTGGCTAGAAAAATAAAATTGTTCTTGTAGCGCCAATGTACTAACATTTAGTTTGCTGTCATATTAGGTTTGTTTCTGTAGACATTAGTGCCATTTTCCACATACCTGTTAAGCAATTTTATGTTATTACTTCCCAACACGTCATTTATGTCACTCTCTTTACTAACATGGGGTCATTATCTTGCCAGTCAACAATGACAGATGATTTATCCAAAATTCTCTGTGACACTGGGTAGAGAAAAAGAATAGCTTTGCTTCATATTTGTGTGTGTGTGACATTGTCGTACCTTGACTTCCACTCCCTTGGAATGTTTTCCAGTGCAGCTGTGTCTCTGCATTTCAGCCCCATCAGGTGCTTTATACAATCTTTAGATAGAACAGGAGGAGAGGAAAGGTGTCTTTAGTTGTGGAAGATGAGTTTCATGTTCCTCTTTGCCTTTGGATTTTGACAGCCACTTGTCTCATTTACCGGTAAAGGCTGATGAACATTTGCAAATAGGGTTTTTGCCGGTATGTGTAAGATGAAGCATGGGGAAATCTGCACAGTGTGAGATGAAAAATGTGACTCCTCTGACTTCCTGCTGGGCATTTCCCCCCCATATGCAGGTTGTTTTCAAATCCCCACCTGAACAGAAGCTCAGTAATGATATTTTTCACATCTGATGCAAAAATAAAAACAGAATGGAATAGGAAGTTTTGGTTTGTTTTTTTGCAGCTGCCTTTGATCGATCAGCCTTTCCGCTACATATCCACACTGTTTCTGAAAATACCACATGACGGTCTCAATCCTGCAATGAGTTCTGTGCATGTGGAGCTCTGTATGCTCCAGATGGACACTGGGCTTTGTCTGGCAAGAGCTCATTGCAGGATCAGGGCCTCATGGTTGTGATCATTTTCCTTGCCCATTGACCTGATCATTTTATTTCCCCTTCCTTTTGAATCACACCTCCGCTTCTCCTTTACCAGTGTGTCAAGTGCAAAAGATTTGTGAATGCCTACTTATTACTTTTAGCTTGTCACCTTCAACACCACAGCAATAGTAGTCTGGCTGCCCCATTTTCCCTCTCCCTCTACAACCATATTTGTGACTATTATCACTGTTTGTACATTGTGTCCTTTTCTCCCTGTCCTTAATCTATCTTTACCTTTTTAGAGAGTATACTCTTCAGGGAAAGGGGCTGTGTTTTCCTCTGTGTTTGGAAAATGCCCAAGTCCAAGCAATAAGGTGACCTTCAAATAGTGAACTTACTGTAATAAAGAACTTACTGCAATGAAGTCTGCATGAAACAGTAGCTCTGTGAGGTTTGAACTGCTCCTGTGCAGATCACTGGAGATATTTAATTCTGAAGCCTCAACACTGTTCATCCAAGCCTCACAAGTAGGGTGTCAGCCAGGCTTTTATCATGGTAAGCAGAACAGACAAGAAAGGAAAGATTATGAAGTTGTCTTCAGTATACAGTGAGTGGTGTCCTGTTTTGGCACCCTAAGCAAGCAGAATTTGGGGGAGCGCCATTACTATTTTTATGCCAGGTCACCCCCTAGCCATATACCTGTATGGCTTTTAACTGACACCGATGTGACTCCACTCTGGTAGCCAGAGACAGGTGTTGGATTTGGAATGGAACAAGAGGGAAAAATAGAAAGTAGCAAAATTAAGAGGTGGGCAAAACTCCATGCTTAGAAATCTTGGTTTCCAGCCACCTGAAGTATTACATTTGCATTGTAGGCCCAGTAGAAAGAAAATGCACTCTCTTTACATAGCCATATCTCTGTGGAGTTCAGTCAATTCTTGATCTATCTTTTCTTTGTGAATAGCAATTACTGGGGCTAAGGCATCATCCGTAGTGTAGGCTGATGCTTTCTCAATCCTACAAATGCAAAAGTATTCTTTATGATTTCTTAGCTGAACTTGTAATGACGCACTAGTGGCATAAGGAGGAAAGGACTTAAGCAGCCTGGTCTTTTTTTTTTTAATCTGGGAAGAAGTCACTGATCCTCCCTTTTGGGAAGACATTTAAATGGAAAATCAAACATACCAAACATCCAAAGCAACTTCTCTTCTCCTGCCAACAACGAGATTAAATAGTGTGTTGCATTTAAAATGGAAATGGGAAAATCAGTCGGCCAAAGAGTACAAGCACAGATTTCCCAAACCAGTATATTTAATACATTTGTACTGGTGATGAGAAACTGAAATTTCTATTTTTAATGGACATTTTCTAGACATTGATGGGCATCGCTAGTGAAAGCAGAACGGGTAGGGAAATACTGGTTAGTACAGAAATGAGATAAGGGAATGATGGAGTTTTTTCTTTTATAATAAGAAATGTATGAATTGACATCATTACTAAAATAAATGCACCTAAAATAAAACCTTTGTACACTCAGTCTAACTTTGACAAAGACCAGTGCCTATGTCCCCCCTCAGTAAAAACCAGAAGCCAGTAGAAAGCAGAGATGGGTAAACCTCACAAGGCTTGGAGGTTTGTTTGAAATCATTTGTTTATGTATCTCCCTCCATTCCCAAACACTATAGATAAAGATTTGTGAGGAAACACAGGCTGGGATACATGAGGAAACAGAGCTGCGTGAATAACTGATTTTTTGGTTCACTGGTGATTTTTCAAAATGGCAGGGAAAAAATCATTTCAGGTCAGCTCAAAAATTAATATTTTCAAAATGTTTGGCAAATCAAAAAATCATTTCATCGTCAAACAAAACATTTTTTTTCCAGTAATACCAAAATGTTTTATTTTGACATTTTAAAAATAAAATTAAATGAAATCCTGAAGCCATACATCATTTTCAAACTGAAAAATAGGCATTTAGTTTAGAAAAGGTCAGAACAAAACTTTTTGTTAAATAATTCACAAAATGTTTTCATGTTGCCTAATCTGCATTTCTTGGCGAAAAAAGTTTTGGCCAAAAATGTTGCCCAGCTCTAGGAACAATGCACGGTAGGAATTACCATTGAGGAGGTAACCAAATATAATTTCTAATTACAGTATATTTATACATAGGTAAATGTGTGTTTTTATATTATGTGGCATATTTGTGTGGCTAGCATGTACCCAATTACATGTGATTAAATAGTCAATATTTGTAAAGTACTTTGCCACAAAACATGATATATAAATACTAAGTATTTTATATTTAGCAGAGGTATTAATGCTTTGTACTTATTTATGTATTTTATTTCAGTTTAAATAACTGAAGTAGATGCTTATCCAAAGCTTTACATACTCTCACACACCATTAATAGCACAATTGAATCTCAGCAGCATTAGAATGATCAATTCAAAGGAACTCAGCCAGCCATGTACAAAAACTTTTTTCTGCTCCTTCATTTTTCTCGTAAGAAAGAACCATTCTATGTTATTGTTCATTAGCTGATAGAAATGTGGTTAAGATTTTTTCACAAAATTTCTCTTAAAAATCATTTAATTTGAGAGGTTCAAAAAGCATTTCTCATTAATTTGATTTTTGTGTGTGTGTGTGTGGGGGGGGGGAATAAAACTGTATGACCTTTGACTGACACTGATGTGGCTCCACTCTGGTAGCCAGAGACTGGTGTTGGATTTGGAATGGAAAAACAGGGGTTAAAAAAAAAAGGCAGCAAAACTGAAGAGGTGGGCAAAACTCAGGTTTTTTTTCATTTCCCTCTCCCTTTCTCTCATTTTCTTCTCCTCTCTTTTTCATTCCTCCCCCCAACTTTTTTTTTTTTTTTTTTTTTTTCAATTTCTCCATTGGAAAAGGAGGGGAAAGAATGATGGGGGATGGTAAAGGGAAAACTGAAAACCAACCAAACAAAAAATCATGTTAGTTTCCTTTGAAAAAATGGAAGATTTCAAAACAGCAGCAAAACTATAAAGAACAAAAATAAACTTTCTTTGTAAATTAAACTTCTTTGTTAATTATTAATCATAGTATCCACGAGCTGATTTCCAAACACTCAAGAAACATGATCCCTTCTCCAACTAGCGTACAATCTAAAACAATCAGATTAAGGGGTCGAGTGGATGAGAATAATTGTAGGCAATTTATATATAAAGTCAACTTGATTAATTATAAGCAGTGCAGCAGAAGTAGGCCTTAAAGAAAGACAGGGTAGGAACAAATATGCAGATGCATTCAGGAAGGCAATACCATGTATTGAAGTTCACGTGGGAGAAGGCACAGAGGTGATTGTGCAAATAGCTGACAAATTTATTGAACTCTCACAGGCTTATAGCAATGAACATTTTGAAGTACTTTCCTATGTGCCCTTTTTGTAGTCAAGGTAAAGCATATGGTATTGTATACAAATAAAATCGCTAGACTTCAAAGTATTCTCTTATTTTGACAATATATTCATGATTGCTTTTTATCCTCTGCCTACTCGCCGAGACCTCTAATGTTACACTTGCTCCTCCGTGTCAAACAGACACGCTTAGTTATATAGTTGAGAAAAAAACAAACCTCTGTGTGTGTGTGAAATTGTCTGTTATAAATTACATGTACAATGTTTTAGGAAAAGCTGAGGACAGCTCAATTGTGCATAATAGCATGAAAACGCAGCGTTGAATACAAAGATAATTTTGCCTGGAAGTGCTTATACCTCTCCAGATAGCTGGGGGTTGCAGGGAAACTGGATTATTAATAGAAATTGTGTGAAATATTTGCAATTTTAATTTGTAATGTGTCATTTGAACCCATTCACTTTTCATTGTGAATTCATAATTGATCCATTTTTTCATTAACTTTTTGTGCTAAAAAGAAACCATCTTCAACCAAACTGGCCAATTCTTAAGTGAAATTGTTTTCGAAGTAAGAACATGATATTCTATGATCAGGGCCGGCTCTAGCTTTTTTTGCTGCCCCAAGCAGCAAAAAAAAGCGCCACCCCCGAGCCCTCCCGCCAAGCGCTGGAGCCCGCCCCCCCCCTGCGCCGAGCGCCACCGGAACCGCCCCAAGTGCCAAGCCCCACGCCGCCCTCCCCAGCGCCGCGCCACCGGAGCCTGCCCCCGCCCCCTGCCGAGCGCCACCGGAACCCCCCTCCAGCGCCACACCCGCGCCGCACCCCCACCGACCGCCGCACGCCGGAACCCCCCTGAGCGATAAGCCCCGTGCTGCCAGAGCCCGCCCCCCGCCGAAACCCCTCTCCAGCGCTGCGCCCGCGTCGCCCCCTCGCCGAGCCCCGCGCAACCGGAGCCCGCCCCCCCACGGAATGCAGCACTGCGCTCCCCCCGCCGCCCCTTACCAGGTGCCGACCCAAGCATGTGCTTGGGTGCCTGGTGCCTGGAGCCGGCCCTGTCTATGATTAAATATAGTCATATTTAAAGCTTTTCATGAAACTTTTGCCAAATGCAAAATTAAAGAGGTATAATAACCACGTCCAATAGAACCACAGATAACGCCGTATAAAAATATTAATTGTGATTGAGTGTAATTAAATATCTTTAATGTCATCTTCTCCGCCTCCAATACTCTCATAGGGACATCCAGCTCATGGACTATACACACTATGAAATAGTCTGTCTTACTTCCAGTCTACTAATTGAATGTATGGTATAATTGGAAACACCATTAATACCTCACCAATAGCTTAACAATATGTTATTACAGATTTTTTTGGCACGGCTTTAGGACATTGTGGTATCTGTTTAATAAAGGTGGTACAGAATATAAAATATTGTATAAGGTGACATGGGCAAAGCCATACATGGACTCTGTTCCTCTCTAAGGAAATGAACCAGCGTTATTAGTATTGTATGCCATGAAGTCAACTGTAAAGCTCCCATGGACTTTAATAGTTCAGGATTAGGGCCTTAACGCATGGGGAAGAGTGCTCTGAAAAAGAGCCAGAAGTAGTATGAAATTATCCAATATAGAAGTTGTTACTGGGATATACGAGATTCACATGTCTTGTGGTCCTTGATGATGATTGGAATGTCCCTACTACTTGACAGTTGTTTGAGACATTGTAATCACGGGCTTCTCAAAGGTTTCTGTAACAAGATGAGTCTCTGCAGTTTCTCCCCTGGCCTATAACCAGTACAAAGGGTGGTATTCTGCCTGAGGAAAAGGAATGAGGTATTTTGTTCTCCGAAAACAAAATTTTCTCCTACTGCCATCACTTTTGATTATCTGGATGAAATAGACTTTTAATGTAAAATAACATACAATGAAGAAAAACATATAAAGGATAAAAGGTTTAACATTAACCACCTTATAAAGTGGCTATTCCCTGACCCAGGTAACTGGGGGCTTGGAGGGTGTCCTCATATGAAGAACTGGCTAGCATACTGGGGTTCCTCTATGGAGAACTGAGGTCAGGGCCGGCTCCAGGGTTTTTGCTGCCCCAAGTGGCGGAAAAAAAAAAGCCGCAATCGCCGGCAGCTCCACTGTGCCTCTTTCTTCTTCGGCGGCAGGTCCTTCCCTCCGATAGGGACCGACAGACCCGCTGCTGAATTGCCGCCGAAGAGCCTGACGTGCTGCCCCTTCCCCTTGCCCGTCCCAAGCACCTGCTTGCTGAGCTGGTGTCTGGAGCCGGCCCTGACTGAGGTTGGTCCCTGTTGGTCAATGCTGATATTTCTGACAGCTGCTCAGAAATATTTTGTGGTGAGACACTGTGATTCAAGTGCTAACAATTAGTATCATGGGTATTGATGGAACTATAGCTCCACCCAAAAAAAAAAAAAAAAAAAGAATAAGCCAAACTGTTTTCCACGTTTGTAGTTGGTTGTCTTTGGATTTGCTTTGAATGTTGGGTGAAAATTCAGGTCATGTCTTATTTTATCCATTATCTTCATATGTCCTTTTCTTTATAGACTTTACCTTTATTAGGGCAAGTACTGTCCATAACTCACTTTTGAAAATGGCAAGGACATTTTTGGTGCTATAACAATATAAGGCTGAAATTTTTACAGGAGCTTAAGGAAGTTAGCCACCTCTTTTCTATTGACTTTCAGTGAGAGTTGAATGCCTAACTGACTTACATCTCTTTGAAATCCCAACCTAAATAATCTTTCGTTATGGCTTTATTTATGCAATTGTCCAACTCTTCAGGCAGCCAGTTACCTTTTATTTTGTCAACTTCTGTAGATACTGGAATATAAATGTTCCTGCTACTTCAAGGCAGCCAAACACACCAAAGGGATCACAGCAAAATCTGTTCTCAGAACTTTCTGTCAAAGTTTAAAGTTCTGGTCTTAGGGGGAAGGGAGTCAATGAAGCAAGTGAAAAACCTTTTCTAAAATCTTTTTTACGTTTGTCTATGAAATTAGTACTGGTGAAAGGTGCAATGTGTGTATTTAACCTTAGGGAAGAAGTGGACAAGGCCATTTAAACAGGCTGTGCCCGGGGGGGGGAGGGGTCAGCCAAGTCCATTCCTTTATTCAAAGGTGCCAAACTGGCAGGCCTAGAGAGTGAAGTCCTGTATTTATCCACCAAACAGGATATCCCTCACCTCTGACCTGCAGGAAAGAGGCTAGATAACTAGGTTTGAGAGGACCAGTGGTGATCTAAGCTCCAGGTCCACTCATGGGGTGATTTGATAAAAAGAAATAAAAAAGCAACTAATCTTAATAAGGCATTGCTGTCAAAGAGCACTGGTTTTTACGATGAAGAGAGGGCAAATTTAACAATCTGTATTGCTGTCTCATCCAGGGGTGCTGGCACAATTTGCGTAGTGGGGGTGCTGAGAGCCATTGACTCAAACTGTGAACCCTGTATATAATGGAAACCACTTCAAATCAGGGGGTGTGGCATCACCCTAGTTCCAGCACTCATGGTCTCATCTAAACCCCTTGGTGCGAGACCATGGCTGGAAAGTAGGCTGTCAGTCAATCTTATTTAAGTATTAGCTGTGGGTAGGAGTCAACCTAGAAACTTTTCAATGACTTCTTTCTTAACTGAACTTTCTTCATCTAATATTGACTGTTGATTGTTATCAGTTCTCCAGTTCAGAGCTGGACTAACTTGGAAATTAAAACAAAAAGAACTTTTGCAGCCAAACAAGCTTATCTTCATGTGTCAGGTGAAATCAGAATTTTTGTTTGGCTAGAGGTTTAATGGTGTTTCTGCCTTTTCAGCTCTGCTTCCCAAACAGTTCTAGAGAGCACCTGATTTTCTGCAATAAATAGCTCAAAGGGATGAACAAAACTTATTCTGTGGGCATTGAAAGGTTTCCATAAGAATTCTAGTTGCACATTCCTATGAGTGACCTGGTACTAAATACTATATCCCTGACAAAGGTCCTTAACTCCAATTCTAATTTATTGCTCAGTTTGTATCCCTCTTATTTTGTCAGTCCTCAAGCTGTTCTTAGCTTTGACATCTCAAAACTGCTTTGCCAGGCTGTAGAGATTACAGAACTGGCCACATTTCTACACATTGGAAACAGCAACGAATCACAGATGGGAGAGGATAAAAAGAATACATACCATGAAAGCAAACTGGTAGAGGATGTAGTGTGTGTGTGTGTGTGTGTGTGTGTGTGTTTATCATGCCCATAAGCTAATCTCAGCAGCTGAGCTGGTGTTAGTTATGTGAGGGGGAAAAAAATTCCCTAGCTAGCCTCGGAGAAAATGAAAGACAGAAATAACGATAGCATATCTATGCCAGCTTCCCAGACTGGCATTCTTCTTTGCTGCAAGGTACAGTTTCTTGGCAAAACAGTCACAAGAACTATATGGAAAGAGAATTGGAAACAGATTTATATTTTTATCTTCAAGGTATGATTTCTACAACATAAAAAGGGCATTTTAAAATGCAAGGGGTTAGTTCCTGATTTTCAGTAATGCTGAATTCAGTGGCAGCTGCAGGTGCTCAGTGACTTTGAGCATCGGACTATAAATTAGGCCCTGATTCAGCAGTCTATCCCTATTCACTTAAGCTCTTGCTTAACACTTGAGTATATACATAAGTCAGCTAAAGTTCAGCATGTGCTTAAGTGCTCTCTTGAATAGGGATGAAAATAATTTGAAAAAAGGATTAGAATTTGATTAAATTTGCTAAAAACTTGAAACAATAATTACCCCCCCTCAAAAAAAATCTGTCCATCTGCCCTCCCCTCCCCACAACCAACAAACTAAAAAATCTCTTTTAAAAAAACTCCAAGCCTTTCAATTGAGAATCTGTCACTTCAGAGCACATTAACAAGGAAGAAAAGTTCCTGGGCCGTTTGCTGTCAGTCATAACTGAATACCTTGCAAGTAGCTTAGTATCAAAAGGATAGATAGGTAATTAAATATCATACCTACCTGGGCACTCAGAAATATCACCAAAACACCCAAAGTAATCAGTTGTCAAGTATCAGGGGGTAGCCGTGTTAGTCTGTATCTACAAAAACAACAAAGAGTCTGGTGGCACCTTAAAGACTAACAGATTTATTTGGGCATAAGCTTTCGTGAGTAAAAACCTCACTTCTTCGGATGCATAGGAGTAATCAGGTAGCTTAAATTTAGTACATGTAGGTGCTTAATACCTAAAAGACAGACAAAGAAATACGGTTACTTAAAAAAAGAACAGCATGGTCCTGGAGATTTATCCATTGGCCTGACTAATAACAATTTATGTTGAAATAGATTTTGCTAATCCTGTATAGTATTCAGTGTATTATATATGAAAAATCACTCATAGGAAGCAACTTCGTCTCTTAAGAGACAGCCCACATGCATCCCCAAATATATGGAGTGCTCGTGTCAGGATTTGGCATGTATGAAAAATGTGTGGTCTAAGCTTAAAACTAGCAGCCAAACTTTTCTAAATTCTAATCCAGGCTCTGACAATGTGTCCCTTTGTGAATTTGGGCAGATCTCAGCTTCTCTGTTTCAGTTTTCCCATCTGTCAAATGAGGATAATGAAGTTTGTGGACAGAAAATACTAAGTATTACTATTACATGCACTAAATTCCATTTGTGGGTAGTAGGTTTAGAAATTAGTTTGAACTTTTCTACTCAAACAGAACTAGCTCTAAACTTTGAACATATATATATATATATATAAAATTTTAGTGGGTGACAGCAGCAGAATGGGACCTTTCGTTGCGATTCAGAAACGGTTTCCTACTGTAGCATCACAACACACCAGCCCCTGGGGACAACTGATTCTTTTGCCTCCAAGCTCCGATACGCATTAACTGTCAGAAATTTTTCAGATCTTATGCTAGCTAATGTATAGTGTTATTCAGACTGCCAGCTTGTACTGTACTCTGTGGAACAGTTGATCTTGAAAGATGTCATTTTCCCCTCATTTTCTGACTTGCTTTGTTACCTCAGCGTTGATTTATTTTACACTTTTTGACACTCAGCGATTTTAGAAAACTGATCATGTCCCAGAAACTTTAAATTAAGGAACTGACTACTGCAAGCCCAGGAAACAAACAAACAGACACAACATGCAACCCCTTTTCTGTTTTAGGCTGCCTAAAAGACAATTGAAGGGGAAGGCACCTACATTCTGTGCAGCCTACATTGAAAAACACACTGTGTTTTCAAAAGGTTCAGAGAGAAGACACCTTCCTTTCCCTTTTTCTCTGGCTTCAGATATAGTAAGATTTATTGGACAAGATTCTCATAACTGACTAGTGATTTGGGGTAGAGCTGATTGAAAACTCTCCAATGGAACAATTTTCTTTTGGAAAATGCTGATTTGACTAATTTGAACCATTTTGCAAGAGCGGATTGATTTTGTCAAAGTTTGACCAAAAAAAATATTGAAACGTTTAGTTGTGATAAGGTCAAAGTGTCATTTTAATAAGATTGAAGAACCTCACTTAGACTTTTATATTATATCATTTATGGTATAATATATGTCTTGTATTACAAATGATATTATAAAAGGCACAGCTTTGATAAGGTTCTTTTGATATTTATGAAACAATTTTGGGGGGAAATTTTGTTTTGCAGGAAATTTTAACTTTTTGTTCCAATTTGAGACAAAAGTAAATGTTTAAAGGTCAGAATTTCCTACACAATGGAAATTCCAAATTTGACTAGCTCTAATTTTTGGGTATCCAGCTGGAGACCATAAGGAACCATTATGATTATCTGGTCCAGGGGTCAGCAACATTCGGCATGTGGCTCGCCAGGGTAAGCACCCTGGCGGGCCGGGCCAGTTTTATTTACCTGCTGATGCGGCAGGTTTGGCAGATCGCGGCCCTCACTGGCCGCGGTTCGCCGTCCCGGGCCAATGGGGGCGGCGAGAAGCCGTGGCCAGCACATCGCTTGCCCGTGCCGCTTCTCGCCGCCCCCATTGGCCCGGGACGGTGAACTGCAGCCAGTGGGGGCCGCGATCAGCCGAACCTGCCGCGTCAGCAGGTAAATAAAACTGGCCCGGCCCGCTAGGGTGCTTACCCTGGCGAGCCGCGTGCCGAACGTTGCCGACCCCTGATTTAGTCTGATATCCTGTGAACACAGGCCAGAGAACTTCCTCAAAATAATTCCTTATAAATTAGCACCTATCTTTTAGGAAAAAAACATACAATTGTGATTTAAAAATTGCTAGTGAGAATCTACCCTGACCCTTGGTAAATTGTTCCGATGGTTAATTACTCTCATTGTTGAAACGTATGCCTTATTTCCAATCTGAATTTGTCTAGCTTCATCTTCCAGCCATTGGATAGTTTTATACCTTTTTCTGCTACACTGACTAGCCCATTAATAAATATTTAGGTATTTATAGACTATGATCAAACCACCCCTTAAACCTTCTCTTTGTTAAGCTAAATATATTGTTTGAGCCAGCCTATACACTTTCTATTTCTCTTTATAGAATTCTATAAGGATGGGTATATGGGCAGATGGATGTGAGCAGGGGAACCATAGAAAGAACAGCATTATTAAATTGTATATATTTTTTTACAATAATTTCTGTAGAACCTTATTTATTTCCATGGGAATCTCTGGGTTCCAATC
This sequence comes from Malaclemys terrapin pileata, assembly GCF_027887155.1. Taxonomy (NCBI): domain Eukaryota; kingdom Metazoa; phylum Chordata; order Testudines; family Emydidae; genus Malaclemys; species Malaclemys terrapin. Next base: position 21,983,628 of record NC_071510.1, read on the forward strand.
CCTGTTAAATTCTAGAAGACTTTTGCATAAAAGAAGCATACAGTTATTTATAGAACTGTGATGTGATATATTGTTACTTAAATGTAAAACAGGACAGTGGCTTCCATTCATCACCAAGATCCCCTATTTCTGTAGGGTTGGGCAGGCCCAACATGTTGTGGACCTCAATTTGTGACACAGATCGGGATTCTCCAGTTACAATGCTGATGTGCAGTTCCTCTCCCACCTGTGCAATGGCAAGATGCAATTTTCAACACTCCATTTCAAGCCACACGTGTAAACAATAAAAGCTTTTGGAAACCAGTACAGCCAGAATGGCCAACTTCCACGAATTGGCAAGACTGTGGTGGTGGAGATCTTATGCGAATAGAGAAGGTAATGCATGCTGACAATAGTGGGTATGTTGTCAACATGCATTAACTTCCCCACTAGTGGGAGATCACATCACCATATTCTTGCCAATTTGTGGACGTCAACCCTTCTGGTTGTACTGGTTTCGAAAGGCTTTTGTTCATTACATAGGTGGCATAAAATGGAGTGTTGTATCAACAGCAGGGAATAAGTTGCCTCTGTGTACCCCCTTCTAACAATAAAGAGGCATGGTTAATTTTTTAATGAACTTTCTCATGCTATCAGTTTGTGAAGATTGTGCGTGTTTGTGGTAACCCACCAATAAAAAGGCTGTGGGGTCATATAACTGAATAAACATTTCACATATGTAAATTGTCTTTTTCTGTTGCTGCCAGATTTGGAAAAAAAACAATCTTTGGCCATAAATAATTTTTAGATTTTTGCCGTAAGTGATTATAGCAAGAACTCTGTTTTGCTTTGCCAAATCAGGAATTTTAGTGATATTCCCAATTTATGTTCTATTTTATTGATTTTTTTGATGCAATTTTACTTTTGTTTTTCAGCTTCACACTGAAAGAATTTTTAGATCCTCATCTGCTGTAAATTGTCATAACTTCATTGACTTCAGTAGCGTTATGACAATTTATACCAGCTGAAGATCTGCACCTGGACTTTTGCCCAGTTCTTGTGGCGTTCTGGGATATTCAGGACTTTTCTTCTGTCAGCCTTTTCATGAATTGAATGCAAGTGGCTAACATATTCTGATAAAGCTTCCACTTGCTCATCATTCTCAAAGCCTCAAGCAACAATCAGTGTGAACTCATGTGGCAAAGGCTTGGCCTTTTCTATCAATTCTCTTGACAAGAATGTTGTCAAGTCTCATTTGTTCTTTTCTTAGCTGATGAACTTATTTCAGGAGGCTGGTAGTTATACCTCACATCTGTCTATGATGAGGCACATCAGCCTCGAGGCACCATATCTTCTCTGTCTTCTCCCAGTCTGTATACATTGTGGGAAATATTCGTCAGTGACCAGGTCACGTCATGTATACAGAGCAGGCTGGTGAGGTGACTGAAAATTACTGGTAGCCACAGTCGTTCAAAAACAACCAAGCACAGTTCTGTCAATCAAAACACAACTTGGCTGATCAGGAAACTGCATGCCACTCTGTACTGGATGTTGAGCATTTGTGTTTGTCCAAAGGTCTGAAATGCCCATGTACAGTGGCAAATGTGAACTGAATACAGAGCCAACATGGATGAGTTCCTGCCAAATATTTCCCACGCCTACTAATAGAATTAAAAGGCTAACCAAGTTCTTTCTCATCACCGTTCACAACCTTCTTCTATTCTTCTGCAACAGTGGCTTTGTGTATGATAACTACAGGATCCTTTTCTTCCTATGAAGATCACAGAAATTTATAGATTTTAGGTAAAAGAGCTAGTCGGCATTAAAACCTAGGCAATGTTTGAGGACAAGAATCTTTTTTTTAACTGTACAAACCTGTTAAACCAGGGGATCTCAAACTGGGGATCAGGACCCCTTAAGGGGTCAGGAAGTTATTACAAGCTGTCAGCCTCCACCTCAAATGCCACTTTGCATCCAGCATTTATAATGATGTTAAATATATAAAAAAGTGTTTTTAATTTATAAGGGGGTCGCACTCAGAGGCTTGCAATGTGAAAGGGGTCACCAGTACAAAAGTTTGAGAACTACTGTGTTAAACTGTTAAGTGCACCCATAATTAACCCGAGTGACTCTGTGACTGGTTCATTTGTTTTTTTGCATTGCTTTCAATTTTGGGGAAGTTCTCTTTTAGAAGTTTGAATGTAAAATTTTTATTCCTAAGAAATTTTGCCCTGTGATGGGCAAATACATTTTGCTATGGTTTTAGTACTTTAGGGGCTACATGACTCCCTTCTTTTCACAATGTAATGCTTCTCAGAGAACACCCAGATATGCCTAGAAACTTTATTTCTTATTTTCATTTAATAAAATAGAACACTTCCTGTTGCACTCCCTCTGTCTTTTCTATATAGATTGTAAGCTCCTTGAGGGTAGGCACTATTACTGTGTGTTTATATAACCCAATGATGACCTGATCTATGTTGGGGGTCTCTAAACACTACTAAAATATAAATTATAATAATAAATTATAATAATAAATTAATAACAATCTTCTATCTTGTCTTATTTACCCTGTAAGATCTTTGGGGAAGAGACAATGGCTAAAATCCTTGCCCCGTTGAAGTCAATAGGAGTTTGCCGTTGACTTCAATGGGCCAGAATTTAAGCACTTTTAAGCACTTTTAGGTGCTTAAAATACTTATTTGAAAAACTTCCATATGAATGAGTTTAATTTCAAGAAGCAGATGTCAACTCTCTCTTTATTTCTGTCTGCATCCTTCCTAAAATGTCTAAATCAATGGTGCTTAGTCCACATTTCAGTCTATAATTTCTACCCACAAACTTAACAATAGTGTCTGCTTTATGTGATCCTACTTAGTGAATGCCTTGATAGGTTAGTTTTGAAGGAAAAATATGAATTAGGTCAAATCCTGCACTCTGTTGCCAAGGTAGAACTCCCACTGAAGCCAGTAGGCATTACATCTAGTGTCATATTTGGCCCATTATCTCTAACTTTTGTCAGGTATGGTAATGGATAGTTAGTCACAGATATGCAGTTTCATGTATATGAATCTTGACCTCCCTGCATGGATTTCTATATTGTTGGAGGTTATTCTCATTTGTAATGGTGGAAAAATATCACTTGGTCTGTTTTATATCCTAGTCTAGCAGATGACCATTCTCTCGCATCAATTTATTAAGGGTATGTTCCTGACCCCATTGAAGTTAATAGGACACTCCATTGTTGTTAGCACAGTTGGATTGGATCCTGAATCTACAAAATGATCAATTTGGCATTCTTCTTTCAAATTACAGTGATGCTTTCTCTGTTGAAGTCTGTTTTGCTTTTTAGTTGTTTTATATTGCATTTTGTGGAGGTCTTATTTCCTGCCCACAAAATGTCCATTCATATAATTTGGGGTCTTTGAGTAGAACAAATAGAGCAGCTAAGACAAAATGGCTCTCACTCACCATGTATATATGCCTTATCCACTGTTCACTGTATATCACCATTTTTGTTCGTCAGGATATAAAGGGAAACATTTTAGGTACATATCGTTTTTCTATGCTTAACGGTTTCCAAGTATACTATTTTAAAAAATCATAATGCAGAAGAGTGGCTTGGGTTAATGGGCTGTAGCTGCTGGACTATCCCTGCGTCCCTCACAATCCCATTTTCACCTTGACTGCACACCCGTCTCTCTGGTATGGTAAAACCCCTCGGTTCAGTTGTGAAATGCTCATATTTTTAGAGCTGGGCTCTTGTCCTTGTTTCTTTTTGCAGGATTTTCTCTTTCCAGTTTTTTTTTTTTTTTGCCCTTCTGTCAGTAGCATCTTTACATAATTACTTTGGCCTTCCTTTAGGTGTACATATATTGATCTGTAAATAAACTCTGGTGACCTGACCGTAAATGGTAGGCAATGTAGAACAGTGGCTTACTAGACCTTATGATAGTGTCCATTATAGCCTTTATTGGAGGCCAATGCCACTTCTGTCTATCTTAGACAGGTACTTATATGACCTCCGTTACTGTAGTATTTCAGGACCCCATAATCTTTAATATATTCATCCTTATAACACCCCTATGAGGTAGGGAAGTGTTGTTATTCCCATTTTACAGATGTGGAGCTGGGCCTTTGTCTCCCAAAAGGAATTTATGCACTGTGAAGCTCAGTCAGAGAGAACAATCTTGTGGGTAAGGCACTGAACTGAGGCTCAGGATATTTGGGTTCAGTTTGTGGTTCTCCCAAAGACCTTCTGTGTGGTGCTGGGCAAATTACTTCATCTCTGCATGCCTCAGTCCCCCATCTATAAAATGGGGATAATAATCTGTTTTATCATTTCTATTTAGAATGTAAACTCCCCAAGGCAGGCATGGTCTCTCATTGTGTGTGTGTATAGTTCCCACTACAACAGGCCCGGAACTCAGTTGTGACCCTTAGGTATTGCTAAAATAGTAAAGAATGCCACTATTGTTTTCAATGGGGAGTTCTGCTTCAAAATCAATGGTGAAATATGTCCTATAGTCCTGCATCCAAAATTCAGTCTCATCCTATTAAGTACTTTGTGGGTGCATGTGTGTGTGTTATGTAGTGTTCAGATATTGAGTATATGCATTAATGACTCTCTTCTCCAGTGAGACAGTGGCATATAAATTAAGTAAGAAAATAACTGTTTTCAGGCATATGAGCAAGGGAATATTCAATAGCTAAATAAGAAGAAAAGTAGTAAGTTTTAACATGCATTTTGTTAACTTCAGCACAGATTTGGCTTCCAAAGCTGCTCACGGAAGAACATTAAAGCAACATATGGCACACCAATATGTACTGATGGTCAGAATCAAGGCAATTTTGCTTCACTGGTGAAAGATGTGTTGTTTTGGGGTTGTAGGTGAGGGAGGGTGGGCTTGCTGACTCAAGAGGATAGAGAAATCAAACTTGAGGCAGGTCTACACTTAAAACGCTGCACCATCACAGCTGCACTGCTTTATCACGTTAATGAAGATGCTCTAGGCTAACTGGGGAGAGCTCTCCTGTCAGCATAGTTAATCCACCTCAGTGAGAGGCAGTAGCTAGAGGCAGAGAGCTTCTCCTGCTGACAGATCACTGTTGGCACCAGCACTGAGGTTGGTATAACTCAGGGGTCTGGATTTTTCACACCCCTGAACGATGTAGTTATACCAAAGTAATTCTGAAGTGTAGACCTGCCCACAGAGTGACACATTCATTGTGGAGTAGGGGTTGATGATATGGTTCCTGTGTGGGGAAGTTCTGCTGTGTGTGTGGGGCAAAGTAGCTTTGGGATATTTGTTACTTAGCAAGGTAGCTACAGCAACTGCAAACCTTGATGGCCTATATAAAGCAAGATTCCTGGGAGGTGCGCTCCTGAAGCTCATCCTCTCCCCACACCTGGAGCCTGCGAGTGTAAAGGGGGCGTCAAGACAGCATCCTTTCTAGTTCAGGAATCCTTAACAAAATTCTGAAGAAGTGGGTGGGGAATGAGGATCTCCATGGTAATCATCTCCACAGTTATTACCTTGGTCAGGTTTTTATAGCACGCTTGTCACTATGGTATCTGAGGACTTTGCAGAGATGCACTATGCAATGTGACTAGCATCTGTCACATGGTGTCTTCTCCATTCCTCTTTTCTCCTCAGGGGGAAAAATGGGTGTGGATATTTGGTGGCGGTTATGGAGTTGCTGTGTGCTTCGATTTCTCATGGAAGTGTGCCTTGCATTTGGAACAGAAAGGATCGAGGTGATCCTTAGTTCCTGAATTCCCCAAACCCAGACTTGACCCTTAGGGAGCTTTGTCTCCTGCACAAATGAGTTCTTTTCCTGTGACTATGCTAAACGCTGCAAAGTCCAGGAGTGTAAGAATGGATGTCTACCCGCCATCCATTTACAACACAAAATGGTCCATCAGCACAACTAATGCTGTTTCCGTACCCGTTCCTGGTCCAAATCTAGATTGCACAGGGTCTAGGATAGGTTTTGGATAGTTAAGCTTGAAAGTAGGATATTTTGGCAACAAGCTTGGTGGGGAATGGAAGTTTGAGATTGGATGGCAGTTAGTTCTGTTTCTCACAACCATGTTGCACTTAGCATTTTACTTGAGGCTATCATTTGGAAGCTTCAGATAGTACATAATATAGTCAGCTACCTTTTGAGTAGGGCAGATCAATGCGAGAACATAATACCTGTGATTTGTGCTCTGCTCTAACTTCCCATCCACTTTCATTTGCAAACCCAGGTGGTAGTGATAGTCTGTAAAGACCTAATTGGCCTGTAACATGTTTACCTCTGAGGCCCTCTCTCTTTATGCCATGCTGTGGCAGTTCCATTCAGATGGAATGCTCGGAGGGTCTGTTTCCAGGGTTGAACTCCTCGGAGCATGTAGAAAAGAATTCTCAGTGAAGAGCCCATGGCTTTGAGTTACAAGAGCTGAAAGAAAAATGTGATGAATTATAAAGTGTGTTATATTTGTATTGCACAAAACCAGCTTTGATTGAGGGGAAAAAAACAATTAAATTTGGCAGAAGAAACTAGTCCATAAGGTGATTCTCTAACTTAAAGTGCTTTAAAGAAAAACATTTACACAGCGCTAAGAAACTGTGTTAAAAACCTGTTTGCTTGCCATGCAAATTATATATTTTGAGGGTTTTTTTTTTAATTTTATAACTAGGGACAACAGGCTTCTTCATTATTCAGGATGAATAAACATTAGTGGCTGGAGCTCTGGTTTAGATAAATATCCTAAAGTCCAGATGCATTTCTGAACCTTCTCTATACTATCCAGACCTCTTTGGTTTGCACAACTGGGCTGGAAAACTCAGGCAAAAAAAAATGTTTTCCCACTGATTGTTGTTACAGGTACAAATTGTTCAGTTAACTAAATGTGCCACAGGGTTTACCTGCATCCAAAAAGAAAAGCAGAGCATGGGCAGGCTTCATTAGCACAATGCCTCTGATCTTGAGAAGCTTAGAAACACTTGCTGAAAGCTGTGCATCCAACCTTTACAGGAGTGGAGGCACAAAACCTAGCGTGGCTGGCAGCTTCAGCAGCAGCTCTGTGTAACTCTCTTCCTCCACCTCTCCTTGCTCAGGACCCATCTTGTCCCCCTTCCACGCCTTGAGTGCCACTGCTGAAAAAATAAAGAGCTCCACAAGAATTTAGCTTAGTTTAAGCCTTGCAAAGCCTCTAAACTTTACAGGAATGGAGCTCCTGGTAATCCAGTCTCCCTCACCGGTGAGATCATCTCAAAGCTTTTAATGTCCCCTGCTCTAACACTTTCAGATTATCTGGCTTGGTGAGTACTTTAGGAGTGGTCTCATCACTACTGGGTAAATGGTGCTCCATGATGTGCACACAGCCAAAAATTGTATTAGCTTTCTTTGCTGACACATCACATTACAAGTACCTGACACTCTCCATTATCACCTGCAGGTCTCTTACTAGTTAGTCAGAATGATTTAGTGATTTCCAAGTGTGACCTTCTGATTAAATATTTGTTAGCTTTTTCACGGATTGACTGGTTTGTAGCAAAGACAGGCAAGGGGAAACATTGGATTTAGGTGCCTGTCATATGTGTCTTTGAAAATCTCAGCAAAAAAGGTACTGCTGATGCAAATGTGGGGGGGAGGAAATCCATGTAGATTCTTCTTACCGCTTGGGTCCAAATATAACACAAGTAAAAGAACAAAATTGGGAGGTTCTTTAACTTTTGGATGGATTATATTTGTTGAAGCTAGAATTATGTCCTGTAATTGCATACCCTTGATATATATTCATGTGGGCTACCTGGCAATTAAGCATTCTGGCTTCAGGATCCAATTGTAGTTTTGGTTTTTTATATATCTATATAGATATATATCTATATATAGTCCCCTACATCTAGCTTCTCTTATATACTAGTCCATGATTAGAGTTTTCCATTAATAAACAGAATCAGCAATCTACAACAACAGGCTTTCTGTGCCGTTGGACATTTAAATGAAAAGTATGATCCTTATTTTCTTGATAAGGTCACATCTGCCAGGATAAATTGTTACTTTGTGCCGGTTTCCAGCCATTTCAATATAACTCTGTTATAAAACTAGAATAGCCTTACATGAACATATCATAAATATATCACAAATCTAATAAATATAAATTGGCCTTTATTTTAAGGGATGACACCTAGTTTGAGGAATGATTAATAAAAGATGAACTAAAAATCAATAATCTCTTTTTACATTTTAGCTGACATGTAATGTTTGCCAGATTCAAGAGATGATTTTTTTTTCCAGTGACTCTCTTTGACAAGGGGTATTTAGAATAGATAATCTGTGGAAAATGGTTAGAGTTTTCCAAGGAGTAATTTTTTACATCAGTTTTAAGGCATCTCATAATTAAGGACAGCAACTCATACATGCAATTTTGGTCTTCTATATGTCTCTAATGTGCCAATCACAATGGAATCTAGGCATGAAAGTGTCTTTCATGACCATAAATACAATTCTAAGGTCACACATGGGGAATCAAATTTTTTCGTCCCTTTCATTGAAATATTTTTCTTTTCTTTTCAGGGATTTAAAGTCTAGTCAAAAATCTTGGGGGTATTGATTGTATCAGACAAAAATGCTCCACTCTCAGTGGCATTAATAAGAGACAGACCTGTAAATCGGCCATTGCCAATAGCAGCTTTCTAACTCCAGCTATCATGTAGCATTTTTAGCTTTGATAATAAAATGTGTGTCTATGCAAAAGTACCAGCTTTGTACTCAGTAATAGCTTACACAGATTAGTGATTATTTTTGTAACCCTGCCATCTGAGTTGGCAGCAACAAGGGCCGGGTTCTGTATCTAGGGGTTCCGTTTCATTAACGCAATGCAAAACCGGCTCGAGCCCCCACCCAGTGACCTGGGACAATTACATACCACCCCCCTGGGTGCCTCTAAGAGGCAATACTTCCCCTCTCGCAAGCATGGAGTCTGAGTGTAGCAGAAAATGTTTAATAACATGAGGTAAACGACATCAGCATTAAATTGGGAAAACACCACAAACAGGATTCATAGCACAAACCATGAGCAAAAGACCCACCCCTAAAGTCCAAAAAGTCCAACACCCCAAAAGTCTCTTGAGAACAATAACTCCAAAATCACCCAAAAGTCCAACAACCCAAAAGTCTCTGTCCCTGGTCAGTGCAGCCCCAGAGTTCAAAAGTTTATCTGCAGAGTCTTACCCCTCCCCACCCCCCAGCCTGGGTGGAAATGGGGGGGAAGAAAGGGGCATGCGGGGTATTAAGGGGCACCTTACGTGGTCCAAGGCCGACTGCCCCGCTTCTCCATGGGGTTCTGCTGCAGTCTTCACCACAAGCCGCTCCACTCCACCAGCCACTCCGCTCCTCCAGCCATCCCACAAACTGCTCCGCTCGCCATCCCAGGTGCTGCACCAACTGGCCCACAAACTGCTGCACTCGCCATTTAGCAATAAATCTTCAGGCTCCCCCACTAGTTAACAGAGCACTCACTGATCTCAGCTCATAGTGATTTCTGCTTGTAGTAGGGGGGCCCCAGTGCTAGTGCACTATTAGCTTAAAGTGAATTCAGCATAGTCACCTGTAATTAGACTCTTAATAGAATCAAAATTAGCTCTGCTATTCAACAGTGGAGAGAGGAGATGGTGCAATTGGTGTCTTAGGCCCTCAAAAGGGACACATACCATCAGGTACAAATACCTGTCCCTAGCCTCTCTTCCTTCATTGGGTTTTGTAACCCATGCCCCTTGTCTAGCGAGTGCTACTTAGTTAATGGTGAGTCCTTCTGTCATACAACAGTTTCACTGGCCTTGATTCACAGAATCAGGGTAACAACACTTTAGTCTTCCTGCCCCAATAATAGAGAAACTGGGGATCCCACACCAGCCAAAGTAACCACTTTCAGTTGCTTTTGTCCCAGGCTAGGCGGGTGGGTGTCCCTATGCAAACAAGATCAGCCCCTGAAGTTGTTTTCCACCCTTGCCATAATTCACCACCAGATGTCAGGGTAGAGCTCATCCTGACTCTGCTTACATCTTACCGAGAGACTGAACAATGCCAGAGTTCATTTATCTCCTATACTAGTGGTTCTTGAGTGTATTAATACCAATGCTTGTATTTCTCTACCTGAACAGCTGGACATCTGGTATTAAGGTAATATAGATTTACAGATGGGGGGATTAAAAAAAAAGTATGTGTCATATACTGAAAAATAATATACATATATATGTGTGTGTGTGTGTATATGCTAGTGTGGTATAAAGAGTTTACTGCTGCTTTTCTGGGATGCCCTGCAAAACAGTTATGGCTTCACTATTTACGAGTAATGCCATGTCCCAAACTCATGTCCATAAAACCTTTAAATCCCAATGTTGCACTGAGCACTTTGTGGATGGAACTTTGGGCCCCCATAAGTTTATTGTGGCATGAGAGCTTATACAATACTAGTACACACTATGATATATTCTTTCTCTTTACATGAAAGTATATTAAGATTTGGGATAGGGTGTTAACCCCACACTTTCCCTGAAAGGGTTAATGTAGGCTAAGAAGGGGGGCAATTAACCAGGCAGGCCACATCTGAGGAGAATCAGGTGGCTTAATCCCCTGACTGAATGTGGGAGCCCAGTTGAGGAGGAATGAGCTGGGCTCCGTTTATAAAGGCAAGGAGCTAATAGCAGCGAGACCCTGCAGGGAAATAGGCTGCAGTAACTCCCTGGGAGAAGGAAGGTTTGTTTGCAGGTCACAGAATGAGGGTAGGCTACTGTTACTACCTCGGGGAGGCTGGCAAACCCAGAGATGCGGGAGAGCCAGAAGGTAAGGAAAGGGCTCAGGGAAAAGCAGTAAGGTCCAGGAGATACCAGACTTTGGCTGCTGGTTTAGAGGGTTCCTGAACTGGAACCTGGAGTAAAAGGTGGGCCCGGGTTCCCCTGCCAGCCACTAGGGAAGTGGCACCATAGGGGCAGTGAATGGGAAGACTGCCTCAGACTACTAATGAGGAAAGACTTTGATGCCCCAGAAGGGAGAAACATGAACAGTGACCTGGCTGGAGGGCCAAATGATGAAGAAGGAGCACCTGGAATCCCAGAGACTGAGAGAACAGCAGTGAGCAGCAAAAGGGGTCTCTGGACCTGGAAGGAGCGAATTCCCAGAGATACCAGGAGGGTCTACATCCTGCTCTATTTGTTTGTGGAGCTGGAAATGAATGCTTTTGCTCAGGATTCCCTCAGGCACCAGTATGAGGAAACTCTGAGCAAATACTGCACTTCCTTCCTCCCACACACAGATAAAATGTGAGCACTGAGTAGCAATGACGATAGCCCCAGTTCCTGAGATGGCCCAGGAAAAGAACCCTCTCAGCTATACTAGCTTCCTTTCCTCCACTGATCTTTCCCTTTGTGGGGTTCAAAAGAGCTACAGAGAGAGAAACTTCTATTCAAATCCCATTTGACATGCACATAACTTTCTGAACAGTGGAAATTTTCCATGCTTGGTGTTGGTTCAAATGGGCCTACCCACTTACCTGCCTATTTCTGTAGATACTTGCTCATTCCTCATCAGGGCTGGCCTTACCATGAGGCTAACTGAGGCGGCCGCCTCAGGTACCAGACTGGGGGAGGGGGGGACACCACTAGGACCCAGAGTGTAGAAAATTGTGTCTGCTGCTGGTGCATATGTATTCTCTCTGCTCTAGATGCACAGAGATGGTGGAGTGCTGTGCTGGAGGAAGGAAGGCACAAGAGACATAACAGGCAGGTAGGAGAAAAGGTGAGAGGGAATAACAGAAAGCAGCAGGCGCTACAGGGAGAGAGAAGAGGAGGAGCCTCTTATGTACCTCTCTAGCACCCCCAGGAGCCTGGACTGATTAACACCAGCTTCTCAGGGAGCTTCCTGTTTCCTGCTGCTTCCCTGAACCCACTTGAGGAGAACAGGCAGTCAACTGAAGTAGTAGGAGCCAGTTAGGCCCTAAAGATGCTGATATCTTCCCTCACTCAGCCTCTGCTACCAGCATGCTTATTTGTCCCCTTCAACTGAGTGTTGAGAGCCACTATAGCTGGCACAGAACAGCAGTCATGGGTTAAAGAAGAAAATGCCTCTCTGGGGCAGCATTCAGAAAAAGAAAGAAAAGCTTCCTTTGCTTTCTATCTAAGCAGGAAGGAGCTCTCCTGAGATACATAGATACAAATGTTCACGCTGAGCCTTCCGGCCCCAGTGAGGATGTGAGTCGGGAGGAGATGCCTGAACTTCCAGTTAGTCAAAGTGCAGGTGACCCGGCAGCTACTGCAGCATCCATATCTCCATCTAAAATGGATGTAACCATGCACATTCCTGAAAAAAAAGTGTAGATCAGAGAAGAATGTGGTGAAGGCGCAAGAAACAGCTGCTGATGAGTTTAGTTCCTTAAGTCTAGATGATCCAGGACTGTGGACCCACTTGAGCAGTAGCCTTGTACTGCATAGGCCACAGCACGTAAAAAACTTCATGTTCCCCAAAGACAATGAAAATAGAAGTTTCCATCCAACACATTATTGGCATGAAATCCCCAATGGTGACAAAGTGGAGAGGCCATGGCTTACGTACTCAAAACCCCAGAATGCTGCATACTGTTTTTGTTGAAAACTCTTCCAGTCTAAGGTTCCAGTCACATTGGGTTCTACAGGAACAAAGGACTGGAAAAATCTGGATGCCATGAGAAGGCAGCAAATCACCAGAGAGCATTCCATAGGTGGCAAGAGCTTGAGATGAGACTAAGGTTAAAGGCCACCATAAATGATCAGCATCAAGAGAAGATTGCATCAGTCTCTCTTTACTGGCAAAATGTTCTGAAAAGGTTTGTTGCCATTGTGAGAATGTTTGCTACCCAAAACCTAGCACTGCATGGCACTTCAGATCAGCTGTATGTGCCAAACAATGGAAACGTCCTTAAAATTGTGGAGCTGATGGCTGAGTTTGATGCTGTACACCAGGAGCATCTAAGAAAATTCACCACCCAAGAAATGTGCACACACCACTACCTTGGAAAAACAAGTCAAAATGAGATCATACAGTTATTGGCAACAAAAGTCAAACAGAAGATTGTGGCAGATCTGAAGTCAGCAAGACTTTGTTATTTTGGAATGCACACCTGACATCAGCCATACGGAACAAATGACTTTAATAATGTGTTTTGTAACAACAACAGAACCTAGTGAAAATGTCCCTGTCAGAGAGTATTTTCTAGAATTTATTGACGATTGATGATGCTACAGGAGCTGGTATGACAAATGTGCTTCTTAAAAAGCTGGAAGATACGGGAATTGCGATAGCTGACATGAGAGATCAGGGCTACGATAATGGTGCCAACATGAGAGGAAAGCACAGAGGAGTGCAGACACAGATCCAAGAGTTAAACCCTCGAGCTTTTTTTGTCCCATGCAGTTGTCATTCATTGAACTTGGTGGTCAGTGGTGCAGCATCAGCTTCTAGTGAGGCTGCTGAATTTTTTAATATAATTCAAAGCATCTATCTATTTTTCTCTGCATCAACTCATTGATGGCAAATTTTGAAGCAACATCTGGGAACATCCTCTCTGACACTGAAACCACTGAGAGCCACAAGATGGGAAAATGAAGTGGAGGAGTTAAAGCCTATCAAACACCAAATTGGGAAGATAGATGATGCCATAGTTGCCATTATGGAGGATAATGCTATGACAGGAACTGTTCGTGGGAGAACAGAGGCAGAGGGAAATGGAATCACCAGAAATGTACATAACGTCAAATTTCTGTGTGGCTTAGTGTTGTGGCATGGACATACTGTTTGAAATAAATGTTGTAAGCAAGAGACTCCAAGGTGTTGACCTTGATATATCTGGAGCAATGGAACAACAAGACAAAGCAAAGTCATACCTACAATCTTACTGGTCAGATGAGGGATTTCAAAATGTTCTGAAGAGTGCACAGAAGTTGGCAGAGGAACTTCACACTGAAGCTATTTTCCCACCCATTCAAGAATACAAGAGTCAACGAAGAAGAAGACGACATTTTGATTACGAGGCATGGGATGATCCCATAAGAGATCCCAAACAATTCAAAGTTGAATTCTTTAACCAGGGGTTAGATTGTGCAGTACAGTCAGCTGAAGAATGTTTCATGCAGCTCAAGGAACACAGCAGTATATTTGAGATGTTGTATGATATTCCAAAACTCCTCACTATACCTGAAGACGACCTACACCAGCAATGCAGGGCACTAGAGACAGTGTTGTCACATGATGACATGCGTGATATTGATGTGAGTGATTTAGGTGATGAACTGAAAGCCCTTTCAAGATACATTTCAGCAGGATCAATTCCAAAGCCTGTTCTGGAATATATGTACACAAATAAGATGACCACCCTCTTTCCAAATGCTTTTGTTGCTCTGCGCATACTTTTAGCACTTCCTGTAACAGTTGCCAGTGGAGAACGCAGCTTCTCCAAGCTGAAGTTAATAAAAACACATCTACGCTCCACAATGACAGAGGAGAGGCTGGTCGGCCTTGCAACCATCTCAATAGAGCATGAGCTGGCCCAGACTGTGGACCTTCAGGAAGCAGTTCAAATCTTTGCAACCAAGAAGGCACAGAAAGCACCACTTTGATTATTCAAACTGATAAAAATGCCAGTGTTTACTATGCAGACAAGAAAAGTTACATTTGCTGTTCAGGCGTTTGAAAGGTAAGTGTTATTAAAGTTTTTGAACAAGACATTTTAAGTTGTTAGTTCTCCTTTATTGGGGTAGGCAGCAGAGCAGTACCATGAGAGGAGTAGAACAGGAAGAAGGCAGAATTGAGTCCTTTCAAAGTTTTGCCAAGCGAGGGGGAATGGGGGCATCATTTGAGCTCCCTGCCTCAAGTGCCAAAATGTTGTGGGCCGGCCCTGCTTCTTGCTGCTAAATATCTTGGCTTCCACTATATCCCAAACCCATTATTTTAGAGTTCCTTCCATTCCCTTTAACCTCTGCCAGCTGCAGATAGCCCTGGAGTACCTCACCTGCACACAGTAGTGACCGCTGACAATAGGGAGCCCTATCTGTCCATTTGAACAGTGGTTTGATTTGGGTGTTGTATAAATATTTTGCCTATGAATCTAGAGCTTTGGAGGGGTGCATTTTAAATACGTTGAAATAAATACAGTATTCTTTCCCATAAAATATAACCTTATGGGTACTAAGTATAGTACTGTTTAAATTGCAGCTTTCAGATTTAGTGAAGAGATATACACAGCTTATTAGAGATAATGTGCATACCACCAACTCCTAGACTGGAGAGTAAATTGTTCTGCATGTTTCTTCATTCCCCTGTCTCAGAGGTTTTTCTTTAAATAGTTCAATGTTTATGCTTGGAAGTACTATATTGGTGTCAGTAGATAGTTGATGGAATGGTTTGCCATTGTTCTTCTTTTTTTAAGCTCTGATCCAAATGCTATTGGAGTTGATGGAAAGACTCCAACTGACTTCATTGTGAGTTGGATTAGGACCTTAGTGCCATATCCTGAGACCAGCACAGTAAGAATAGGGAAACAGGCTGTGCAAGGGGGAGCTTGTATGAGATAGGAGGGAATAGAAACCTCCTTCTTTGATCCTGGGAGATCCTCCTAAGGGGAAAAGTAGAGTGACCTGTAGATTTGTAGTCATGGATCTAACTCTCACCTGGTGCACCTCAAAAATTCCTCTCTGAGGTGATGTGAAAGGCTAACTATCACATAGAGTGGGGGAAGAGATCACCTTGTGTTGGCTCTCCATGCTGTGCCTGCTCTGTAGCTGAACATCACTGGATATGCATGCTCTTCCTCCCCAATAGCAGCGGGATGGGTGGGTAGTATTTGTCTCTATAGGAATGTAGGTTGAGGTTGACTAATTAGAAATAACTATCTCAGTAAGCAACTCTCAGCTCTCCAGCCATAATGGCTGACATCGTTGTGTTACATACTAATGGAATAAATGGCTTTAAAATGTAAAACCAGTGATGCTTTTAGGTCCTACATGACATACAGTGCCTGCGATGGGCAGAAAATAAAATGCAGGTGTTTGGAAAAGGAAATGCATTTGTTTCAAAGTGGAAGCTGTTGCTTATTTTTAATGTATTGAAATCAAATAGTTGGCAGCTTCTCTTTCTCTCAGAACACAAAACAAAAACCAAACCCACACCACCACAAACAAACAAGCAGCTTAGACCACTTTTTAAATTAGCTGTAGAATTATGGAGTGATCAAGCATGCAGGCTCATTCTTTTTTTTAAAAAATTGCTTCTCCATTGGCTAACAGTTCAGGCTTCAGTCTGGCACTCTGATCACAAGCATCTGTTAACAATATCAGGAGACTAAATTGTCTTAGAGAGGTTTCAGGTCTCATAAAAACAAATTTTAAAGTGCTAATCTCTTTATGTGCACCTTCCTTCCCCCACGCCCCCAAAGTGAGCATGTAGTTCTAACGGTGAAATTTATCATGATGTTTATTAAATGTGTATCACAATCCACCACCAGCTATGAACAACTGGGATTCTCTGTCTAATAACATGACCACTTTCTAGTTCTAAGCAACAGAGGGTCCTGTGGCACCTTTAAGACTAACAGAAGTATTGGAGCATAAGCTTTCGTGGGTGAATGCCCACTTCATCAGATGCAAGACTTGCGTCTGATGAAGTGGGCATTCACCCACGAAAGCTTATGCTCCAATACTTCTGTTAGTCTTAAAGGTGCCACAGGACCCTCTGTTGCTTTTTACAGATTCAGACTAACACGGCTACCCCTCTGATACTTTCTAGTCCTACTTTCCCCCCCTGATTAATGCACCCTGTAAGACTTTCCATTTCCCTCTCCTTTAGTTTCTATTACTTCTCCCACCTGAAAGGCCTCATGTGATTGGGAAGTGCAAATGCCACACTCGGTCCTGGGAAGGGCCTGCAAATAGGCTCAATCCTATAAAACTCTCCAGAATGTTATGCTTCAGCAGGTGAACAGAAAACAAAAAGGAAGCAGTGGCCTTCAGACAGCTGGTTGTGGGAGAATCTCTCTTGTAAGCCTAGAGGAATCCCTGCCTGCCTGGACAACAGGGGAGGAACAATAGGGTGAAGCTCTGACTATGCACTCTTCATCTATTTGGCAAGACAGAATATTGGGCCAGATTTCCTTGAGGTAAGAAAAAGCCTGGGAACCAGTTGTTTGTAGCTTCCCCTTTGTTTGATTTTTGAATGGTTTGATATCAAAGTGAAAGGGAGAGTCTCCAAAACTCCAGGAGAGAAAGGGAAAACCTACTTGTGTTTTACTGGGGGATATTTTAGTCATCTGTGCCAAGCTTAAGGTCTTTGCCTTTCTGTCACTTTGATTACCTTTTTCCTCCCCTTAGTCCTGCCCTGTGCAGGGCCGGCTCCAGTGTTTTTGCCACCCCAAGCAGCCCCCCCACCCCCAAAAGTCACAATATGCGGCACTTCCGCCGCGACTCTACCGCCGCCGCTTCTTCGGTGGCAATTCGACGGCAGGTCCTTCCCACCGAGAGGGACTGAGGGACTTGCCACCTAAGAGCCGGACGTGCCGCCCCCTTCCATGTGCCACCCCAACCAGCAGCTTGCTATGCTGATGCCTGGAGCCGGCCCTGGCCCTGTGACATGTTTTCCTATTGGCTACTTTTGCTGGGGCCACTTAACCCTCTGCCACTGTGACTCTTCTGAACACAATCTTATTGAAACTCTGCTTTTGGCTGAGGTGGATCTGATGTGGTCACTGCTCATCATCATGGCTCTAAGCACCAGGCAGAATGAAGTCAAGTGAATAATACAAACTTTTTTTTTTCCATATAATTTTGAACCATATTTAACTGAAGTGAAAATTACCCGTTTCAAAGAAAAGGATTTGAGGAAGATTCTTGCGGTGGTACATTTAGTACTTAGCACTTACACTGAAAGCATGTTAGGAACACCTGCTAATTAATCTCTACAACTCCCATGTGAGAGAGGCTGTTACCCCAGTTTCCAGATGAGGAAGCTGAGAATAGAGAGGTTAAGACTTGCCCAAGGCCAAAGATGGAGTTGGAGTAATGATTAGAACTCAGAAGCTCTTGGTTCCCCAGCATATGTTTATTCCACTCGTCTCTCTAGATCTAAAAGGGCACTTGATCTCCGAACAGCAGTGTCTAACACAGATATTCCCTGTATGCAACATGCACATTCACATCCTCTGTTTGGTTTTTAATTTAATCTATATATTGTCATCTAAACCTAGAACACAACGTGTTTTTCTTTGTATTTGCCATGTGGTCACTAATGGCTGCTCTCTACCAAACCTCAGCTGCTCGCTCTCCTCCGTGGAAAATGTTGTTTTTTTTTCCTTTACATCCTTTCATATGAAGTTTTCCCATGGACTTTTTTTATTTTCCTATGGGAAAATTTTGAAGTAGGATCTTTCTCATGAAAATTCTGTGGGATAAAATCTCATTTTTTCCAGCCAGCTCTAACAAGAGCAGTGCTGATCAAGGGTCTGGGGACTAGGATACAGGCCTGTGGAGGGCAGGGAAGAGTATCTTCTACCTTAACTCACTATGCAACTTGCAGCAAAGGAAGGGTGGGGAGAAAGGAATCGCAGCTATATCTATCCTTCGCCAGATACCACTAGTCCCAAGATAGTCCAGTGCTTATGGATGAAGAACAGTTGGCTGAAGGGGAACCCGAGAAAGAGAGAGGTTATTCAGGTAGACAGAGGAAAGCATTTTGAAGAATATACAACCATGATGCATTGTCCTTTGGTTGAAGGTGCCCACCCACAGTTGGTCAATTCAGACCATAGTTTAGGAGGCCTCTTGCCTTCCTAACTGGCTCTCTGCTTTCAGATAGCAGCATATGCAAGTAACACTTTCTATGATCTCCAGTTGGTTAGTGAATTCTGTCCCATCCTGTGGATGATGACCTGGCCTCAGTTATTCAAGTCTTCATTATCTCCCATCTGGACTACAGCAAAGTAATAAACCTGGACATGAAGCCATCATCCATTAGGAAACTCCAGCTAGTACCAACTGCTTGCAGTGCATTTCATCAGCAACACAGGCTACTGTGAGAAAGTCAGACCTGTTCTCTCATCTCTATGCTGGCTTCCAATAGAAAGATCAAGATCTTTGTCCTTTTCTTCAAGGCACTCAATGACCTGGACCCAGGATACCTAGAATATAGCCTAAAGTTCTGGAATGAAGACTGTGGTGAACAGCTGTGTAATCCTCAGGCGTTTCTACCACAAGGGTAAAGCTCATCTGTTCAGGAGACAGAGCTTTCTCATTGGCCAGTCTGAGGGTGTGGAATGAACTCCCACAGAACCAAAGGGCCATCACAAACCTTACCACCTTCTGCACCATGTGCAAAAAGTACTACTTTGATCCTGCCTGCTCTAACGTACCCACAGAACAGTGGGTATATTAGAAAAAAGAAAACAAAAACCTACATTGGAAAAAAATGTGTAATGCTTTATGCACTATTGGAAGGGGCTCAGGTACTATGGTGATGATGGCAGTATAAGAACCTATATAGAATAGAATAAAAATCAGAACATCTTGGATGAGGGAAACTAGTAGTTCAACCACCTGTCCTCCCCAAAGTGCCTAATCACCTCCTACTCCTCTCCTTCCACCCATCTCCAGAAACCAAGAGCAACTCTTAAAAATAAATAAATATAAATTAATGGAGATATCCCATCTCCTAGAATTGGAAGGGACCTTGAAAGGTCATCGAGTCCAGCCCCCTTCCTTCACTAGCAGGACGAAGTACTGATTTTGCCCTAGATCCCTAAGTGGCCCCCTCAAGGATTGAACTCACAACCCTGGGTTTAGCAGGCCAAGCCTCAAACCACTGAGCTATCCCTCACTCCCCTCCCAACTCTTGGGATCCTATGAGTGTAATGGGACATAAAGAAAGAGGCATCATCTCATAACTGGATGTCAAGCCATTTAGGACTTTACCATTCATAACCAACACCCTGAAATGCTCCTGAAAGTGAATAGGTAGCTAGTGCAGAGCATGGAGCACTAATATTACATAGTCATAATGACTAGTTCCACTCGAGATGAGCTGTTGCATTGTGCACCAGCTGGAACGTCTAGAAGCTTTCAAAAGTAGGATCAAGGAGAGCATGCCGCAGTAATCTAGCCTGGAAGTTACGAAAGGTTTTGCCGTGGTGAGGTTTTTATTGGAGAGGATGGGTTGGAACCTCCAGGCCAATCAAAATGATAAAACACTACATGTCACAGCTGCCACCTAGGAGTCCAGAAGCAGTGATTGATCCAATCACTGCAAGAGCATTATGGACAAAGACTGGTTAAACTTACACGCCATCCCTAGAGCTTTTCCCCTTAACTATCATCACCACTTCCATCTAATCTGGTTTCAGCCTAAAATAGTATGGCCCTATCTACTGTTATAATCTGGCAGATACTCAAAAAATCGGGGACTGCAGAGTCTGGGTGCAATGTGAAGGAGATTGCATTCACTCACCTACCCCACCCCCAGGTGGTGATCTAATCACTGTGATCCATGCTTTTATTCCCACCCATCCCATGTATAGACCATCATAATGTATTATATGAGAGAGAGAGAACCATGAAACTCCAAGGAACTTAAACCTGGCTGGCATGCAGCACCTAAATACTCCTGGAACAAGCAGATGCATAATTAAGGAAGCACTATCTGATCATCTTCCCCTCTTCATCCCCCCCCCCCGCCCCATGTACTCTTTGTAGCTCTCACTTGTCTCCTAGTGGCAGTTTTCTCAGGGCAGAGAATATCCCTGTCTGTTGTCTGTTGTGTAAAGTGCTTAGCACATTATTGTCACTGTGACTAAATAATCATTGAGAACACATCACACCAACACTTCAAACTTTACACTGACTACCCGTCCAGCTCCAGATCCTCATTTACAAAGCCCTAAATAGGCTGAATTTGGCTTTTTCAGTGGCCATGTTTGGAATGGCAGCTACAGTTTACTGGGAGGAGGCTTCAGGAAATAGAACTCAGCACACCTGGCAGTACTCCTCCTTGGTCACTTCAGGAGTTGTAAGGTCACACTGAATTAATAACAGAATCAGGAATAGAAACTTGATCTCTTGGTTAGTGCTTCCAACTGAACGCTCTACTTACTTCTATATGTTCAGAGTATGGGCCTCTTTTATGTGTGGTACAGGAGTGGTAAATGCGCCATTGAGAACATGTTGACTCTGCAATGACAACCACTGTATTTAGTGTAAATACAGATGTGCCCATGGCTCAACCTAAGCCACCTCTAACTCTTGTGCAGGAACAAGGTTTGTCATTCACTGGTAGCAGACAGTGATCTCTTTTTACTGTCCATCCCCTGCATGCATGCCTCCAGCCAGGCATTACTGATAGATTATTTTCTTTTTGTTGTAGTTCTTCCTTTTAGTTCTTTTCTTCCTTCCCTACTTTTTCCATCTTTTCAATTCTCTTACTCACTTCCATCCTAATGAAGGGCTGCTAAACTCTCTTTAATTGCAATGCTAACAAGATTGAGCTAGCAAATAGGTAAAACTACAGTTGGAGACAGAATACTGGACTCCCTGTTCCAATATGGCAGTTTCCTTTGTTTCTGTCTACCAAGGATTTTATACTCCACCCATCACTGTGGTATCTGAGTGACTTTCATGGCAAATTGATAGCACTGGTGATATCCTCACTAGACTGAAGTGTTTGACACATCTCTTGTCTTCCTCCTTCTCTTCCCCTTGAATCTTTCTCCTGATCTTTGCTTCTTCCCCAGCCTCTTTGCATTTCTCTCCCTATCCCCATTCCTTTCTATGTTCCTTTGTTCCTTATTTTGGGGGATAAACTGTGATCCTCAATAAGCCCAATTTACAAAAAAAATGCCAGGATAAAAAGTTATATTGGTCAGTCCTTTAAGGGATCAGTCCTGCTCTTTACAACTTCACACAGCTTCATCATATTGGTATGAGGTGTTCTTCTCAGGATATATGGCTATGTCTTCAGCTGCTGTATTTAGTATATATTTATACAGATGTGTCCATGATTCAGCCTAAACCTATCAGTATCTGACACAATAGACTTGTCTGACTTAATGCTAAGTTTAGGATTTGACTTTTGGAAAGAGAGAATCTGGTTGTTTCTCTTTTTTCCCCTTCATGTCACTATCAATAATAAGCAAGTTTGGGTCTAAATTATTCCTCTCCCTTCCCTTCCCTCCCAAAATCATAGTTTCTTTTAAAAGAAATTTGTCATCCAATAGCGATGAATTATTTGAGTTTTATTTCAGAGTTCAATCTACCTACTACTGATGCACATTCAAGATTATTTCTGCCCATATTAGTTTTCCTACTACAGACATATGCCCATAGAGACAAAATACTTTAGAGCATTGTACAATTGATGTTTCATTTAGTACCAGAACAATGGTCTGCAATGGGTCAAGCAGGATCCTTCTTTGTATTTATAGTTGCAAATGTGCATCTAGTCTTCTGCCAAGTCCTACCCACACATGCACACCTGCAACTCCCATGAATTTCAATAGGATTTTCATATCTGAATTTGGCCCATTGTAAAATTATTTTGGAAAGTAGATTACCTTCAAAAATCTGTCCCTTAGGGTCAGCATGCCAGTGTATGACCACTTTGCATGCATTTGATACATAGCCTCATAGGTCTCTGTCTAGCCCTATTCGCATGCAAACCACACATTAAACACACATGCCATAAGCATGCACACTAAATGGGTGTGTATTTGTTTGCAATAGTGTACTGAAACCTAGGCCCTGACAATTTTTGCTAATTGCTCTAATGTCTGGGTTCAACAGTTGTTGAGTCTAAAGCAAAACATCCAGCAGGAGAGCAGAAACCTGGGTTTATTCAATATTAAACCAAATAGGAAGCATCTGGTATATTCTAATGGAATTAGCCAAAAATATCTTTGTTTCAAAATATATGCCAAAGACTATTTCTCAGAGTCTGGAAAATTAACTCTCTCCATATCCTCTGGTAACCCCATATTTGCTTCTTTTTAGTTTTACAAAAAGTATACTTAACAATCTGCAAATATTTGTTCCGTCATAGCACAAAGAAAGTGGCATGCTAGGGAAGAATTTATTCCAAAATATATAACTTTATGTAAAACACTTTATATTGTCCGTCTTCTCTCACTATATAAAGGTGAGCAAAAGCCACTCTTTATTCTTCGTTATTCTTTTATAGCCATGAAAAGTTTATAACCTAAGGCCCTGATCCTGCAAAGAATCATGTTGATGCTTAACTTTAAGTATATGACTAGTCCCCTTAAAATTAGGCACATGCAATACCAAGACCTAATGTCACATGATGTAAAGAAAGGGCAAAATTTGGCAGGGTAAAAAGGGAGTGGAGGAGGAAAGGCAATGGTCACAGTTAACAATATTACGTAGTACCCAGTGAAGGCACATGGACAGCTAATTGGTTTAATAGATATGTAAAATCAATTATTAAAAATCTAATATATGGTTGACTCACTACTTGTAGGCGCCTTGGTAGAAGGGCATTTTAAAGAGGTTGACTTTGGATAGTGGCCTTCAGAACCAATTCAGGGAGGGCATTGAAAATGTAGCTTTGGTATTGAAGAAGGTGCAGAGAATGTAATTATTTTAATCCTATTTTCTATATCATGTGCAATACCACTGTCAAGATGTTAGTTCTATGACTTTTAGGAAGGTTATTCCACAAAGATTCTGAATAGCTTTGTAGGCCCAATTTTCATTTGCCTTTTCCACTACTCTGGCAATATAAAGGGGCCTTAAATTGGGTTAGTATAAATGAGAATAAGGTCATATATTTCTAAGCTAATCAAATATTGCTAAGGAAATTCAATTACTGCATTACTGTTTTCACCCCAATTCTCCCTGCGCCCAGACAATCATTAGAATTTAACCACCGACGTTAGTTAATTAACCATCATTTTTTGAGGCTGTGTAATAAACAAAGGATATAGTGAAGTCAGTGTTCCTATCCAACCCAGTCAGATGCAGGGGCGGCTGCCAGAGCTCTGGCAGCGCTTTAAAGGGCCTGGGGATCCCTGCAGTGGCTGGAGCCCTGGGCCCTTTAAATCACCACCGCGGAAACTGGTCCAGTCCGGCACGGTGTACTGGCTCTTGCTGGTATGCCGTACCGGACCGTACCGGCTTACTTTCACCTCTGCTTTCAGATCTCTTGGCCCTTTGATGAGGTGTGCAGTGTTAAGAACCTTTGTAGGCCAAGATATTTGTTAGATTACCTGAGTGAAAGTATTGTATCACACTAATCAGTGAATACTTTTCCAGGCTTGCGGTAGGTATCTCTGAAGGGTATTGAATTTAGTTTATTTCAGTTTGAAAATGAATTTAATCTTTAAAAGATGCAGTTGGCAACACAGCTGGTCAGACCAATGACATCTGTGCTAGATCTTAGTCTCTATATTTCTAGGTTTCTTGTATATGTAATGCAGATGAAAATTCTAGGATTCTTGCTTACCTCTGAATGTAGGTTTTCCCCTCAGATCAAATCTCCTATAGCATTAAGAGGAGTTGATCAGGGAACCATACAGTCTTGACTACTATTTCAGGGTTTGGCTGCTGGTTTCATTTTTGCTTCCATCAATAGATCTAAAACAAAGAGGCCACGAGATATGCAGGCTGTTCTTCCCACTCTATTGTGATGAGAGAAGAAAGGTATAAGATCTTATTCGTGTTGTGAGAGTATGCACTCCCTCTAGCAAGGCACAATGTGGATTAGAAAAAGGAACATGAGCAGCTTATGCAGAATGTTGAGAAGTACATGTAACAGAGGTTGTAAGAGAAAAACAAGCAGCTACAACAATCAGACGCAGGACACACAGGCACTGCAGGGCTTGCCTTGCTCATGCACAGTGACCTCTCAGTGGAATTTTGCATCCAATTCCAACTCTTGCTGGTGTTCAAGTAAATCACTAGAAGTGAGTGCTGAGCCAGTTATCCTGTGTCAGGTAATTGCCTTGATTAAGATCCTTAGACTTAAACAGGGTTTCATCAAGGGTTGTGGGAAGCTACAGAAAAGTCCATTTTGGGATCTGCACCTGATATTTCCCCCCTGCAGATGGTAATTTGCCAAAGAGAATGAAAAGAGCCTTGATTACAAGGATGATCAGCAAAGTCAAGCAGAAGTGAGAAAAACTGCTGTGTGATGGAAGTACCCATAAGCCATGGCGGAGCGTGTACTGATGAGCTGTTGGGATGTGACTTCGGGGCACTTGGAAGCAAGCAGCCAAACAGAAGTGGGGAGGCAAACAAGAAGAGGGTGGAGATATGGGAAAAGAAGAGGGTTCTGCCCGGGAAAATACTGAACTGCTAGGTGCAACGTCCTGCGTTTTTAAAAGTATTAAGGCAATATAGGCTCTGACTCCATCTCTACATGTTGGGCAGACATGCATGATCTCACTCACACTGTCCCTTTCTTCCACCTGTCACACTCACTCACTATTGCTCTCTCTACCTATCTCTCTCTCAACCCCCCGACCCATTGCTCAAACATGCTCCAGTTCTCTCCTCCTCTTGGACTCCCTCCATCTTGTTAAATGTACACTTAAGTTCACTCGCTCTCTTACCCACACATAGAGCTTGCTGGGAATCATTTTTTCTCATCCTGCAAATTTGTTTGATATATTGTCTGAATTTACAAAAATTTCAAAATGAAAAGTTATTTCAACTTGAAGAACCAACTTTCTGGTTTGAAAGTGTTGAAACAGGACATATTGACAATTTCAAACTCCCTCCTCCGCAACCCCCCCAAAAAATGTTGTCACGTCAAGACATTTGTTGAAACTAACCCAGCTTCACAGACAGATTTGGTTTAGATTAATCGGCATTTTTGGGTGAAAAAACAAGTTAATTGAAAAATGCCTAGCAATTCTATTTGCAAGCTTTCCCACATGTGTTCTTTCTCTCCACCCATTGAGTATGGGCTGGGTAGGGTGAAAAGGAGAATGAGTTGTGCATGTGTGAGATGGGTGAAGAGAGGGAAAGAATGAAAGGGTGTGCACTCTTCTCCCCCCCTCCCATCACATACCCTCACACTGGTCTCTCCATTGCACATTCATTCATTCATTCTTTATTTACTCACACGAAAGAAGCATTAGCTGGAAGAGGGGTTCTGGGGAAGCAGGAGAGTGGCTTGGGTCTGGGGGTAGCATGTGGAGGGTGAGGGAAGGATGGAAGGGTGCGGGAGGTCTGACTGGCAGGTTTGTGGGAGGAAGGGGACAGAATGTGGGGGAAAGAGGATAGGAGTGGCTCTTTGTAGCAGAGGACAAGGGAGGAATGAAGGGGCAGAGGTTTGAAGAGGCTCCAGGGTGCAGAGAGTGGAGGAGGGGGGGAACACCAGAGATGAAAGGGGAAGAGGCCTCTGGGGAGGGAGGGATGGAAGGAGGAGAGGGTGGAGTGGTTCTTTGAAGAGACTCCAAGAGGTGAGAGTGAAGAGTAACAGAGAGATGGGGCAGGGCAATCGGTGTGGGCAAACCAGAATACAGAGAAGGGCATTAGGTAAGGCATTGAAGGAAGGGAGGGCAAGTGCTAGTGGGGTGGGGGGGGAGAGAAAAGAGGTGAGAAAATAACAGGAGAAAAACGGAAAAGAAAGGAAACCACATGGAGATGAGAGAGTGGAAAAGAAATGGAGGAAGAAGCAGCAAAAGCAGAAAATGAGCATAGCTTTGAGGTATGAAACGTTATTTCTTTCAAATTTCCTGCTTCCCTCCCCTTCCCCCTACTTTTAACTCCTCCCAGGTGGCTCCTTACAGTTCATTTGCTCACTAAGTCTCTTTCCACAAATCTATCCCTGCTAATTTTGTAGACCCAGGGTGTTTTGGCAGTTCCGATAAAGCATTTAAATTATTTTTACCATATGCTCAAGCCAGCTTTGTGGAAGGGAGAAAAGTGACCTCATAGTAGATGCCTCCTGAGGTGAATCCATTAGGCTCAGTCACCTCTTGTCAATGGATGCGAAGGAAGGTCTTTAGCTCAATTGATAAGAAGAGATTTTGACAGACGGCCCGCAGAAGCGGGTGGTTTGCGAATCTTATTTGATAGAATGGGTGAAGAGAATGGATGAAACTTCCTGCTGTTGCTCCGCAGTTTGAACTGTGGCACCAGTTGGCCTAAAATATAATAGTGTTACTGTATCTGAGAAGTGAGGCACATGCTGGCTCCCATTTTAGATTGTGCTTTTAATCTGGGAAGTCCTCTCCTTTCCAGAAAGGAAGGATGGTCCAGTAGAAAGGGCACTGTTCTTGAGCTTGGGAGACCAAGTCACTGCTCTGCTACAGATTTTCTTTGTGACCAAAGTCATTTAAGGCCTGATTTTCAAAGAAGATTAGGCTCCTAAAGATGCAGATAGTGAGATTTTCAGAAGTGCCTCTCATGCTGTCTGAAGTGGCTCACAACCATGGGTGGCAATCTCAGGGTGTCTGTCAAGAAACAGGGCACAGACCCCAAACTGGTTGTGTGTTTGGTACTTAGATTTCACCAACCCAGTAACAAACATGAACTCCTCAGGCACTATAACAGCCTTAACAGGGAGCCACAGACAGTCTCCTTGCGTACTCCAATCTAGCTAGCCACCCAGCCAAACCTGCCTCTGTGATAGATGGTCCTTACCCTAAAGATCACAACAATGATCAGGTTACTCCCAATCCCAAAGGATCAGTCACTTACCCCAGATCTCTTGCCAAGACAATACTTGTAGCTAGGGTGACCAGACAGCAAGTGTGAAAAATAGGGACGGGGCTGGGAGGGGGGTAATAGGCACCTATATAAGACAAAGCCCCAAAAAATCAGGACTGTCCCTATAAAATCAGGACATCTGGTCACCCTACTTGTAGCCAATCCTATAATAAACCTTTAGTTAGTTTATTAACTAAGAAAAGAAGTAAGTTATTTACAAGGTTAAAGCAGGTAGACATAGTCTTGGGTTCCAAAAGATGATAGTAGCTTTATATTTCCTTTAGGGCTAACCCAAGCTTAACAGCTGGGGACCCCTCTCATATGCTTAGAAATCTTTGCCCCTCAGAATTCAAGCAGCAGAGTGATATCAATTTCTACTTAACAGGCTTTTTTATTCCCTCCCCTCAGTGCTCAAGCTATGATGGGATGAGGGCTTGTGCACACATCCTCTCCAGGGGCTTGGAGGAAGCAATCAATGAGGTCTTTTGTCCACAATGGCTTGTCTGATGTCTGTAGACCTTATGTTGGGGAGGAAGTAACACCTCTCGTGGTAAACTAGCATTTCACACTTGATAATGCTTCTCCCTGGAGTCTTAGCAAACATTTTTATAGTTACAGAGCAAACATTTAAACATTATAATATCCATATCCCATTTTATAAGAGAAATAGGATTAATACATGCAGCATCCTACAAGCATTCCATTAAATCCAAACACATTCTTCTAACTTTTAATATCTATTTTAACAATACTAACACCCAAGTGAGCTAGATTGGCTTCCAGCCATGCATTTGTCAATGTTCAGTGAGGCCTTGGGCCTTGGCATGAGCTGGCACCTTGTCTTCCTGCATCATAGCGCCTATGTACGTTAGGTGAATTGAGCTGCTAAACTGAATAGATGCTTTTGAAAATTCCACTAGGCACCTATCTGCAGCTTTAGAAACTTAATTTCTTTTGAAAATCTGGCTCCTACTTTCTCCTACATGCCTTTGGGGATCTCGGCCTCTGTGCTTCCCATCTGTAAAATTGGGACAATATCTCTGTACCACACAGGAGTGTTGTGAGGATTAAAGATTGTGATATGTGCCAGTACTACAATAATTGCGGCTGTTCACATGCATGTAGAACTGGAAGTCAGGAAATCTGGGGTCTGCTTCTGGCTCTGTCACTGCTTCACTGTGTGACCTTGGGCAAGTCTTTTCACCACATTATGCGTCAGTTTCCCCATTTGTAAAATCAGGAAAACTAGGCTCACCCACCTTCATAAAGCACGTTGGAGTCTTGTCCTATAAAAAATGATATATCAGTACTTAAGTACTGAGCTGGTGACAAACTGGGGTATGAAAGGAATCCTTTTCCCTCTTCCAATGATTTCAAAGGCATTTTTTTCCTGTGCAACTCAAGGAAAAACTGGTTTACTCAAAACATTTTCACAAACAATGATTGATTTTTTTTTATTTGATAAATTTTAAAAATGCCTCATTTTTCTCCATTGACCCCATTTATTTTTTTCATTTTGCCATGGAAAAGGGGGATGGAAAACAATGAAATGAATGGAAAATAAAAAGACTGACTACATTTTTCACTCACCAGTTTTGCTATGAAAGTGGATTTTAAAAAGTGGATTAAAAAAAAATACATTTTTCAAATAATCCCATCTTGAAAAAGGCCATTTTAAATTAAAATTTTCATTCAAAAACGTTTGAGCAGCTATAGCAGTAATTATTACTAGTATTTATTTTAAAATTGATGTCCCTGACTTTTAGACTAATTAAATAAAATCAGAGATTTTGCAAAGCATTAATGGAGAAAAATGGGCCATTCAATCACAGATGGGGATGGGGGAAAGATATTTCCTTTAAACACAGGTTCTTTTTTCCTCCATCAAGCACAATAGCCAAAGTGAATAAAGCTATATTGCTATATAAACAATATGTAAATGTTAAGAGAATTTTTGGCACAGAATTGCTATTGGTGATAGTAGACTAAAATACAGTAGGTTCATCTTGGCACATGCCTTTTCAGTTATGGAGAAAAAGTGACAAGCCATGGCACATGACACAAACTATATATTTAGAACTGGAATTCTATCACTCAGCACATGGAAAGCAATATGTGGAGCAAAGCACAGATCCCAGAACATTGTCAAGTTTATTTATATTTGCAAAACAGTGAGATAATCCAGTGAAAAACTTCAAAAAGGGACTTTTGGAATTCTTCTTATGTCTTTTTACTTTATTAACCCAATTTTCATCAAACCACCATGAGAAATTCAAATGATACTGGAGGACTACAATCACTGGAATAATTTTTGCAAGAGATTTTACAATAATAAAAATTAAAAACTCTTGTTAAACTGAAAACTCTGCCTTCACTTCAACTAGGCTCTCAATGACCAGCTCCCACATAATAATTTTTCATAATTAGTTGCTTTCTTTGTCAGAATCAATGCATCCATCTGGAAATGTGGTTAACAATTGCCAGCATCTACTCATTTTTTGGTAAAGATTATAGAGAAGGCTGTAGTGAGACAGTGTACCTAGATGTCTCGTATTTTCTTGACCCTTGTTTCTCTGTGTACACTACAGAAATGGCATTTCTGATTTGGTAGATGGTCTTCCTGGACATGGAAGAAGATTGGATGTCCATGCTGATATTGTTAGATCCACCCACCAGCTGCCTTCATTGCTATTGAAGAGTTCTTGACCCGCCTGTGGAATTTAGCAGGAGTGCAAGGGGCTGTTGAACCATTTTTGTCTTGCTGAGCATTCCCAGGAAGTGATGGGTAGGGCAATTGTTTACCCCTAAGGGAGCTATCATAGGGAGTTCCAAAGGATTCCAGAGTATCTTCTATTCTATCCAACATGTATATGGGATTCCAAGGATGGTTAGTGAGGAGGTAAGGGCTGGAGTGCTTTCAGTATGCTGATGATACTCTGCTCCAAATCTATATCTTACCTGACCCATTCACTACTGTTCAATGTCTGGTCTAGTGTTCGGCTGATATTGGGGCATGGGGGAAAGCTAGCTGTGTGAAACTCAATCCAGATGTGATTGAAGTGAAGTAGAGGATATGACCATATGTTCTAACATGTCTGTAAAGTGAATCTTTATTTACATGTGCAAATGCATATTTATATACACACATAGGCATCTCTGTGTGCAAAATGGGTAGTGAGGTTACCCGCATGCTCAGACTATGGTGTTGAGCACCATGGAAATTGCCGGAGTTACATAACAGTTATGGTCGTATTTATATACATAAACTGGTGCAAAGTTACCTTTTCTGAGAACACTGACGCCCCTTTGAAAAGTTCTTTCATGTCCATGCAAAGTAGACAGGATCTTGGCCTTGTTTAAAAGGCACTTGCAACATAAAGTGAATAGAACTCTAGATGCTCTGACATACAGTGCTATGCATCTCTCTCCTTAGAGAAGAATCTGATATCTGAACTGGAACAGAGTTGAATCTGGAGGTAATAAGGTGTATTTGGGAAGAAGGGGCTGACTTTTCAGAGACATTGTCTAATGGTCTGAATACCTGACTGGGGGCCAGGATCATCCTCGGTTCTAACTCCTGTTACTGTCACACTCATACCCTCTTTTGCTTTTGTTAATCCCTTTCCCTCAGTTTCCACTCTTAAACAAACAAACACAAGATTAGTAATGCTTATTCACCTGCCTTACAGGAGAGGGTTAATTAGTATTGGTAAAGCAACATGAAGATTGGAATTACTAGGTAAATTATAAGTATTATTTTAAATGATTTAACAAATGGGAGCCTTCCCTTGCATTTAAATATGAAAGTTCTGTCAATAAATAATGAAAAGTTTGAGTGATAGTAAATGAATTCCTATACTTACAGAACTCTGGCACTTCATGAATATTGATTTGAATCCATTCTCACTAGTTTTCTGTCGTAATTGTCACTAGACTAATCAATCATTCATTCACTTTCAAATGCCAATATTTGCTAACATTTGAAAAATAAACAGTATTGACTGACTGTTTTCCATAAAGGCAAATCAAAGCCAGTGTAGAAGAAAGTCTCAAATTGTTCTATAAGTTACTGGGATAAAAGCGCCATACTTTCCATAGCTCTTGATTTTGTTATACCTCCAGTTTTCATTTTCTCTCTCCTCCAGATTATAGGTTTGACAGTGCTGGTGAATGCCAGCAGTGGGTCAAGGTTGCCTACACCTCTCGACCAATAGACCCATATCCTGTTCTGGTTAGCCCACTTGTAGAGGTGAGAGGATAGTTCAGTCTCCTTGTCTGCACAATCTTTGGCCTTTCTGCTGAAATTGTTGGCGAGGGGTAGGTTGTAGCTATGGTTTTGAAATCACCCGGAGGAAATGAATAATTTTGTATCCAGTGCAAGGTTTGGATGGTTTGTGTTAAATAAGGCCTGGGGCTACACATTGACTAGGGAAGATAAAAAGAAATATTCACTGAATGAGGCAGGTCCTGTGAAAAAAACTAGTATGTGATCATGTAATTAATGATGGTATCATACTACATACACACGAAGGAGCCAGATCAGGTTTTGACAGGAAAGCTTAATTCTGGCATTTCCTAACTTTTGAGTATTTGGCTTTGGAACCTTAGCATTCTTTTAGCGTAGTTTTGGCTATACTTTGGATGTCACCTACAAAGCCAGTATAAACTGAGGGAAAAGGTCTGATACACAGTCATAAATAAATACAGTATGTCCAGAAAATTGGTACCTAGATACTTCATCAAAGTCCTGCTTGAGTCACCTTTTCAGGGAAAGAAAAAAAGAGAAAACTTTTCTAAAACTTTCTCCACCAGGAAGGCAAATACTGGCTAAGACCTGGGAGACAATGAACTGTAATATTTGATTAAATGAATTAACCTGGGTAGAACTGTACTCCAGCACTTGATCTCTGGATTTATCTGTGTGGCTGAAGGATAA
Source organism: Malaclemys terrapin pileata (assembly GCF_027887155.1). NCBI lineage: Eukaryota > Metazoa > Chordata > Testudines > Emydidae > Malaclemys > Malaclemys terrapin. The sequence continues at coordinate 22,016,271 of NC_071510.1, forward strand.
GATGCAGAATTACTGTGCTTAGATTTCATTTTTTGGTTTTTGTTAGTTAAAAATAAACAAGCTCCTTTTGAAATGAATGACTGTTCCCACCAGTTGAGAAAGTATCTTTGGATGCTGTACAAACAGTTGCCTATGGCTACAGGCTTTAGGCTATGCTTAGGTCATGGTGCACTCCCCATCAGGCAGGATTCACTACCATGGTACAGCCAGAACTGAGATAGCAACATAGCAAGGTCCTCTTCAATAGACCAATGACAGGTTCACGGACACTCACTGAAGAGTGGCCATACCGCCTGCCTCTACCCCTCTCTCTCTCTCTGTGATTGGAACCAACACCACATTTGGACATGGATGCTGCCCTTCAGCTAGTCAGTTCATTATTGGCTTCTTGGGAACCTCTCTTATGAGCACCAGGCCTTTGGTGACATTACCTTTGCTCTTTGGCTATGTCTACACTGTGAGCTAGGAGTGTGATCTCCCTGTTTATGTACACACACTCACACTAGCTTTCACTAAACTAACACGACTATAAATAACAGTGTAGCCGTGGCAGCGGAGGCCCGTTGAGGCATGCCGAGTACATACCTGCCAGTTGGAGTAGGGGGTGGTCTTTGATAAGCTTATTAGCATACTTGGAGGCTCTTCCATTGTTTTTAATATTTGTATGTGATGCTTTCACCTTAAGAATAAATGTGCTTGTTTATAAAGAGCTGTATGGTGACTTGTGATTGTTGACAATTACAGCTCTTCATAGCCTTTGAAGAGAAAGCAAAGTGCAGAAGTTGGCCTGTATAGGCAGTTTGGCTCACTGGGAATATCATAGTGTAGGCAAGGAACTGTTCAGCCTAGAAAAACCCCAGTAAGGAGAGAGAGAGAGATGTAGGTCTCCACTCAAGAGAGGTGATGTTTGAGAAGCCTGGAGTCTAGAATGTGTGCCCTCAAGCTGGGCTTAAATTCAGCTGGAGCCATCCAGAGCAGACCTCCAGTAAATAGTTTCAGACCTGTGGGAGCCCTGGTGCCTCCTCACAGGGAAGATGCCCCAAGTCCCAGTGCCTCCCCATGGTGCTAAAGCCCCAAGACCCCAAGCCCCACAGCTGAAGCCCAGAGCCCTGAATGGGGTGGGAGGATGTCATGGGGAGCTCCAGGAAATAGCACTGGAATGGGTTACCTAGGGAGGTGGTGGAATCTCCTTCCTTAGAGGTTTTTAAGGCCCAACTTGACAAAGCCCTGACTGGAATGATTTAGTTGGGGTTGGTCCTGCTTTGAGCAGGGGGATGGACTAGATGACCTCCTGAGGTCTCTTCCAACCCTAATCTTCTATGATTCTATGAAATAGTCTCTGAAAATTTAAGCTCTGCCCTCAATGGACCAAGGAGGGGAAATACAGCTGCAGTTACCCTGAACTGTGATGCACCATGGTGTTTTTTTTTTCTTTTTTCTTTTTCAGAATAAGTAATCAGGTTTATTTCAGCATGCATCCATCTCCCATAAAATTTCTAGCATGTCTTTGATGGTTAGAAGATGATTGATCAAAGAGATGTTTCTTTGTAAGGATCCAGTGACATTTCAGCAGGACATTAGAGCACAGCAAGAAAACACTAGGAAGCACACAAGGTGAAAATATCTGTCACTCATACTGCATAAAGTCTTCAATATTAATTAGGCATTTGGATCTTCCTGTTGACTGCATTGCTGTCACTACATTAAAAATAACATTTAAAACATCTATTAATGAGTACGCCACAGTATAATTTTGTTTTAGCTTAGTCCGAGCAAAATTCAATGACATTTTCTTTCCTGGAACCAGAGTTCACACACACTCATACAGCAGCATCTGTGGCTTTCCTTTTCCCCCAGGGAAATTGCTAGGGACAGGTCAAACAACAGCAGAGCAAGAATGTTAATCCAACTTTGTTTCAGCTCTGCTCCCCTCACCCCAAGAACCCACACAGAACGTTATACAATAGCTGGCAGAGATGCAATGTAGCAAAAGATCCTTGATTACTGAAGACAAATTGCTGAGCAACAGTATCCCGCAGTCAACCCACCATACCCCTCTCCTCCCCCAAAAAACAACAACTAAACAACAACCAAAAAACAAACCTTATCTAGCCAAGAGAACAAAAGTGGTCAGGAACTTCTTGTAATAAAGATTAGCAAATACTGTAAATATGTAAACAAGTCAATCAGATTCTACTGTTGTAGGCAGAGACACTTACTGTGTTTTATTTTCAAAGGGTTATACTAAAAGAAACAAATGTCTCATTGGTAATAACACGTCTGGGCACATGCTGTTTTTGGATTTGTTTGTTGTACAGCACTAAGCACTTTTTTGGGCACTAAACAAATAATAAATCTGTGTCCACATTTCTAAAGTGTCTATCATCATAATATCTAGGGACTGCATAAAGGCTATAAAAGCCAGTGATAATTGCCCAGGGGAAAATTAATTCCTTAACTCCTAATATGAAGTATCCTATTGAAATCAATGGGAGGCTCTTTGTTGACATCAATGATCTTTGGATCTGATCCATTAGGTATATATAACTCCCTCCCCCTTTTTTTTTGGTAATTTGTATTTATTTTCTTTGGGTACTTTGGGGAATGTTTTGCTATAAAGATGTGACTCAGAGCGGGTTCTGAAAAGGGTAAGCATGGGACTGTTGTTAACTTTCTTTTGGAAGTGTTCCAGCACTTAGGGCTGTCTGTAGAGAAGGCTGTAAAGATTTCCTGTCCTCCTCCATTGACATCTGTACTCCCTCAATCTGACTGTTGTGGAACAGTGAAGCTGATTTGGTAGGTCTTTCAAAAGATATGTGGTACTTGAAGTAGCTTAGGACTAAACTCCCATTCTCCGCAACAATAAACAAGGATGTAATGATTTCCAACATTGGGAATCATCAAGCATCCAGTATTACGCTTCAGTATCCATCAAGGATACCGAGTCTGAGATATGGATACAGAGAAGGAGAAAGGAAAGGAGCTGGTGTGGAGAATGGTGCTGTGGTAATTGATGGCCACTGCAATGGAGAAAGGAAGGAGGACAAGGGATATATGGTGGTGATGCTGACAGAGATGCAGTGGGAGTGAGTGAGCTATACTGAAACTGTGGCCGGGTTGGAGTGGTGGAGGGATTATATGGATGAGCAGTGCTGAATGCAGAAGATAATGCAAGAGGCAATTGCCATGAGGGGGAGTGGTTGTGGGCCATGGAGTTAACAAAATGACTGGATCATAGTTTTAAAGGGCACTGCTGTGTGGCAGAGGCCATTTCAAGTATTAAAAAACCCAGCCTTTTTCTTCAAATGTGCTTTTGTACACATTGGATAAAAACTGCTGGATTTCTGTATGTGGGGAACCTAGATTGGGCACCCATTACCTCACTAATCATACCTCATGCATATGAATCACCTTCTATCCAACGGTCTCAAGGCATTTCATAAATACTTCATTAAGCCCTATAACACCCTGGAGAGTTAGAGAAGTGTTTTCACTCTTTTATAAAGGGGGAATCTGAGTCAGAGCAAGATTTGTGACTTGGCCTGAGTTAATAAGAGAGCTGAGAATAGAATCTTGGAGTCCATTCTGTTCCTCTAACCACCAAACTACAGTGCCTCACATATGAACAATTAATTTTATTTAAAAACATAGAATATTCACCAGTATATTGCAGCACAATACATTTTTATCCCAACTTTCTATCACAATTGACCTGGGCTGAATTAGAACTATCACTTAGAGGAAAAATGGCTCAATACCCTACTACAAATTCCCTGAATTATCCAGCCCCCCAAAACAGTTGCCAACTTTCACGTGGTAAATAAGCACCCCAACTTTCACAATAAGCCAAAAATCAAACTAATCCCATTTCAAAACAAGGCCAAAACCAGCCAATCCCTAAGAACCGCAACACTCTATGTGACTAGATACCCCTGGAGTGCAGTCTGGGACTGTGGTGGGCCCGTTCTGCACCCCGACTCTCTCCCCCTCCTTGTCCCTTCTTGCCAGGAGCCAATCAAAAAAAAAAAAAAAAAAAAAGAAGCAACAAGGTAGAAGCCAAACAACCTATAAGCCAACTCACAAGCCAGTTAAGCCAAAAACAAGTCCAATTTCTGCATTTTTTTCATGGGTTTGGCATGTCTGCCCCCAACCCATGTTTTGTTGTTGTTGTCATTATTTTGGTTTGTTTTGCTTTTTTTTGTGCTGAGGAGTTGAGTTGGTTGAACAGGATTGGCAGAATACAAAATTCAGTGAATTCTGGCTCTCTTACTACTATTCTTTATTTATTTGTATTCTGGGAGCCCCAGTCATGAACAAGGAGCTCATTGTGCTAAACAAAGAACAAAAAGACAGTTTCTCTGCCCCAAGGAGCTTTCACTCTATTGTGAAGTTTTTGCAAACCATTAGGCCTGGTTTACACTAGGGGGGCATCGATCTAAGATACGCAACTTCAGCTACGAGAATATAACGTAGCTGAAGTAGACGTATCTTAGATCGACTTAGAATCACTTACTTCGCATCCTCGCGGCACGGGATCGACGGCCGCCGCTCCTCCGTCAACTTTGCTTCCGCCTCTCGCCGAGCTGGAGTTCAGCAGTCAACAGCAGAGCGATCAGGGATCGATGTATCGCGTCTACACTACATGCGATACATCGATCCCCGATGGATCGATCGCTACCTGCAGATCCGGCAGATAGTGTAGACGTATCCTTAGATTCACAAATAGTGGCAAACAGTGTTTGAGAACTTCTGACACAAATCACCAAAGAAGTAATGGCAGATTATGGATTCTTTGTAAAGAATCCGATATTGGTATCTGAGCTTCAAAAATTGCCAGCTATGTCAGTAGTTAAATTTAACAATATTTAACGTTAAATCCGTGTATTCTCTATCAAATACACGTATTTAAAGCTGACTGTGTGTACTCAACCAAATCCTGCAGACCAGTTTCAAAGCTTCAGAAATTCTCAGATACTAAAGATCTTAAATATGATGGGGTAGAACCAAGGCCCCAGTATTCGAGAAATATTTGTGAGCCCCCTCCTTTCCCTGCTGGTATTTCGTCAGATCTGCTGGGGTTTGATGTTGCATCATTCAAGCCAATGGGAGTTTTTAGACTGAGTTGAATCAAGCCCTTGAAGAAGCCATGTTTAAATCCAGATTAGTTTTAGGCTAGGTTTGGGTTTGTGACTAAATCAGAGCAAAATTTTGGATTCATATTAGAAGGAGCTGAAATCTTTTTGACCAAGCACAGTAGAAATCTTATACAGTAGAACCTCAGCGTTACAAACACCAGAGTTACGAGCTGACCAGTCAACCACACACGTCATTTGGAACCAGAATTATGCAATCAGGCAGCAGCTGAGACCAAAAAAAGAAAATACAATACAGTTCTGTGTTAAACATAAACTACTAAAAAATAAAGGGAAAGTTTAAAAAAAGATTTGACAAGGTAAGAAATCTGTTTCTCTGCTTGTTTCATTTAAATTAAAATGAAAGCAGCAGGTTAAAAGCAACATTTTTCTTCTGCATACATAGTAAAGTTTCAAAGCTGTATTAAGTCAATGTTCAGTTGTAAACTTTTGAAAGAACCACCATAACATTTTGTTCAGCGTTATGAACATTTCAGAGTTATGAATAGCCTCCATTCCTGATGTGTTCATAACTCTGAGGTTCTACTGTAAAACAATGGTTCTTGAAAGATTTCTATCACATCTGAAAAAGAACAAGAACCTTGTCTCCTTCCTTCTGTGTTTAGATCCAGATTTAAATCACAGGGCTGGATCTGGGGATTCAAATCCAGGCCTTCTTCTAAAATCTTCAGAGATTAAGACTGAAGATTCTGTATTTAACCCATATTTAAATGTTTAGGATTATTTTTCAAAAACAGTAAAATGAGGAAATGCTCTCAGTGGGTATTCTCAGAGACTGCATGAAAATTTTAATAGCACACTCATATTCATATTCTAACACTTCAGAATCTCATCTCTCTACAATAATCACCAGGTGACTGATTGTGATTAGAAAGATGCACGTCATGTCATTTTCCTAATAAATAAATATTTAAATAACAAAGCTTCTGAAAGTTCTAAGGCAGCACTGTAAAAATGTCACTTTGACTCTAGCATAACCTCAGTCCTGTCGGTAAAGAAACATCCCTATGTGAAAGTTTCAGCATGGCACTCATGCTGCTGGGGAGTGGGGGGGAAATGGCATCATTTATGACACCAGTCGTACCGGAGCGCAATGTCAGAGATTTGTAAACCAATTTAAAGCCTGCCTTATAACTGGCTTAACCATGAAAAGAAGAACGTTCCTGTTTAATATTTAAACAAAATGTTTAATGTTAGAACAGTAAAGTTCTTTTTCTGAATACTAAAATAGTAGGAAGAATTGTTTAGAGCAGTTCAGGGAGGAATAACTAGAAGTAATGGGATAAAACTCAGGGAAAGGGAGTTTGGACACCAGGCAAAATGTCTCAACAATGTGGTCAATTATAATATGGAATAGTCTCTAAGGGTGGGGTGGGCAGAAACTGCATCACTGGAGTTATTCAGACTTAGTCTAGATGAAGCTGTTGAAATGTTCATTTGGAACAATCCTGTGTGAGAAGAGGAATGGACTTAACGTTCTAAAATTCTCTTTAAGCAAGATGGAAACTGGTTTGCATCTTTGATATTGGGTTTCAATTCCCAGCATCGAAGTCCTGTTTTTAGCGAGAATGATTAGCTGCCAGCAGAAGGCTCAGAAATGCTAATTTTAGTAAATGTTACTTTCTAAGCACAGTTGTCTGTCCATCCATCATCTTGTGTTGAAGTCTGTCACTGAGATATCTGAGCATTGCAGAGAAAAAAAAAAGCTTTTCATCATCTAAATGTTGTTAGGCAGAATTAATAATGTTTTGTCTTCATTAACCTGTAAGATGGAGATTTTCAAAGCAATCTAGTGGGCTTGGACACACATCCTCCATTCATCTCAATAGAATGTGTGCGTGTGTAAATTCTCAAGATTACTTTGAAAATCTCAGCCTAAATAAGTAGAATAGTTACAATGATCCCTGGGCTCTGCAGGCTAGAAAGCCAAGGCTCCGTTCCATTGTCCGTTGTGCATTTGGATACCAAAACACACCCTTCTCAAATGAAGCCATGCACACCTGTGAGGGAGTGAAGTAGTGAAGTCTCTAAGATACATTCTAACACATAGGCCTATAAATCAGAGGGTACTGCTGATGAGTGCAAAGAGTTTCTACGAAGAAGTGGGCTGTAGTCCACAAAAGCTTATGCTCTAATAAATTTGTTAGTCTCTAAGGTGCCACAAGTACTCCTGTTCTTCTTTTTGCGGATACAGACTAACACGGCTGCTACTCTGAAATCTACGTATACTAGGTTTTTATACGAAGCCCCTAAATATGATATCCTTACAAACTTAACTTGGAAGTTTCATTTTGCAGGAGTCCATACAAACACATTCTAAAGCCCTAGCTCAGATCATTTTGCACCGCCTGAATTTTTGTTTGCTCAGTTGATTCTGACTTTCACCTGTTTTTCTGTCAAATACATAATTGCCTCTGGTTTGCTCGTAAGTGGCCTGAGGTGTGTGAAAGTTTGACATCCCGTCTGACAACTCCAGCTAAGTTTCGCGGGTTTGTAGTTTCTCTCAATTTAGGAGATTTGTGCATGGTTTCAGGTTTTATTACAAACATGCAGAACATTACCAGAAATGGACGTTGGCCTTAATAATTACCACTTCATATAATTCTCAAATGCATGGCTTTTCACACAGGGAATAAGTAAGGAAAATGGTACAAATAAATAGGTATTGTCGTGGATCACAACAGGATCTTGCTCGTTTAGTCTATATATTGTCAATTTAGATCGTCAGGTCTTTGGAGCAGAGACCTGTATTATTTTGTTTGTTTAAGTGTCTAAAATACTTTAGGGTACTATGACTCTGATTCAGCAAAGTAGTTCCTTATTGAATAGGATTTAAGTGCTCAATGTTAAGCATGTAAGTGCTTTGCTGAATCAGGGCCTACATAAACGATGTATAGCAAATAATAAATACTACATTGTATTCTTCAGCCCTTGTAACCTCCTTTCTTATATGGCATGTTATTTGTGCATAGCCTAAAATAGAGCTACTAAACTTTCCCATCTCCCAGGAGTGTAGAGAGGCTAACTTAATCAATGACTAAAAATCATATCAAAAATCTCATGAGAGGTTTACAGTGGTATCATTTGTTGAATGCTTTTAATCGAGTCCAGAGTTGGATCCCCAGGTTTGGTACTGATAAGCACCTAAACTGGAGGCATATTGCCTTGCTTTTGACAGCTGGGAGAAGGAAAGAGTCCTGGCTCTTGCAATGGTTGAGCTGGGAATACAAAAGAGCTGCTTCTCTCCTGATCTTTTAACAATTCTGTGTCCATTCCCATCCAGAACAGAGGAATTAAAAATAATGGAGGGAAGAAGGGGGGATGATATTAAATGAACTTTTTTGAACCTCATTAATGGGTCAATTTATGTTTTGAATGATGGTTCAGGAGGGAAGGAAGGTTCTGATTCTATCCAAACCATGATTGCCCTTCCTTCCTATTAGCTACCTTTTGTTTTTACTGGGTTATTTGTTCTATTGAAGTTTACCCTTATTTGGATTTGACAAATGACTTTTCCTCATTTCCCCTCTATATAATATTATTCTCTCTCTTGCGTTGTTCTCCTTCCTAATTATATAATATTTAGAGAAAGACAAAACTATCTTGAGCTCTGGACATGAAGTTATATGCTGATTTATGGGTGAGTCAGGTATTTATTTAGGTGGAGATTTTCAAAAGCACAAATGGGAGTTAGACATAGGAAATCAGATATTGATGAGAGCTACAATTTGAATTGTTTTGCACCAGCTAAGCAAGGAAATGCTCTAAACTGGGGTTTTTAAATCCTTTCCAGCTGCTGCTTAGTGAGCAGAAGGAAATTTGTCAAGACAAAACCTGTTATGGGACAGTGAAGCTAGTAAAAGTGTGTAAGAGGGATTTTTTTTTACCCTTTATGTATTTCTATATCATTGCCTGTCTGCATTTCTAATGCACCATCACCATAGTAACTAGGTAGAAACACAGAGACTTATTCTTTTCTCAGTTGCACTGGTGTAAGTCATTAGAGTTAAGAGAGTTACACTGGTGTAAATAAAAGGAGAATGAGGCATGCATAACAGCATATATTAAGAGTCCCAGGGTGCAATGCCTAACGCAGCAGAGAGTCCATCCAGGGAAAAGGTGCTGCAGTGTATAAACCCACAATCCCTGTTCTGTACAAGGTGGGCATGCAGCTGTCTAGCCCATCCCAAAAACTGGGCTCTGCTGCACCAGTGGGAAGCAAAGGGATGTGATAATGTGATGCATCGCTCTGCCGGCTGGGTTTCTATACAATTCTATTATTTAAAGGTAGCTAGTGGGATGCCTGGTCGAGGGAGGTGATTCAAACATTGTCTGACCACTCCTGATGAGGAATTCCACCGGGGGTGCTGAAGTTGCTACAGAGGCAGCGTGAAGAGGGAAGGTGGGGGAGTGGCAGTGTAAGTGTATGCAGATTGTCCCACCTCTTTGACAGTGGAGTAATCAGGCCCATTGTCTCATAAATTCTAAATCATATACAATAAAAGAGCATTCATTTTCTGTGTATGGCAGCAGCAAGAAGTGAATGGGAAGAGAAGCAGAGAAGATATTCAATGTCATTGCAAACGTTCTTAATGCATACAGCACCCCATTCCTCTGGTTTTGCACCTACAATTTAACTATACATTACCTGAGTGCCTACCTGTGCCAAAAGCTTGTATAAATTCTTCTGAAAACCGTGTGAAGCACTAAATATAATCCACTGTCATGTCAAATATCCAGTTCAACAAACCAAGATAACAGAATGAACCATCTGAAGGGCTGAGTTTCCTGCCACTTTCCTCAGAATAATCAATTAAGACCTTTTCCCATAGGTGAGAGTACACAAAGTCATTATTTATAGGGCAGATAAGCACGGCTTTCTAACTGAATCTACAGGCAAAAGGAAAATGTATTTTCTTTAAGGGCCTTTTCCTTTCTGTTGTTTAGCTGGCTAATGTGGCCAGTTTCATTGCGTATGTAAAACAGGAGCTTCTTCAGAAAGAACTGATTTACCGGAATTTTAAAACTATAGTTAATATTATTTGCATGAAAACATTTTCAATTCAATAACATCTCAGCACTGCATATGGACTGCATGTAAAAGACTGGGAAAGAGAAAAGAGGAGCAATGAGGACCAGGTGATAAAGGAAATAACTCAAAGGGTGAATTCGTTCAAAGAGGTGTCATTGGTGAAATGCCCATACAGAAATTTGATAAACACGTTTGGTTGAATGCTACTGTACATTTCCTACCACATAAATATTTTGTGTAGCTGGAACAGTATGTACAATGTGTGTACAACACCACATATGCATTATTACAGCTGCACATATTGTGTACATCAGCTTGTAGTTCAATGCACATATGATTTGCTAAGTTAAGGAATGGACTTTTACTTTCAGAGAGTTCACAGCTCAACATGGAAACAAGTATGCGATGAAAATACATGTATATGCTATTGGCTTGCACTAGTGATGGAGAAGGTGTTTGCCCCAGCTAGAGGAAAACTTGCGTTCATCTTGTGATGTTTAACCATTGCACCCTGCTGTGTCTGGCAAGTTTGAGTACTGGGAAGCTTCTGGCTGTTTCAGTTTCAGACTCTCAGCAGGTTCTGTCACGCTCCTTTAAGGAAATGGAGTCAAGGCGGTGAAAGCACAGCATAAAGATATGACAATAATGAACAAAACAATGGAGAGAAAATTGGATATGCAGTAATTACCAATAAAAATAGTTAGGGAAAAAAAACACAACAAATTTTAAAACAAAAAATAGGTCAGGCTTTATCTTTGTTAGGAGTCTGCAGCAATGTAAATGACATCTGAAGGAAGTTTTATTTGAATTGCTCCAGGGAGTGGGTTATTTAGTAGTGGATTATTTCTCCAGTCAGATTATTCATTCCATTCTAGTTTCCAAGATGTCCCTCCAGGAGCATTTGCTGAAATAGCAGTTGTTGGGTTAAAGTCGCAAACCACCACAATGTGACTTGCCTCAGAACAGATGAGGGCTGCATGTGAGAGAACCCCTGTAGTGCATGATGCTGACAAGAATGTACATTTGTTTCACAGTGCCAATTTTTAAAGTCTGTGATATAAAAAAATCTTTGCAAAAACCATGGTTTTCCTGGGTATTTATGGAGATCTCTGTTACCTCAAATGGTGTTCTGTAGCTGTGTTTTATAAACTGTAATGCAATGGATATTTGTCTGATTGTGCAGATTTGCTTCCGAAGCCACTACTTTGTTAAAATCCCTTGTTTATTCAAAACAATAATTAAGGTTCTGACAATGTTTCCACCGTATTGTAAGCCCTTATTTTCATCTGCAAAATAAATGTGCTCTGAGGTGAGATGTGGCTTATCAGAAGCAAAAGGTGGTGTTTTTATTTTACAGATCTATTTGGTTATTTTTTTTAAAAGCAAATTTAATATTTTATGTGAACTTGATGCCCCCGAAAAGAGCTGGATTGACATCCCTGGAAAGTGAAAACCTATGTTCCACTGCACAGCAGCTACAACAACAAATAGTGTCTACTCCCTCCACACTGTACCACACTACTATGACCATGCCCTATGCCTGTTCAGTCCCTGGCCCTGCTATAGATACCTCTACCATGGGTGCCAATAGAGGGGGTGATTGCTTTGATGTGATCATTTAGTGAGTGGCAACTGGACCACCAAACTCATTTCATATAGCATATCATCCAGCCATTGAACAGTGTCAGCTTTTTGTCATTACCATCTTAGCTGGATTTGATTTATTTTGGAAATGAAAGATTTTATATCTCATCATCAAACCCAGTAAGTTTTCCAGCCCGTCTACTTGGTCACTTTATAGTTCTTTTGGTGAAAAATATGTCCAGAAATTGATTCGGTCAGTGGGCATGGATCATTTTGGCATCCTTAGACTCTTTGCAGGTCATAGGGTTTAGCAAAAAATGTGAGTGTGCACTCACATCCAGGTTGGGGTTGGCTTTTTTCTATTTTATCCTTTTTGGAGGGCTTTCCCCTTCTTTTCCAACAGAGGATGCATCAGAACAATTTTGCTCAACCAAATGGCACACTGAAGAAAGAGTATCTGGAGGAGTCACCTTTGGTGGGGGAGGGGCAGGAAGAGGGGGCTAGCCATTCTTTTAACTCAGCTTTAAAAGTGAACAAAGCTTACTTTACCAAAAAAAAAAAAAAAAAAAAAAAAAAAGTTGTTTCAGTTCCTCTGTACTGAACGCACTGGGTGAAATCCTGGCCCCACAAAAGACAATGCCAAAATTCTCATTGATTTCAGTGGGGCCAGGATTTCACTTAATACATCTGCAACCTAAGAGCCCAGACCTGTTCCAGGATGTTCATGGTTATTCAGTGAATAAAGTGGTGGAGAAGCGATGCAACCCTGCTTTTGCCTTTCTTCTAAATCTTCCCATCCTCCTCCCTTTTTTTAAATCTGGTATTGCTAAGAAATGTGGGTCTGAGCCATATCCCTTTGTACCCTTCCAAGTCAAATGCTGTTGCTGCTACTCCTCCTGCACCTCCTCCTCCAGCTCCAGGAACACCCTCTGTAGCAATGTGCCTTCTTATCACTCGGCGTTCTTTTAATGGAAACGTATGAGGTGGTGGCTTACCAATTTGGTTGGCTGTTATTAATTTTCTGTTAATGTACATATGTCACTATCTGAAAAAAACACCTTGTTTCTTTGTCTTCTGAACAACTGCAAGTAAACCATTCATTAACCTATAATAATAAGCTGATAACATGGTTTCCCAGCCCTCCAAAAAGGCTGCAATCTCTCTTCCACTGAGACAGATCAGGCTGCAGCAGAACAAGGCAACCAAAAGAATGGGTGGCATTGTCTGGAAAGGAAATGTAGGTGAGGAGTATATTGATTGATTATCACAGTTTCTTTATGTTGGTGCCTACTATATGATAGATGCTTTCCAAGCACTTAAGGATTCTCCCTGCTCTGAGGTGCACCACAATTGATGGTGTTTTAAATCTTATTTCAACATAAAACCTATGGGAGGCTGTCACTGGCAATGGAAATGCTACCTGCCCTTCTGGGGTTGCAGGGGACCTCACTGGTGCAAGGAGGTGCAATTCATTATAGACCTTTCTGTACCAGCTTTAGTGAATGAGGTCCCATGTGTCAAATGAATATAGAACACTGTATGGCCCTAAAGCAAGTAGTGACACAATACTGTGTACTTGATTTGGAGGAGAAAAATGGGGATTCACAGGACAAAGTATAATGGTTCCTTTAGATTTATTCCATGTGACACATAATGAATGTTTAAAAATTATCTACATTCACAAATTCAACTACGAGAGCATTAAAGATTTTGGTATGGTCTACTAGGTAAGTAGCAAGGCTTTTAAAATGTTTTTACATAAGTATTGTTTTCATTAGATCATAACAGACTGTAATGGTTTTAAAGAACTTATCAGAGAAATATTTAGACAAATTAAATATTTTATAAAAAAAAAATTAGAGGGACTACTTTTTTTTTTTTGCTTTTACAGCTACTCTATTTAAAAAAAAAAAATTCATCTAACCCCGCCACACATAATCTCCAAGTGTCTTACTTCAATAGGAACCTACTCATTAGAGAAGAGTGTTCTGAATGCCTAGTTAATGGGTACTCAATCTTTTTTCCACATGATGCTCCCCCCCTCCCCCAATATACCCAGTGTCTAGACAGGAACCCACTCCTATTTAGGAGGATGGTGAAGGAACAATGGCCATGATCCTCAGAGTGGGAACCTATGGTCTAGTTTAATCTCCTGGAAACGCCATGTTCTCCCTCACTTTATCTATGTTTATAGCTGTCATCATACATGTGATAGTGACATCCATGTGATATGTTGTAGAACCACCTGATGCATGCATTTAGCATGCATCTTTGACTGCTTTACCTGCACTCACCAATCCAGCACTACAATCCATCTGCTAACATTCCAAACTTCTGAACCACTGTCAAACAGGGATAATTAAAACAAAAAATCCAACCACAATAACGTTCTTCTTTCTGTCTCCTAGAGTGGAATTTCCCTGCAAAATTATACTGGTCTGAGGTACAGAATGGGCATTGTTCAGTCTGGAGCTGGGTCAGTGACAGGATTAAGATTCAATATCTCCTAAACCATCAGGGCTAGAACTGGGTGCTTTATACCACTGGAAAAGAGCTGTGAAAACTTACCTCCTATTCGTGTAAGTCTTTTGTTTCTCTTTCTGGTAGATATGAAAAATAGTATTCATGCATCTGAAGAAGTGGTTTTTTTACCCACAAAGCTTATGCCCAAATAAATCTGATAGTCTTTAAGGTGCTTGTTGTTTTTGAGTATCCATACAGTGTTTTAAAAACTCCCTGATGTCCCATTTCTGCATCAGGGGATCTATTAGCATGGACCCTCAGCTCATACAAAGTCTTGTTGATATCAACAGAGTTACCTACAGCTGCAGGGCTCCATGCAAATGGAACCTAGTGCAGGATCAGAGCCTCAAATAGCGTCTCTGTAAAATATACTAACTAAAATCATGATGAAGCGATGTGGCATGAAGGTGTATTGAAATGGCCTGCACAGCTTAATCTTAATCTAGTGAGTCAGGTACATGCACACATACACGAGTCCTCACACCTCATAAGCATGGAAGTATGAAGATTTTAGCTGGCAGTATGAAGATTTTAAGTCGGAAAGCCAATCCTTAATTCCACACCAACATAAGTAGAATTGTAGCACATATAGCATGCAATTACCCTGATAAATGATTGTATCATCTCTGGATTTGGACAAAAGAAGTGAACTAGCGGTGGGATTGTTAGTTTATTGCCTGCAAGTCCAGCATTTAACCTTTGCAAAACTTAATTGGTGGCAAGAAATAAAAATGTTTTGCATTCTTGCACCCCTGTACAAACAGGATGTTTTCACATTGCTATGCAAATCCCAGAAGATTTTCTCCTTCAATGTAACTTTAGTTTCCAGAACAGATCATCAGTTGAATGTTCCTCACACCAGGCAATGTCTGTATATGCTGTATGCCCAGGCACTAGGGCACCCAGAGTATCCACATGGTAACGTTTTAACGTGGTGCATGGGCGAGCTGTGAGTAGGCTTCAGTTTATGAATGTTCTATAGTTCCCAAACTGTCAAAAATCCCCATCGCGGGGGGATTTCTTGCCCAGTGTGACCCTCCTTGCCCAGTGACCTGCACACCATCCCATCTATCAGGGTCAGGACTATATCCTCCAATCCTCCCAACCTTACCTTGATTGTGTTGGTTGACAGGGGAACAATGATAGGAGCATCTACTCAGGTAGGACCTCTCCTAGGTGACCACTATCCTGTCTATTAAGTTTGGTGCAAGTACCAGGTAAGCAGCATTGCCCTTAAGTCTAATACATTTCTGTAGTGGGAGGGGGAGCTAATGCTTACTCTTTACTCACCCAAAAGCCAGCAGGTACCAAAAATGACTCCAGCCTTGACCCTGCACCCACTGAAATCATATGCTAAGCTCATATTGACCTCAATAGTGCAGGATTAGGGCCTCTCTCCATAACTCTCTTGCACTTTAGCTGGTGCAAAATGCATAAGTCAAAGTCTAGTTATTCATGAAGCTCAGCTGATTGTTCACAGGTTTTGCTAGAACCTTGATTTCAGCTGGGCTCAGGGTCGAGCTGTAAATTTTGCACAGCCCTAGCTGTATGCCCCTAAGTTTGCATTGCTGACAATGTGTTTTGCATGCACACAGCCACTCATGATGCAGCCCTTGATGGCAGGTTGGCAACATTCATTCAGGTGATTCATTGTAAAAGCCTTTGTGCTGTTTATTTTTCTAAACAATCCATTTTTATATTATCTCTTTCTAGACAATACAAGCCATTACTTTTTTCCCCCTCCAGAGGCAATTTTGCAGCAAAGTGTTCCTGCGAAGAAAGCAAAGTCGGTATGAAACGTTACAGCTTGTTGTTGTGGCATGTTTATGTATGTGTATGACACACGTTTTCCCCTGACGACTGCTGTCATATCTGCTCAGTTTGATAGTCAAAATAATGTTTTTATTACTTTATGCACTACAGATTAATCTGAATTTAAGAGAATCAAGCTGACTTTGTTTGCCTCATTCAACATCAGCAAGATCAAGATATCAGAAAACTCGTTCAGTTTCAGGAATGATTACTGTTCTTGAAGATGTAAGAGGCTGATAGAAGGCAGCTTGACTTTGACTAAGCTAAATTGCCCCTGTAGGGCTTATAATGGCTCTGAAAAAAATTGACAGGGAGGTCAGGAAAACTCAAGACAGTACATATGCACAACGTCATTTCACTAACTTTTCTTTTCTTTTTTTATACCAAATACCAAGTTACAGAAGGAAGGTGAACAGGACAAATGTAATAGATTCATCTGAGTCATGACTAGAGGTATGTGAAATATTTATAATAAAATGAAAAATGACTTGAAACTCAAGGTTCTTCATGTGCTATTAGGAACTGAAATCTAGGCCCATTTATGTGGGAAATGTCACGAAGGTGTGCATAAATCCCCATAAAAATGAGTTTGGGTTGAAAACTGCCCCTTTTTCCAAGCAAAGGTGACTTTTCCATTGTAAACATGCAATAGTGAGCATTTTTGTGCAAAAATGGGTATTCCAACAAAATGTGGAGGTGGAGGGAAAGCAAACTGGGGGGAAGGATGTGTGTGTGCAAAGTTATGTGATATGAAATGGGGAAAGTGTGTGTGCAAATTTCCCAAGGGCTTTTTTATTAATTTTTTTTGTTACAGCTGAAATCATGACAGTTTTTTAACACAAGTCACTCCCATGCTCAATTACAGTCTGATTAATCACTGTGTTGACTTTCCTCTAAAATGGTACCTTATTGTCACTGATCAACCAGAAATGAGACTGAGAAACACAGATGGGGTGGAAAGCGTTTCCACAGTCTTGAATGTAAGTCTCTTTCATCTTGCTATTGTAATATGTGATGCAGGTAGCGACCTTGCTATCTTCAAACCCCATTAACTAAACCAAGAGAGGGATCCTTTGCAGTGCCATTTTGGAAATTATACGAGGAAGCTTTGATACTGAATTAGGGTAATACTAACTATGGATGTCTTCAGATTGCTTTAAAAAAAAGTAGAGCAGCATCTTTGTAAGTGACCCTGGATATGAAATATCAAAGGGGTCTGATCCCAACCACTGGAGCATGAGAGGGAGCTTTTTACCTACAATTTGAAAGACAGCTGTATTCAAGCAGTACACAGGAACATTTGCTGCATCCTGGTCTTTTATTGACATACATCAGAGTGCAACGTACTATAATGTGCATTTTTTAACCTTCTAACCGGCATCATGATACCTTCAGGCAACCATTTTACCTGCTTGGAGGAATCAGGAGCTGGAATAAGTTTAGGAAAGTAGAAAGCTTAAAATATGATTAAATCAGTAGGCTTATGAAAATGAGCTCAATACCCTAGTTTGCTGCTATTTGTCAATTAACAAAAATGTAGTCTTGGGATTGTGTTGGAGGGTTCAGTTGTTATCAAAGACCATTTTCCTATGGCTGCAGATTAGAGAATGAATGCTTTTGTTTCTTTTTTGCATTATTTTCCAGCTGAAAAAAAAAAAACCTTTCTTGTTAGCTGTCGACAATGTCACTTCCCCTTTTTCCTGTGATGGGTTTCTACTGCTTCTTATTTTGAAACAGAGGTGATAATTAATCTTCCCACATTCAAGCATTGCAAACATATTTCAATTTCAAATGAGATAAGACCCATGCTTGAAACGCCCACACTTACAATTTTAGATAGCTTTGTACCACACATTGTAACTGGCCTGAATTTTCTTCATGGCACTGACATTATCAACAATGAACTTGTAAAGCTTTATATCTAATTGGCAGCCTCTACAAAATTGATCACAGACTCGTATGCAATCTTGAGGGTTGGAAACATACAATGCAGAGGAAATTAAGGGAATGGTTTAATATTCGCCTGCTTGTTGGATTCCCTCTTTCTTGTGTCCATACACTTTAGGCTGTTCAGATTCATGCGGCTTACTTATGCCGTTATTAATTCAATTACATTGGCTGTCCATTAAACTGAGCATTAACTTCAAGGTCATGTTACTGACTTTTAAGATCCTTAAGACTGTGACACTTTCCCACCTTCAAGAGAGAGTTACGTGTGTTCTTCAGCATTCTTTATGCTCATGCCATGGTTTGTTTATTGCTAGTCATCAGCCTGATATGCACATTTGGATGTTGCTAAGAACTCAGTGAAAGGTTCTAAATAAGGGTGTCAAGCAATTTTAAAAAATTAATCATTAATCGCACTGTTAATAATAGGATACCATTTGTTTAAATAGTTTTGAATGTTTTCTACATTTTCAAATATATTGATTTATCTTACAACACAGAATGCGAAGTGTACAGTGCTCCCTTTGTTTTACAATTATTTGCACTGTAAAAAACAAACAATAGTATTTTTCAATTCAGCTAATACAAGTATGGTTGTGCAATCTCTTTATCATGAAAATTGAGCTTACAAATATAGAATTAGGTACAAAAAGAACTGCATTCAAAAATAAAACAATGTAAAACTTTAGAACCTACAAGTCCACTCAGTCCTATTTCTTGTTCAGCCAGTCACTCAGACAAACAAGTTTGTTCACATTTTCAGGGGAGATAATACTGCCCGCTTCTCGTTTACAATATCACCTCAAAGTGAGAACAGGCGTTTGCATGGCACTCTTGTAGCCAGCGTTGCAAGATATTTATGTGCCAGGTGCACTAAAGATTCATATATCCTTGCATGCTTCAACCAGCATTCCAGAGGACATGAGTCCGTGCTGATTATGAGTTCTACTCAATAAGCATCCAAAGCAGTGTGGACCAACGCATGTTCATTTTCATCATTTGAGTCAGTCAGATGCCACCAGCAGAAGGTTTTTCTTTTTTGGTGGTTCAGATTCTGTAGTTTCTGCATCAGAGTGTTGCTCTTTTAAGATTTCTGAAAGCATGCTTTACACTGCATCCCTCTCAGATTTTGGAAGGCGCTTCAGATTCTTAAACCTTGGGTTAAGTGATGTAACTATCTTTAGAAATTTCACATTGGTACCTTCTTTGCATTTTGTCAAATCTGCAGTGAAAGTGTTCTTAAAATAAACAACATTTGCTGGGTCATCATCCAAGACTGCTATAACATGAAATATATCGCAGAAAGTGGGTAAAACAGAGTAGGAGACATACAATTCTCCCTCCAAGGAGTTTAGTCACAAATTTATTTAATGCTTTTAAAAAAAAAAAAAAAAAAAAAGAGCATCATCAACATTGAAGCATGTCCCTTGGAATGGTGACCAGAACATGAAGGGGCATACGAATGTTTAGCATATCTGGCACGTAAATACCTTGTAATGCCGGCTACAAAAGTGCCATGCAAATGCCTGTTCTCACTTTATATACCGCGTTGTAATTGAGATCAATATATTTGAAAATATAGAAAAACATCCGAAAATATTTAATAAATTTCAATTGGCATTCTATTGTTTAACAGTGCAATTAAAACTACGATTAATCACGATTATTTTTTTTGAGTTAATTGCATGAGTTAACTGTGATTAATCAACAGCCCTAGTTTTAAACCTAGCATTCTGGTATGCCAGTCCCTGATTTCTGTTTATTTACACATCTGCTCAGAACCTCTATTCTGTTTCTGACTTGCCTTTTTTTATTCTTCTTCGTATAATTTATTATTTGTATCACTGTAGCACCTACATGTCCCTGCTGAAATCATGGTCCCAGAGTACTAAGAACTGTTCAGTCACATGGTGAGACTGAAGATTTACCATCTAAGAGCCAGTTTCTAATACACCTTGGGCTGGTAATTCTACCTAAGTTACGCTACTTCAGTTACATAAATTACGTAACTGAAGTCAACATAATTTAGGTCAATTTACAGCAGTGTCTACACCACCCTGTGTTGACGGGAGATGCTCTTCCGCCAACTCACCTTATGTTTTTTGGGGAGCTGGAGTACAGACGTTGAAAGGAGAGTGCTCTCCCATCGACTTAGCAGGTCTTTACCGATTTAGCATTAATCACACAGTGCTGATTTAGCTGTAAGTATAGACAAGCCCTTACTCATGTTAGGTAGTATGTTATACCACTATAAGTCTGTAATAGGGTTCACTCACCACTCTGGCACTTCCTGCTGGCTGTCTTGAGGATTAGCTCTGTTCACCAGTGCGCCCTCCTCTGGTGGTGCCTTGCCACCAGCACTCCTGCTCTAGGACCCACATCTCTCCAAGGACCATGGTGTCCTCTTCAGCAACACAGCCCTCCGGCCATGCCACACACTGTGCTCCCCTCTTTCGGGGGACCTGCAGTCCGCTGTTCAGTCACTTCCCTTAGTGGCTACTGCAGAGAATTGCCTGGCCGCTTCCTTGTGGTCCTAGCATCCGCTTTGCCCTTGCCTCAGGATCTCAGCCTCCAACACCAGCAGCCAGCCAGGAACCATCTCTTGCTCCCCCGGTCCCCACTAGCAGCACTGCTCTGTCTAGGGTTCTGGCAGTTCTCTCAGCCCTCCAGAGACACTGTCCTTCCTACCTGGGCTCCCAGGAGAGAACTGCACTCCTCTGCTCTGAAGCTCCTTTTTTATATGGGCCTGCTTGGCCCTGATTTGGGCTTCAGCACTTCTCTGATTGGCTGCCTCCTGTGCATTCTCCCTAGGGCTGTATTAACCCCTTAGAGCCCAGTGTGGGGCAGACACCTCGCCACAAAGTCCCATTAATTTTCAGTGGGACCACTAGTTTAATAAGATACTTTTCAACAGGAGTAGAGGTATCAGAATCTGACCCAAAATAGACAACGTGTAGGAAAAAGCAAGTATTACTTTTACATATAGGGAACTGAGGCACAAAGAGTTGATCTTCTGCAGGAAGTCTGTATCGGAATTAGGGATTAAAGTCAGTTCTCCTGATTCCAAGTCCAGTGCCTGCAACTGCAAGGCAATGGTTCCCCTCTATTACTGCCATTTATTGAATCTGAGTACCAGTTTGTTGCCTGTGTTCTTTCTGTGTTTGGAATATTCTCACTAAGCAGATATGTACCAGAAGTTTTATTGTGCAAATAAAAAATATTATTTTCCCATTTACAATGGACTAAAGTCCCTTCTCCATTACACTGGTTGGAATCCAGATGAAAACCTGAATTAATTTCATTGTTGAAGTCAATGGAATTACATGAGATTTATAGAATCATAAAAATGCAGGACTGGATGGGACCTTAATAGATCATCTAGTTCAGTTCGCTGCACTGAGGCAGGACTAACTTATCCAGACTATCCCTGACAGGTATTTGCCTAACCTGTTCTTAAAAATCTCCAGGGACAGAGATTCCACAACCTCCTTAGGTAATTTTTTTCCAGAGCTTAACTATTCTTAAAGTTAGCAAATTTTTCCTAATGTCTAAACTAAATCTCCCTTGTTGCAATGTCAGCCCATTACTTCTTGTCCTGTCCTCAGTGGATAAGCAGAACAAAATTATATCACCCTCCTCTTAATAGCAACCTTTTACATACTTGAAGACTGTTATAATGACCCACCCCCACAGTCTTCTCTTCTTCAGACTAAACAAACCCAATTTTTCAATCTTTCCTCATCTGTCATGTTTTCTAGACCTTTAATCGTTTTTGTTGCTCTCCACGGGACTTTCTCCAATTTGTCCATATCTTTCCCAAAGCATGGTGCCCGGAACTGGACACAATATTCCAGTTGAGGCCTTATCAGTGCTGAGAAGAGTGGAAGAATTACTTCCTGTGTTTTCCTTACAACACTCCTGCTAATACAACCAAGAATAATGTAACTGAGAAAATAATTTGATCCTATGAATCTTAAATTTTAGAGTTGTTAATTGTTTTATTAGACTTCTGTACACCAATTTGTTGATTTGCAAAAGCACTTTATTAAAGAAATAATAAAAATCAATATAAAGAGCTTTTGCAAGTCCAGCATCCCTTCCTTTTCTCTTCTGCAAAGAGTTCTTTTCTTGTTCCTATTACTATTATTTTGCTGAGTACCGTAGGTTTGCCTAGGCACAAAAGGCAAGAGGGGTGGGATAAATAATAATGTTGATAGTATTTTGCACTTATGAAGCACCCAATGCTGTCCACTGAAGTCAAAGGATGTTTAATATTACAAATATTATAGACTCTGATCCAAGTGCTGCTTAGAACCCTGTGAAGTAGGGAAGTGGTATTATACATCTATGGACTGGTAAACTGAGGCACAGAGCTATTAGTAAATTGTCACGGCCACAGAGAGCTGAGAACAGAGCACAGGAGTGGTTTTTTTTTTACTAAAGAAAAGAATGGGGAGGATGGAATGACTAAAAGTGTGGCAGTGGTGGGAATAGGAGAGGCACTATTGCCTTTACCACAATGGGACAGATCCTAACCTAGTGTCAATTGTCACAGCTCCATTTACTCGAATGGAGTTATGACCGTTTCCACCAGCTGATGATCCATCCCAAGAGTTTCAGCCACAGACTTGAAGGACCCCCAAACAAGGTGCTCTTAGAAATGGGGATGGGAGAAAGAAAATATTGAGGAGCAAAAACTGCTGAGAGTTTAGAGTTTCTTTTCCTTTGTTGGAAATCATTTTATATATTTATTTGGGATCAGCTTTCCTAAAGATCGGTTGTGGTTTTTAATTTACAGTATTTGTTTACAGCTACATAAGAAAACAATGAATGCCTCGAACACCATCTGCTTGCATTTTCCCCAAAGGATTTTGCATATTTTCAGCAAGAAGTGAGTCTAAATATCCTGCAATTTTCTCCAAAATGCTTCATAATTTTACAGCATCCCTGATAATGAAGTACAGTATGTGCCCTTTTAATAAGCCCAAATGATTCTGAATTACAGGCAGAGTCTTCCAAAATTGTGAATACATAACATGCTGCTGAAAAGAAAATGCATTTTCTGCCTGAGGATAGAAGAGAAAAGGCTGCAAAAGGAA